>NC_048311.1:30530412-31218793 GCF_013100865.1 Trachemys scripta elegans
TGTCCCCTGACTGCCCCCTCCTGGGACCCCTGCTCCTAACTGCCCTCCAGAACCCCACCCCCTACCTAAGCCTCCCTGTGCCTTGTCCCCTAACTGCCTCCTCCTGAGACCCTCCCCCCTACCTGTACTCTGACTGCCCAAAACCTTACACCCCCAACCCCCGGACAGCCCCCCCGAACTCTTGACCCAGCCAACCCTCCCCCTGCTTCCTGTCTCTTGACTACACCCTCCAGAACCTCCCTGCCGCTTCTCTGACCCCCTGGGGGGAGAGGGAGAGAGAGGAGGGGAGTGGTTTCAAGTTGCAGGGGAGAGGAGGGGGAAGTGGAGGAAGGGCTCTGGCTGCCGGAGCCCCGTGCGAGTGGCAGGATCCTGCCGGCTGCCCTGTAACCCGCGCACGCTCTGCATGGGGGGGAAATCCGGACATTTACAAATTCCCCCCGGGCGCTATTTTTAACTCAAAAAAGCCGGACATGTCCGGCAGAATCCGGACGAATGGTAACCCTAATTTGTATGACTGATTTGAACTTGCAGTTAACATGACTGAATGTGCAGATTACTAATTTGCATATGCACCTGAGCACCTAGGCACTTTCTGGTCCTTTGTTTGTATGAATACTTGATCTGAGTATGCAACTGTAAAAATTGCTTATGCATGTTGGTCATGTACGTGCGTGAACATCTTTGCAGATGGATCTGTTCCCCATAACCTTTAAAAATCTGACTGTAGGTATTTGGTCATTCTTTATTTTTTCCTAACATAAAATAAAATATGGCAATATTGAAAATCTTGGGCCACATGCTGGTGTAAATTAGTGAAACTCCACTAACGTCAATGGAGCTGTGCACTTTTACTCCAACATCAAATTTAGTCCTTTGGCGTAACACACCATCTGGACACCTCCAGTGTTTATGATCCTGATGCACTATCATGCAAAAAGAAAACTTTGGATGCAAGGACTGTGTCTTTTTCCTGCTGCGGATGTTTTTGTTCTGTTTCTTTCAGAACACTTTGAAGAAAGTGTCTTTCCATAACAGAGATAAGGGCCCCCATAAAGCATCCTGTGGGCCATGCATTCTCAGCCGCATAAGTCACTGCTGCCCCTTCCAGAGGGAGGCTATTTGGCTGATGCCCTCTCAGACTACCGCAGCTAATCCGGCTTCACACTCGGTGATTATGTGAAGTGACATTCAAAACGGAGTGGTTTTTCTAGACACTGAGATTATGAAATTATGAAAAACATTACAGAGCCTCAGCCCCTTTCCCCCCCACATGTCCCTAGAGTGGGCTACAAATAGCACTAACCATTCTAAACGTGTCTGAATCTTGTCACCTGGAAGTTGATGAGGTCATGTGACTGGGGCAGGACTTGTCTGTTGGCGGAAGGATGGAGAAATCAACATTGAGGGCAGAGTAATGTACTACTCTGTGTGAGTCAGGGTGGCAAGATGGGGACCTTTGTTTTATTTTTAAAGTGAATTTTGGTGCTGGATTAAAAGCACTAGAATTTAGAACCCTCTGTCCACAGTAGGTACAACATAAGCAGTGACAGCAACTCTAAGCCACGTAAGAATCAAAGGCTTTTACCCCGGAGGAAGCTACCAGTGTCTCCGTTACAAAAAGAGCCATGTTATGAAGTTGAGATCAAAATCTGTACATTTCAATTATAGGGTTTTGCTCTGGTCCATTTCCAGCATCCTGGTAACACCTTTCCTTCTGCATATACTGACAATTTGGAATTTCTCCTGCAATGTATTGAGGCCAGCATCAGCTCTGAATTGCTTCCCTTTGTTTTGGTACGACTTGTTTTCAGGATTACTGATGGGTAAAATCTAAAAGCTTGACCCTACTTTATTACTGGATAGAATTCTATGGCCTGAGTTATGCACTTACCCAAATTAAATAATCATAATGAGTCCTTCTGACCTTAAAACCAATCCTACTCTTATTTAAGGCAATGAGAGGATTGCCTTTTTCACATCTAGAAACAGGACTGGGCTCTTAGGCCTGATGGACTTCAGTTGCCCTAAGTGTCTTGCTATGTATTCATATTGCAGAATATACATCTAGAGCTCTCTATAAATTATAGTAATGATGGGGAAACTACACAGTATCTGGGGGTCCACTTGGGATAAATATGCAAGCCTTCACTGTTCATCTGCATTCTTTTGTCCTGGATACGGGGGCTGGAGATGCCATAAGGTCATAATCATGAGAGATTCCATCCTTCCTCACATTAGCAAGGTTGAAAATGGCATGAGGACAACCTCTCACAGGGTAATTTTGACATTTGAGCCTCGGAGGAAGCCTCCAAATACAGAGGTGGAAGGGAAAATTGAAGGAGAGAAACAACTACATGATGTGCCCCCTCCAAAATGTGAGTTAAGATTCCACTTGGTATTTTAGACCAAATCAGTTTGATAACATATTTTTGGTAAAACATATATCTTAAGAAATAAGGGTCTTTTCAGTTCTGTTTCTTTTCTTCCTTCCCAGCCCGTATCCCTACTGAAATCTAGAGAAAGAGAGTGAACTTCATCCATGTACAGAGGGCCAATGCAAAGCTTACTCTGAAGGCTAAAGTTGAATTTTCACTGGTGCATATGTCTTGTGCTGGCCCTCTGCATGGGATTAATTTAACTGTCAGAGATTAAGTGTTTTTGTCTGCTTTTGGTGATGATGTGGGAAAAGATCATTTGTACAGCACATTACATCCCTGTGTGCTTTACACACTGTGGACGTTCAGCATCATTTGAAGTTGCACACCTCCCATCCAATCACAGCAGTAGTGAGACTGGAAGGACAGTTTGGCCAAGGTTGCCACGACAAACCCCTGTTCTTACCCTACTCTTATTAAAAATGCCAAGAGATCTTAAATATCCTTGGGAGACTTTGGTTTCTAAGCTTTCACACTACACTTCCTGAAGCTCAGTTTTTCAATCTAGGGTGGATGAAGAGCTGAAAAACCAAGATAGCAAACCTGCAGTTGCAGGGGGTTGTCTTCTTTTTATTATTATTTATTATTTTTATTTATTGATTGATTGAGCCCAAGTCATAGACCAAAGCCCCTTCGTACTAAAGGCTGCACAACCAAACAACAAAAAGACTGCCCTACCGCAAAGAGCTTACAGTGGGCAAACCTCCCATTGATTTCAAAGAGGCCAGGATTTCACCCCTGGTGGTTAGAACTTTAAGCCTTCTTCTTTGGTGTGTAATTTCCACTACAGCCAATGGAGTCATGCAGTGAGGAGTATGGACCACGTCCCAGCTCCACCGAGAATTCTCTATACCAAACACAAAATGTTTCCAAAGGAGATCACCCTAGAATAATGTATTCTCTTGCTTCTCAATTTCCAATCCTCCAAACTGCACCCAGACTTTCCAAGACCATCCTTATGTTATCTACCCTCCCCCACTTCTGTAACCCAGTAAAAGCTGTTAAGCTATAAGTCTATTATTTGCATAATTTGGTGCTAACAAAAATAAAGCTAAGAAATTACTGATAATTGCAAAATGTCAGCCACATTGGGGAGGGATCAGAGGTGAAATGTGAGGGTAGGCTTGCCAGGTGTGATGGGGTCAAAAGCAACGTGCTATTGAAGGGAAACTTGTCAAGGGTAATATCTGTCAGAGGAAACCTGAGAGATGATTGCACTGAGGCCACCAAATCGCAGGTAACATGTAGCCCTAGTACTTCAAGACACAAGGATATGTCCTGGTATAGTTCATAATGTAACTGGTCATTAAGTATTTCCTAGCATCACACTTTTAAAGGGAAGAAAGAAAGCCAGGCACTAGGCAGAAACATACTCATGTGCTACAGCAAACCGTATGAGGCACTGTGGAGCCTGCTGGTAGGGAACTCGGATACAGTGAAAAATGTGAAGTGGAACAAAAGTCTTGGATCATTTCAGTGTGCTGGTCTGTGCAAACTGAAATCCAGGTTACAGGGTAAGTTTGTTCCATAAGAGAGTTCCACACTCTAGGAGAAATGGCTAGTGACTGACAGGAGCAGAGATACCATTGCTGCCTGGTCTGAAACTTGAAAAATTCCAGGATCAAGAAGCAATTAACTTTTACGATACGTATAGTTACTGAAGTTGTGGAGAACAGAAACCCCAAATGTCCACTTTTTCATTTCCCAGCTGTAAGGTCTTAGATCATGGTTGTTTGGGGGTCGGGATTGTGTCTATAACCTGTTAATCCAGTGTTTCTCAAACTGGGGCCGCCGCTTGTGTAGGGAAAGCCCCTGGCGGGCTGGGCCGGTTTGTTTACCTGCCGCGTCCACAGGTTCATCCGATCGCGGCTCCCACTGGCCGCGGTTCACTGCTCCAGGCCAATGGGAACTGCTGGAAGCGGCAGCCAGTACGTCCTTTGGCCCGCGCCACTTCCAGCAGCCCCATTGGCCTGCAGCAGCGAACCACGGCCAGTGGGAGCCGCGATCGGCCGGACCTGCGGACGGGGCAGGAAAACAAACTGGCCCGGCCCGCCAGGGGCTTTCCCTACACAAGCGGCGACCCCTGTTTGAGAAACACTATGTTAATCTGAGTTGAGTGGCAGAAGGCACCCCTCCTTCTGTCCCTCCATTGCTTGAATGTCCTGCTTCCTCAACACATCCAGTCGCTGCAGGTGGGAAGATAAAGAGAATTGAACCTAAATCTCCCATATTGTGCCGTAGGTAGGTAGGCCACCAGCATGGCTTATTGATTTATTTTTGGTTGGGTCTCCTAAAGGGACAAGCACATTGGTCACATTCTCTGCCCACCTGCGACACCGTTCTCATCTCTTAGAACTCCACAGTGCCTTGGATTCAAATGTACCTTTCCACCAACTTCAGCGAGAGTTGGATAGGCCTCTTAGGGTACATCTACTCTGCAAAAAGCCCTGCGCGGCAGCCAACCTCAGAGCCTGGGTCACCACCCCTCCCCAGCCAGGTTTCAGAGCCCAGGCTCAAGCCCAAGCGGAAATGTCTACGCTGGTACTTTTAGTCCCATAGCACCAGCCCCACAAACCTGAGTCAGCTGACCTAGGCTCTGAGACTCACTGCTGTGGGTTTTTCTATTTGCAGTGTGGATGTACCCTTAGACGACAGCAGCAGAAATCCGGGAAAAACACAATACTCTGTAAAAATGCCCTTGGTTTTAACTGCCATTCTGTATTGCTACAGAAATTGCCTCAAGATCTTTCTTAGTTAAGTGAACAACAGCTGTACTAATTGCAAGGGCTGTTTAAAGTAACTTCACTTCCATGAAGGGGTATATGTCCCTTTAGTCTGTGGTGTTGAAAAAAACCCAATCTATAATGATATGTTAGATAAACACTCAGGACAAAGAGAGGGATTTGCTGGGACATGAATCTTCCTCACGGGGATCCTTTTTCTCTTCTATCTTCAGTTGCTTTTGAGTCTTTAACCATACGGCAGCAAGGGCAGAAGAGAAACTGCCCAACAAAGGTTTTATTGAGAAGAAGCACATGATTTTTTGCTAGAAAGCACTTCCTTCTAGAGAGGAGTCTTTGAAGTGCCTTCTTTGTTCTTTCAGGCTTGTTATTTTTAATTCTCATAAAAAATGCTAGAAAAGAATTTTGGAAGTCATCCCTTAGTATATGCAGAATGACAGCAGCAACAATAACATAACCCCGTCATTTAAAAGGATATTGTCAAGAGGGAAATAATATATTTTAAGAACCATTTCTTCTCTCTCTTAATATAACAGAATACTAGATGATTAGAAACTGATTTTTAAAAAATACATACAAATTATTTTTCAACCTGTTTGCTTCCTTTATGCACTTCTATTTCTATGGGTTCTAGGGTTTTTTTGTCACTGGCCTGTTGGGTTATTATGGGCAAGTCACTTAGCTGCTCCATGCCTCAGTTTCCCCATCTATAAAATCTGGTTAATGGTATCTAGCTTCTCTGTAAAATGCTTTGCTATCTACTGATGAAAAGTGCTATATCAGAGCTAGGTATTATTATTATCATCATTTTTTTTTATTTTATTATTTCACTCTGCTTCACCAGTGACATTAGATTGGTCAGTTTCACCTCTGTATGCAGTTAATTTCACTTTCTGTGTTTCATACATTTGTACTCTTGCCTGATCTATTGATTATATATTAATTATATTGATTACTAAAAAATTCCCAGTGAACACTCTGAGTTTTATTTGGATCTTATCCCAAGATCAGGCTCATTATTATTAGAATTCCTGTTTAATAGGGAACCCCGACGTACACGGTTGCCACACTCATACTTAGAAAAAAAACCCTTTTGTAATTGTAATAGTTGTATTAACACAGTTAACAAAGTTACAAATACTCCAACCCAGCAAGGTAGTAGAGATAACAGAGCATGATCTGAGCATCCATGTATTCACACTATCCCTTGCAAAACAACCTGAAGTGTTGGTGATGATGGTGAGGATGGGAGATGAAGAAGACGATAACTATCACCAGTGGTCATCATCCTGGCATCAAGGGCGACATCTCCCAAAGCACACAGGCTGGGATACGACTTCTATAATATGTTATGCTGACGCCACTACGCTTAATGAATATTCAATAAGGGTTCCTCCCTTTTCCCGAATTTGTAGTTCCTCACCCTGCTAACGTTGGGGTGCCTTTCTCCCATAGGTTACTAGTCCGTTCACCTCGAGCTTATTAGCATATACATCATATTAACATATACATCAATTAGCTACCATGGCATTCTCTTGGTCAGACATCTGCTGATGTCCCTAACTTAAAATATCCCATGCAGGTATAAATTAGCATTTTGTGGTCACCTGTCAGCAGTTTAGTCATTACAGGATTCTGTCTTGTGATGTCTTATGAGCTAGGGTTACTTTTGCTTAGCTTCTTATACTAAGGCTTTTGGAGCCTTATGCCTGGATTAGTTTAGCTAAGCTATTGTCTTATAATAGTCTTACAAGGCCTTGAGGCTTGTAGGATCATTGCATTATTGCCTTACCTTATACCTATGCCTTACCTAGCAAATGCCGTTACCTATAGGCTACAGTACAATGATATTGCCTGAGTTTCTTCCTTGTTTAACCATGCCAAGTAGGCCCCTGCCATCCCCATCAATAACCTTCACCCTTTCTCAAACAACACGCTAAGCTCCTGTCATTGACAGCATGCAGGCGGATTGCTACACCCGTGCCAAACCCTGCACTAGGGTTCTGCATGGACCCAGCAGTCCCCTCCCATAAGTCCTGCTCCTGCACCACTGAGTTAATGGGCGTTTTACCATTGACTTCGATGGGAAGCGGGAGCAGGTCTGCCCTCTGTATTGCAGGAGCAGGGCTTGAGGCTGAGCCCACAGGTTACTGGTGGAAGGTGATACAGCCCAACAGCGAGGTCTGTTTTGCTCATCATTTCAGTTGTCAGACCACGGATACCAGCAAACCACCAGAGAAGACTTCCTGTGGTTTGACACTCTAATCCTTTAGGGAAACATGACTGTGTTAACCATATATTTTTTTCCTGATTAATGTACTTTCTTGACTAAAGGGTATAAAGTCCAAGATCTCAGTTTAGTATTATCCTCCAAAGAGGGCTTTCTTGGCATGGGCTGAGGAACAAAAACTCCTTGGCACACAGGGCTGATTGCCGCAGAGTAATTCTGCTCCTCTGGGTGCCTCCAGACTTCGCATAGAGATGAAAAGCTCCTTGATACCCTTAACACTGCCTTTGTCCAAAGCACAGTAAAGCGGCATGCCGGTGGAGATATTGGGGCCTTTTGTTATTAGGAAAATGTAAATAACTCTTTCAATGCCGCATGTTCCCCATTGTCGCCATTTTAAGCTGTCAGTCTGGTGAAACACAGCAGAATGTGTGGGACCCCTGGGGCTGCACTCAGCAGCAATGAAGTGTGTTTCTATGGGCATGTCTACATCTACATAGGGCAGCAATGTGTAATGGAAGGTGTTCATTCAAAAGGGGGGGCATGGATCAGCATTCATGTGGCACTCCCCGTTAGTACCCGGCCCAAGACGGGGAAGCCAATGATCCAACCAGTGCACCAAATTCGGTGATGAACGGGCCACCCAAGGCACATTGCGCAGACGCTAAAAAGAATTCTAAAGTGCACCAACGTGTTGCGCACTAATTGTTCCATGTAGACCCTAAAAGTTCCCTAGTACAGTACTAGATTAGTGCACACTAGGGACGCTTTAGTGCCCACCAGCAGGGTCTACATGGGCCAGTTAATGCACAACACGTTGGTGCACTTTAGAATTCACACCCCTCTAGTGTGCATTGCCGCACCGTGTAGACAAGCCCCATTAGCCCCATTTGGGCCCCAGGAGTTAAAGAAAAAAGCTGACAGAAAAAACTTAGAGACAGAGCAAAGTCCTAATATAGCTCTGAGTAGGGACCTGTGACGCTGCAGCTATATCATCGTTTGAAGGATGACACCGGTGTAAGGCATGAGTCAGACCTTGTTACCCTTCAGGCTGAGTTGAGCTGGTCAGAATTTACTGAATTTGAATTTTTCATTTCTTTTTTCCTTTTGTCTAAGTCACAAAGAAATAAAAAATTGGATAAAGAACAGGAGTACTTGTGGCACCTTAGAGACTAACAAATTTATTAGAGCATAAGCTTTTGTGGACTGCAGCCCACTTCTTCGGATGCATATAGAGTGGAATAAATATTGAGGAGATATATATACACACATACAGAGAGCATGAACAGGTGGGAGTTGTCTTACCAACTCTGAGAGGCCAATTAAGTAAGAGAAAAAAAACTTTTGAAGTGATAATCAAGATAGCCCAGTACAGACAGTTTGATAAGAAGTGTGAGAATACTTACAAGGAGAGATAGATTCAATGTTTGTATTGGCTCAGCCATTCCTAGTCCTTATTCAACCCTCAGTTGATTGTGTCTAGTTTGCATATCAATTCCAGCTCAGCAGTCTCTTGTTGGAATCTGTTTTTGAAGTTTTTCTGTTGTAAGATAGCCACCCGCAGGTCTGTCATTGAATGGCCAGACAGGTTAAAGTGTTCTCCCACTGGTTTTTGAGTATTATGATTCCTGATGTCAGATTTGTGTCCATTAATTCTTTTGCGTAGAGACTGTCCGGTTTGGCCAATGTACATGGCAGAGGGGCATTGCTGGCACATGATGGCATATATCACATTGGTAGATGTGCAGGTGAACGAGCCCCTGATGGTATGGCTGATGTGATTAGGTCCTATGATGATGTCCCTTGAATAGATATGTGGACAGAGTTGGCATCGGGCTTTGTTACAAGGATAGGTTTCTGGGTCAGTGGTTTTGTTCAGTGATGTGTGGTTGCTGGTGAGTATTTGCTTTACGTTGGGGAGTTGTCTGTAAGCGAGGACAGGTCTGTCTCCCAAGATCTGTGAGAGTAAAGGATCATCTTTCAGGATAGATTTTAGATCTCTGATGATGCGCTGGAGAGGTTTTAGTTGGGGTCTGAAGGTGACAGCTAGTGGTGTTCTGTTATTTTCTTTGTTGGGCCTGTCTTGTAGGAGGTGACTTCTGGGTACTCGTCTGGCTCTGTCAATCTGTTTTTTCACTTCAGCAGGTGGGTATTGTAGTTTTAAGAATGCTTGATAGAGATCTTGTAGGTGCTTGTCTCTATCTGAGGGATTGGAGCAAATGGGTTATATCTTAGAGCTTGGCTGTAGACAATGGATTGTGTGGTGTGTCCTGGATGGAAGCTGGAGGCATGTAGGTAAGTGTAGCCTCCAGCTAAGCTAAGCTAGTGTCTACAGCCAAGCTCTAAGAGCTTATGCTCTAATAAATTTGTTAGTCTCTAAGATGCCACAAGTACTCCTGTTCTTTTTACGGATACAGACTAACACGGCTGCTACTCTGAAAAAAATTGGATGATTTTTTTGCAAAATATTTTTGAGAAATCCATCTCATTTTCGACCCGCTGATTGAAAAATGTGGAACTTTGACATTTCAATGAAAATTTCCTCAGAATTTTGAATTTTGAGAGAAAGAAAGAAAGAAAGAAAGAAAGAACACACTTTTCATGTTTCAATTTTTCTGTCAGCTCTAAATGTGAGTGATTCCACAAAAGACTCAAGGATGAACATACCTGGGGAATGTTAGAGCTCAGTTCTGTGCATTTGATTTATGCAATTGCACCTGTGAGTAAAATAAATAGGATTCATCCCTTAGATTGCCCGAGATTGTAACATCAGTTCCTCAGCAGGAATCAGACTGGACAAAATTTTTCAAAATCCTAATTCACAGGGTTAGGGAAGCCGAATTGCCAGCCTAGTAAAACCTTTGAAACTTTAATTAATCCTCATTCTTTTAAAATCCTTTCCCATTTTAAATATTAGTATAAAAAGGAGATTCGAGGAACCAGGATTGCCAAAGCAAATATTAAACACACTGTTATATTACAGTTTTACGATATTAAAGCTTATGCACGCAGACACACACACACTGCTGCTGTGCTGTGATTCAGTAGCTATATTTGCGAGGACAAAAGCACTGGAAAAAGAACATCAGTCTTTTTATTTGTGTGTCTGTGTTGTTTTTAAAAAGCAGTAGGATTGCACCATGTTGGTATGGCAACAACATGTAAAATAAAAAAATCCTTCTATTTAAGGCTCAGAAGGATATTGACTAATTTCTATCATTTAAAATAAAAACAGTAACACTGACACACTTTTTCTTTTCTTTACCGTGCAACAGACATGTATATTTGTAGGTTGTCATGGAAACTAACTGGGATTCAAAATGCTGCTTGGGTTAGTTTGGGTTCTCTTTGAAAAAGACATTGCAAGATACTAAAACTTAGGACCTGATCCCGAAACACATGCATGCTTAACTTTGCGCATAGGAGTGGTCTCATTGAAGTCAGTGGGGCTCCTCTCATCATGTGCAAAGCTGAACCTACGTGGCCCAGATCTACAAAGGTATTTAGTCTCCTGGCTTTTATTGAAATTAGTGGAAATTCAGAGCTTAATTATCTTTGTGGATCTGGGCCACGTAGGTTCAGCTTTGCACATGATGTATTTCCAAGGTTAAGCTGTAGGGTCTTGGAAGAGCTCAGTTTAAAAATTCTCATATTAATAAAAAAAAGTGTTCATGAAATTAAAATAAGTGAAGAGCAGAGGGCATGTTTGAAACTCCGTCTCTCCTTCAATGTTTGCAACTCCAATGCTGCAGCTCTGTGCTGCTGCAGGAGAGGGAAGCACATTGGAAACAAAAGGGGAAAAGAAAACCACAGTGGCTTGCCCTGAGCACAGGGATTTGCAAAGTGACTGAGCTGGGTCAGCTGTGGGGAATTAATTCATTGCCCACACACAGACCTTATAAAAGGGATGAGCTGTGGGATGCGGGGGGGGGGGGTTGAGTCTGTCAGTGAGGGAAGATGGATCTGTAAGAGGAGGGCTGTGATCATGAGAGGCTGTGTGAAAGGGACTAGAAGTAAATGGGAAGCCAGGGGATTTCTGAGAGTAGAATGGGTTTTGTTTGTTTGTTTGTTTGTTTTTTTAATTTTCTTGAAACTTGGCTGGAGTAAGCCATACTTTAGGCCTTCACATTGGACTTGGCTGAAGGATACCAAGCCTCTTTGCTTTAGACTTGAGCTGACGGAAGCCCTGTGGTATTGGCATGTAGCCCATAAAGGTTCTTCATTTTTTGACTCTTGTTTTACCCAGTAACCCCACACACACACACACACACCCTGGTAAACATGGGTAACCTTTTCCCATTTTGACCAGCCTACCAAAAGATATGCAACAGAATGAGAAATATGCGTGTTTGCAACAGCCAAATAACCCCCCCCCCCCCCAGAACAGTAAGAAACACAACATCTATTAGTCATACAATAGTTCAGGAGGGTAAGCTTTCACCTTCTCCACATCTGCTCATTCTCAGGGTCTGCGCACCATTCTGCAATGTTTAATTCGCCAGCCCTTTCCTAGGTCTCTGCTTCTGACATAGGTGCTAATGCTCAGTGATCTGAGATGTTGGAGTATATTTCCTGGGCTCTATGCAACAAGGACTGTACTCCACTTGTAATGGATTCCTCTTTGCCACAATGGAGCAGAGGGATCCAGAATTCAACTAGCATCCAACCCTTCAATAGCTCTGAGTTTGATAATAACTTGGGGGAGAGGAGACAGTGTTTTTGTAGGAGCCAGACAGAGGAACCCCCATCTAAACAAACAGCTCAATAAAGGAAAGGCAGTGTGGCAGCTTGATGTGTTTTTTCCAAGCTGCACGGAGGCTGTTAAAGAGACACCACTGGATCAGAGCCACTGTATTCAGATATACGCCAGTCTCTTGGCAGTACTGAGGAAGGGCTCCTGCCTTGTTTTGTGCTGTGGTTTGATGACGTCAGGTATTTTGGGAAAGGGATGTTTCTATGCAAACAGGACCAAGACAACAGTGTGGTGTACCACAGTCGCCATCTGTAAGCCATGGGTCATCCTACAATGGGTTTCTAGGCTAAAGAGATGCATGTGTGGGGGGTGTATGTGCACCATTGTCCCCCTACTCTCCTAGTATGAGATGTGTTTCAATTGCTTTACTAGACTGCAGATAAATTTTGCCTACTTGGGTCCAATTTGTCTTCAGAAGAGAATAGGAAACATAGCTGAATATCTTTTTTTTAAAGTCTTCGATTTATCCTTATCCAGGAAGGAGGGTGTAGTGTGGATGGAGCACTGGATTGGCACTCAGGAGATCTAGGTTAGGTTCAATTCTGAGCTAAGCCACAGACTTATCAAGTAGCCTTGGGTAAATCATTTAATCTACTCTGTGCCCCATCTGTAAAATGTATCTGTGAGGTTCTCAGATACTCCAATTCAGAGAGTTATCCATAGATGATGGTTTTCTTCTAAGAGAATAGAATCAGTTCCACGCTGTGAAGCTTTCTCCAGAAATCACACTGCTAATAAACCTCATCACAAATCCCCTCATGAGAATGGGAAGAACTAACACTGGCAGCACCAGAGAGTGATCAAAAGCTGAATGGGCCCCAGAAATTTAACTCCGCTGCCGTGCTTTAGAGTGGGTCTCTCCAAGTCAGGTTTAGTGACACAATGGCCAAAGTATCTCCAAGGGGGCAGCTTTCCCTACCACAGCCTGTGCTGGGCCTGTTCTGGTGCCATAAAGAGGATTAGGGCTCTCATGCCAGGCCTTCCACCACCAAACTCATTGAACAATGCACCTGGGGCTGAATTGTGCCTTCAGCCCGAGTCCACCCTAATCTATCATACATGGGGTGACTCCAATTTGTCTTGAAAAAAATGTATGGGGGTTGGGCTCAGAAGAGGCATAACTGAATCCTTAGTAGGGTGACAAGATAGAAAGTGTGAAAAATCGGGATGGGGTGGCGGGCAATAGGTGCCTATATAAGAAAAAGCTCCGAATATTGGGACTGTCCTTATAAAATCAGGACATCTGTTTATCAGACAACTGAGAGCAGATAATATAGACAGCAAATCAGCAGCAATCTCTCTTGCTTCCTGTACACACAGGCAAAGGATGGAATTAAATAATAATCAGGAATTAACAAAAGAAACCAAAAAGTCACTGCAACAGGAACTCGGCCAGGTCTACTTCAACAGCACATCAGCAGAGGCCCAGACTTCACTTGGGGGTGGAGGGAAGCGTGTATTTGCCTCAGCAGAATGAAACCTCCAGCTACCGTTTGTCTGTTCTCCCATCCTGTCTGTTCGGCTCCTGTCTGCTACAGATTTTGCACTGTCCATCTCCTCAGCAGGACACCGTGGCTGCAAGCGCAGAGGGGCCAACCAAACCCCGGACTCACAAATATGTCACTGTTTTTCCTCTGCTCGTGGCATAAATCAAAAAAAAAAAAAAAACGAGTCTGTTAGCACAGGGCTCAGGTTTGTTTATTTTTTTGCCAGCTGCAACATGCTACCCTCTTAGGGGATCACCTAAAACCCGTCATGGTTTAGCTTGGAGTGGCACGTCAAACCCACGTCGTGGGCTTGGCTCCTCTCAATGAATTACAACCTTGTCAGAAACGTATTTTTTTTTAAAAAATCAAGGCAGGTTTTCTATCAAATCAAATACCTGCACACTAAATTATATGGCTGGTGCCAGTCTGACTCGTTCCTTCTCTCTTTTTTCACTCTTCTCGCTTTCTTGCCCCCCATCCCCCGCCCCCGCGTTATGATAGAGATTTTTGTTCCCTGGGAGGAATTGATGCTTGCGACCCCACGCTGCTCTGGAAATGCTGTTTGACCTGGCCACACATTTTGGTTTTAGACCGTCGCTGCGACACATCCCACGACGGCCAGTGCAATGATAAAAATAGAGTGAGTAGCAGTGGAGGGGCGCGGACGGAAGGAAGGTGAATCAGTACTAAGGTGGCCATCCAAGATGTTTACTCATTTGTTTTCTGAAGCCCGTTTGTTTTGTTTATTAATAGGGCCTGAAATGCTTTGGGCAAATTGAAAATGCCATGGTCTGCTCTAGTATGGAATCTCCTTTCCTACTGGCTAAAATTAGTTGGGGGCTGGCTTTTCCCTGTTTGTTTTCATTCAATTCTTCTAAGTGGGGTCTAGATGATGGAGGAGGAGGTATCAGCAAGGGAGTTCAAAGGGTTTCCCTTTCCAGGGCTCTGTGAATGCTGATCAGAACAGAGAGAAATTGTTTGTGTTAAGGGCTAAGGAGTTTTTCTAAGGTTGTCCTCCACAGATGCCACTCCAGCCTCAATGCTAGGGAACATTCTGCTAGGCTAATTGTGCCTACCTCTGCAGGGTGAATGGCTCATGGATCCATCTCCTAGGTACCTCCATGCTCCCCGTTACCATAGATCTGAGCACCTCACAAGCCACAAGAATGATTAATAGAGTTGCCAACTTTCCACTTTTTAAAAACCAGACACTACAAGCTCCCACATCGCTCACTCCGCCCTTCTCCCGTTACTCACTTCCCCCATCCCCGGGACTCACCTGCCACCAACAGAGCTGGTCTGGGAGGAGCTGACGAGGGGCCTGCCTGCCTGCCCAATCGAGGGGGGCGTTCAGTTCTCCAGAGTAAGGGCCAGGGGCAATCAGGGCACAGTGGGATAGAGGGGGGGTTAGTTCCCAGAGTGATGGGCTGGGGCAATCTGGACACCGGGGGCAGTCCCTGGAGTGAGTGGCTGGGGGCAATCAGGACACACAGGGGCCAAGGGGGAAGTGGTCCCCAGAGCTAGGGGTCAGAGAGAACTGGGGCCCCAGGAAGCTGAGAAGGTGGTACCTACCTCGTCTCTGCCAGAGCCAGGATCTAGTTCCTAAGATTCTCTCCAGTCCATCAGCTGAGCTCCTCCAGCAACAGCTGATTTTCCCAGCCGACCCAGCAGTGGGGCCGATTACTTTTGATGTCTGGTCAGCAGTACTGATTGGACCAGACTTTCCAGTTGAAAACCAGACACCTGGCAACCCTAAATTTGATTAAAAGGTCTTAGAGTGATAGACTGAGCTTCTTGAGTCCATTTAATTTAACAAAGTAAAGGTTAGGGAATGACTAAATCACAGTTTAATGATCTATCTGGGAAACAAATATTTGATAATGGGCTCTTCAATTTAGCAGGCAAATAACACAGTGCAATAGCTGGATGTTGAAGCTAGACAAATTCAGATGGTAAATAGCTTGTATACTTTTGACAGTGAGAATAATTAACCATTGGAACGATTTACCAAGTGTTGTGATGGATTTTCCATCACCGGTAATTTTTAAATCAAGATGAACATAAGAACGGCCTTACAAGGACAGACAAGAGGTCCATGTAGCCCACTATCCTGGCTTCCAACAATGGCCAATGCCAGGTGCCTCAGAGGGAATAAACAGAACAGGTAATCACCAAGTGATCCTTTCCCTATCACTCATTCCCAGCTTCTGGCAAACAGAGGCTAGGGACACCATCCCTGCCCATCCTGACTAATAGCCATTGATGGACTCATTTTCCATGAACTTATCTAGTTCTTTTTTGAACCCTGTTATAGCCTTGGCCTTCACAACATCCTCTGGCAAGGAGTTCCACAGGTTGACTGTGCATTGTGTGAAAAAATATTTCCTTTTGTTTGTTTTAAACATTAAATTTCATTTGATGACCCCTAGTTTTTGTGTTATGAGGATTAAATAACACTTCCTTATTTACTTTCTCCACACCAATTGTGATTTTATAGACCTCTATCATATCCCCCCTTAGTCATCTCTTTTCCAAGCTGAAAAGTCCCAGTCTTATTAATCTTTCCTCATACGGCAGCCATTCCATACCCCTAATCGTTTTTGTTGCCCTTTTCTGAACCTTTTCCAATTCCAATATCTCTTTTTTGAGATGGGACAACCACATCTGCACGAAGTATTCAAGGTGTGGGCGTACCATGGATTTATATAGAGGTAATATGATATTTGCTATCTTCTTATCTCTCCCTTTCTTAATGATTCCCAACATTCTGTTCACTTTTTTGACTGCCGCTGTACATTGAGTGGATGTTTTCAGAGAACTATCCACAATGACTCCAAGATCTCTTTATTGAGTGGTAACAGCTAATTTAGACCCTATCATTTTATATGTATAGTTGGGATTATGTTTTCCAATGTACATTACTTTGCATTTATCAACATTAAATTTCATCTGCCATTTTGTTCCCCAGTCACCCGGTTTTGAGAGATCCTTTTGCAGCACTTCGCAGTCTGCTTGGGACTTAACTATTTTGAATAGTTTTGTATTATCTGCAAATTTTGCCACCTCACTGTTTACCCCTTTTTCTAGATCATTTATGAATATGCTGAATAGGACTGGACCCTGTACAGACCCCTGGGGGCACCACTATTTACCTCTCTCCATTCTAAAAACTAACCATTTATTCCTACCCTTTATTTCCTATGTTTTAACCAGTTATCAATCCATGAGAGGACCTTCCCTCTTATCCCATGACAGCTTACTTTGCCTAAGAGCCTTTGCTGAGGGACCTTGTCAAAAGCTTTCTGAAAATCTAAGTACACTAAGATGCGATGGTTTTCTAAAAGATCTGCTCTTGGAATTATTTAAGGGAAGTCCTATGGGCTGGGTTATCCAGGAGGTCAGAATGGATGATCTCATTGGTCACTTCTTGGAATCTATGAATCATCAAAGAATTTATCCTCACTTCCCCGCCCCCCCCGCCCTTGTGAGGTAGAGCAGAGTTACTATCTTTATTTTAGAGTAGGGAAACTGAGGCACAGAGAGGCTACATGGGAGACTTTGGTATATGGACCATCATGCTGCAGCCTCACAAAGGTGTGAGGTGTCTTTGTGCAAATAATTTAATATAAAGGCCCTCCTCTCCCCGCCTTCCACCCCCAGTGCATTATAGCTAGACCATGCAACCTACCTTTGTAAAACAAAACATTGTTCCTGGTTAACAATTCATCCAGCCAAGCATTGGCATAAAAACCACCTGTTGAGTGTCACCCAGAAGTCTATTGTTCGCCTGCTTTGGAACTGAATTCAGAGCAATCTTGAAGAGTAAGAAGATGTCTCCTTGAGGAGAGCCCCACCAAATGTGACTACCTCAGTTCACAGGGATTTATGTGGAAACCTCTTTCCACTTTCTCATCATGAGTGTTTGGACCTTGAGTTTTGCTTTGAGCTCACGTAGAGCTGAAAAAGGCTCTGTCACAAATTTTATATGGGACTATCGGGTCTGCTAAAGTCTAGCACATTGGAGCTATATTAGCTCAGACCTATGCTTACACTGCCCTAAACTCATGCTATTATTTGTTATTCAAGACTAGAGGTTAAGGGATATTTTTTTTATAATTTTATTCGTAGAGAGTTCTTGCAAGTATGTGTCTTTGATCCTCTCTTTATTCACGTCTTTTGTTATTCGGCTCTTCTGAAACCATCCAACAGCTTTTAGATACCACAGTGATTAGCAAGGAAGAAGCCCTAGATTTAAATGTGTCATGGTAAACTAGTGACCTACAAGTGGTATAAGGGCAACATGTGTGTGCGGGGCCAAGGGGTACCTAGGTGGAAGATGGAGATATAAAGTGGGAATGTGTACCCCTAGCTTATTTCCCTCTTTATGTCCTTGCATGCAATCTGCAGGAGTCATACATTCTCCTCTCTGATTTAACATGGTTCAAGTCTTTCAGATGCACAAAAAGATGGATCGAGACAGGAGGCCCAATAGCCAGCGTGAGTTCCTGGATCGTACAGCCCGTGATGTTGCATAGAGAAAAAAACTGATGTTAAGCTTCACTGCACATTGGAGAGCAGTTTCAGGGTATGGCTGCTTTCTAGCTAACCACAACCAAGATATGGAGATATGGCCTGCACAATCGCAGGGCTACATAGTCCCTCAATTCAGTACACAAAACTCAGAGTGGGCGGGTGTTCTTGGGGGCTATTTGTAACCTTGAGGAGTGATCTCAATGCAATGTGCCTAGAACACATATTGGGTCAGCAGCCAATTAGGTAATCCCCCACATATTACTATGGTGACTGATGTGCAGACAGCATGGTTCTTACCCATCTACTTTTTTCCTCTATTACTTTGACAACTTTGAAAGAGGGAAAGAATCACGAGATCTGGTAAACTGTGTTAGAAGGAAAAACTAAATTTATTCAGTCACTTAATCACATTATATCCCGTATTAAATACATACACAGGCAAACACAAAGGTGGCCTGCTTTTATTTTTGCTGCAGATATTATGTAAATTTATGTACCAGATTATGCAAATCAGGTACATCCCCTTGGGCTTCTGGCACATTCCCAATGTCTCCCTCCCTCAGCATGGAACACTTTGTTGTTTTGTTCTGTTTTTTATATGGGACCTAGCAGGCAAATGTTTTTGCTCCCCCTTCATGCGTGGGCCAGAGTTGGCATACCGCTCTCTGGCTGGGTGGAAAACGTATGTTTTTGAGGTGAAAATTTGCCTTTCAAATTTCTATACAGCTTGTACTGAGATCATGATTCCTATTCAGGGTTGAATACAAAGTGGCCCTGTGATTCCTTTCCAGAAATGTTCCGGGGGGAGGGGGGGGAGATTGTAAGGGAAACATTGTGACCCAGATTCAGCTCTGTTGTAATTTAAAGTCAATGGCATTACCCCTGAGATGAATTTGGCTCATTCACTCTCTCATTCTGTTCTAGATGATTAACGAATTACAAATCTTGCATAATACCCCAGGGCTTAAATAACAAATTTACTCAGAGGTATCTTTTCTTACTGGACTTTTAAAGAACGAGAACAAGGCAAGCAGTAGGGGGGGAAAGAAGAAGGAATCCAAACATTTGTGTGAATAAAACCAGTGAATTTGACTGGATTCATGGCTCCCTTTTATTTATTGATTGTGAATGTTCCGCTGGATAAATGTTTTGGTTCCCATGAATGTTTGGGAGAAACTCCTGTTCACAGACCCATGTTCGTGTGAGGTGTTTGCACCAGAAATTATTAATGTTATGGCCATGAAGTTAGGAAACAGGAATAATACCGCAAGACTCTTGGTTTCCAAATCACATGGTGCAAATACCAAATGCCAACCTGTATATAGCACTCACCTAACCGTGAGCAATACCATAGGCGGCACATAAAATATTCATTGGACAGTTGCAAATTGTGAATGAAGTCCATGAAAATAACATCGTTAGGGGACAGCTTTTGAAGAGAACAAGGATTAAATTCATTGACGACTATGCTGTGAGTAGTTTATCCAGCTATAAAAAAGCTTTTCCGGAGACCTAATGAACTATGACAGGAAGATGAAGGTGAATGGAGCTATCCTGTCAAACCCTAGAAGCAATGACCCCGTAACATGGAAAAAGATCTTTGTGGGTGCACATGGTGGTATAACAGGCCCCTGTGCAATCTTTTAAAATGTTCACTGTAAAATGTTCCCCCTACATGATAACAATGGGTCAATCCATTATTCCTGTTACACATGAAAACATCACCTCACTGATGTCTGAATTTGACCCTATGCCATCTTTAATGACACTATGGGCTGAACTGAGGTTTTCTGCCCTCATCCTTCAAGTCTTATCTATTCTCCCAAACCTTTCTGTAATAACAGAAGACTTGTAAACACTGACAGGCATGAAAGGAAGGAAAAAATGAAGGAAACCATCCTGGCTTCCTAGGACCTGGTGGAAGAGCAGAGAAGAGTTCACTTTGAAGCCTGCTATGGATTGTGGATTCCTTTTGCCTTGCTCAGTGCAGTGAGAGGTGAAATAGAAATAGATAAAATAGATAGAAAATATCTCTATCAAGGGGACAAGAAGACCCCTCCTTCCATGTTCATATTATTTATGTTTTTTTTAACTGTATCCAGAAATAATATAATTTATCTGGGGACCCAAGTGGTTGACTGTGATCCTAAGCACTCTTGTATTCACCTCCCTACATGCTGCTGCAATGATGTTTGTCCAAAATATGGCTTGTAGGGTATCATTTGAAAATTAATAGCACACTATCATTGTAAAATGCATGTTAACTTTATATGTGAAGTTATGAATCCCCTCTGCACCATGTTACCACAACGTGTGTTAAAAAGACAAGACAGCCTCGCCTATGTAAAGGTGAATAACAGGTCTGTCCTAGACAAAGGAATGTGGATTTACCTCAATCTACATATTAGCCATAAACAAAGCTTGAAGGTGTTGTCTAGAATTTGAAGTCAAGACACAGAATATTAACATGGCTCGTGCACCCCAGAAAGACACAGGAGATTGAAGCTCCAGGAGACCTTCTGAACGTTGAGAACAAAGACTATTCTTTGAAAATATAAGGGACAATAAGACTCCATCTTTATCTTTCACCGAAGAAAACAAGGAAAACCAGCATCTCCTACTTCTGTGGAAGGTCCTGACTGAGAGACAATCAGCCCTGCTGGAACAAGAGTAACTAGCGAACTAAATCCTCTTAAACAAAGACCATGCTTTGCTAGGTTAAGTTTTAGACTTTTAGATGTTTTCACTTTTATTAGCGTATAATTATCTCTGCCTTTATTTCTTTTACGTAGCATCACTTAATCTAGGTCCTGTTGTTAATCAACTTGTTTTATTTTAATCTAACCCAACCGAGTGCTGTGTCTGAATAGAAGTAATTCTAAACTCCAGTTAAGGTGCTAAACTTCTGGGCTTTGTCTCTTTAAAGGAGCAGGCAAACTTATTATTATTCCTCTGAGTGGTCCATCAGAGGGCAGATGGTTTGGGGGAAATTCAGGACTGGAAGTGGGTTGGGGTCATCTTGGCAGGTGTGACCAAAGCTGGCGGGAACCCGGGTGAGGCAGCTGCATTGTGCGGGTTGCTGGGGTTGGAAGCACTGAACTTGGGCTGCACAACACACAGCCACCAGGATTCTGCATGCTCACCTTCTGGTTTTTGGTGTCCGGGCTGCGGTCTAGAGTAGAGGAGCATTTAAGGCAACCAGGATTGCAGAGCAGATGGTGACACAACCCTTTGCTGGTGTGAATTGCACCTCAGAACGTGACAGTGAATGCTTATCCTCAATTCAGTGTGTACGCCAGTCTTCATCTCTTATTTAAATGCTATTTTCTAGGGTAATATTATACGTTGCAAAATAACCTTCTGCCACCACAGCCCACCCCCAAGTCTAGATAATTAACTGATGTGACTCTAATACTTTGCACATCTGGTGCTAATTGTTTTCTCCCGCATGAATCCCAGTGAGGCAATAGAGCAAAATACCAACTTCAACATATATTTTAACTTTTCCTTTAAAATTTTTGCTCCATGGGATTGAAATCTTGAGATAAAACATCTGGGTTTCAATTGTGTCCCAGGGGATGAGAAGTTATAGTTCTGCGGAATACATATTGTGTATAATGCATGCTTGTTATTTCTGCATTAGCACTGCTTGTGCTGGTGC
The DNA here is from genome assembly GCF_013100865.1 of Trachemys scripta elegans. Taxonomy (NCBI): domain Eukaryota; kingdom Metazoa; phylum Chordata; order Testudines; family Emydidae; genus Trachemys; species Trachemys scripta. Next base: position 30,552,250 of record NC_048311.1, read on the forward strand.
CGGCCGTTAGCATGTCATTCTCCTGACACATCATTAATAAACAGGTAATTTCATACCTGATTTCCACCGAGTGTCATGCTGAAAACCACCTGGGTTTAGGTTTTCACCGACATAAAAAGAGGCACGGACTGAAGAGTGGTGGTTAATACTGAGCTGGGGCTGGTTTAATTGAATAATGGATCAATCAGGTTGAGACAAGCACTCATGGAAAGGGGGAAAGAAATGTAAGGCCGCTCTGCCTGGTTTTGCTGTGAAGCATGGGGAGGTATGGGGTAACAAGTTGGGGGCACAGAAACCACTGTGGCTGGGGAAGCTGACAATGTGAGGCAAATTCCATCCTTATGCAGGAGCGTGTAGAAGCGTCCTTGCATGACCAGCTGGGATGTTGCGGGTTTAGGGGAGAGCTGTCATACTACACAGGCTGAACACCCATTTATGTCAATGCTGCCTGAGGGCATGTTAACTTCCTCTCTACACAGTCTTTCCCAGGAGAGGGGAAGAAGGGCACAGGTGTGGAGTGTGTAGAGATGGGGAGCTGCCGGTCTGAGAAAAGTTGTGCAGGCAACGATCCTGCCATAGGAGTGGAGAACCCTGGACAGCAACTCAGAAGAACGGACCCCTTGCAAAGTTGAAACCCCAACCCCCCGCTAAGGGCAAAGGCTTTGGAGGCAGGTGAATCTATTTCCCAAGTCGTCTGTCCCCTCTCTGCATGGTTTGCTACAGGATAGTCAGAGTCTGAGACTTGGGCCTGATCCAACATCCATGGAAGTCAATGGAAAGATTTACTCATTTGCTTCAGTCTTTGGATCAGACTCTTAGTGACGGAGCAAAGTGATGAGCTGCAATCATTAGTCTAGTTCAGTGGTTCTCAAACTGTGAATCGGGACCCCAAAGTGACCCCATTTTAATGGGGTCACCAGGGCTGGCATTCAACTTGCTGGGGCCTGGGGCCGAAGCACGAGCCCCATCGCCCGGGGCTGAAGCCCAAGGGCTTCATGCCTGGGCAGCAGGGTCAGGCTTCAGCTTCAGCCCTGGGTGGCAGGGTTCAGATTACAGGCCCCCTGCGTGGGGCTGAAGCCCTTGGGTTAGGCTTCACCCCACTCCTCCGACTCCCACCCGGGTTGGTGGGGCTTGAGCTTTGGCTCTGCCCTCATCTTGCCCGGGTTGGCAGGGCTTGGGTGGGCTCAGGTGTCGGTCCCCTGTCCTGTGGTTGTGTAGTAATTTTTGTTGTCAGAAGGAGGTTGCGATGCAATGAAGTTTGAGAATCCCCTGCTCTAGTTTAATTTGACAATCGGTCCATTTGCAGCAGAAATCACAAGGGTCTGCCTCCGCCAGCAGGTGTCACTGTAAGAAAGCAAACTGGTAAGGCCAACAGTCAGAGTGCAACTGAGTCTTGCACAAAACACATCCCTTGGCCCTGTAATCTCGATATTTTCAAACAGTTGACACCCACGTAATCTACAGATTATATATAGTTGACACCCCAGACACAACCATATTGGCACTCTGGTGAGTGCACCATTTAGGTGCTAAGACACAAATGAGAAGAATGAGACCAGGACAAAATTCAGCATTTACCCCAGGTCCAATCTATTGGGATTTGTAGATAATTTTACTCAAAGGAAATTTATCCTGAGAATGGAAGAACCCTAAACCATGAATTTAAGCATTTCAGAATCCAGAATATTAGGCACTTATCCAGAAACTACCTTTTGCTCTTATACATTGTTTAGGAATCTACTGCCTTCATGAAAGCCATAGCGAAACATACAGAATGGGGTGCACCCAATTCTCCCCTTGACCATGACTTTAAGTATCCAAGGCAGGGGGTGGAGTGGTGGAGGACTCATTCTTCAGCATTTAAAATGATTTCTAATAATTAGGATTAGGAGGAGACCTTCATGGGAAGCAGATTACTCCACATCTACCTGCTGCTGGGTTCTTACATCTTCCTCTGAAATGTCTGGTCCTGGCTCCTGTCAGAAACAAGATATTTGACTCAATGGACCATGGGTCTGATCCGGTCTGGCCATTCCTAAAATGACAGCTGGTCCCCAGATGAATGCTTTAGGTGACCAGGGCAGTAACTGTAGCTTTCAACACAAAACTTGCCTAGCTTTTAACAAAAAGGTTATTCTGTGGACCCCTGCAATTTCTCCACCATTCCTTCCTGCTTCCTCATCACCTTCACAGATGGTGTTTGGGCCAAACAGAGAACACCAGCTGGACAATAACCATTTTGAGTCAATGTCTGTTGTGGCTCAATGGCTCAAGACCCAAAGGTTTGGAGGATTCAGTAGAAACTCTCTTGTCTCTGAAAGGCCCACCATGGCTTCCAGGGGCCTTTCTGTGTATTTAGTGATTAGCCTGGCAAAAAATACAACTCAGTGACAGAATTCATCACAAGAATGGAAACTTGCAATGGCTTTTGTACCCTTTTCCACAAGAGCTCAAGGCGAAAGGGTTGAGATAGAAGAAGTATCCTCCTCCCTCCTCCCGCCCCGATGACCCAGCGACTACTGCATGAATCCTGGAAGCCAAAACAGTATTTAAATTGTGAAGCTGGTGTCCAACTAAGGCTTAGTAGTTAGGTGATTTATCTAAACACAGAGCATTTTCACCACCGCCCCCTCCCCAAAATAAAATATTGTGTCGTTTGAAATTTCCAGGGAAGCTAAAGGCCTAAAGCGTTGGGTGAAATGTAAATTTCTTAAAATATTTATCCATCCATAAGTGGCTACATTTTTGACATTATTATAGGGTTTCTCAGTGTTCCATTTTATTAAAAAATATTTATTTGGTTTCTAAGATTACTGCTTCTCTGACCACAGAAAATTCAATTACCGAAAACTGCAGCTATCAAATTGGTCGAAAATAAATAGCCTTTTATCCAAACCTGGCACAGGTTGGTTTACTTTTAATATGTAGCCATAAAAAAAGAAGCCCTTTCCACAGAGAGCCGGTTGGTTGCAGAGCAAGAAGCCAAGGAATACTTTGCATCATCAGGTTTTATTTAAAATAGGGTAGGAAAGGGGTAAAAAAGGAGTCATTATAAGACTAATTAACTGTTGTTTTTACTCCTTTGTTTTAACAAGTGACAGCCTATTTTAAGGCTTTCTGCCAAAACAAATCTGTCCATTTCTCTGTTTCCTGTGAATAGCTAAAATGTATAGGTAGCATTCCCAAATGTTGCTTCTAAACATGGCATGTCCTCCTATCAGGAAGGATTTGATTGTGCATGATGCTTACTCATCCCCTACAGATAGGTTATAGGAGAAGTGCATTCCAATCGTGGGAGCACAGGTCTGGGAGCAAGGACTCCCCAAACCCTTGAACTCTGTGTTATAATAGCCTTCTTCTAGATGTTAGATCAAATCCACTGATGTCAAAAGTGGCTACCTGTCTCCTGGAGCCAATGGAGTTCTGCTCACTGTCACCAGTGGTGAATATAGCTTGCTAATCAAATCCACTGTTAGCCAGAAAAACTTAGATAGTAGTAGGTGATTCTGTTATGCTAAACTAGCAGTTACCTGCCTGAATTAGGGGCAGGCTGGATTCTGCAACCCAAAATAGCCTAATAGGCTACACAACACGAGTAGGTGCTATTCAATGTGAGTAAGGGGTGAGGAATCAAGTCCTAAGTAAGAACTTGGCATTATACCATGTGGGAACTTGTCTGCATTGGGAGTGGTATGGAAGCAGAATGTGCCCTTGCACTCCTGTGTGCAGAGAAGCAATAATGCACCCTATCGGCCCCAGTGCAGTTGGATACTTCTGCTGATATGCATGGTGCACAGAAATAACTCTGCCCATGCTGGGGTGCTACCTGTCTGTAGAATGGAGAAGAACCAGCCCCCGCATCTCCCCTGGGCATAGGGACAACAATTCTGCCTGGCCCTCAGAGGGGTTATGCAATCTGTGTGTGGAGGCTGGTGAGGGACGCTCCTTGTATTATCCCCACCCCGTCTGTGCATTTCTATAAGGGTCAGGCAAAATCGATCTCAAATTTACTCTCTCTCTCTCACTCCTTCTCTGTTGCTCTCTCACGGAGGCTCCCACAAAGGGCAGGCATATCAGCAAGTGCAAAAGAGAAGGGAGTGGATTTTTAATGAATGACTGTGCTGTTTTGCTGGCCTTTTCCCTCTTTCCGAAACATTAGGGAGGGGGAATCTCATTCCATTAATTTGTTGTGCAATTGTGTTGCTCTTTCAGGCTCTTTCCTTCACCACGAAGCCCCCTCCAAGCTACGAGAGAAGTCGTGATGTCTTTCAGCCCAAAAAGCATCAAAGGCTGGAATGTTAAACAGCTTTGTAGTGCCATATGCCAACAGTTCATTGTTAACAGGTTCTGTTAGCAGAACTGCTCCCTCGGCCTTAATGGATCAAGGGTACTCGCTGAGAGATGGCCCTGCGATGGCTGGATAGGGAAGGACGTGTTCCAGCCGAACATGGTTCTCCTAATGCAAGGAAGGGCCGCCCTCCCTGGCATGAGGATGAACAGCTGTGGGATCAAAGCTGAGAACCAAGGAAAGGATAACAATGCAACGGGCACTGAGACTACACAGAACGTCTACTCTTAAAGGGATACTTGCCCTTTTTTATCTGGTAGAATAGAATGTGCACAGCTTAAAGGGAAGTCTTAAGGAATGTCAGGATGAATTTCAAGGAGAAGCTTAAAGGGTAAGGCAAACATCATCTAAAGGGAAGGAGAAAACTCGTCACTATTAAAAATCCAAATCCTTGTTTCTCTGGAGAGAGTGGAAGAGGGAGACCTAAATCCTATGGGAATACAGAAACCAACTACTATGGAGTGGTTTAAAATAGTCCCGCAATTCCCATTGAGTCCAATGGGAGGGGTGGATGCTCTGAACCTTTCAAGCTACTGTCATGGGTCTGGTTCATAATATTAGTGAGCTGTTTTGGCACCCATGAAATAACATGGAAGGAACATTGTCGTCAGATTATAACAGGAGATTGGGAGTCAATATTCTAATCTGGACTCTTACATAAAATGTCACAGATTGGGTCAGTGGCAGTCACCTCACCTCTCGATGACTCAGTGTCTCCATCTGTATGTCATGGGGACATGTTGCAAGGTTTAGTGAATTTAGATACTGCTTGTAAAGCGCCTTGAAGATAGATCCTGTGAGGAAATGCTTAGCAAAAATGTGAGGAAAAGTTGGTTATTTTTACGTTTGTGTGTGTTTGTACAGAAACACACACATCGTTGTGCAAAAAAGCTTCTTAAGAATTTATGAAGCCCGTTGGCCAATATATTGGTTGGATACTGAGTCACACAAAAATATTGCTTTGGACAACATGGCAGCAGAGAAAAGAGGCTGAGAACTCCCACACTAATCTACTTATGATGTGATTTCCAAATTACATCTGGTGCCCAACCAAACAGAATGCAAACTCTCCCTGTGTTTAAGGCATAATTATGCTGGAAGGAGGAGGAAAGCCAATAATTTATACCATTTATACCACATTCAGCTTCCAGGAGACCTGACCCCTTCCACTTCCTGAGTGAGCCACTTCCAACAGTTTCCCATGCAATCTCGAAGCTGTGATTCCATTGGAAACATAGGGTAATGGATCTATAATGGACCTTCCATTCAAAACCAATAGACCGGTAGCTTAGCCATCAACAATCAGCCCATAAAAACTATGATTACCTTTTCTTTTTTCTCCCTCTTCCTCTCTGAAAGGGGGCAGCATGCTAATGGATTTGAAATTGCAGGAGCAGCTCAACAGACTTTTTTAATAAATGGAAATAAAAGTGGCTCTCAAGTTGATGTTGATCTGTATAACTGTGAGCCGTGGAGTCCTCCCTCAGGGTTGATTCCTAGCCTAAACCACCTAGCTCTCATAGCTGATAAGTGTCTACTGAAGGGTAATAAAATACAGTGTGTGCTGTTGTAGTGAAGGTAACTTATCGCTTTCATCAAAAAGCTCCCTGGAAATGTGTTTATCTAAAAGGCTTGTATATTTGTGTATATTTCAAATGTCTGCGCTAGATTGCATTGCCTGCCCATTTTAAAAACTCTGCCTTGAGAAAAGGGCCTTTTTGGAAGCCGTTTAACTGTGGGTTCATGGTTACATTTCCTTAGTAGCAGATACCCTGCAGGTTACAGTATTCACTGAGATGCAAACAAACGAGACATTGACTATGGCCCAATTTTATTTTCTCACTAAATTAAGGTAAGGTTTTAAAGCCCAATTCATATTAAAAAAAATTCTGTGGGTGTTAGGTGATTTTGACACGGGTCGCAACTGGCTTTGGGCACCCTCCAAACCTGTGGCTTCAGAGCATAGAGGGGAAAAAATACCAAAGGGGTAGGGGGCTGGTAAAGAGTTAGACGACCATTTGGTAACGGCGGCTTAGCTTTAATTCATGTCCCATAAAAGCTAATTAGTGCTCACCATTTCTCACTGATTTATGGATCATCTAGTCTGCAAATGCTTGTGGATCTTTGCGCTACACAACCCCTCACCCCCGATTTTTCCAATCAAAGTCTGTGAGTTATAAATATCCCTGTGACATTTGAGGTTTTCCTTAAGGAAGGTGCACACTGAGTAGCACTGATGGAACCGTTGTACGGGTACTCGTAAAGTAATGTATTTTTCCATGTATGTCTCACAGGTTTCTGAGATGCAGACAGTATTGCACATATATTTTAAAATATATTGGACATGTGCATTGCGACTCGCTAATTTGACTGTTGACATGAATTTGTATCATGCCATATATTTCAATATATGTAAAATATATAGTGTCGTAACGGTTCTGCCTCACCACTGTGGCGCCTCCTGCAGGTCGTTCTGGGAATTAGCTGAGTCTTTTTGCAGGGCGCCCTCCTCCGGTGGTGTCTCGCCTGATGTCACTTCTGCTCCAGATCGCGGCATCCTCTTCAGGAACACAGCCCTCCGGCCGTGCCCCATTCCATTCCCCCCCCCTTCCGGGGGAGCAGTAGTCCTCTGTCCAGTCACTCGCCTCTGTGGCCGACTGCAGCCCACGTTTCTAGCCTCTTGCCTCAGTGGCAAACTGCAGTCCTTCACTGATTGGCTGTCTGCTGCGCAGCCTCCCCAGGGCTGCTTTTAACCCTTTCTCCACCAGTGTGGGGCAGACGCCCCATCATAGTCATCTTTTAAACAACTTAGTATCTATCTAGAGAGACAAATTTGTAACATGAAATGCAAATATATAGAGTCATTACCCCTGCCTCTCATGAATTGTACCTGAGGTGCATAGAGAGGGATATCTAAAGAGCTGCAGTATTTTCTTGTGCTCTGCTCATTGTAATAGGGGGAATTACTTGAATACAGAAGTCAAGTTATTCAAGTTATGTACATAATGATCTAAAACTACCTGGCAAGATTTTAATCATATGTGTATAATTGTGGGTAGATATAGTGTATAAAAACTGTACTTAGAAAAATATATCATCCCAGTACCTGACATTTTAAATATTACATTTTTTTTAATAATGAAAATGCTGCAAAAGGACCGCACTTAATCTTTTCTGTGAAAGTACAGAATGGACAGCTACAAGTTACATACACTGCTCCTGGCCTGGGTGTCTTAACCTTGGTCTTAGATGGATCATCCTTAGATATTTAAAATGTGGTTCACTCAACATACCCCTTCAAGCTACGGCCAGTCTCTGCTGAGACTACACCGCGAACACATCACTACAGCTGGGCCTATTGTTGTCAGACACCTAGTTTTGAATACTCCCATTGACATACTTAGAGCACTGTATGAAGGTTCATTGAAAAAAAATGAATGAGTCCCATCACTCCTATTTAACTGCACGTGCACTATGGTATTTCTATGTTCTCAGGCGGTATGAAACGGTGACCTGTCTGCCGTTGACAGATGCCAAAATAATCTCAATTACAAATTCAGTCTCGTTTTCTCCTGCAACATTGAAGCATCTTCCACTGCAGGAAATAGCCACAGATCGATTTTCATTTTAGGACACATCTGAATTGTTTTAATTTTAGACATAGCCACCACTGGTAGACAAATTTGAAAGATCCAATACCTCACGCAGTTTTTGGAGATGAATTTTGCCAAGGGTAGAGCCAGGCAGGAAGCCCTGAGTCATCTTGGTGATTAATTAAAACAACTTCCCTTGGGGATGGGAGGGGCTAGAACATACTTTAATTTAATCCTTCTAAACATCTTGCTTTAATTTAGGGATATTTGCCACAAGGTACAGACAATTTCATTTCTGAAGAACTGCGGGGGAGGGGAAGATAGATTAGTTGAAAACAACTTTTCCCAGTATCTTTCATCCCTGAGCCTGTCAATACTAATAGCATTTGCAGTGTTGTAGCCATGTTGGTCCCAGGATGTTAGAGATACAAGGTGGGTGAGGTAAAATCTTTTATTGGACCAACTTCTGGGTAGCTCGCAAGCTTGTCTCTTTCACCAACAGAAGCTGTAGCAGTGAACATTTAAAAACAAGTGTCTCTATGCAGGAGAAAGATGGGAAAGGAACAGAGGTGGGCCCAAGCCACAAAATTCAGATTTAGATCAGGCTCCAGATTTCAAATACCCCCTATTTAGGGGTTATTCAGATCCATGGCTTCAGTGTTGCTCACTATAGAAATAAAGACCAACTGCAAAATTCAGGTTTTGTTTTGGATTCCAACTAAGACTCTGACATTAGAGATGCTTGGACCCTAGGGTGTTAGTTTCTGGGTCAATTTTCAGAAATGAATGATTATTTCATGGGTCTCTACTTATTTTAAATGTTGGTTTAATTCCTTAAGAACAAACTGTTTATGCAATTCTCAAATAGCTCAAGTCAAATGTAGTAGGCACATTCTCTGTAAAAAGCTACGGCAATGCTCTTCAGAGAGGGGGACTATGTATACTTACTGAGCACTTCATGAACTGTACTAATTTCTGATGTGCCATTATTCAATGGATTTTTGGTGATGCCTGGTGGATAGAGCAATGGACTCAAGAGACATGGGTTCTAATCCAGTTTGGCCACTAGCCAAGTAGGTGATCTTGAGCAAGTCACGTCACCATTCTCTGCCTCAGTTTACCAATCTGTGAAATGGGGATAATGATACTGGACTTCTTTGGAAAGTACTTTGAGATCTACTGATGAAAAGCACAAGATACATTTTAGGAATTGTTATCTTTATAGTGCAAAATAATCAGTAAATATTCATCTGAGCCATGCTGTTTGGTTGTGACAGGCTCATCATATGAATGCCAAGATAAAATAAAATAATGAAAGTCCATATTATCATGAGAGAGAGCAAACTGGATTCCATTCTGTCTGATGCATGATTGATAACACTGTCATTAAAGCTTGGAATGCAAAATCCTCATTATTTATGGTGATGCAAGAAGCACAAAAAACATGGCTTAGTTGGATCCCAGATCAAGTTTCCAACTGACAGCTAAATATATCTTGAATGGTAAGAGATAATATGTTGGATGCAGAAGTCGTCGAGAGTAAATGAAGACAATGATATTGACACAGATGTTAATCTGTGCATATAATAGGCTAATGTTATGATTAGGAACAGGAAAAAGATCACAATTTGTCATGATTTTTCCAATTTTTTTACATTTATTTTCAATAGAAATTTTCCAGATTTGTTTTATTGTATTTCTATTAAGTTTGCATGAACACCAAGTCACATACTCTGTTTAAAGGACCAAACAGATACAACCAATCCAAATAGTTGACTCTTTCCTTCTTAAGAAAATAGACCCCCTTTGTGTAAAATTCAGCTCTGACCATCCATTTTCTTTTCCAAAGACCATTTGGAATTACTTAAAGTGACAAAGCCTGTCCGGTGGGTTTAAGATGGGTTTCCACTTCCTTTTTGAAGAGACAAATGAAGAAAAAGGCAGTTGAAATAAACATATCCGAGCTAAAAGTAGCAAATTCATGCTGACTTGTGATAAGAAGCATTCTGCTTTTACCTGTCTCTTCCTGAGGCCCTTCAATCAAAGATTTTCAGAATTTCTGGTGGAAATTTTCCAGCCTTGAGTTAAATTTTGTATATATAAAATGAGTGTGTGTGCATATATAAAGGGGAAAAAATGAGCAATAAACTCCCTAATAAATCTGTCATTAGAAAAGACCCTTGAAACTAAAGTAGTTCTCAGCTTTCCCCAACCATCACATCTAGTCTCTTCAGAATATAAATAGCCAGTTTTAAAACCTGGGCTCTCTACTGCAAATGTAAGATTTGCTGGCATGAGATGCCAGCTTTTGACGTTAGAATTTAGGACCGCACCATGAGATTTACAACCCTGAGGTCCATATTCCCTTGAAGATTAAACCTTCATTAAGTTATTTCTTTTTTTTTATTTCCTGCCTTTTGCTCCCATCGTATCATAACTTTCATAACCACTCTTGTTTTTAGTGCCATATTAAAACAACTTTGGTAGAGGATTAAAGGTACTTCAAGTGCCCTGCCCAAACCTTTTAGAAATTCATGCCTAACTAGGTAATTCAACCTCCCTCATTGTCCCTTTGCCTCCCCACCATTCATTTCCATTAAGATGCATCTAAAGGAAGGTAGTACGTAATTTAAACAATCACATCATGAGTTTGATTTCGTCCCCACACCATTGTTATGACTAGACAGAGGATCATACTGAATACATTAGCCAGCCGGTGACTCAGAACCCCTACTGCTTGGAATGCCATTGCACTCTGAAAGGAGAGGGATAAAAAATGTCTACCCTCCATCCCTGAACCCCACCATGTAGTAATATTTCTGCCACAAAAATACTTGGCTGTCAGCTCCAGCAAGGCAACATTGGATAGCTGCAGTAGTTTGTTGTCAAAATGAAAAATGGTTCAGTGCAAAAGGTCTCATTGCTGGGATGCTAACAATCAAGGAACACTAAGTCAAGCATTTGACAAGGAACTTTGGTCTTGCTGTTAAATACCACTTAATATTGTCCTGCCTGATAATCCCTGCTGTTTAACAACTGTGCAATCATGGCTCAGCAGTGGCATTATGCCTTTTCTGAAGGGAAAAACTGGGCCATATGTCATGCATTTGCCTGAAGGGGAAAAAAAGAAGAAAGAAAAAGAAAATACATGTCTGTTAACATCCAAGCAAAATATAAATGTTTCAAAAATAAGACAATTGCAAACACATTAGGATTGATTCATCCATGGAGTTCATAAGGATGAGTGTTGAAATTCTAGCTGAGGTTAGTTGTAGGTGAAAAGCTGAGTTAGAGAAATCCATAATCATAACCTGCTGAAGTGCTTGTATGTATTGCATGCTACACAGAAGGGAAATAAATGCATTTTATATCTCCCACAAGCCTTTCTTCAAGGTAGTGGAACTGGAAACTTCTGCTGTTGTCACCTCTTGAGTCTAGGCAACTGCAGACACCAGGAAAGGCTACCTTGTAACACCGTCACCTTTTCTCTGCAGGGGTTGTAACTTTCAGTCCATGACCTTTCATTTATCCATTCTCAGCTGGTTCTCCTCAGATAAACCCCGAGTTCTTTGCACCATTTTTCATAGCACTTTGGAAACCCACTGTTCAATGTGTAAAAAGCAACAGAGGGTCCTGTGGCACCTTTGAGACTAACAGAAGTACTGGGAGCATAACCTTTCGTGGGTAAGAACCTCACTTCTTCAGATGCAAGCCATCAATGTGTGTTCCCCTTCCCCACCCTGCGCCTAGTCATCAGAAGGTGCAAGTCGGTTACAGCTCCCAGCTATAGGAACTGGCCTGTTAACTCAAGATGTATAGGGTTTATGATTTTAGCTCTGGAGGTTCCCAGTCCAATCACCTGTGCCAGACAAGATGGCAGCTGGCACACCTTCCTGGAGCTATTACAGAAAGCAGTGAGCTGTTCTATAAATAATAATAATAATCATCAATAAATATATTTGCTGCTTCTGCTAGGCTGGGAGTACCCCAAGGATATCCCATCTCACCGTGATTTTCTTTCTTTTAAAAGAAATTTGTCTCCAAAAACAAGTTAACTGAACTTTCGGAGTCCCCAAAATAGCCTTGTTTCAGGTTTGTTTTGATCTTTCAATGACAGTTGAGGTGGCTTCTTATGTTGCCCCAACCAAGGCTCTCGTGTTTAATTCAGACTGCTCAAGAGGACTTGCTGGTATCTCACAGTGTCTGAACTCAGTGATCACTCAAAAAATAATGTCGAGTCTGGTTTCTCAACGTGTGCAAATGTCTTTTTTTTTTAATGTCAAGGGTTTATTCCATGTGCTGACAGAGCAGGGAAATAGAACCCCTTTGCTTTTGTGGTTCATGTCATATTTAATATTATTGTAGTTTGTTATTCTGTGTAATCGAAGCAAACTTAGCAGTGGATAGCTTATTACTGGTTTTGTTTATAGGGGGTGGCTTTGATTGGGTTCCTTCTTCTGGGTGAGAAGTAAAACAAATAACCTGGCCACATTCCATCTTTGGCAATTTTTCTGTATTCTCTCTACCGTTTCGGTGGTGACAGTTTCTTTTACAATGAGCCCCATAAAACCTTTGTGTAGTGTTGCTGTGTGCTTCTGTGGCCAGATGACTGCTTGCAAAAGGAGGGTCTCAGCATCCCACAGCAGGTGCTCACAGAGTCTTGTAGCCTGGAACCTATTGATAGATTCCATGTTCTACCCCAGAGGTAGCTGCATTTCAGCAGTCAGCAAAGTGATCCCTGTACTTGTAAAGTTCTCACAAAGCTTGTAGATCCTTCGAGATGGAAGACTCAGTAGGAATGGTGAGATGCTGGATGAGACGGTTGCCCCCACTCCGGCCCTATAAATAGCTGTGACAGCATGCAGAGGATGTAAAACATCTACAGCAGGGCAAGGGAGACTATCTTTGGTGGGAGGCATTGTGGTAGATGAATAAGGACCTCCCACAGGACCAGGTGCAGGGGGGTTGCTGGTGGACCATGGAGGGAGCAGAGAGGTAGAACTACATGCCGTAGGCATTCTTGCCAGTATTGCACTCATAGGCCAGGACAGACTTCTTAAACTATGCCAGGAGCTATTTCAGCCCTTGGAACAGTCTGGGCACAGTGGTGGTCTGAAGTAATTTTACCCTACCCTCCCGCAAGCCTCTCCTAAGGGGTACAGTGTGGAAGCTCAACCGGTATTACTGTAATGATGCACAGATATCTGTTAATCAAAGCACTGCACACCTGGGGTTCTATATAAATAACAAGAGACGTTGACATTACACACTGAGTTCTTTCTGGACGTCCCTGGATATTTACACAAAAGCCAAGCTTAAATGACACCATGCTGAATTCTTGTGTACGGGTCTGGGTTATGAACTGGGGAATGTATGGGCTGGAGAAATCAAGTGTGTATCTTAATATTGTTCCCACAACCTGCTGCAGCATCAGATGTACTCTGTGCAATTAACCGAGTGTAGGAACTGATGATAAAGAACATGTGAGCTGGTGGTAGGGATTTTGTGGGTTTTTTTGTTTTTTGTTTTTTTAATATTTCCTGATCTTTGTCTTGGTGGGATATTCTGAGATCCTATTAGGGAAACAAAAGCTTCTATCTCCAAGGATTTTCCAAGTTTGACAAGAAGTTCCTTTTGAAGATAGACAGCAGGGGCGGCTCTATGTTTTTTGCCACCCCAAGCATGGCAGTCAGGCGGGCTTCGGCGGCATGCCTGTGGGCAGTCCGCAGTCACGCGGATTCGGTGGCGTTTCTGCGGGTGGTCTGCCGGTCCTGCGGCTTCGGTGTACTTGCCGCCGAAACTGCGGGACTGGCTGCCGGCGGACCTCCCGCAGGCATGCCACCGAAGGCCACCTGACTGCCGCCCTCACAGTGACCGACACGCCGCCCCCTGTGGCTTGCCGCCCCAGGCACGCGCTTACTGCGCTGGTGCTTGGAGCCGCCCCGATAGACAGTCATTAAAATTAGCTAGAAATATGGGGCCAAATTCATCTCTGGGGTAAATCCCATTGCCTTTGTGAGTTTAATCCTAGGCATGCATATATATAGCCCCTGGTGATTACTGGCTGAATTCGTTTTTGATATTACTTATACCTTTTCTATTTAAAGAAATTGTTCATTTTCACAATTGCATACACACTGTCTCTAAGTATTAGTATTATACAGAAAATCTGGATTGAGCAAATGAGAGTTTACCACTCGGTCATGTCAATGGAAAATAATCTAATTGGACCAAGTTCTTCCTTGATTTAAACTCAATACAACCCCACTGATTTGTATATCTACTTTTACCAAATAGTTCTTCATCTTATAATGGGTCCAAGCAAAATTCTGATTCCTATTTAGGAAGCAAAGAAGTCTAATAAGAGGGTCTCTGAGTGTTGCAGTGCTAAGGCACTATGTATATCCTAGCAGATTCTTAGTAAGAGATCATTGTAGTGATCCACTGTGATGCTTTTCAGGAGAAACTACAGGAAAACTAGGGAGTAACAAATACTGAGTGAAGAAACAGCTAATCTGTATGCAAAGGACTTTAATAAATATAACTTTGGTTTTCTTCTCCTTACAATGAAGTTCAAACCCATAGGCTCCCGAGCAGCTCTTGTTTTTGTTTCAGGTATCCTCATCTTGACGAGCAAGGCACTATTTTCTTCATTCAGTAGCCTCAGAGGGATGGCTTTAAGTGGCTCTATAAATGTATTGCTGAGCCTTTGCAAGGAAATGATAGTCTGCCAGGTTGAACTGAAGAGCATATATATGTCAGATGGCAGGAGCATGGCTACTGGGATTGGGTTTCTGTTTGCTGTGGATATCGACTGTTCTCATTTTTTAAGGCAGAATTACTCACCTTCACATTCAACAAGAGAAATGGAAAAGAAAATTGTTTCTAGGTTTCCTGGTGTCAGAAGCTGGCTCTCTGTGTTTGAAGTGTCCAGGTCAGGCAATGACAGTGGAATAACTGCCTTAGTTTCCTCCCGTAGAACTATTTTCTCTCATTGTGATATTCAGCACATGGTGGGGGGAATTTCTTTGCCTACTCCCGGAACTGATATACCAGCTGAATTTGAAACCATGAGCAAACGGTACTTTAGCTTTGTCCACATAGGAAAAAGCTACCAATAGTTTTTCCTTCATGCAATCTCAGCAGAAAATCCCAGGAGAGAACAAACAATGGAGGTTTCTCTCCCCTCTGACACCTGTACATGGTCCGTCCAGGTTGGCATGTAGGCAGTCTGATGTGGGACTGTTGCTACTGTGCTGTATTTGTTTGGTGAGTAAATTTCCTGACTTTGTCAATGTGATATCTTTCAGCAACACCACAATCACTTGGGGGAACCATGTTTTAAACAAAAGCTGCCACAGCCACAAAGGAAAGTCCGAATTTGGCCCTATGTTTCTATTTAAACTTAATATATTTGTATTTTTTTTTTTGGATGCTTGCCGTATTCTTGTCTGTTAGGTATAAACTCAATATGTGCCCAATATTACATGTCCAGTAGGAACAGTGAATATACACTGGAAGATCCAACATACAACCCTTACCACAGGCCTTCAGAACGAGAAATCAGGTTGAGATAAACTTCCTTCTGGCCATCTGGTCATATGGATCATCTCAACTATGGCAGGGACCAAATTGCAGCACCTACCAGTCATCCTAGCACTGCAGGTGAACCTCGCTCATGCCTGGAAACTGAGACCGCGCTCCAGTGCAGAACCACAGCATTTACTATGGAGAGTATCCCCAGGGACATCTGAGATAATTGGCTCCCCTGACTTATAGAAGCAGATTTGCTATCGTTCTGACTGTGGCAGGCTGCAGGGTTGCGCTACAACAAGGGAACTTGACAATAAACCCCAAATGATCATATTCAAAAGACAGAAAAGTAAACAGAGTTCCATTATCTGGCAGAGTCCGAAATAACCTTCCTTTGGAAGCCCTTATTTACTATTCTATCCTTTATCCCTTAAATTACCTCTATCCATAGCTCACCTTGGAATACTCATAACTGAATTGCCCTATATTTAAAGAGAACCCCGATAAAGTGGTACAATTAGGTTCTGGTAAGACAATAACCTGTACACAATTTAACACTCCCATTTCTTCTGCATAAGCCTCCAAGCTGATATGTTACTGCTGAAATCCGCCACTGAAAAATACACCACAAAGCACTTGAGATATAGAAAGAAGCCTGCAAAGCTGCAACTGGAGTAAAGATCTTGGGTAAATGCATCTCCTTTTTCGCCACCTACCTATTCCCCCACAACTTTTCCCCATTCAGATGAAAAATAGTTGGACATTCCCTCCCCAGTTTTCGTCACTTGAACACTTTCAATAGTGGGAAAAAAACGAAATAATCAAACCCCTTGTTGCCAGATCATTCCCGATTCCTCCCCTTTAACTAGCAAATCCACTGTACTTCTCTGAGCCAGGTTGTATTGGCTCACAACATATGAAATACCAACCTCCCCTGCCAGTTTCATGACCAATTTTTCAATGGGAGGATAAACATAAATGTAGATCATTAAAAGCCATGTTTATTAGCAGACTCTTTCCGCCAGTGTCGCAGTCCATGTCTTCCACCTCACCAGCTTATCCGGAAAGGTGAACGTCCATCTATCCCACCTCAGCTCTGCCACTGAGTCACCACCAAAAGTTTCCCCCAGAATAGCGGCTCCCTACAGCGGTTTTAGCATAATGTGCCAATCCTGTGGGAAAAGAAAGGAGTTGCCCAAATTTGGCAGCCTTGCCACCTTTATTCTTTCCTAGGGCACTGACCCTGCAGTGAGATCTACGTGTGCAAATCCCCATCCTGTGTGGTGTCTCTCTGAAATAAAAGGTGGATAGTCTCTTTAGTAAGAGAGAGGCTAGAAAGGAAACTCAATGGGACCTACTTTAGTAACAACTGCACCTGCAGTGGAATAACTCTTCCCCAATGTCCATATCTCCTTCCACAGCTATCACTTTCATTGCCTGTTCTCAATTCACTTCAGATCCAGATGTGGATCCAAACTTTGTGGCTGGGGCTCATTTCACTTGGAGGAGACTAGGAATGTGTGGAGTTACCCACCTCACTCAGCCTCCTAGGGTTTTCCATTACTTTACCAACAAACCTTATTATCCTCAGCTGCTTCCTGAACTGGCTGCTTTCCAAGGATTTTTCATGCCAGAGCATCAGGTGGCTAGAAAGACTCCACATTTTAACCTCCTGAAGTGAAGTTAAAGGCACCCACCTGGTCCTGCTGCTAGATGGGTCAGCAGAAGAGCCCTGCATCACCATGCAGGATCTTCGAACTATCAGGGTAGCTAGATTTACAAGACCATGATGTCCAATGATGCAAAGACGAGTATAAAAGCGAGCGGGGAAAGGGTTTATCCATTGGTGTCCAAATATCACTTTTGTTACAGCATTGCACAATACATATGTGGTTTCATCATGGTATTTTCCCATGAGAACATTTTAATTAATTATTAATTGCATCTGCACTTACAGGTATTTGAGTGGGCAGCTTTTCATTTTTCTGCAGCCTCCGCCTCCCATGCAGAACTTGCCTCTGTGGATAGAAACCCCAGCTTCCAGGCATGTCTGTGCTGATCACTGTCACAGGATGGGGTGAGCTATGGGTGGAAACATAGGTTTTTAACATCTCTCTACCATTTTCATGCCAAATGAAACTGCGGCAACTGGCTGTATACATTCCTCAGGGCCAACTTTAACCCCCCGGTAATTAGTTTCATGGCCCATTCTGAATTGGAGATGCCATCTGAGAGATGTGTCCAGTCTTGACTACTCCTTGCAACTACATTTTTGCATTCAGGGTAAACACTGATAACACAAGTACTTACTAAGTAATCTTATTGCTGCAGTCCCTTACTTCTGATGCCAGTGTCCTGTTCTGACACCAGCTTTACCTCTGCAAAGTGTAGTGGATAATCCAGATCTTTGCAGATCAGTTTCCCAGTGGAGGAGAAATCAGTGAAGTGGAATCAGAGTGTATTCTAAGTTCTCTACGTCAACCAGTCCTGGAACCAAGGTGATCAAACAGCATGCAGGACAATCCCTTCTCAGGAATCTCAGCCCATCACAAGTGCCCTGTTCCCAGAGAACAACTCTGCCTAAAGCCTGGACTCCAGAGGCCAAGGCAGAGAGCAAACAATCCTGCATTTGCTTCAGCTTCTCTCTCGAGACGCTGCCTTTACACAGAACCTTGCATGACCTAAAACTATCAACAACACAGCCTGTCTTCCCAAAACATTTGCTTGCATGGTAAGAAAAAGAAATTAGAAGACTGTAAAAGTGCCACCTGATGATGCCTGCTATAACACTGGTTTGTTGAATCATATCGGAGATGAGATTGTAAGGTCCATGAGCCGGGGACCCTAGCTTTTTATGTATATAGTGCCTATCTTATTCCGGGTGCTATAAAATTAAGGTAAGTAAAACCTTTCTTTACATTGTTAGCCTTATAGTTAATACAGTTAGTATCTTTCTTTTTGCATTGGAAACGATAGATAACATTTTCACTACAGATTAGTTATTCTGTTTATGAACACGTAAAATGTAATTTATAATCCATTTCTTTTTCCGGTCATCTGCCCATCCAACATTATTACTTACTGAAGATGGGGCCATTACTATAGACATTTCTTCAAATCATTGTTTGAATATTTAGTCAGTTTGGTTCACCAATGTTCATGACCCCTTGAATGCTCTAAAAAAGACATTTCTGGCAGGGAATGCTCAGGAAGAAGGTTATTACTTATTATACCCTTGGACTGGGTAGCCCTAAGGGCTGGATTAGGAACTGTTAGTTAATCTATTCTTTGTAACCATTAAAGCAATTGTGCCTAGGAGGATTGCACTGTTTATTTCTGACAGGTCTAGTAAAGGAATTCTTAGTTGCACAAAGTGTGCAAATATTATTTGGGAATCCAATAAAGAGAAGAACCTAAAGACCCAAGTGATAGGAGCACCAACAGTGCTTATTTTAGCAAGGGCTGGCCAGATAACAAGATTTGTGTCATGAAAAAAACTGATGTTTTGACGTTTTTGTTCGATCTGTACTGGAATGAAACAGAGATCTTTTGGAATTGTTTGTGGAAGAAAATGAGACATGCCAGAATAGCCAATAACCGAGGGGAACCATGCATCCCAAGTGATGCCATAACCACGGGAATATTAGCTATTCTGGGCTCTCTCACTCTCTTGTTCTGTGGTTTTGACGAGAAATTCCATCCTGGATCTGAGAAATCTCCCCGATGAAACTTTTGACAAATCAATTTTTTTCCATCAACAACAACAATATTTAGTCAAAAAACTCCTGACCACTGGTGGTGGCTCCTAGCATTCACTCTCTCTCAGGTGCTTGGCTGGCTGGTTCTTGCTCACATACTCAGGGTCTAATTGATCACCATATGTGGGGTCAGAAAGGAATTTTCCTCCAGGTCAGTTTGGCAGTAACCTTGGGTTTTTGTTGCCTTCCTCTGCAGCATATGGGTGCAGGTCACTTGCCAGGATTATCTGTTATCTTATTTACCATTACAGGGACCACAGGCACTGGTGGGCCTTGGTCCCTCTTATTCTTTGCCTGTGGCACATAATAGTCTAGTCTCCTGTGGGCTGTAATACTTTGGTCCAATTTCAATTGTTCGGTTAAGTGTACGGGTGCTAGCTGGCGGTGATGGCCTGTGATATACAGGAGGTCCATCTAGATGATCTGATGACCCCTTCTGGACTTAAACTCAATGACTCTATAACCTCTACCTGGCATGCTACCAAAATGTCTAGGGGACTGCTGTACCAAAACACTTACGATGACACCTTGCAGTGGGGTC
The DNA here is from genome assembly GCF_013100865.1 of Trachemys scripta elegans. Taxonomy (NCBI): domain Eukaryota; kingdom Metazoa; phylum Chordata; order Testudines; family Emydidae; genus Trachemys; species Trachemys scripta. The sequence goes on from NC_048311.1 coordinate 30,572,023, forward strand.
AGTTGCAGTTCTAACCACAGACTTTCACAGAAATCAGTCAGATTAACATATTCATCCTGCTGAGGTCAGAGTTAAGGTGTTGCATTTGTGTGCACTTTGGGTAGTTGCAAACTGGATGCAACAACTCGTGCATGCATTTGGGGGAGTTAAAGGCACAATAATTAAGGTTAGTCTGGAGGTTAGTTTTGGCTTAACTGATGATTTTCTAGATTTTATTATTATTATTTGGTGTTTGTGTTGAAAGGAAAGACATTTGCATTACTTTAATTTCAAGAGAATGACTTTTTTTCCCCCCCCTTTGGGAATATTACAACAATCAGGCCCACATATGGCTATTTAAGCCAGCATTGCATGCATATTTCCTTTGAAAACTTTGTTGCTAATTAAAATACACAATGCATTCCTCAGGGCTAGGAGGCCTACAGCACACCAAAAAAGATAATAGTTTAATTACTAGAATCTGGTACCCTTCCAAAGTATACTTTGTCAATTTGAGGTATGTGAGGTTGGGAAACTCAGTGTAGCTGGTATTTGAAAAACAGCTCTCAAGATGAGTCTTGCAGTAAAATGCTAGCCACACTCCAGTGAAAGATGTCAGGTGTCTGGTCTCTTATGCTAAGCAGGCGTTGCCTTCAGTTTGTGTGCCACGTACTTTATGTCCTCATCCAAGGCTGGTACCAAATGTAGTAAATTTTGAAGCAGTGGGCTACATTTGGGTGTTAAGATCATGACTGTCAAATTCATCTCTTACTGCTGTCTAATTGAAAAAATCCAAAGGCCAGGTCATGGGAACGGAAGGCATCATGGTAAGCCATTACCAGTTACAGCTTGTTAGTCGCTGATCAAAAACAGGAAGAAGAGGTATTTGCTATGAAGAAGCTGTAAGCAAAAGGCATAGGATCTCCTTGCTTAGGAATCCAGAGATGACTCCCAGTGAAAATATTTTCCATTTGGACCACTTTCGAGCCCTTTCCGGACAAGGGATGGGTGTGTTGTTTTAAGCATAGCAATGTTGCCAGGTGACAAAGATTTTCCCCCATTAAATGTAGCCAGAGGTCAAGTGTTAAAATATCCAGAAAGTTCCACTTACTGATATTGTTCTCCCTTCCTCATTCCTTTGAACCATCTAGCATTAGTTGCCTCCATTGCTTTTCTCCCGCATCTTTCTGATCTGCAGCTTCCGCTATCTGGAAAATCCTTCTTGTATCTCAATGGCTATGGACTCTCCACCTGCATTCAAATCTTGTCTGGAAGCATAGACTTTCCCTTTCCCATATGACTCTTGTTACTCTTTCATTACTCTTGGCTATTTGACTCTTTAAAGCATTTGGAGAACATAGTTTGTATGAAAGATGCTATAAAAATAAGCTTGTACTTTATTTTGCTATGATACCCTAAGTAGCCCTGGCAACCGATTCCCTGAATGAGAAAGTGTGCATGTGCATGTGTGTGTGCTGTTGCATGTAGGGGACCCTAGCTAACATCAAGTCCTTTTCTGGCCAGGCATTGCACATTCACAGAATAAGAGACACGATATAGTATTCTCCCAGAAAATGGTCTTCCCAAGTAGAAGACAGCATGGGTTTGAGGCCATGTGTCAGTACAACGGCACCCCCTCTGGCCAAGTCTGGTATGGTCCCTGGGCTCACATATAACCAGTGAGGCTGACAGGCTATTCCTGGTCCCAGGAGTCTGAAAACCCTTTCTTCACCCCCAAGTCCGCCAGGGAGTTGGTAGGCCCACCCACTCCACTGGGTTCCAGCTCAGGGCCCTTAAGTTAGGGAAGAAGCAGGGTCAGGGTTCTTCAGCTCTGACAGTGCCCTGAACGTCCTCCTACCTTCCCCTGGATCTCTGCAGGCTCTCCAGCCTATCGGTCAGTTCATCCCCTCCTGGGCCGTTGTCTCTGGGCAGCTCTTTTGTAGCTCACTGGCAGGAGTTCCTTTCTCTAGCTTGCTCGCTCCCTTGGTAGCCGCCCTGCCCTTCTGCTTCCCAGCCCTTCTATCCTCCAAGCTGCTGTGAGGCTTCCAATCAGCAGGGGTTGGCAGTGCCTTTGGTCACTGGGCCAGTGTGGGGTACCTACACCCCATGACAATGGCATATGCCACAAATCTCAACAACCACCATTGCCTCTAGCTTCACTCTACTGTGGTTTAGTAAATAATAATTTCACTGATTTAAGCTGATTTAAATAAGCATCTTGTAACTTCCCGTGTCACCGGTTTTCTTTTGGTGGACAACTGCGTCACTTGTGTCACAAAGGCTGATTTATAAAGGAATTGTATTTATAGAGCAGTGGTTAACTGTAAAAGCCACACCCCCCCTTATACCCCAGTCATGCCCTGCTGCAAATATTAATCACTCTCCTATGGCATAACAAGGCACAGCTCAGCCAGGTGCATCTAATTTCCCCAGGGGGTTGATTATCTCATGATAACCACATCCTTTGAAGGATGTGCTTTGCTACTATATTTTCCCAGGTTCTCAAACAAAAGAGCAATTTAGATAAATTGAATTGACCAACAAGAAAAAAAAAAGAGGTTAGTTAGACAGCCCCAGTTATAAAATTTACCAAGAGAAATGCCTCTTTTAAAGGACATTGAATAGCCAATTAAATCAAAGAGAGATGTTTGTAAGATGAAATAACCACAGTCGAATTTTAATTTTAAACAGGAGTGTCAAAGCCATTAAAATATCAGGTTGCCACACAAACTCTGAAATTTGTATTAAACTTGTTGGTGTTAAACTAACTTCTATAAACCAAGTGTCACAGTCAAATTAAAGAATGTAGTTGCGCAATAATGTTACATTGGAGAACAAACCAGTCAATTGGGGGGGGTTTCTGGTGATGTAACTGTATATAGACTGATACAATGCTTCACAAAGGATGCCACGTATCATTATTAGAGCTGGTTGGATATATATTTTTTTATTTATTGGAAAATAAAAATTTCTCATCAAGAAAAAAAAACAGCCAAAAAGTGCTGAAAACCATTTTTTTGTTTGTTTGTTTCTGGCCAAAAAGTTTTGGATTTTGGATTTTAAAAGAATTGAGGAAAGCAGACACTTCCTATGAAAACTTTAATTTAATCAAATACCCAGTTTTTCAATGAAAAATGTTAGATGGAATTTTTTTGGCCGGCTATAATCATGACAGTGAACTAGCAATGCTTTGGATTTTCATTCATGTATTCAGAATCAGAATTTGGCCCCAGGGCAGGGAGATTTATAACTCTCACAGTGTCTGCTTTAGTATTTCTATGCCAGAGTCTCCTTTCACTCAAACCAAGGTAAAGCAGGAATAATTCAGTTGAAGTCACTGGAGCTACAAATTGATGTGAGAGGAGAATCCAACACTCCAGCTAATCAAAGGAAGTATGTGCTTCCTTACTTCTCTCATCTACAGCAGTTTTCCACTGGTGTTACTCCATTGACTTCATGGAGTCAATTGCTTCATTTACGGTTGTAAATCAAAGGAGCATTCGGCTCAGTGTCCTTATAATTTATACAATTAGCCATGATCTCATTAGAACCCTACAATGACAAGTTCCCCACAGTAATGCTGAGTCGTTTATTTAACCAGGAAAGTGTCTGCTTAGGGGTGGGTATGTTTTAGGCCCATTAAACAGTCTATCTCTGAGTCCATCAATCCATCATCTTTCACTGGATGAAAACTGACAATTCTTTAAGAGTCAGGCATATCCGGCGTTGGAAAGATGAATGAGTTCAAACAAATTGAACATACATACACGTGAGCTGTTTTGTCATACAGACAGGGCACTTCTGCATCTGTGAGACCAACATGGAAAGTGGTATATTTTTCTTTTCAAAGCCAAGTCAAGTGGCAGAACACAACTCTAGGAATCCAGGAGCCCTGTCCCTGGCTCTTCCACTGACTTACTGAATGGGCCTGGACAAATCACTTCACTCTTTGTACTTAAATATTTGTACTTTAGTGTTTCCCCACCTGTAGAGTAGGACATTAATCTTTCATGGCTGCTATAAAACTTAATTAGGTAACTTTCCTTAGCTCACTCATTTGATTCCATTGAAAGGCACTACAGATATTTAAAATACTATTAATAAGGATGTGAATTCCTCAAAATTCACTCCTATACCTTACCCCTTCTTATTATTACGCCTATGAATATTACTTCAAGCATCCTAACAAGCTCTCTAACGGGAGAGCCCAGACTGCTGTGTCTTGCGGCTATACATCTAAAAAGAAAAGGGAAGCGGTGGAGAAAATGTCTGATAGCTGCAAGCTCAACCCCATCCTGGTGCATTCTTGGACAGATGAAATCCTTTTGTGAGGCAGCCAAGTTCGAGATTTTCAAAAGCTCAAGTGTCAGTCCAAAAAGATCATTTCACCTTGGTTGCTTTCTCACCGCCATTAAAGTTTTGATCACTGACACAGGAGTCGTGAAATGAGTCTGGCTCCTTTTCCTTTCAAGGAATGTGATTTAAGGGAGCCTATTGTCTCATTAAGAGTCTGATTCTAGAAATACATACTCAAGGAGGGGCAAATGTCCCTCTTACCACCTGTTATCATTCTGGCCACACTTTATTTGAGCTGAAATTCTCAGCTTTTCAGTTCGGGGCAGATCCTGCCACTGAGCATAAAGTAGCCAGCTCTTACATCAGTTGCCTCCCCCTAACATGGGGTGTGTCCAGAGGCAGGACAAAGGGCCTGCACTTCACCAGTTTCTTACAAGGGTACAATACAGCAAGGGGAGTCCGTAAAGAAACATGAAAGTTCCTCATACTGGCTGCAACCCAACATTTTTAGATTCCGTCACTTGACAAATATTTAATTAGGTATGCCTCAGTGTCCCAGGGAAATATGTTAAATAATGCCTAACTTTATGGAAGATTTAACTACCCAAAACTTTACATACCAAGTCAGCGGCAAAGACAGCAATAGAAACCAAGGGCCAGAAATGTATCTGAAATTTGTCCATATGCTATCCACAGCTGTTCCTCTCTAGCAATTCAACAGTGTTCTCAGTCTTGTGTGAAGTGTGAAGAGGGAACATCTTTAGATAGAAGTCCAGTGCAGGGATGGAGTATTTGGGTTTGGAATCTCCAATCTTTGTGAACTTCGCCCTCTGCCTTAACTTAGCCTGTGGTGCCTCTGAGAATGCTGGAGGAGTCTGACCCGTGGTGGATAGAATTGGTTCTTTCCTGGAATCTGGCCCACCACTATTGAAAATGAGATTTTTGCTATAGTGACTTCAATGAGAGCAGGATCAGGTCCCTCATATGAGCCATTTTGAAGACCTTGTGGGGGGTAGGGGGGGATGTCAGTTCAAATTTGCTCCCACAAATGGAGAATGCTAGGCACCAAGGAATACTTAGGATAAGTGTGGGAGGAGGCTGCACAACGGAATCAAAGTTGCCCAGGAACATTCAGAAATGTTCCGCTTAGGGATTTTGCAGTGAGGCAGACAGATACAGGTATCTTTTTCCCCCCGAGGGCAGTGTGGGAGGCTTAAATATTTTTTGCCCACATTTGGTTCTCCCATCTCTTACTTGGAGTTTCATCCCTTCAGGAAAGGAATGAATATTTTAACCGACTAAGAAAGTGCTGGGATCTGAAACCAAGCCCTGAAGTGTGAAGGTATGCTAAAGGGCTGGTGGTGTTGGTGTTTTGGAATTCAGGTGTGGGTGGTTTGTGTGTCTCTCTCTCTACCCCTCTGCAAGCTCCAACAAGGTGCTGTTTGAGAAGCCCCAGCAGAATATTGGAAAGCCCCATACAAAATGCATTTTCTTGGCAGTTCAGGCAGTGAAGTTATATGGAATGTCTGACTCAGAGGGTTTTCTCTATCTTGCTTTAAGAAACACCAGTCAAAACAATTTCTCTGAAACCTGTGTCTTCCCATGGGCAAATGCCCTAGCTCTGTGAATGTCCACCTGAGAACATCCACTGCTTTCTGCTCCAGAGCTTTGCAAGGGGCTGTAGGTTATCAGGGAAGTTAGCCGGGGTGTGTTAGCTAAATTCTACTTCAGGTAATTATATTCCACCTACCTAAAACTCTCCCTGCAACTTCAGTTGGTTACAGCATTCTTCAGCTTCTGCCCTAAAATGGTGTGGGGAGGAGTTGTGAACTTGGTTATTAGCTGCCGCATCCAATCCCACAGGTAGCTGCACTTCAGTGGTGGCTCAAGGAATTCTTGTTTGATGTATATGACAATTTGCTATGTTTGAAAAGCCCTTTGACCTCTAGCTGAAAGAACGACTCAGTCTAAATGAGAGATGGGTGGGAATCAAAATCTTGGATCCTAACATGCTACTAAACTTTGGGCCCACTTGGAATATAGACAATGGGATCTGCTTCCAAATTTTGTAGCTTGTCTGTATTGTGGACCACCCCAGTCTAAACCCCCGCAAGATTTTGGTGTGTTCCAAATCTTGATTCTGAAGTATACAGCATATGTCCATCTCTAATATATTAATATATATGTAGGTCACTGTCATTCCCATAAATAGTTACTGTATAAAAGACAAAAGGACTATAACAATGGGTTGCTTCTGTAACTTGCATTTTACCATGTTAGCAAAAGGCTGCTGAAGAAGCAAATATTTCGTGCAGAGGTATTTGTAGAACTGGGGGAAATTTTCTATTGTTTGCTTCTTTGGTAGTAGTAGCTCTCATCGAAAAATGTGGAATTCCCACAACATTTTAACAAAAGGGACAACTTTTTAATTGTTGTTTCCAAAAATTGTGTCTTATATTTTCAACCAACTCTTGGAATTACATGTTATGGGGTTGCTGTTTCTTTCTTCGTTTATTGCATTTTCAAATACTTTTGTCTGTACTGAGAGTGCTCAGAAAGACATCTCTTATTGTTTTGGGATTAAAGTAATGCATAAATGACAGCTTCCTGGATGTTAGACCTAGGCTTATCTCATAAGTCCCTTGCACCTCCGGTATCTGTCATTTTTGGCCTTGCAGTTGATATGTGATTGATGTATGTGTCCATCCTGGACAGGCTTCCCAGGATCCTTTGAAATGATCGCCTTTGGCATACCAGTGTCTCCTCCTTCCTCCCTCTGTACAGAAGCAAAATAAATATACAGTATGTATGAGTCTGCTTACACAGGATGCCAACAGATGGCAATATTTTATCATCATTACACAATGCAGGCCCCTTTCTTCTGTGGCTTAGTTGAAAGTTTGCATCCAGCTCTTCGAGCGTGACACCAAAGTTGCTGAAGCTTTGCTGGTCTAGCCCAAGAAATGCCTCTGGCGTGATTTTTCAGTATGTTCTGGTACATGTCACACTCATGACTTTTACAAGAGTCACTTAGGATGCAGCATGTGTATAATGTGGGTCCTGGAAGGCTGTATCTGGGGAAAAATAAGCACGAGTATCTGAGTTTCAAAGGGCCAGTATAGTTTGGACAGTACTCTACAAGTTTTTTGTGTGATTTCTTTTTTCACAACTGTTGCATGTGGATCTCTGCTTGCTTTTGCATATGCATAGCTGATGAGACTGAAGGTCAGGGGAGCCAATGTTTCAGATATATTCTAGATGGAAAATGTTAAGGTTTGGAGGTTCTTTTCAGATAAACACTGAGATGGTCACTTGTTCCTAATAGCTCCAGATTTGAGAATTAGATGTATTGTTGTAGTGTGAGCCCTGGATTGGGGATTGGGAACACCTGAGTTCTAATACTGGCTGTATCACTATCCCTTTTACTGATTTGGGGCATATCTTTTAACCTCTCCGTCGACACCTCCATCTATAAAATGGGGTAATTAATAAGACCTGCCTCAGAGGTGTTGGCAAATGGATCATATTCAGAAAAAAATAGGTGCATATTATAACTCTGAATGCAGGTTACGCAACTAGGAGTGTGAAGGAGAAGCGTTGACAATATTTTAATAATGCCTGGTGCAGTGGGCACTCCTGAGTGTCTGGATGGAGTTAAGAAGGTGGAATATTAGACTCTCTACCCAATCAGAGTTGTCAGCTCAGGGTGACCCACTTTCTACCCTTTCTACTTTCCACCCTTCACAATTTCTCCTCCCTTTATAAATAAATTTGTACCATTTACTATCAATTCCACAGACCGAATGCAAATGGCAAACAATACAACATAGAACAGTGTCCAGAACTGCACTGGAGTGAAAATGATGGTTTATATCAATAAGCCTGACAGAATTACCTTTCCCCTTTCGCTTACACAGGGATCAGACAGTTTCTTTTCCCTCTTACACCTTCTAGCTCTGAGGCTAACACATCAACAGAACAGAACCACATCCACTGCTGCCGAAGTAGACTTTTTCTGGCATTTAATCCAGAAAATAAGCACAATGGCTTCAGGCAACATTGGACTGCGTGAAAGGAAACCTTACATGAGCATCTTCGCTTCCATCAACCCTTTCGATTCAGGAATACAACCATGAAGGCAAACAGCCAAAGGTTGTTGTGAACAAGGCATTTGTTGTGGGAAGGAAAAAAATGGAATTTAACATGTCCCATTTATCTTATTCACAAGCAGTTCATTTGTGTGTGTGTGGGGGGGAATCTTGTAAGCAAGTTCTTTTCTTTTCTTTTCTTTTTTTTTTTTGGTTTGGCCGGGAGAGTGTGTGTGTGTGTGTCTGTGTGTTCATATAAAATCTGCAGAAAAGTCTCTTATTGAATAGCTCTGTTATTATTACAATAGCCCATGCAGGTATAAACCGTGCTTCATGTCCTGTAACAATACACATCAGCCCTGAGCCATTACGGTGGGGGCAGAGCTCAAACATCAAATCCACAGGCCATAAAAACGAGACCACCAGAAAACCAACTGCCATTTATTTCTTTTTAAAAATGTTTTCCCTCCTTTCTTTCCCTCAGCAGATTTTCCCCATGTTGAAAGGGATCCCCTGGTCAAAAGTCAGCAGGCGAGCTTGTAGAAAGCTTTGATAGTCAGTGAAGTGGAACATTACAACACATGGTAGGAGCACACACCAATGGTGAGTCCCCTTGCTGGGTGGACCTCCCTCCAAGAATAACCTCTGTTCATTATTCTTCCAGGCCCCCCTCTAGCAGTGCAGAGCCTGTACTTCCACTGGCCCGGGCCTGCCTGGGTCCCAGATTACCCTTTGCCATAGGCATTGCTAAAGCAAATAGCACACCGTATTTACTAGGTGCCATGCTTTAAATCATATTGATCTAACCAATAAAAATATTTATTGCCAATAAAAGTTCCACAGCAGCATAGCTGATTCGTAGAGAGGATGATCAACAGAATCACGCTTTGCCCCTGGCTGGAAAGAAAAGAAGGCACAGTGAGGAAAAAGTACATGGAGTTCAAGTTGACTTTATTTTGAGGGAGAAAGTGTTTAAAAAGTTTTGCATTTTTTGTCTGTATGTGAATTTAGCAAGTGGCAACCAAGCGAATACATAAAAGAAACGATTGGTGATTTGATCTGGAGACATAAAAATGACAGATTAAGGTCCCATTTCAGCAAAACACTTTGGCCTCCGCTTAACTTTATCCCAATTCTACAAACTGAAAAAGATGCAAAAAGGGACTGGATGTTTATATGGATATCAAGAATACCCAGAGTTATAACTGAGGCTAAAAAATATTGCAAGGAATATTAAACCCTGGGCTTCACAGCTTAAGCCAGTTCTCTAGTTACTAGAGACCATGATGAGATCTAATTTAGGGGACAGATTATCCCACATCTACCTGCTGCAGCTTTCTTACTCCTTCCTCTGAAACTTCTGATGCTGGCCACTATCAGAGACAGGATACAGCCAGTCTGGCAGTTCCTATTTTCCCACTTACGCACAAGTTTAAGTGTCACTGAAGCCCTCATTAACCAATGGGAGTTTAGCACTTGCTGAAGCACTTTGCTGAACTGGGGCCTAGAGGAATGGAGAGTTCTAGACAATGGCCGAGGTATTTAAGATACAAAAAGGGAATATGGTCTTTTACAAGAGATTGGATAGGGCTACAAAATTCCGATCTCAACTTCCTCAAAGTTCAAGCAAAGTCCGATCCACTGTTCCAAACTGGACCCATGTCAATCTGTAAACGGGGCTAAGGTTCAGGACACAGATTTAGCCCTGTCCCCCACAAATTTGTGCTTCTCTCGCTCAGAAATAGTTTACATAAGGAATACTGGATCATGAAACTAAACTGACATGCTGTTGTTCAAAGCTTCCTGCCCCTCTAATCATCTTGTGTCCTGTCCTTTGCTTGATATTTTTACCCCACGTGTAAGAGATGATCCATTAGTTAGGGCACGGGGCAGTGTGAGGCAGGTTCAGGTCCTGCTCTGCCACCAATATTCTGTGTAACTGTGGATAAGTTACTTAGTCTCTGTGCCTCAGTTTCCCCTCTGTAAAACAAGGACTGTACCAAATTTATCCTCACAACACCTCCATAAGGCAGGTCAGTGGTAAAGATTGTGAGGGTCTCAGGTACTACAGAAATGGGGGCCAGAGAAGTACTTAAGATAGATAGCGAGCCTCCGGAAACTGAGGGAGAATAACTGAACATAGCCCAGTTTACCCTGCCGTGGGCAAAGAACGTTAAGAACCTGAAGCATAGATTAGTCATTTTTCACAAAGCTATTTGTTTTTGAAGAGTTAGTTTGTGCTCAAAGTGCGTTCGGCTGTAGAGCCACCCGCAAACATTATCAAGGCCTCTAGAAACTGTTGAATCCTTAATGCACTGAGTACCGAAAGGGCCTTGGAGAGAGAATCCCTTTGCCAAACATCTGATGAATATAAATCTGGGCCAGGGTTTGCTCCCAATGCCTTCTTGGGTAGGTTTTCCCCTTCTGGTTGCAGAAGTTAGATGAGTTGTAGAAGGATTTTATTCAGATCCATGAGAACATAAGAATTTAAGAACTGCTATACTTGGGTCAGACCAATGGTCCATCTAGCCCAGTATCCAATCTCTGACAGTGGCCAGTACCATAGCTTCAGGGGAAGTGTACAGAAAGATCAATTTTGGAGAGATCCACCCATCTTCCCCTCCTGGCTTCTGGCAGTCAGCGGTTTAGGGTTGCCTTGAGCATGGGGTTACATTCCAGAGCATCTTGGCTTATAGTCATTGATGGACCTACCCTCCATGAACTTATGTAGTTTTTTTTTTAACCCATTTATACTTTTGGCAATCACAACATCCCATGGCAATGAGTTCCACAGATTAATTGTGCATTGTGTGAAGAAGCACTTTCTCTTGTTTTGTATTAAACCTGCTGCCTATTAATTTCATTGGGTGACCCCGGATTTTTGTATTGTGGCAAAGGATAAATAACACTTCTCTATTCCCTTTCTCCACATCATTCATGATTTTATAGACCTCTATGATATCCCTCCTTAACTGTGTCTAACTTTTAATCTTTTTAGTCTCTCCTTGTCTGGAAGACATTCCATCCCCTCAATCATCTTTGTTGCCTGTCTCTGAACCTTTTCAGGTTCCACTATATCTTTTCTGAGAGGGGACGACCAGAACTGGATGCTGTCTTCAAGGTGTGGGCTGCACCATGGATTTATATAATAGCATTATGATATCTCTGTCTAATTTTCTATCCCTTTCCTAATAGTTCCTAAGGTTCTGTTCACCTTTTGGACTGCTGCTGCGCTCTGAGCTGAAGTTTTCAGAGAACTATCCACAATGAATCCATGACTCCACTCTTTCTGGTAACAGCTAATGTAAAACCCATCATTATATATGGGTAGATTATTTTCGCATTTGTGCATTGCTTTGCACTAATCAGTGTTGAAGTTCATCGGCCATGTTGTTGTCCAGTCACCCAATTTTGTGAGATCCCTTTTTAACTCTTTCCCATCAGCTTTGGACTTAGCTCTCTTGAATAATTTTGGGTCATCTGCAAACATCGACACGTCAGAGCTCACTCCCTTTTCCAGATCATTAATGAATATGTTGAACATATTCTCCGAAAGGGAGATGACTAAGCTGACAGGGTTAAAAAAACCATGAATCATATGTGCTTCCCAAACCACGGCCCTGGCCACATGATTGGTTAGCTTCCAACGGGCTTGTTCCAAAACTCCTTGCAACACCATTGCTTCTCCTCTCTGAGTGGGTAGATGACTCAAGCTTTTGCTAATGTTGTGGACCACACATGACATTTAGTATGATCCGTTTTGATTTATCACGGAAATAGTGTATTCAGGAGGTGAGTACCAGACTTGTGGCTGCTCCAGGTCAAAATCATAGGCGAAGCATGCGGTAGCTCATCTCAGCTTCACATGTGCTCATTAGTTACGGTCACTTTGGAGAATCCCCTTCAGTTAGGTCTGTTTTCTGCACTATTCAGCAACTTTCTCCCTGTTACTGTGCAGCCTATTGTTCCATATGCACAAAGCATTCATGAAGCTGCTGCCCCAGCCTTGGTCCATCCTCTAGGAGGTGGAATCATGATGGCATTCAATTAGTTGCAGCTGTTTGCTGCAGGTCAGTTTTCCACTGATTTTATTTTTCTATTTTCCTGGGTGCCTCAGTAGCAAAACTGCCAATACAACACACTGGCTTGCGGGGTCACATTGCCCAGCATAGATCTGGGAAAGTAATGGCAATGGAAGAGCTGACAAAAGGACTAATCTGTACAAAATTCCTGCTTCCACAAGCTGCTGTCAAGCTTAATTAATTTACATTGGAGATCTTTGGAGGGAAGGCACAATCGAAGTGCATATTGCTGTTATCTCACTGCGGGCATCAGGCACGAGCAACATAAATGACCCGCTCAGATGCTGTTTCCCTTGGGACTCTGCAGTCCTTGTGGGTTGATGTGACCTCCCATTCTTGCTGTGGGGCTAGAGGGAGAGACTGCTTCAGTGGAGGTCACCTCTCCTTGTCTCCAATCTCCCCATTTAACAGCTGCACCAGAGCAAATGAGAGACACTCTGGCATTTTAGGGCCTTATAAATCATAAGGCTGTCCCTGAGATATCGCAATAGAGATGATATAGTCTCCGGTATTGCTAACAGGTATCTGTGTTAAAATCCCTTATGGTATAGAGTGGCACTTTCGCTCTTTTTAGATGGAACAGAGGGGAAGGTGAGACATGAACTCATGGAAGGGTTTATGCGCTTGTCTGTTACGTTATGCTGCCCAGAAGTCAACCCCATTTCTTAAGTCGTCGTTCCCCAGCATCTTCCATTCGGCCACCCCAATTAATGTTCCCTCTAGGCATCTCTGCAGTGGTCAAAGAGGGTAAGTCCTACAACAGGGGCAGAAAGGATAGGAGAAGGGAGGCACTTTTCCTGAAAATACAAACACACAAGGTGTGTTTCGGTGCCAATCCTGTGATGACTTTCCATTTGGCACCTTGCTGGGGAGATTGCTCAAATGCCATCTGTGTCAGTAACACTTCACCACCCCTGAGAACAACAAATCCATCAGCATGTGTAATTAAAACTCGAACATGGCACGACTTGAGAAAGGAACAGAGGAGACACCCAAAATTAGCAAAGGCAAAGTGTCTGGATGGAGACAGGGGAGTGGAAGAATACAGCCACAAAGCCAGACTCTTCGATGAATGGACTTAGGCCGAGATATGACAGTCTCCCTCCCAAAAAGCCTCACAGTTCAACTACCCCCCTCTTTTTTTTAATACTGTACCAATGCCTGAAACTTGACCTTTGTGTTTGCAATGTCTATCCTGGTCCTGTGTTACAGGAGTTGTCCACCAGACAGTTTCCACTTTCTAGAGAGAGATCAATTAGATTGATCGTATCTACCTGGTATCTACAATATCTTGAATCCATGGCTTCAGAGCACCTTAAAGAGAGTGTGTGTGTGTGGGTGTGGGTGTACACCTCAATATGAACATGCTTCTTTCCTTTGTTTTCTCCCTTCTTAGGGAGGAAAAAAAAGGCTCTGGCAAAGAGATGAGTCTTGCATTCTTCTTCTGACGGCAATAAGGTTTGTTGTGGTCATTCTCAGCTACCATGGGGATTTGTGGTTGCTTGATGTCTATATCTACAGCTAGAGACCTTTCACCAAAAGAAAAAGTCCTCTTCTCTTTATCAGATTGTACAACTGACCTTCAGCCTGGGATTTTGCAGCTTTTCTTTTATATTGGTGCCATTCTTGTGCAGAAGTGCTAACATCCTGAAAACCAAGTGGGAAAAACCTAGGCAGAAACAGAACCTTCCATGAACATAAATACATCCAAGGGTCCCTATGCTTTTATTTCATATAAAGGCCAGAGTCCCTGTACTTGAAGTTGAACGTCCTTGCACTGTATTATGTGATGGAAATTAACACCTTACCATACGTATATATGTGAAAACCAACTCCAATTAGCCCTTTTTTAAAAAACTATGTTTCCTACTCCTTATGACTAAGTGTGGATAATTAAGCCAGGCTCACTTTTTCCACTCCACCCTTACTTAGCAAAAACCTGTTGCAAGTTTTCTTGATATTTTGTTTCCTCCCTCCCTCCCCTCCACCCCACTGCCCACGCCTTTGTAATTTTGCAAATTAATAGGCTTGCAGATTGTTTCACAGAATGATTTATATTCACTTTTAAAACTAAATATATACATATGTAAATGGAGCTTCTAAATGTTAATACAATGAAGGAACCTGAATGTATTGTACAGAGTTATTTTTGTAGCTCTTTTTATTGTAAATATTACAAGATAATGGTTTTTTGTGGGTTTTCAGTAACATTTAAATTTAAGTGAGGGTGGCGCTCTACTCATATCATATGGCTACAGAACCATATAATGGGGTAAATCTATTATTTGTTTTGAAATAGACTTTTCCCCATTTTCTTTCAAACTGCTCCAAGTTGTGTGGTGTCATTGCTCAGTTATAAGGTTTACTGATCAGGTGGAGATATATTATCTTTCTGCAGTCCTGCTGTGTTCACCAAGCCATCCAGATTGCTTTTTTTGGACCATGTTAGGGGGACGCTGTCTAGGTTTTGGCTTTGTCTGATACGATCAATAATGGGTAAACCTATTTGTACGTCCTCAGTCATTCATCTTCCTCCTCATGGAGAGACTCCTGCTTTGGCACAGAGCCTCATTGACTTCAAAGTAAGATGTTTGGAGGAACTGTAAGCTTTTGTGGGAGGAACTCTGTTTTCATACGTGTTTATACCATTTTATCTAGCAGAAGGGGGCTCCAAACCCAAATGCAGCCTCTAGGTACTACTGTGATATAAATATTAAATAACAGGAATTCTGCAGATGACCGAGCAATGGATAATAGCCCCCATTCTATTTCAGTTCGAGGATTTGGGAGGGATAGTGTCACTGTCTACAAATATCTAAAGGGGATAAAATATAGAGAGGAGATGAAGAGAGAGAGGGGGCCTGTGGGCAGGAGAGGAGTCAGGGAATTGGTGCTCTGTGCAGCTTGTTCCACCTACATTAGTCAGCAGCCCCGTTTGCATGTCTACAACGAGACTGCTCTGAACAGCATTAACTCCCTGTCTGGGCTCCTCGCTGGAGAGACTAGGGGGAGAGCAGTCGCAGCAGGTAACCAGTGGGATCAGGATACAGAGATTAGCTGTTTTGCCATTGCTGGGAAGGGTCTTTGACTTAGGCTGGTGGAAGAGTTCAGTCAGATGCTGACTCTCTGATTCTCTGCTCATTCTGGGGGAGATCTTCCATCTCTATGCACTGCACAGAGCCCAGGGTCTCTGATCACCTTCTCCTTAACCTCTCCTCACTTATACCACACAGTACAGGCAGGGAAACTGGCAGCTACAAGAAGAGGGAGAAAATCCGGTGAAGGCACATTTCCCTTTTGGGTTATTTCCGCCGGACTTCCATGGCTATATGTGATCGACAAGGGGGGAGGGGGAGCATGTGAACTCAAGACTGAGAGAGAGAGAGATGGCTCCGTAGGAGGGTGCAGTGTGGGAGAGAAGACCCCAAAGAATTGAGCCTGGAAGACGGTATGTAGCAAAGGTTCTTAGACTGATCTGCACCGCAATCCAAAGCCCACTGAAGTTGATATGGAAAGACTGCCATTGACCTCAGTGATCTTTGGATCAGGGCCACCTATATGCTTAGAATCATAGAATGTCAGGGTTGGAAGGGACCTCAGGAGGTCATCTAGTCCAACCCCCTGCTCCAAGCAGGACCAATCCCCAGACAGATTTTTGCCCCAGATCCCTAAATGGCCCCCTCAAGTATTGAACTCATAACCCTGGGTTTAGCAGGCCAATGCTCAAAATCACTGAGCTATCCCTCCCCCCACTTCTTTTTAACTTCTTTTAAGTTATTTTGTTTTCATTTCACAATGAACACTAATGTAATATTTCTGGAAATAGGCTTTCGTTGCTTTCTGAGGAGCTATTACCCCTTCCAAAACATGTCACGCTCATTCAAAGCATCTTGGAGACCTTTGCCACGCCTGCTGCTTAGGCAGCCCCGTAGCTAATGCAGACAATGGAGATATTCAATAGTCCGGGGCAAATTAAATTTGAAGTAAAACTAGTATCAAATATGCCACTTATTTCCAACTAGTGGCAGGTTTTGGCCACATCACAGGAAAGTGTTTTGAAAATGGGGAACCTCCTCAGTCCGGGGCCAACCATGTCTCCTACCTGCTTTTTTTTTTTTATGTTCACATCCAGGAAAATGATCTGCTACTTCTAGGTGGAGTCTTCATTCCAAGAGCAAAAGCTCTTTCAATTGATTTCAAAGTCATTTCTCTGTGTTCAGTTGAAAGATCCCGGCAATATGCATTCTCTCTGCCTCTTTCATGAGAAAGTCAGGCAAAATGTAGCAATAAATTATCAAATAATACCCTGCATTCATATAACATTTCACACATAAATAGCAAAAAATATAATCACTAACCTCCATGGATCAAGTCAAATAGGTCTCCCAGGCATTTTTGCCTGACCTCCTAAAAGTCCATAGCTTTTCTTTTCTTTCTCCAATAAATGTTCTCTAACTTTTTAAAGGATATACTGTTTTGGTTTACAGAGAGGGCTATTCTCTTCTGTTCTGTCGTTGAACAGCTCCGGATTTTAAGACTAGTGCAAATTTTAGAAGGATTCTAAATTTGAGAAAGGGATTAACAACATTAAGTGTGGTGGTATTGTTCCATTAATGTTATCTGCAGAGGCTAGTAGAGTATTAATATTGCTATTGTGCTGTTTAATGTATTTATGTGTGTCAGGAGTCCAGATGCATCCAATTTATTCTAATTATTGAGCTCTTTTTATGAAAACATGACGTACAGAAGCAGTAAGCTAGTGGGGGGAGGGAAGTGGGAGAGTTCTCATAATGTCACACAGAGGGCCTGGGCTTGGGAACAGAACGAGGTTAGGGAAAGCAGCAGAACTCCTTCAGAGCTGGTCCAAGCCAGGGAAGCAGAGCACAGGGGCAGAAGGGAAAACAGGGAGCTCCTATTAGCCCTGCAAGGTTGCTTGAGTTGGGGCACAGATACAAGGGTGATACCAGCAAAGATCAGACTGCTGCACAGAGATTCTGAGCTAGGGATGCAGTGGGATCCCTGTCAAGCCGGTCTGAGCTTGGGGACAGAACACTAGGGAAATGGACAAGCAGGGAGAGTTCTGCATCACTCAGTAGGCTGGGGAGATAAGCGCAGGGGCAGAGAGGAAAGCAAGGTTGCTCTTGCAAAGCTTTATATATATTCAGAGATAGGTGAACTAACACTTTGCAAGATGCAACATTAGATAAGCTGAATGATATAAACATCAGGGATTCATGTTTCATCACAACTGGTGTTTAGTTTTACTTCTAGACACAATGAAAAAGAAACATCTTAAATACATATATATTTAAGATGTTTCTTCTTTCATTGTGTGAATATGTATATTGTTTCTTGCAGTGTGTATCTATCTATAGATATAGATCAGTAGTTCCCAAACTTGTTCTGCCGCTTGTGCAGGGAAAGTCCCTGGCAGGCCAGGCCAGTTTCTTTACCTGCCACGTCCGCAGGTTCGGCCAATCGCGGCTCCCACTGGCCGCGGTTCGCTGCTCCAGGCTAATGGGAGCTGCTGGAAGCGGCGCGGGCCGAGGGACGTACTGGCCGCCACTTCCTGCAGCCCCCATTGGCCTGGAGCAGCGAACCGCGGCCACTGGGAGCTGCGATTGAGCGAACCTGCGGATGCGGCAGGTAAACAAACCAGCCCAGCCCGCCAAGGGCTTTCCCTGCACAAGAGGCAGAACAAGTTTGGGAACCACTGATATAGATATATACTTCTGTTATTGTTTTGCTCCTATTATCTCTGCTGAACAGTGAATATCAGCACACCCATGTCTTTACGGCTTTCTTTCTGTGTCTTCTCACCCACGACTCTGAGATGCAGCTTGCTCTGGGGCAAAACCCAAAGGAACATCAAAGTGAATATTACGGAAAAAAATAATGAGTAATTAAACATTAATTAACAGCTGTCGTTTTTGGCAAACATATTACTTCCAGGAGGGATATTTTTATGACTGTTTCTACAATTACTTTATTATGCAGTGCAAGTCATTTTTTTTTTACCTGATGTCTAAAAATATGTCTGGGCCTTTTATTGGAGAATGTAATAAAGTGTGCTTAATAGGTAAATAAGAAGGGAAGAGAGGAATTGAGATTTGCCCTCTTTTTTTGTTATTCTCCAAATGTTGCATGCAGTGTTGTTATAGCCGTGTTGGAACCAGGATATTAGAGAGCAAGGTTGGCGAGGCAATATCTTTTATTGGACCAACTTCTGCTGGTGAGAGAGACAAGCTTTCAAGCTTACACGGGCCTGAAGAAGAGCTCTGTGTAAGCTTGAAAGCTTGTCTCTCTCACCAACAGAAGCTGGTCCAATAAAAGATATTGCCTCGCCCACCTTGTTGCTTTATTCTCCAAAGTTGTTTACCTTTCAGTATATTTCATTTGCTTCCAAAAAACCATGGAATCTTCATCACTGCCCTTCCTATTTAAGGATCAGAATCTGTAAACCCTTAACAGGAACTGGAGTGGAAGAATGGTCCAGTGGTTAGCACACTCACCTGGAATTCAGGTGGCAGGGTTTTAATTCCCTGACTTGCCTTGGACACCTTCAGTAAGTTGTTTAGGAGCCTAGATTCCTTTCAAAAAATCTGGCCCCTTAGTTTTTCTATGCCTCAGTTCCCCATCTGTATAAAGGAGATAATTGCACTGCCCTCCCTCCCAAGGGTGCTGTGAGGCTAAATGCACTAAATGTGGTGAGGTTAGGGTGACCAGACAGCAAGTATGAAAAATCGGGACGGGGTGGGGGGTAATAGGAGCCTATATAAGAAAAAGACCCACAAATCAGGACTGTCCCTATAAAATCGGGACATCTGGTCACCCTTGGTGAGGTACTCAGACACTACAACAATCAGAACCATATAAGAACATAAAATAGAATACCTATAGGTGATGGTGCCACTTGAAGTCAATGAAAACTACTTGTATAAGAAGTGATCGCTTCTGTGAATACAGGGTTGGTGGAGTGGTCCCTAAGTATTTCTCATGATTGCCTGATCACTGAGACAGCTGAACATCTTGTTTTGTGTACCTTTGTTAAGCTGCTCACATATGATCTCCAGAGAGAGACAGAGAATCCCGGGTGATTCTAATCCAAGTCTCATTGCCAGGCCAGAATCTGCCCTTTTATTTTGTATTAGTTTAAGCGAGGCAGCAGGGTCCACTGGGTAGGATGCAGGTCAGGGTCACAGAAGATCAGGATTCTGTTTCCAGCTCTGCAGCTGCCCTGATGAATGACTTTGGGCAAGTCATTTCATCCCTTCAGTTTCCCCATTCCTGCGGATAATGATAAAATCTAGGTATTATTATTTTGCCAGTATGCTCTTAAAAGAAAACTGCAATACATTTTGCTGTGAATAAAATGAGTTTACAGTAGTAAGACTGACTTCACTGCAATAAAGAATTTGCTTTAATTAATCACTTACCGAAAAGCAGAATTTCGGGGGGGGGGGGGGGAAGGGAGAAATCAACTGTTTTTTCCCTAGCTCCAGTTAATAAAGGGACTATGGTAATTACTGTAGCTAGTAATTGCATAGTGCTCGAGCCAAAATCCATGGAAGCCTGCCATTTAAGACTCCCATGTTGCTCAATGTGCTTTGGATTAGACCTTTGTGTGTGTGTATATGGAGAGTGTTTATTTTAAAATGTGTATTTTACCCACAAATAAGAAGAATCTAGGTAGGTTTAGCCATAACCAGAAATACAGAGATGCCAGAAGGGAAATCCTGTACCTACAATCAGATCTTTTTGTACTGATTTATATAAAGATGAATATGTATAATAATACCTGGCGACTTTCTATCCATCTTGTCTCAAGTTGCTGGCCTGTGTGTTAACTCTTAATCATTCTTCTAAATGCTAAATGTTTCTGTTTAGCTGAGGTGTTAGGTTCTTGATGTGGGAGGTTGCATCACACTTCCAAACTCCATCCCTTCCATTATGGTACTTGTCTTAGCACCATGTTTGCTCATTGGTGAGCTCTGTCTTCCAAACAGAGAATTGAAATTAGTTGCACAAGTGGTCAGTCAAGTCAATCGGGATCATTCCCTTCGTGATACAAGGTGTCAGCAGAAGCTGAGCATGCTCCAAGCCTCACAGGAGCTATTCAGCACCTCCCAGAATCAGACCCTAAATATCCGTAGGCTACGGTGCCTGACTGAGCTTGTGGGTTTTCCTGAATTACGTTGGGCTGTCAGCTCTTCTGCTTCTGTCAGCATGGGCTTGTTTTATCTTGTCTTCCGCTGCAATAATTCCCACAGACTGAGCAACAAAGAAGGTTCAGGTACAGGTTACAGACTCACAGTCATCCAGAAAATTGACACTCAAAACAGGAGATGAATTTGACTGTGTCTCTGCTGTACAACACTTTTCCTAATATGTGAGAAAATAGGAACAAAAACCCAAGTCCACTTGTTCTGGCCATTCCAGTTCTTTCATCATTGGTAGCACCAACAGGTGCCATATGAAAGTGGGTCTCCATTGTGCTGGACAAAGACGTAGCAGGGCAGTTCGAAGTCAGAGAATGTAGAGATAGAGTGAGAAGGGCCAAAGGCCGTGTAGAGTTGGACCTAGCGAGGGGAATTAAAAGCAATAGTAAGAGGTTTTACAGCCACATAAATAGGAAGAAAGCAAAGAAAGAAGAAGTGGGACCGCTGAAGACTATTGCCGGAGAGGAGATTAAAGACAATCTAGGCATGGCGCAATATCTCAATGAATATTTTGCATCGGTGTTTAATGAGGCCAATGAAGGTATTAGGGATACTAGCACCACTACAGAGGGGCATTCAGGATGGGGGATTACCATATCCGAGGTAGAAACAAAACTTGAATGCCTTAATGGGGCCAAGTCGGGAGGACCGGACGATCTTCATCCGAGAATATTGAAGGAATTGGCGCGGGAAATAGCAGGCCCATTAGCGATAATATTTAATGAATCTGTAAACTCGGGGGTGGTCCCGTTAGACTGGAGAATAGCTAATGTGGTTCCTATTTTCAAGAAAGGGAAAAAAAGTGATCCGGGTAACTACAGGCCTGTTAGTTTAACATCTGTAGTGTGCAAGGTGTTAGAGAAAATTCTGAAAGAGAAACTAGTTGAGGACCTGGAGGTTAGTGGCAATTGCGATAAATTACAACATGGTTTTACGAAGGGCAGATCATGCCAAACGAATCTGATCTCCTTCTTTGAGAAAGTAACGGATTTATTAGATAAGGGAAATGCGGTGGACCTAATATACCTGGATTTCAGTAAAGCGTTTGATACTGTACCCCATGAGGAATTATTGGTTAAACTGAAAAACATGGGGATCGATATGAAAATCCAGAGGTGGATAAGGAATTGGTTAATGGGGAGAATGCAGCGGGTCGTATTAAAGGGTGAACTGTCAGGTTGGAGGGAGGTTACTAGTGGAGTGCCTCAAGGTTCGGTTTTGGGACCTATTTTATTTAATCTATTTATAACTGACCTCGGAACCGATTGCAGGAGTGGGCTGATAAAGTTTGCGGATGATACGAAGGTGGGAGGCATTGTAAATTCGGAGGAGGATAGGGATATCCTGCAGGGAGACTTGAATGAGCTTGTGAATTGGAGTATCAGAAATAGGATGAAATTTAATAGTAAAAAGTGTAAGGTGATGCATTTGGGGATGACTAATAAAAATTTTAGTTACAAGATGGGGACGCATTGGTTAGAAGTAACGGAAGAGGAGAAGGACCTAGGGGTCCTCGTAGACCACAGGATGACTATGAGTCGACAATGCGACGTGGCGGTGAAAAAAGCCAATGCTGTCTTGGGATGCATTAGGCGAGGTATATGTAGTAGGGATAAGGAGGTCCTGCTTCCGTTGTACAAGGCGCTGGTGAGACCTCACTTGGAGTACTGTGTGCAGTTCTGGTCTCCCATGTTTAAAAAAGATGAACTCAAACTGGAACGGGTGCAGAGAAGGGCCACTAGGATGATCAGAGGAATGGAAAACCTGTCGTATGAAAAGAGACTAGAGGAGCTTGGGTTGTTTAGTCTGACAAAGCGAAGGCTGAGGGGGGATATGATTGCTATCTTTAAATATATTAGAGGGATTAATACGAGGGAGGGAGAAGAATTATTCCAGCTTAGTACTAATGTGGATACGAGAACGAATGGATATAAACTGGCCGTGGGGAAGTTCAGGCTTGAAATTAGACGAAGGTTTCTGACCGTCAGAGGGGTGAAATATTGGAACGGCCTTCCGAGGGAAACGGTGGGGGCGACGGACCTGTCTGGTTTTAAGATTAAGTTAGATAAATTTATGGAGGGAATGGTTTAATGGTAAAACATAGTAGTCAAGGAAAACCAAGCAATGGTAGGTAAATTGTATAATGGCTGACAGGGGTCAGGCTGGAGACTCTTGCCTATATGCTCGGGGTCTTACTGATCGCCATATTTGGGGTTGGGAAGGAATTTTCCTCCAGGGCAGATTGGCTGAGCCTCTGGAGGTTTTTCGCCTTCCTCCGCAGCATGGGGCAGGGATCTCTAGCAGGAGGGTTTCTGCCGATTGAAGTCACCTAAAACAGGATTGGGGACTTCAACAGCAGAGTCCAGGGAAGGGGTAGGGACGGGTTTATGGCCTGCAGCATGCAGGGGGTCAGACCAGATGATCATAATGGTCCCTTCTGACCTTAAAGTCTATGAGTCTATGAGTCTATGAGTTCCTGCCCTGAAGAGTTTGCAGTCAAAGGACCTGAGTAAGAGAAGGAAAAGAAAGTGATGGTGGAAGGAGAGAATGGGAGAGGAGAATGAAAAGGTGAGAAAGGGAGAAGAAGGGTTGAATTTTCATAGTCATAAAGTGACGCCAACAGACCAAGCTCCCTCATTAAGCTGTGCTGGGGCCACTATGGTGAGGGTAGATCAGTCACCAATCATTCCTGGGGCTGACTTATTCTAGTGTGTGGTGATGCAGTAGCGGGTGCTCAAACAGTCCCACACATAATCAGGATAAGAATAGCAGTGGGTCCCTAATGGCTTTTTACACTGGATTCCCCAAGCCTTGTCCCATCACTATACATACTCAGTCACCCAAAGCAAAGAGGCCACCATTGCTTCTGGTGGCCATTCACTGGGAAAGAGCACAAAAACAATGCTGGCCTGGAATCTGAGTCTACAAAAACATCAGCTCAGGTCTGGTTTGCAAGATCAAGGCACAGCTGAGATCTGGGTCCCTTTTTATCCAAAAGTGTGGGGAAGAGAGTCATTACCATCTCGAGGTGCTTGCCTCTCAGGGCTTTCGTTTGACACTGACCACCTAGATACAGGGTCATTTGAGTACTAGAGGGCTCTTTGATCTAAGATACTGACCTAACAAAGTTCAGCGGCTGGGAGCTTGAAGCTAGACAAATTCAAAATGGGAATAAGGAAAAATATGTCGACTAGTGAGGACAAGTAAGCATTGGAATTCCAAGGGAGGTGAAGTGTTTACATCGAGATCAAATGTCTCTTTCCAAGAGAGTTGATGCAGTTCAACCACAAGTTATTGGGCTTGATCAAGGAATCAATGAATGAAATCCTATGGCTTGTGTCATGGAGGTCATCAGGGTAGATGATGACAGGGGTCCTTTCTAGCCTTCGAATCGACAACAGAACTAGGACAGCTGACAGAGCATGGTTCAAGCAGAAAGCTCTCTCACTAATCAGGGTGCAGACAAGGAACTGGTTTCCTTGGTATGTTCCCTGACCACATCAGGCAATTAATTAGAACAATATAAAGGATCGTTTTGAGATATTTAAGAAATGACATTCTCAAAATGGGCCCCACCCTTGTGGTTTGCACTGAGCCTTCCCTTAAGTGTGGGAACCTTCTTCTAGATGGATTAATCAATGCAATCATCCTATGAAATTTGGGTGAGCAAAGCCTAAGTTGACTCCATTCCAATTGATAATGAGGTTAATGGTATGAGAGACTCTTTTTTATTGGTTTAAATACAGAACAAAGATACTTGTATCCTGTGTGTTGACCACTTTATGTATTTGTTTTGTGTCTTGTCTCCTGACAAGTCTAAAAAAACCTCCCTTGTTTCCGTAGGTAGCCTCCTTACAGAAACTCCAGATCCTCCTCTACAAGAGATAAAGGTCAAATGATGCAAGAAAGTTGCATAAGAATTAAATTTAACTCTCAACAACCCCCATTATTGCCTATGTAGATGTGGATTTGAACCAATGCTCCAGAAGTAAGGGACTCGAGATGCCAGCGTCCATTGTCCTGATATATCCAACCTTCCTCACCTGATATAAATAAATCCAGGTTTTAAAACACCATGCCATTAACCCATCTGAGGTCTCCAATTGCTCTTGATAATATTTCTAATAAACAAAATAGGCAATATTTAGTTTTTGAATGCTTTTTGAGCTGGAGGGAGTAATTACGTCTCCAGGATCAGGCACACCTATAGGCTACATGTATAGTAAAAATTAACCCCATCTTATGAAGTGGTTTGTTTATTTACAAGAGAACCAGTTTAAAAAGAGAGAGAATGCCTGCAGAGCCAATGCGTGTTGAATTTCAAGATTCTACATGCATTTGTTGCAATTAAGTCATTGCTAAGGATGGTCATGCCTACTACCAGAGCAGCAGTGTGTGACATCCTGTGATATGAAGCCCCTTGTCCCTCTGTCTTTATTGGCTACGTGCATGAGAAATATCCCAAAATTCTCGCTCTCTGAGGGTGCTGCCAGGTGCCAGCAAGAGCTTTGTCAGTTTCAACATGCCGTTGGCTCAAATGAAGGGAGCAGGTGGGCAAGGCAAAGGGATGGTGTGACACCTGCACAAGCATGGGCCTGCAAAACCAAAGCACAGATGATGGTGGGTGTGAATTTCAAGCCTTGACAGTCTCCCTTTAACAACCTCCGAAGGTGGAAGGCCTTATTATCAGTCTCGATGCCTAGTTCTCATTACCTTGTCAGCAAAACAGTTTTATTGGGGAAACAAGTCCACACAATGAGTCAAGCAAGCAGCTGCTAAACTGCTGAATTAGGATGGTCCTGTCTGCAGAAATGGGGAGGCTGCCTCCATAACAGATGTTTTCCCTCTTTGGGACTGAAAAAGGGTACCGAGATTTTGATAAGAATTATGTGTTAGATGCTGTCAACTGAGAAAAAGGATGGTCTTGAAGTTAAAGCATTGGACTGGGACTCAGGAACCCTGCATTTAATTGCTGGCTCTGGCAAAAACTTCTGGTGTGATATTGGGCAAGTTTCCTAATTTCTGCCTTTGTTCCCCATCTGTAAAGTGGGAATAATTATTCTTTTCTCCCTCCTCCTGTTTGTCTTATCTATTTAGATTGTAAGCACTGTGGGACAGGGACAGTCTGTTACCAGGTGTCTGTACAGTGCCTAGGATAACAGAACTTCACTGTAAGTTGAGGCTTCTAGACACTACTGGAATAATAGAGGACCAGCCCATTATGCCAGGAATTGCATTGTCATATTTTAGGTGGTGGCTGTGGCGGGCCCGGGGGAGTTTTTCACCTTGATGTCAATCTCATGTCATCCGACCTGATTTTAAGTGTCTTAAAATCCCTCCTCCTGGTGCATATATTTTAGTTACTGATATTCCTGGCCCCAGATTGCTATCCTTCCCCTCTCCATGGATCCAATTCAGTTTCATAAGTGTCGTCTTTTGTAGTGTTTTTATGACACTGCATATTTTAATTGTTGTTAGCGTGCTTCAAGCACCACAGCAGGTTTGTGTAAGTTCTAACCAGGGTCTATCTCTAGCTCTGCCACTGGCCTGCTGGGTGACGCTGGGCAAGTCACTTCCTCTTTATGTGCCTCAGTTTCCCCCCTCTGTAAAATGAGGATCATAATACTAACCATCTTTAGATCTATTGATGAAAAGAGCTAGGGGGTTATTCTTATTATTACTTTTATTTATTATTATGGGGGGATGGAATTTGAGGAATTATAGTATGTTCTGAATAATGCATTATCTCACTCTTCCACCACCCAAGGCTTCCATTACAATTACCACCATTCTCTTTGAAACCCTACCTTTCCCTGCAGGCTGAGGTCACTGCTGAGTAAAAGGAATTGAACTCCTCCTTCCCTTGCTTGGATTGAATGAGCTGCATCTGCAACTATTCTCAACCATTATGAGCACGGGATGAAGAATCACCCCGCAGAAATCGTATGTGAGAGCCGAGGGATGTGCTTGCCTAGGGGAGAAAGTATCCATTAGCACTTTTTATACCCCCTGAGGATTTTATAGGCCCCAAGTCTCACCTCACTGCTGTGAGGTCAGTAAATATTATCCCCATCTTATCAGCTGGGAAATGGAGACTGAGAGGTGGTAGAATGTATTCAAGGCCATAATGGGAGACAGTGTCAGAGCTAGAATTAGGCAGGAGAAGTTCCTGAGTTGGCACAAACGTCTCTCTCTAATCATCCCTATACAAAACAGTTCTAGAGGAGGATTGTTCTCATGTGTGCTCTAATCCTCCTTTTCAAGAGTCTCTAAAGATAAAAAGACACATTTCTAATCAGCCTGGAAAGGGATTTCTTTTAAACACTACAAGCCCAATTCTTCCCACATTTACACCAGTGTACATTTTTGAATACTCTGGATTTACAGGGGGGTTAATGAGAGGCAAAATGAGTACATTAGCTCACTTCCATGACCAATGTGATTGTATACTTCAGTGAAGAGAGCCCCTTATCTGGCTGTCTGCCTTATCTGGCTGGCTCATCAATACGATGCTGCAAGGTGGCAAATTGGGTTCATTTCAATCCTTCTCCTGTTTAGACCTGCTGCTCCCTGCTCACTGACATATGGATGAATGTCAAATGAAAATATTTTTCAGGAAAGAGAGCACTTAACCCCAACAATTGATGTCAACATTGCTAACAGCTCATAGATAGATTCATGGTCAAAACAAGTTGAAGCTAGGTAGGTGGCCCAGCACCACACTGCCAGGCGGAAGATCTGGGTTGGATTTTGGAGAAGCAGGGAGCTAAACACTCAGCTATCTGGCCCCACATTTTCACAACTGGGGCTTTAAAGATGACTCACGCCGAGACACCGGAGTTTTGCTTTTTCAGGACACCGGCAAGTCTAAAATCAACTCAGTGAGTGTTAAAAACTCTTCCTGCTCTGGCCTTAGTCCTGCTCAGGGCGCAAAGTAATTCCAAAGACTGTCCATAGGGGGAGTTGTATGCAGTGTTGTAGCTGCGCCAGACCCAGGATACTAGAGAGACAAGGTGGGTGAGAAGGTAATATCTTATATTGGACCAACTTCTGTTGGTGGGAGAAACAAGCTTTCGAGTTTACATAGAGTTGTAATATAGTCTTGCTTGGGCCACAAACTCTAAAACCATCCCACAGGAGAGCTGTAATCCAGTTGTAGCAGGGCATCAGAAGCTAATAAACTAAGAGGCTGTAATTACTAACACCTCCCTCACCTCTGGTCTGGACTGAGGCATGACAGTGCTGTCTATTTTGATTGGAAACTCCAGAGCAGCTCAGTCTTTTTATCTTCCAGTTGAAGAGACTTCTCCATGCTACTTTCGTTTTGCAGGCTTCCATATTTCTGCATTTTGGGTTATGGGTATTTAGTTTTGGTTTGATGGGCCTAAATCTATTGCTGGTTGGTTTGTTTTCAATCCACACTTTGGTTTTCCTTTTGAAGGTTTCTTAAAAGACACCAGATGCCGGTAACCCAGGAATATTTAAAATGATCATGATCTTAGGTGTATCGTCGTAATTAGAGTGTTAAATCCATTCTTGACCCGTGGGGTGACAATACGCAGCATAGTAAGTTATATGGAGAAGATCTGTGAGAAATAAGGTGGCTTTCTCGAAGATTTGCTTGTTGCAACATGCTATCTTTATTGCAGCAAATCCTTCATGCTTATTTGCAGTTGTTCAGCTAATCTGTGGCGGGGGGAGAATGGGACTGTAGAAAGCTAAGGAAATTACACAGACACTGTCCACCCCCAGATCCAACGTTCCCCTTCTATGTGGTTTTGGGATACATGTGGGATTTGAGTTGTACTTGGAAAGCATAATACATGTACCAACATCTGGAAGTATCATAATGGTTGCTGTAAGAATTATTACAGTAGTTGTGGATGAAGTCTAGCGCTTTGCAGCACATTCAGACTAGCAGCAGCTTGCTTTGGTTATTGAAAACATTTTATACCCTGGACCAGACTTCACCAAAAAGAAAAGGGGAAAAAAAGAAAACAATCTAAAAATTAGACAAACAGAATGGACTTTGAGCATTTGCAGCCAAACACTATCATGAATGGAATATATTTAGGGGAGCCAAAAACCTTGTGTTCTATTCTTAGTTTTGCAGTTGATTTACTTAGTATTCTTGGGTCAAGTCACCCAGGCCAAACGTTTCAGAAATGACACCTCACTTTGGGTGCCCAACGTGAGACACCTAAAAAACTATGGGTGCTCATCCTCTCTGGGACTTATGTCCCAGGTGCCTAAAATTGTGAATCTAAAAAATAAGGCAGACCAAATTAGTGGGAACATCGGAACATTTTTCCTTTTTGTGCTTCATTTTTCTCCTCTGTAAAATGGGTACAATACAATATAAACTTCTCAAGGATGTTAAGAAGCTTAATTGCTGTTTGACAGTGCTTTGAGATGTTTAAATATGAGGTGCCTCAGAAGTTGCAAAGCAATCAAGTTAGTCATGATCTGACCTGCCACCTGTGGGTGCTATCGTGTTTTTGCTCCATGTTTGGAACAAGAACGCCTAGAAATTGGCATTTCAAAACATTGTCCAAGGCTGTTTGGAAAATGTGCTCATATCCTCATCCAGAAGATACCACCTTTCAGAGGCAGTAGGTAAGAGAAGGATGTGAAAAGATGGCAGCTTCCACTGGTTTGATCAGTTCATAATTAGGGCAGATTTTCCATAAGAAGTAATCCTTACTATAAATTTGATCCCTATAAGTCTTATTATACCTTTGGCCTGAGCAGTTAACCAATATTCAGGTCCTTGTAGGCTTGTTCCCATGTCTGGTGTATTGGCCCTTCTTGCAGGCAAAGGGCTCTGTAGGGAAGCATGTGATCAGAGATAAATCAGTGTGCTGCAGACTGGAAGCCTCGAATAAGGTAGGATTAATGGTGCCACTCTGGTTTAGGGGGCAGCCTGTTTTGTCCCTATCTTTCTTTTGTTTCTTGTGTGTTATCATTCTGAATTCTAAGCGGAAGAGTTGTGTTAGTTTGAAACCTTCCAGCAAGAGTATTTTATATTTTTTTAAATCAAACTTCTCTATTTGTAAGCTGTGAAACATAACAGGATGAGAAATTAATTATTCCAGTTTGATTTATTCTTTTAACACAATTTTGTTTATTTAAACAAACATACACAAAGCTCTGTTTCTTTGAATACAGTAAAAACAAACAGCACCAAGCAGTTTCCTTGCTCAGAAATCCTTAGATCTGCCACTCAAGCGACCTCTGTGCCCAGAAATCTCTGTCTCTCCACTTCATCATGAGGGTCACTCACAGCTGCTTTTCCAGGATTTCTTCTGGTGTTCTGCCTCTAATACATGCAGGCTGCAAAACCAGTCTCCTAGCCCCTGAATTTGCAATCAGTCTGCAGCCCACTTGGCTTAGCCCTGACCTGACCTGTGTCTTGGGGTGGTCCCTCCACTGTTTGTAGCTGCATCTACTACAGAAAGGGGCTTAACTGCTCCTTCTATTGAGCCTAAAAGAATGCTTCCCAGCCCTACTGACTTTAAGAAGATCTTTGATCATCTCTGGCAGCCATAAGCCCCTTTCAGCATAACAGTGTGTTATTCACAGAGTGTAAGATCTGACCTTAAACATCAACATTTGGACTTAGACTTTTGAGGGCTGATGTGTCTTTCCTGGAAATCACTTACCATGCTTTGCGAATAACAAATAACCAAACAGTAACGTGCAACACTAACCCTCCAGACTGCACCTCAAGGCTTGGGAAGTTTTCCCAGCATTTTTTAACACCTTCCGGTGGAACTTTGATACTTTGGGGGAGAATCTTACCCAACCTGCCACAATAATGGGTAATCTCCTCAGGTTCTGATAGGGAAAGGGCAGTCCCGCTCCAAAACAAATTAAGCCATCCATAAATGAAAGGAACACAAATTAAACCTGCTGACAAAAATCAAAGCTGCATCATTTCTGGCCATGTGCCACTCCAAACAGGCTGCAGGCTCAGGAAGGTGGGTGTTGTTTATCAGAGACACATCTCTTCAAGTTTCATAATAACTGCCTTTCAGGAAGAGCTCTAGTTAAAACAATTCTCATAGTCATGTTTTAAGAGCCCAGGGTGCAACAAGGCACTCTGGGAAACAGCAAGAAAAAAAATGTTCATTGAGGTCAGGCTGAGCTAAGAGTGGGGAAATGGTCCTGGAGGTATTTTTGGTTCCAGCAATAATACAACCTGCCATTTGTTATATTTTATTTGCTCATTATTGTCTTTTGTAGGTTGATCAAAGGTTTCACGTATGGCTGAGTTGTAATCTGTAATATGGTTTGCATAGTCCAGCTGACTTCAGGAATCTTGCACTTGAACTAATTCTTTGTAAATTAATCGGATATTAACTTTCCCTATGGGAATGGCACCATGAGTTTTTCTATCATCCATATGATGATCTCAAAGCACATTATCACAAACAGAGAATAATGAAGCCTTCAATATCCCATAAATTATCTGTAGTGTAGTTTGTAGCCTGTGCCCAGAAAGCTTGTCCCTCTCACCAACAGAAGTTGATCCAATAAAAGATATTACCTCACCCACCTTTTCTCTCTACTATTCGGGATGGGTTAGACAAACGCCTGTCAGGAATGGTCTAGATACTTATCCCTGCCATGAGTGCAGGGGACTGGACTAGATGACCTCTCGAGGTCCCTTCCAGTCTTATGATTCTATCTCATGAAGTAAGTACATTATTATTATTCTCATTTTACAGATGGAAAAACAGAGGTTCAGCGATGGAGCTAGGAACGGAGCCTAGATCTCCTAATACTAGTTCTGTCTTGTAGTCACATGAAAAAACATCCCCTCCTTTGCTATCAGCCACATCTTCATGCAATTTGCAGTGAGCCACTAACTGCTGCATAGTGGAATTATGTGAATATGGAGAATGATTTTGTAATGTTTTTTCGTTAAGGAAAAGCCATTTCACTCCCTACATAGGTCATGCAGTTACCGTCCTTCATTCCGTGAAAGGCCTAGGGCTGTTCATTCGTGGGTCTGACAAGGTAGGGCAGTTGGTATGATTGGAAAGTCCTGATGTTGACTGGATGGAGGATATTTCTTGGCACTGTTGCCCAATTTAACTCAGAGGGGGAAAAAAATCAAAAGCTGATACAAGGGAGTAGGTATTAAACTCTAGCACAATTCACTTGCATTGGTTTCTAAATATCTGTACTTGCCTATTATTTGGCTAAACAACTGTTGTTAATTGATGGGAGACGAATCTGAGGATTTCTTGCACTGAAAACTAAGGAAGGTGGAATAGAGAAATGCATATAAAACGTCTTGGTCATTTTCTCACCAGTTGTGGAGAGACTGTGGCAAGCTACATAATACTATATAAATACTATATAAATCAGTATTTCTGTATTGTACAAGGTCATGCTTACACCAAACCAACATCCCAGCAATCGTCTTCCATATTTTGTCTGTTTCCATATTTTACTGATTTTACAACATGGAGAGATTGAGATTGCTGGCTGCAGAAATAGAGAACAGGAAAGAAAACGGAGCACTATCCCCTCCTTCCCCTGGCCCCCTGCAGCCCTGCCAATACAATAGAAACCTGATTTGCCACACTTTCGATAACGCAGTCTTTGACCCCTGCAGCTCAGTCCAGATCTGTAGACTCTCGTCTTTTCCACTCCCAGGTCTCTAAATAGATTTTCCACCATAAGAATGGCACATGCAACATTACATCCTTTTCTAGCCAAAAAATCCCAACCAAGTAAAAATAAAATAAACGCCCAAAACCTAAAAAAACAAACAGTAGCTTGAAACAAATCAACCTAAGAACAGTAAATTAAGAAAAGAAAATGCTATTCCAAGTAGTTTTTACCCCAACATAGGACAAGTACTCAATTAAGTAGGGAGGTCAATGTTGCTAATGATTTTTACACATAAGGCTCTCAGACACTGCAATGAAAGGCAACAGGTTTAAAACCCTAACATGGATTGAAGGCACTGGATTTCTGATCTGTAGA
Organism: Trachemys scripta elegans; assembly: GCF_013100865.1. Taxonomy (NCBI): domain Eukaryota; kingdom Metazoa; phylum Chordata; order Testudines; family Emydidae; genus Trachemys; species Trachemys scripta. The sequence goes on from NC_048311.1 coordinate 30,604,687, forward strand.
AGTCTGCTTCTATTCCTGAGACTTTATTCTCCTTAGCTTCCACTTCTGGAGCAGGGAAGGTTGGTAGCACCAGCATGGTATAGTGCTTTTATGAGCTAAAATGAAACCAGCAACCATATTTCCACTTCTTCTGACCTCACCTACAACTGAACCCAGCTCTATAACACTTTAAAAAACAAGTTAATTAGCCAGCCTACCTTTTAATCCCATGTCTTGTTTGTACTCACCTGTTTTCCTATCTGTAGTCAATCTGTTTTCATGTGTGTCTACTTATATAATCATTAATCCAGTTTCTTTAGTTGCAGCTCCAAGAGGGACATAACTTAACAAGTTTCTTGCCAAGTGTTCTCTCTGCACCTGGAGGGTGTTTTGTTTTGTTTTGTTTTTTTCTTTGTCTGAAACATAGAATTTGCCTGCAGACATTTACAACATCAGATTAAAGATTTGGGGGTTTGCTGGTTCTTTTTTTTTTTTTTTTTTTTAAAGAAAGACAGCAAAAAATCTTTGCAAGAAGGAACAAGTGAGCTGGTTTTCTGGTTGTGACAGGCTGAGCGCAGACCACCACATTAGAACAAAAGGAAATAAACCAGAACCAGCAGCAGTAATTATACAGTACACAAAATAAAGGAGGACTCAACACATCTGCATACATACCGTAAATGTATCTTTAATAGATTTATGGTATTACTGTGTGATGGGGTAATATGGACCCAATTGATTCTAGCTGTGTAGTTAGGAGCACAATTGCATTGTTCTACTTTTCAAGCCCTTACCATAACTTCATGCACAAATTAATAGACTCACAGCTTCCAAGGCCAGAAGAAACCATTGTCACCGTGCAGTCCAGCCTCCTGTATAACACAGGCTGTAGAACTTCCCCCCAAATAATTTCTAGGTTGTATCATTTATAAAAAAAAATCCAATTTTGATTTAAACATTTTAAACGATGGAGAATCCACCACGACCCTTGATGAATTATTCCAGTGATTAATTATCCTGACAGTCAACAAAAAAGAACACCTTCTTTTCGGTCTGAATTTGTCTAGCTTCAGTGTCCAGACTTCGGATCATGTTAGACCTTTCTCTGCTAGACTGAAGAGCCCATTATTAAATATTTGTTCCCCATGTAGATACTTACAGACTGTGATCAAGTCACCTCTTAACCTTCTCTTTGTTAAGCTAAATAGACTGAGCTCTTTCAGTCATTGTGCATCTGTCCTTGTACACAGCCCGTTCTGATGATATGTGCATGTACATTATGTGCACCGTTACCCATTTTTGAAGCTGAAAGTATATGCCTATCTGCTTCACCTCAGACCTGTGGTATTTTGCCTGCCATCTAGTGGTAGCTCTAAAAATGATAATAATACCTAACTTACAACACACTTTCCATCAATAGTTCTCAATGTGCTTTCCAAAGGAGGTCAGTGTCATTATCCCCATTTTACAGCTGGGGAAACTGAGGCACAGGGGAGTGAAGTGACTTTTCCAAGGTTTCCCAGTAGGCCAGTGGTCAAGCCAGGAATAGAACTGGTAGCAAAGAAGGGAGACGGTATTTTTTTATCTGTAATACATTCTCAGAGGGGGGGGGGGGGCTATCTCCTTCCTCTGCAGCATCAGGGATGGCCACAGCTGGAGATGGGACACTGGTAGGGTGGGCCATGGCTCTGAGGTCACACCAAGCATCCTCTCTCTCAGGTGATTGGCTGGCTGGTTCTTGCTCACATGCACAAGGTCTAACTGATCACCATATGTGGGATCAGGAAGGCATTTTCCCCAGGTCAGATTGACAATGACCTTGGGGCGGGGAGAGTGTTTTGCCGTCCTCTGCAGTGTGTGGTTGTGGGTCACTTGCCAGAATTATCTGGTATCTCTCATTTAACTATTTCCCTGCCATTGCAAGGGCTTCAGGCACTGGTGCACCTGAGTCCTTCATATTCTCTGCCTGTGGCATATAACAGTCTGGTCTCCTGTGAGCTGTAATACTTTGCTCTAATTTCAGTTCGCCGGTGAAATACAGGAGGGTCAGACTAGATGAGCTGGTGGTCCTTTCTGGCCTCAATCTCAGTGACTGTATGAGTCTTTAATTTAGGTCTTTATCTTTCTTAAATGGGTTTCATCTCGACAGGTTTTAAAGTAACATTCTCTGGCAAGGTGAAGAGTCCTGAAGACGAGCTGTTTGATTTATTGCCCAGTTCCAAACTCGAAAGATTATTGTAAATTGTCTTGTTTGGGAGAAAAACAATGACATTGGTCAGAACATTGTTCCCTGATATGACACTGGTCATAACATTGTTCCCAAATATTTTTTTTATTTTGCTAATGGATGAATGATGAGTGACTGGTTGTTGGAAAAGAACACTCCACAATTCTTGTGTTAAACTGTCCCTAAACCGGACAATGTCACTTCAAGCCCTGTTCGCCTGCGTAAGATCATACCAGCTTCCTCAAGTGGTCTTGTTTCTGGATTTTTGATATTTTTTTGAGGTGGGGATGGGAGGGGCCGAGGCATGTGTGTGAGGGAGTCAGGTTTACAGTAAGTAAAACAATGAATATGTTTGAAATTGCTGATTTAAACAGGACTTTTCCCAAAACTGATGCTAGTGAAGGTTGACATAAATATATTCTGATTGGACCAAATTACACAGATATAAGGTAGGCCTCACATCTGAGTTGTCCAGAACTCTTCAAGGAAGGTGCTGCAAGGCTGAGGGTGCTAAATTCACAAACCATAAGATTCAAGGATACTGCTGAGAAGTCACCTAAAGGAAGACTGATGTTCCAGAATCTCCAAGCTCTGGCTATCTTGGGGAAAGGAAGTCAAGACATCAACAAACAGGCTACTCCAGCCTTTGTGAACTTTTCAGCTCTTACAGTCTTCTGGACTCTTGCAGAGCAGAAGTTGGAACAAGAAGCTAGATTGTGAAGTTCTGCTAGCACAGCGCACCTTGCTAACAGGCCTCCAGGTGCAAGGAGAGACTGGGCAAACACCCTATTATTTTAAGTTCCTTATTTTTCCTTTTTTCTGTTTTTTGTCCTTTGCTTCATATTGACTGGGAGATATCCCGGCCCTTTTATTTCATTTGATTTTAGGGTGTGAAAGTGTGGCATGCACGTGTGTGAGAGCATAAAGTCTACACAGGGAAGACGCCAGAACGAAAATTCCCCAAATTTAAATAGCTCTAAATATTGTCTCATAAAACAACTAAAATGTGTCTTTTGTTAAAAAGTCCTGAAAAGTTTGGAACTGTCATCTGTAAATTCCAGTAAACAAAAGTTGTCAAATTTTTGTTTACCAAGAGTGGTCTGTTAAAGTCTGGATCATTATATCTCTTTTAGTGGATGGGAAGGAAAGGGTTAGCCACCACACAACAAGAAAAAGCTTCATAACTCGCTTTATGACTGTGTTTTTTATTAGCTAATTGGGTAATTATAATAATATGGAAACCAAATTCTTCTCTAATAAAATTATCATCATTATTAAGACACTTAACCAACTCCACATTATAAAATTGAATTGCTTTTGATAAAATTCTTTAGCCAGGATTTATAACCAAATGGATAGCCACATTCTTAGAATCCACTTTAAAATGTAGAAGGACTGATTATAATTTGATTATTTAACTCATTTGATGATTTAATTCCAGTCCAGTGTTGAATCTTGTTGATTTTTATTGGATCGTGTATTGATTTTTTCTGGGTTTTTATATTAGTACGAGTAGCTTAGCTTTGAACACACTGATTTTTATTTTTATGTGTTTTAATACAAATAATAAAAAAACCCTGAGTCACTTGTCTTTCAATAACATGGGTCCAGAACCTTTGAGAGGTCTGGCTATATATCAACTGGTCAGCCTAAAAGCCTGACCAATTTCCCCTCATTAGCCTTTGGTTCTCACAGCTGAGTCATGAGAATGGAGTTAAAGAAGAGGTTATTTTTCATTCCTAAGGAAATGAATCATGTATCCCTGAATGCTCTCCTGCCCTGACTTTAGTCCTGTGACCTTTCGCCATGTCATCCCAGGTTGCCTCCTACAGTGTGACCATGGCAGATTGTGGGAGGTCTGACTCAATCTCTGAAATTGACCCCGCTCCAGGTGGTACGTGCAAATAAAAGCTGGCAGACACAGGCCAATGCCAAACCATGGATGTTAGCATTGCAAAGAGGAAAGCCATTGACTTTCTGTTTGCATTCTGGAATGAAGTAGATTAATTAAACATGGCAATGACATGAAATGTTATCTTATCAGTAACATTCCACCCTTCCAAAAAAACAAAAAGATTGGGTCCCAGAACTGTCCTTCAACCCTGATCAATGTGACCTCTATTGGCTGAATACTATACTACAAGTACATATCATTATTACTACGGCTAGCCCCAAACCTGGCATTTTTCCTGCAAAATTCTTCTTGGTTGGAGTCTCCTTTCAAATTTTTCCCACTGGGAAATAGCAAGACTATGCGAACGTGGGAGGAAAAACACTTTTCACTTGTAAAAGAAACACTTCCAAGATTTTGATGCTGTTGTCTGGCAAAACTTGGAAAATAATAGAAAAGTGTTTGTCTGAGATAACGGGACCCACAATTTTGAAATGAAACAATATCCCAAAATCTTCGTGTTCCTCCTCAAAAAACGTTTCTTTCGAAAAAATGAAAAATGTAGCTGAAAATATTTTTTCACCAAAACATTTGTTTTGATGAGATTCGATTAAGATTATTATCTTTTAACCAGACACTTTTCAACTCTCTAATTATTACACACATTAACTAGCTTCACAGCAACCAAGCTTTTTGGGGCAGCGACATTCTGGTCTGCGTTTATACAACACCAAGCACAATGGGTCTTCGTGCACGACTGGTGCACCAGAGCACTACAGCAATACTACTAGCAATAGTTTCATCGTTGTCATGCCTTGCTACTACGTTGCATCGGGGGGTGGGGGTTGCCTAGACGGGTGCTCATCACTGCATTGACTCCCTGAGAAGCGCATGCAAGTCAGATAGGATGTAAGTGGATGCAGCCTTATAGCTGCCATCCTGTTTGCATTTGAAAATGAGAGTCTAGAAGATAATTTTCTAGGCATTTTCTTAGTCAGCGTTCATCAAACCGAGGAGGGAGGAAACCTTGCCTCTAACGTGAGGCAATTTTTAAAAGGGTGGTGGAAGGCAAAGAAAAGTTAGAAAAGCAGAACTTGATAAACGTTGTCTAAACATGCTCCTCCTGCCCACTCGTCCCTGATGCAATCAGGAGAATATTGCAGATTTCTTTGCTTGTTGTTGTTTTTTTTTTAATTTGACCAACTTCTAATTTCCTGCTCTGGTGTTCACCTCTGCTGTGTCATTCCTCATAGCACTGTCTTAGAAGGTTCAAGATATCCCACAGGGCTAGATAAGCTTTCAAGGAAAATAAATGCAGCAATACTGTGAGCTTCTACAGTATTTCATGCTATATTGCTATGATCATAGAATCATAGAATATCAGGGTTGGAAGGGACCTCAGGAGGTCATCTAGTCCAAAGCAGGACCAATTCCCAACTAAATCATCCCAGCCAGGGCTTTATCAAGCCTGACCTTAAAAACCTCTAAGGAAGGAGATTCCACCACCTCCCTAGGTAACCCATTCCAGTGCTTCACCACCCTCCTAGTGAAAAAGTTTTTTCCTAATATCCAACCTAAACCTCCCCCACTGCAACTTGAGACCATTGCTCCTTGTTCTGTCATCTGGTACCACTGAGAACAGTCTAGATCCATCCTCTTTGGAACCCCTCTTCTGGTAATTGAAAGCAGCTATCAAATCCCCCCTCATTCTTCTCTTCTGCAGACTAAACAATCCCAGTTCCCTCAGCCTATCCTCATAAGTCATGTGCTCCAGCCCCCTAATCATTTTTGTTGCTCTCCGCTGGACTCTTTCCAATTTTTCCACCTCCTTCTTGTAGTGTGGGGCCCAAAACTGGACACAGTACTCTAGATGAGGTCTCACCAGTGTCGAATAGAGGGGAATGATCACATTCCTCGATCTGCTGGCAATGATCCTATTTATACAGCCCAAAATCTTGTTAGCCTTTTTGGCAACAAGGGCATGCCATCGACTAATATCCAGCTTCTCGTCCACTGTAACCCCTAGGTCTTTTTCTGCAGAACTGCTGCTTAGCCACTCGGTCCCTAGTCTGTAGCAGTGCATTGGATTCTTCCGTCCTAAGTGCAGGACTCTGCACTTGTCCTTGTTGGCCCAATCCTCTAATTTGTCTAGGTCCCTCTGTATCCTATCCCTACCCTCCAGCGTATCTACCACTCCTCCCAGTTTAGTGTCATCTGCAAACTTGCTGAGAATGCAGTCCACGCCATCCTCCAGATCATTAATGATGCTGCTCTTTGGTTGTGTCTGTTGGGCTGCCTAGTGGCTAGTCAGGTAGCTCCATACTAAAGGTTACCAGAAGAGCAGTTCCTTTGAATAAGCCGCATAGTTAACATACTCCCAGTCACAAAATGGCTAGCATAAGATTACTTCCTGTCCAAATTCCTGAAGGGTGTGGAGAGATTGGTTTCTTTGAGGAAAGGTAGTCCAAACTGCATATAGCTTATAACCAAACATATAACCAAAGGCAGATTAAAGGTACTGATAACTATTTAAAAGTATTTGAAGGGGCCAAAAATAAGGTGAGGAGTGATTCTTTAATATTATTCCAGGGTTGTATAACTAAAGTAGGACTGCACAGTCAGATATGAGAACTTAGGCCAGGTCTACACTATGGACTATATTGGTATAACTATGTTACTCAGGAGTGTGAAAAATCCACCCCCCTGAGCGATGTAGTTATACTGACCTAACAGTGTAGCTACCTCCTCTTGGGACGGTGGATTAACTACGCCAGTGGGAGACTCTCTCCCGTTGGCATGGTAGCGTCTTCACTAAAGTGCCACAGAGGCGCTGCTGTAGCATTGTACGTAAAGATAAGCTCTTAGTAATGAAGACCAGGTCTAGACAAGGTCAGAGGTGTCAGCACCGTTTCAAGCCTCACTGTGGATTCCACCTGGGAACAATAGGCTGAAGTTAAGATGGAATATTAGGATAAGCGTACGCTCCTTGAGAGTGGGTTCTATTAGCCTATGCCATAGGGATCCAATGGGAGTGGTGGTGAAATGCCCATGAAATGAGACTGGAGAGCGCACCAGAGAAGATATTTTAGGGGACCATCCTGCTCTGGTTCAGAGGTAGAAGGACTACTTAATTTTTCCCATCTTTAGCTCCTCTCCATCTGTGATTTCTCCCATTGTTTATTCTTCTCATTTCAGGAGACTGCCATGGACAAAAGAAGTGGGTGTTCTGCCCCCAAAGCCATCCTCGAGACCCACATGTGCACAGGCTCCTGAAGTGTGTCTTCAGCCATGCTGAGAGTGTACAATCCCTGCTGCAAATATGCAGAGACTTTGGAAACCCAGAGTTTAATTGGAAATGAGGTGGGATCAGACTTGCCCACATTATTTTCCTTTGTGCCAGGGTTAACAGACGTTTTGAGTTAAAGTGAGAAACAGCCAGGAAAAATGTGCAGATGCCTAATTCTCTGCAGGATTTATAATATTATATGGTAAGCATTTGCACCCTATACCATAAAACTGAGTTGGCTTTACTACGTATAAAAGAAACCAAAACAAAAAAATCACAAGTTTGACAGTAATTAGGGTGAATAGACATTTATTTTATCCTTGTACCAGCAGGACCAATTGTGATTTTATGCTCTGAAAAAGCTCATTTTAAAGTTTTAATGTCTGAAGCCGCTTTGCCAAATCTAGCCTAATATTGTTGCATTAAATAGATGGTAAAACGCGTTCTTAAAACCCTCCATCCTGTAAAGAAACTGGGAAATGCAGCTAATGAGAGTCAGGTCCTGAAACTAAGCCCTAGTGCGTGTGTGTTAGCTACAGCACTCAACGGCTTTGCCAGTCCTTCCCAGCATGAGTCCTCCTCGCTTTTCAGACTGCATAGGCCATCCAAGCTCCTGTTCATTTCAAACCACCCAGACCAAAACTCTTTCCACAGCCAAAGCAGGAAACCAAAGCCCTTTGAAGTCTTGCTGGCACTGTGAAAATCCTTAAACCCTTACCGTCTTTACAGGTAGATTCCCCAGTCCCTGTCCCCATTCCCGCCCCCTCTCTGGGCCTTACAAAAAAATAAAAATATCAGAGGTGACTTGGATGGAGCAGTTTCACAGCTGGCCAGAGTGTTCATATGAAAAATGTTCCTGAGAAATTAAATGTTGCAACATATGTATATTTTTATAATTGCTCTTCCCATTCTCTTCCCCCACCAGTTTTCTAAACATCTCTGGTTAATGATGATTTTATTAGTAGTAGACGATCTTATTAATGGGTTATTTTTATCCTTCGACTCCCATGAAAAAATAGAAAGAGGCAGAGCAGATTACCCAGTAACATGGCAGGATGTGGGAGACCAGCTTCAAGTCCTGATCCAAATCAGGGACTAGAACCTGGGTCTCCTATATTCCATGTGAGTGCCCCAACCACATGCTATTGACTAGTCTGGGGTGGGTTTCTATCTTTGGTTTTGACCAGAAATTCAATTCTATCCACTCTCCTAGACACTTGTAAGGCCACTGTATCCAATTTTGGGAGCACATTTAAGGAAAGATGTGGCTCCTCTTGTATGGATACGTCTCCTCTTTGGCAAACACCAGTCAAGGATGGTCTAGGTATACATGGTCCAACCTCAATGCGGGGGGATGGATTAGATGACCTCTTGAGGTCCTATTTAGCCCTACATTTCTATGATTCTGTCCGGGACTTGAGAAATCTTTCCCAAAGAAAGCATTGTCAAAACTGTTACGTTTCCACAAAAAGTAGGTTTATTCAAAACAGCATTTTCTGACAAAAAACTATTTTGTTGAAAAATTCATGACGATCTCAACACAGGAGAGACTGCAGCTAAATGAATGTGTCTAAAGCACTTTTTGAACTTCAGACGGATGGTACGAGATAAATCCAAGGCAGAATTACATGTTATCCAAGTGAGAGTTGTTGAGAGTAATGCTGCACCAAGAATTGGCTTTATTTTTGTAGGGCTGCTCATGTGGACTGGGTTATGTGCACACATTGGTTGCTGCAGGAATGATAGCACTGGTGCTGGCCTGAGTTTCTGACATATAAATACATAATCCACATGTGCTGAAAAGAATAATGATTTTCCATCTTAAAAAGCGAAAGAGCAAGGTAACTTAGTCTCTCCGGACCTACCAACCTTGACCCTGTGCCTTTAATAACATTGCCTTCTAACCTGTCCTAGGGCTTGTTTGTGCATGGCAAAGTTGGTTGGTGGACAGAAGAGAAGTAAGGGAAAATATATATCTCAATAACAAGAAGCAGGACTATTGTTTCATCAGCTTGGCAATTTCCCATCCCCACTCCCCCCTCCTTCTGGCACTTGTTACAGAGCTTGGATTAGGCCAATGGTTTGAAGACTGCGTTCAACCCAAAGGGAAAAAAATCTTGTTAAAACTAGACACATATTTCAAAACAGATCTTCACAAGTTTCATTATTAATCATGTAGGATCTAACATTTTATCAGGCCACCCTGCCAGTATTAATAAAGCTTATTAATCTGTTTTATACAGGAGAGAGTCTTTGGAAATCCAAAATACCGTGTTGAGCAATTTTGCTTTAATTAGAACACAGACAGCCATTTCAAACCAGCGCTGGCTAACTTTCTTCACCGTGGGCTTGTTTAAAGCTTTTTTAGCTTTCCTGGGTTGGCGATTTCCAGCCTGTTTGCTCAGTAGGCTCTTAGGAAAAAAATTTTTTGATCATTTTAAATGCAAACAGCAAGAGTGAAGTTACTGGGAAATTAAAACTATATTGGTAGCAGAATGACAAAGGCTCTTGTTTTTCCCATGAAGGGTTTGATAGGGTTTTATGTGAAAACGTAACTGTGCTTTAAACAAATAATGTTTAATGCTGTCTTGGGCCATAAACCTGTGTTCGGGCTTTCAGTGAAAGGTTCTTAAATATGCAATTTATTTCAATATTGACAGTACTATTGTAACAACACATTGTATGTTAACAGATGTTTTAAATAATCACTTTATATGTATTAGAGATTAAATACAGTAATTAGATAGGGATGTTACTTACATTGTTTTACTAACCAGTTGGTATTAAAACAGCTCATTGGAAAATGAGTCTGCTCTGTTACTTGGTACACCACAGTTCTATTGAGATATTTGTCGTTCATTCGTATTAGAATAATACCTAGAGGTCCCAGCGGAGAGCCAGACTCCATTGTGCTAGGTACTACTATACAGTAGTAAGAAACAGTCCCTGCCCCAAAGATCTCACAGTCTGGGGCCCGAACACTGTAAACTCTTGGGAACTTGTCTACCCTTAAGCACGTGAGCAGGCCTATTGACTTCATTTGCACTCATGTGGCACTGGTGCAGTGACTGCAGACGGCAATAGTGTAGTGAGCCCACGACCTTTAAAAAGCTACTCGACTCCATCCCCTCATTGATTTCAACAGGAACTCTGCTGGAATTCAATTCAGAGAATAGTCTGATTTGATCAGTCCACCAAGCTCAGGCTCTGCACCTCTATTTCTGTAGATAAGCATCTGAATCCATCCCCATCACCACCTGACATATGTCATTGTTTTTGAGCACACCTTTATATTTGATGATACAGCCACCAGCCTTCTCCTTAGTTGGGCAAGCTAAAAGGGCCTATGAAACAGTGCACCATTGCCAGTTCACTTGCTTAATTGAGGAAGCTGCACTGGGGGATAGTTTTGCGATGGTTATGTTCCAGGCAGCTGGTTTGTTGAATTCTGGATATTGGACTAATTCCATATTTCTTGTCCTCGACCCTTAGGAGGAAACTTCATGACACGCATGCATGAAATAACAGCCTTGTTGATTCAGTGGCATTTCTAAGGTTAATCACTAAAGCTTTTCCAGGATTGACATTAACAGGGCAGAAAAGAAGAATCAGCTAGCGTGAGCTGATATGACTTTGTTCTACATACATGTCAGTGGCAACCCAATTAAACACCTGTGTGATGATTAAGAACCAGTTTTTAAAGGGTCCCATCCAGCATTTTGTCAGTGCAATTTTGAGACTGCTATTTGGCTGGGCACTGATTCTAGCATATACATGGCTAAATTTGCAGGTACAATCAGGAGGTTAGATGGTAGCAGACACACCTTCTTCTCAACTGTGATGGCAAAAGTAGACACTAAAGTACTAGTCATACTTCCAAAAAATCAGGTAGTTAGAATGCAAATTCTCACTTTTAGACAAAGGCCGAGAGAGCCTTTTAATTAAATATGAGATGCATAGTTTTCTTCTCTTATTATTCTCATTTAATTTTTATTGTTTTAGTGGAAGGATACATGATGCTAGTCCCTTTTTAAATAAATCTTCAAGTTTTAACAAGTCATTCTAGAGGTAAGGTAACTGCTGGATTTCTAGACTCATCGAAAATATGAGCGTATGAAGATAACGGTACGTGCGGATATTTATGAATGTTGGTATTCCATGAATTTGATGATCATCCCGATACTGAGTGAGGTTGTATTCGGGTGCTAAAAAATCTTTGTCCTGAACTCATCTGATCGGGTGGGTTAGGACTCTAATTAAACCTATGAATGAACAATCTGTGGATCTAAACTGATGTATGCAAAACCCTGGTTCCCAAATTATCATCCCAGATGAAATTGTTGTGATACTGAAAGTGTTTATATTTTGGGCCTTTTTTTACCTGTAGAACCCTGTTTTATTACACCAGCCTGCTCTGAGATCCTAATAGCATTCCCTCTTCTCCGAGGATAAGGTATACTAATGCCATTGCCACAAAGATGTAGGAGATCTAGGGTTCGGTGTGAATTTCAGACTCTGCATGGAATTCAGAGTGTGGAAAGAACATTATTTTCTTGCTACAGAGAAGCAAGTCAACAAGTGTTTCTATGGGGACAATCTCTTATGGGTGGTGGGGTGGGGGAATGTGGACTAAACTATCATGGTATTTCTATATAGGATGGTGTGCTAGTATGATGACAAAATGAAAAGACATAAGGGGAGGTTAAGAAAAGAAACCACCATTACAAAAGACTGTGTGTACAGAGGATTTGTGCTGAGGATGTATCAGTCTTCTAAATTTCACTGGGAAAGGTGACGACATCGTGAGATGCAATAGTACTTTTATTGAAAGCTGGCCTGTTGTTCTCGGTGACTTCAGAGCACAAACATGAATCTAAGGGACAAATTCTCTCACCCCTTTATTCACATTGAGTATCTTGCTCTACAAGTGATCCAACTGAAATCAACGGAACGGTCTGTGGAATGTGGAGCTAGTGAAGATGAGTAAAGATGGTGCAATCTGGACCTAAATCAATTGGAAAGGCTGACAAAGGCTAAAAATCATAGAATCATAGGACTGGAAGGGACCTTGAGAGGTCATTTAGTCCAGTCCCTTGCACTCAAGGCAGGACTAAGATTATCTAGACCATCCCTGACAGGTGTTTGTGGAATCTCTGTCATTGGAGATTTTCAAGAGCAGTTTAGACAACCTCCCTAGGCAATTTATTCAGTGCTCAACTACCATAGCAGTTAGGAAGTTTTTCCTAATGTCCAACCTCAACCACCCTTGCTGCATCAGACTGGGAGTCCCAGATTGAGAATTCATGTTTTTAGTAGAGATGGATGGCCAGAAAAGTCAATGGCAAACAATGGAATGGGTTGCCCCACGATTCAGTGCTAACTTCCTGACTGTTTTGTCTACACAAATGACCCATCAGAATTCCTCAAAACATGAAGATTCATTTATGCAGATGATCTTTGCATTGTCACCCAATAGGCAATATCTGAGAACAGTGAGTGTATTTTACCTGGCTTCCTGAGCATATAAAGAAAATGTCACTCATGATCCCTGAAGGCCAACCCTCGCAAGACACAAGTGTGCACCTTCCATCTGAAATACCATCAGGCAAACAAAGAATTCCAGATATTGTGGGATGGTGCAGTCCTTGAGCACTATGAACTTCCAGTGTACCTTGAAGTCACATTAGACTGAATGTTGATGAACAAAGAGTGCATCAAGAAGATGACCAAGGAAGTGAACTCTAGGAACTGTCAAAAGAACAGGAGGACTTGTGGCACCTTAGAGACTAACACATTTTTTTGAGCATAAGCTTTCATGGGCTACAGCCCACTTGTACTTCAGAAATTGTCCAATACAAAATGGGGAGCTGACCCCCCAAAATTGAGAGCAACCAGCCTTGCGTTACTCAGCTGCAGAGAATGGTGCTCAGTAGGGTCATACTCAAGTCATACATGTAAAATGATGCTGAACTCAATCAATCTTGTATGCTCATCACAGGGGATTTGCAACCGACTGCCCCACTGTTTCTCTGCTGCCTCATAGGATTGCTTCACCATCAGTGAGGCAGGATGCTTTCAGTAGAAAGGAAAGATAAAAACAGGTGCATAATCCAAGACGCCCAGTGCATGGACATAGACTTAGAATCATAGACTTTAGGGTCAGAAGGGACCATTATGATCGTCTAGTCTGACCTCCTGCACAACGCAGGCCACAGAATCTCACCCACCCACTCCTGTATCAAACCCCTAACCTATGTCTGAGCTATTGAACTCCTCAAATTGTGCTTTAAAGACTTCAAGGTGCAGAGAATCCTCCAGCAAATGACCCATGCCCAACACTGCAGAGGAAGGCGAAAAAACCCCAGGGCCTCTGCCAATCTGCCCTGGAGGAAAATTCCTTCCCGACCCCAAATATAGCGATCAGCTAAATCCTGAGCATGTGGGCAAGACTCACCAGCCAGACACCCAGAAAAGAATTCTCTTTAGTAACTCAGATCCCACCCCATCTAACATCTCATCACAGGCCATTGGGCATATTTACCGCTAATAGTCAAAGATCAATTATTTGCCAGAATTAGGCTATCCCATAATACCATCCCTGAAGACATATTCCACCACCGAAGAGGCTGAAGTCAAGAAAGACCTGTGCTGATGAAAATCCCTTACCTGAAAATACTACCGTGAAAGGCTACAGAGTAAGATAATGGTGAGAAATTCTGATGACTTTGGAGACCCTGGCTCCTTCAGAAGAACTTCCTCTTCTAGGCACTGACCTTGAATGAAAACACTGGTGTACTCTACATTGAATAGAGCTGGGGTGGCAAAGACTGGTGACAATATGAGTAAGTAGAAGCTGAGAAATTACCCTAAATGTGAATGTGGACAGCTTAGACAAACACTTGAACAGTGCCAGATGCCATGCCCTCTATCAACATAATGCATTTCTGAGGAAGTAGGAGATAATTGACAACACAAGAACCTTCTTGCCGTTTTGCTGTGATGAATGGAACATGCAGTTCTAATTACAATTGCAAATTACAGTGATTACTATGACACACGCAGTACTACTTTGGAGCACAATACGCTGTGGTACAGAGATATTACCTTTTAATTAAAATACCGTATGCTGTGTTGTCATAGCCACGTTGGTCCCAGGATATTAGAGGGACAAGGTGGGTGAGGTAATATCTGTTAGTGGACCAAATTCTGTTGGTAAGAGAGAAGCTTTCAAGCTTACCCAGAGCTCTTCTTCAAGTCTGGGAAATTAATTCACAGTGTCACTGCTAAATACAAGGTGGAACAGGTTGTTTAGCATACATCACTAACACACATTTCAAGGGGCCATTCAAGGTGAAGTGGCCTATTAATATTAATTAATTAATTATATTTCTTTATTAAAATACTGTTATTTATAATGTATGTTGCAGCAACATCTAGAGGCTCCACTCAGGATCAGATTATCCCCCATGGTGCTAGGTGCTGTACAAACTGTATATGTCAAGGTGTCACAAGAATTTCATTTCTATTCATTTAATTGTAGACTCTGCCCTGGAGTGCTTACCATGGAAGACACCATCCTGGAATGGGATCTGCTCCGGCTGACCCTTGAGTCCACAGGGATCCAGTTGTTTGATCCAGGCCTAAGCAAATCTCAGAGTTGGCTAACACGGTGGAAGAGCAATGGAATTTTCTCTCCCAATACTTTCTGTTTAAATACACTATATAGAAGAAGTATCAGAGGGGTAGCCTTGTTAGTCTGGATCTGTAAAAAGCGACAAAGAGTCCTGTGGCATCTTATACAGAAGTATTGGAGCATGAGCTTTCGTGGGTGAATACCCACGTCTGACGAATTGGGTATTCACCCACGAAAGCTTATGCTCCAATACTTCTCTTAGTCAATAAGGTGCCACAGGACTCTTTTATTAGAGCATAAGCTTTCGTGGACTACAGCCCACTTCTTCGGATGTAGTCCACGAAAGCTTATGCTCTAATAAATTTGTTAGTCTGTATCCGCAAAAAGAAGAACAGGAGTACTTGTGGCACCTTAGAGACTAACACGGCTGTTACTCTGAAACAGGACTCTTTGTCGCTTTATATAGAAGAAGAATGTAAATATAACAGAAGGTGAAAGTCCAGCCTTAGTGGACCTCTGTTTGAGGTGAAAAACAACCAGAACAAGAGCACTTGGTAAACTTGTTGGCTGTCTGAGCAGGGAGGCTTTGGGCTAACAAGTCAAAGAGACTCACCTACCCTAGTTCCTCCCAGACAGGGTTGAGGCTGATTGGCGGAGTGGTGCAACATTAGCTTGTGCTGCCAATGTACTATGGATAAACACAGGCGACTCTCTGGATAAACAGAGCAGTGCTGGAACTTCAGTTTCCAGTGATGTCAATCTGGCACTTTTCAGCAGCACTAAATTCACTTTAAAGGAGGTGTGGGGGGGGGGGTGGAGAGTGGGAAGACTAACAATGCTAAAAAAAGGACAGCTATATTTAGACTAAATCTAAGACCTCATTGGTCAGTCTCCAAGGCAAGTGGTCCAATGACCTAATTGCCATCCAGTAAAATAGATGGGAAAAGCTGAAGCTGGAAAACTGAATCCGTTTTGTGACCTTTAAGAACTGGAGTTAAAAAAGTGAAGTTAATGCCACGACTTTAACATTGTTTTTAATATGAATAGTTCCTAGGAGACAGCTAGTTTCATGTTGCCAGAGTCTGTCCTGGTTAAACTGAACTGCTCTGAACATTACAAAATGTGATTTTAAAAAAAGGGCAAGGATTATTCCCAGGTGACTTGGCCTCTCTGAGGAAAAGCCCTTTTAAAAGAGTTTTAATTTAGGAGAGGCATTAAATAATTAATCTGACTATTGGTCCATAGAACACTTGGACTGCAAGAAATGGCGGTCAAGTGAAAAATCTAATTGTTTTATTTTGTTAATTATATTTCAGTAGTGCCAAAAGGCCATAACTGAGATTGGGGCCCAGTTTTGCTGGATGCAATCTGAACACAGGAAGAGACAGTCCCTGCCCCCAAAGAATTTACAGATGAAATAGACAAGGAAGGCGAAAAGTGAGAAGAGAAACCGAGAGGTGGAATGACTTGACCAACGTCACAAACAGTAAATGGCTGAGCTGGAGTAGTCCTGACCTGGACCATCTTACTATTTCTCAAAATTCTTGCCAATCTCAGTAGAAGTGCATGATAGCTCACAGTGTAGTCAACAGCCATCACACGAACAACCACAGCCCCTGTGTTTTTTCAGGTTTTGAAGCCATCCTTGATGTATTGAGTTAAGTTTGCAACTTGGCCACAGCATGAACGTGCTGGGAGGAAACCAGCTTAGTCATCAGTCAGCTGTCCCTTCAACTACTGGTGCTAGTCTACCCTTTGCTCCACCTACAAGCTATATGAGTGGCTGACAGAGTAAAGATATTGGCTGGTAGCTCTTTGCAGAGATAGGGTCTTTATGTAGTTTGAGTAGTTCAACCATTTTGTCCCAACTCCAAAGCCTGGGTATCTGCATTTTCTCCACACAAAAGTTAAAGAAGTCAAGTTGCCATTTCTGTGCTCTCATCCCAAACTGTATCATTTGATATGCCACTGAGTCCAGCTGCCTTTCCTCATTCCAGGGTTTTCATAGCTATTGTCAGCTCCTCAGCGTTGAGCTGCTCACTGGGGACTTTGCTGTCTCTGAGGCGTGAGCAATGTTCATATTTAATGTGTTTATACTGGGTTTTGCCTGGTGGGCTGGTTTACCACACAAAATGAGTTGGTGTCTGACTTGGTTGAGAGAGATGGTGGTGATGCACCTTGGTTGTTGTCCCTCAGGGTTCAGTTTATATGAATGGTGGCCCATATATTTTTGCTATTGTGGCACAAGGTTTATTGTTTCAATCAGCTCCTTTCAGCCATCACAAAATCATTTCTTTCCTATCTCTCTTGTAAGCATCTCCCCCAAGCCCAAATGATCCGCCTCAAACAATCCTGAGTATCTCTTATATTGTCATTTGCTTTTTTTTCCCCCGAAAGACCAGGTACAGACAATGTCTGACATCCCCTAGGGATTCACTTCTAGGCAGCTTTCCACACCAGGGAGACAAATTCTCCATAGTACTTGTGTATCAGAGTAATATTACAGATGGATTCAGCCAATTCAAAGGTAAAGCCTTCCTAATCAGCCTTTGTGAAGTTGAATCTTGGCAGGTACTTTGTTTTTCTGGTTTATACTGCAACCTCTATTATCATTACGCTATTCATTGAAATCCATTAATAAAATTTCAGATCTACCTTGACAGCTCCTGAACTTCTATGTCTTTTTTTTCCTGAGTGTGTTTTGATTCCTTTTGATGGCTCTAGGCTTTCTCCGTTGGATGCAGAAGGATTGTGTGCAGGCAATGGGGTGTAAATATTAGATGCTGGAATGGCAGAATGTTTCTATTCATGGCGTTGCACACACAATATTTCAATGTTACTACAATCTGCTCACTACAAATGAATTAGTTTTGATACCTGGATATTGTTTATCTTCTGAGCCCTAGAAATAATGAGCTTAGTTAAAACGTGTTCCAGAGTACACTAGACTTCAACGGAAGAAGAATATATTGAATCTTTTTCCTTGTGCCATCTTCCTGTTTCTTTAATCTGTATTGATTCATCTACTGTACATCATGGCAGCTAAAAGAACGGAAGTGCATTACTCATTTGGCACGTACGGAGGGTTTGGTCTGCTGACTTAGCACATCTCAAGAGGTGCTAAAAATATGTCGCTAAGTTCCTTCTGAAGTTAATGGGAGCTGACAGTGCTGAAAGTGCTCACTTAAAGACTCTTGCAACTCCACTGGGGGTTCACGGTGAAGGAGCAATCTCTAAACAAATGTGCTTGCAAATTTTGCAGGTGTGACTAAGGATGCTTACTGCACAATGGACTCAAAGGTAGTTGAACACTCATCAACACGGTAAATGTTATCAACAGGTCTTTTCTCCACTAGTTAGTGGGATGCTCTTTTAGTTGTTTCATTCACAAAATCTGATGGATACTTTTGACGATCAAAGTATTTTTGGTCTAAAATATAGCTTTGATTGCCCTCTCTCCCTTCATACCATGGTCATATTAATGGTCATTAATCTATTATCAATAAAAACAACAAGGAGTCTGGTGGCACCTTAAAGACTAACAGATTTATTGAAGTGAGGTTTTTACCCACAAAAGCGTATGCCCAAATAAATCTGTTAGTCTTTAAGGTGCCACCAGACTCCTTGTTGTTTTTGTAGATACAGACTAACACGGCTCCCCCCTGATACTATTATCAATAGATTTTCCCCTACTTTTTTTTTGTGGGAGCACCAAAAGTTCTTTTGGTTTCTCAAAGAATCTGTTTCAGAGGAAGGATGGCATGGGTGTCAAGACATAGGATGGGGATCCAGGAGACCTGGGTGCAATTCCTGCCTCTGCCAATGACTTCTCGTAACACCTGATCAAGTCACTTAGGCTATGGGCAGATCTACACTACAGCGGGGATCGACGCTCTGAGATCGATGCACCGGCGGTCGAATTAGCAGGCCTAGTATAGACCCACCAAATCGACTGCAGATCGCTCTTCAGTCAACCCATGTATTCTACCCCCGACGAGAAGAGTAAGGTAAGTCAACGGGAGAGTTTCTCCCGTTGACCCCCCCGTGGTAACTCAACCCAAGGTATGTCGACTCCAGCTACATTATTCACATAGCTGGAGTTGTGTAGCATAGGTCGACTTACCGCGGTAGGGTAGACATAGCCTGAGTCTACCCTACAGCCTATGTTGGCAAAGCTTATGTCACTCGGGAGTGTGAATATACAACCCCTCCTGAGCAATATAAATTACACCGACATAAGCGTTCGTGTGCACAGCGCTATGTCGGTGGAAGAGCTTCGACCGACATAACTTATGCCACTCACGGAAGTGAACTCTCTCTCTTCAGCATCAAGTGTCTTCACCAGATGTATTTCAGCGGCAGAGCTGTCCTGGGTACAGCTATGCTGGTGCAGCACTGTACATATAGACATGGCCTCAATCTTCCTGTGCCATTTCCCATCTGGATAATGACAATTCCTTTCTCCAACCCTTCACCTGGCTTGTCTATTTATATTTAAACTGTAAACTGGGTTGGACAGGGATTGCCTTTTTTTCTTTTAGTACAGTGCCTCGCAAAATGGGGTAATGCTCTGGTGTCAGCTAGAGACTCTGAGGGTATAAATAATATATTTATAATTGCTTTCACCCAATTCCTTAATCTGTGGGGAATGGAAGAGGGAGAGCTGTTTTCTTAAATGATGCAACTCCATTTTATTCTCTCAAAACAAACCCACACACTGTGCAAGCCATAGACAGACAGATATTTGTCACTCTATTATTGTTTTACAGTGTCAGTTCCAGATACTTAAGCATTGCTGGAATGCATGGCGGGGGGGGGGGGGGATTGTGTTTTAAATCTCAGATGGGGTAATAAACTGCAGCCAGAAGCTAATTGTCATGAAACTCAATCCTTTCTAATATGTTACTGCTGTAATGGGACTACTCAACACTACTGCACAGGGGGTTTATTTCACCATTAGTTGCATTTAAAAAAAAAAAAAGTCAAATCACAGTTTTGTCCCAGATTAGAGTTGTGCTCCCAGCTGTAGACCTAAGCACAATTCTCAAAGCAATCAATGCATTTAGTACATTAA
Organism: Trachemys scripta elegans; assembly: GCF_013100865.1. Taxonomy (NCBI): domain Eukaryota; kingdom Metazoa; phylum Chordata; order Testudines; family Emydidae; genus Trachemys; species Trachemys scripta. The sequence continues at coordinate 30,624,777 of NC_048311.1, forward strand.
GCCAGTGATGGAGGGTATTATTTCCCATCACGTTTAATAGCTCACCGTGGATTTGCTTCCTACCCACTTTCTTCCACCCAAGACGTCCTGATAATGCTCTGGCCTCCTGTCAGGAGAAAATGAATCGTGACTCGGCAGGAGGCTTGGAAGGCCAGAGGTGAATTAGAAGCGTCAGCATGGAACACTCAGATTACAGTATTATTATTTTCTTTTTATACCCACATTAAATAATATTTGAGCTCAGGGTGATCAGCCCAATGGGTGGTTTAGCAAGCTGAATACAGCTGAAGAAAGAGTACATCCATCATGCATTCATTTTAGTTTTAGTTCAATCTTTTTGGTCCCAAACTGGGGTGAACTAACCATGTCATAAGATATAAACCTTCACCCAGTATTTGGACTGAACCTTGAATGGAAAATATTTTGATTACCCACCAAATGAAATTTTGTTTGCAAATATTTTTCTCTTGTGTATTCTGGGCAAGACAGATAGCAGATGTGGCCAATTAGCACCAGAGAAGCTATTCTAATAGTATTTTTGACCCAACCAGAAGAAAATTTAATGGAGCTGGTAGAAAAAAATTGAATTACTTTTATCAATTTCATTGCCATTTTGATTATTTTTTTCAGAATTTTCCAATCAACTGTAAATTCTAGTGTGTGAATCTACTCTCATGAGATTTCCATTCCAATTCTTCTAGTTTCCAATCCTGCAAGCAGTTATGCATGTCTCTTTACCCATGAGAATAGTAGCACTGAATTCCTCAGGACTACTCACATTGGTGGAATGTTTCTCACATGCAGCAGCATTTGCAGGACCAGGGGCTCAGTTTTGTTCTAAGCCTGCCTTTTATTTGTGATGTTGGTTCTTCCTCTAACCAATGTATCTAAAGTTTTCCGTTTATTTAATTTGCATTATTTCTTTTTCCTTCTGATTGCAACTATGCCAAATAATTTACAACAAAAACAAAAAATGGCATCTTTCTGAACTGAGTACATTAACCATGAATGTCTTCTTTTCTCGCCATTTGCCATGGTTCGATAGAAATGAGTACTTGTGAACCTCCGTCTTTCCTCGTTAAATGGAAATTCGTAACTTTCATTCTGCTGTGGTGGGCCACGCGCAACAATGTCACACACTTGCCTGTCTGATATTATAGAGGCCAATCTCCTGGATCATCAGTCAGTGGTTCAGATTCAGATACTTCTTTCCCGGCAGCAGCTGGAATATCTGTCGCAGTTTGTTTGGTAGAACAACTGGCTTCACCTTCGACCTCACTTGAAGCACTTCTGGATACTTCTGGATACGATTCATCGCTGCTAGCGCTGTCCGTTTCATGTGCCTGTACCTGTACGTTGGATTGCAGCACAAAATACGTTGACAACTTTGGAATTTTCTCAAGTTCCTTCTTGGCATCTTTTGCTGCCCTTCGTTTACTAGCTCCGCTCTAATACGTTCTCTTAGACATCACAAAGCATGCTTTTGGGTTGGAAACGAATCGTTTCAAACGATAAAAAATTAAACAACTAAATTAATAACATTTATCCGCCGACCGCCATTATGAACGCAAATACACATTCTTTGGATGGGTCCAACTAAAATTCGAAACTGACCGACAGACAACTGATGTAGCCAATAGCATTATGATGTATCATAATGACTTCACGGTTTTGTTAGTAAAACCGACATGGATTGTGCAATAGCGTCAATAAATGTCACTTACCTAGTTATACCTTACATTTTTTTTGCCACTTTTAGGGGCCCCCTTCCTTGCGGGGCCCCCTCCGGTCGGAGGGTACGGAGGGCGCTCGCTATGCCTCTGGGGGAGGGGTCGATGTAAGATATGCAACTTCAGCTACGGGAATAGTGTAGCTGAAGTCAATGTATCTTATTTCGACTTACCTTGGGGTCCTCACGGCGTGGGATCAACGGCTGCAGCTCCCCCGTCAATTCTGCTACCGCCACTCGCTCTGGTGGAGTTCCAGAATCGACGGGAGCATGTTTGGGGATCGATATATCGCGTCTAGATCCCCGATAGATCGATTACTACCTGCTGAATCGGACATACCCTAAAAAAAGATTTTGCAACTGAAACTTAGTTAACTGTTCTGTTGATCTTGTATTTTCTTTTGGTTCCGTACGGCACACTCTTCCATAGTTGGGTCAGCTCCGAAGTGCTTAATGCAGGAATGTATTTTTGACATCGAAATCAATATATCATCAATTTTATTATTTCCATTACAGAAATACCTACAAATCCCAGTCAATGATCAGGTTCCATTGATCTAGGCACTGGACAGAAAAATAGCAAAGAAGACAGACCCTCTCCCACAGACCTCAGACAGGGCATGCCAGGTGGGCTAGCAGACATACAGAGTGATATAAGACTTACCATACCCATCAAAAGATCAGAACCCAACCCACAGAGAACAGACCAGTTGAGTAAGTGGGTGCCATTTTATTACACAATCACTTGTCCGATCATAACTCTTAAGCAATGGACTGCAAGTTCTCTCTGCTCCCACTCTATCGAAGCTGGGATATATAATCCTATGGTTTATTCAGAGCAAAATTAGAAACTAATTACATTAAACCATTTAATCCCAATACAGAGGGGAAAAGGCTGTTGAAATTTGAAGCTGTTAATCTAGCATCCTAAGGGAACCAGCACCAAAATGAAAGAGCAGTGCTCAACCCAAGCTAACTCAAGGAGATTTTTCTGTTTACTCTTTCTTTAACCATAAAAACACGTGTTTAGTCATAGCGGTCTTACTGTGGCTGTAATTATATGAAGCTTTCCAGGGGGCTCTTAGACTTTCAGTCCTGTCTGTGCATGTTAAATTAGCCTTCAGTGAAGCAAGAAATAGGGCCAGTTTCATCTCTGGTGTAACCGTATTGATAGCCATCAGGGATGGTTATGGCTCATAATGATTAGTGCTATGTGCAACACTTACAGATGTACGGACACCTAAGGTCTGCCCAAACATGGGCAAATATTGACAGGTTTCAGAGTAGCAGCCGTGTTAGTCTGTATCCGCAAAAAGAACAAGAGTACTTGTGGCACCTTAGAGACTAACAAATTTATTAGAGCATAAGCTTTCGTGGACTGCAGCCCATGAAAGCTTATGCTCTAATAAATTTGTTAGTCTCTAAGGTGCCACAAGTACACTTGTTCTTTTTATGGGCAAATATTGTTGGCCCTATGCATACAAAGGGCAAAATCAAGGTGAAGGGTATGACAGATGTGGCAACTTCTTGCAATATATTGGGGAGATCTCACTGTATTAAGTTTATGTACCATTGTGGGCCAAGGATGGCATGTAATTGCATGGGGGAGGGGGACCACAGCCCCTCCAGGAACTAAAAACAGTGGAGGTGATTAGACTAATTAACTCATTTTGTACCATCTCCTAGAGAATCTCGCTTATGCTAGTTCAAACTGGATTCAGAGCCTAACAGACACAGAAAGGACTTTTGGATAAATAGCCTCCTTTGCGATACAGCAAATGGACAGGACCTTCTGTCCAACGGGGACCCCTATTCTTCCTGGGAAGGGCTGGAAGAATTTTGGCCTATGGGGGGGTCCCAGGAGATTGATGGGCAACCTCCAGTAAACTGTTAGCAGACATATAGTTTCTGTTATTGCTTTTAATTTTTTTTCCCTGTAGCCCTTTCACCTTAGGGATAAATGTGCTTGTGTATAAAGTGTTGTATGGTAACTCATAATTTCTGGCGATTATATTGTTGGTAGCCTTTGAAGAGAAAGCAAAGTGCAGACTTTGGCCTGTTTAGGCTGCCTGGCTTGCTTGGGATATCACAGTGTAGCGGGGGAACAGTGCAGCCTGGAAAAATCCTGGTCGAGAGAGACATGGGTCTTTGCCCAAGAGAGGTGATGGCTGAGGACCCTGGAGTCTAGAGTGGGTGTCCTTTGTGGATCACGGAGGAGGAATACAGGTGTCGTTGCCCTGAACTGTGACATGGGGATTGTAATGGCCTTATTCTCCACTTCCTGTACCTTGTTTTATCATTTACACCTGGGCAATGTAGATGTAAAAATGCCACCATTATCTCAAGACAGTTCAAGATAACACAGCAAATCAAAGCGAAGGGCAGGGAAGAGAGCCCAGGTCTCCTGATTCCCAGTCCCCACCCTCCCCAATCTATTGTCCCTCTAAAAAGACAAACAGAAAAAAATCTTCCCATGTATCAGACTGTGATATTGTTTCTATTTTCCAGGTGTAATAAGTATTAAGGGCCTTATTCCATTAAAGATATGGCTTAAAAATTCAATAGTTGAACTAAGGACATCTCTTAAGTCAATTTAGTGTTGATAAAAGGTGAGAAGTCATGGGCCCTGGAGACGGATGCCCTTGATATATGTAATAAATGTAGTGCATGCAGCAACAGTGCAAAGTTCCCCACTTCTCTCATAGAAGGACCTCTTATTAATATTCATCTGCAATGTCCATTCAAGCCTGAGTCTTTGCCTCTTGGCTGAGAATTCCTACAGAGGTGCCAGTTGTGGTGATGGTGGTTTATACTATTAGCCATTATCTCTCCATTACAAACTAGACTTAGACCAACTCATCGCTTAGAAACCAGTGGAAAAGTTGTCATATGGTAATAATTGACACACTCAGTTAAACTGGAATCCATCAGTTAAAGGTGAAAAGTCTCTGTATCCCGCTGCCAGTCAATGGATCATCTCACTGGGGATGGGCATATTTGTTCCATTTAAGCGCTTTAAATTTCGACTTTAAAAGTTATTTCATACAACAGGGGATTTCATTTGATCTTTCCAGCTTATTAAGATTTCAGAGAAGAATCTTCTCTGAACATCTTTAAGGAACTATCTCTGTAGAACTTCATGCTTCTTTAAGGTTTGGTATAAATAATGCAGCTGGTCAAAACATTTCAAATGTCATTGAAATATGCTGTCATAATTTAAAATGGCAAACCAAAAAACTGTATAATTTTGAAAAGTTAATGGGGGAACAGTATAAAAAATGTAAAAATTCCTATGTGAAAACAAGAGGAAAAATAAACAAAAAAATGGTCATTTCCCTTCCCACATCTGTTTTTCAACAATTTCTAATAAATAACCTTTAGGTTCTATTGAAGCTGATTTAAAATTCTTACTTAAAGAGTAGTTATCATAGGTTTTCTGTCAGACTGGGAGGGTGTAACTAGTGGGGTCCCACAGGGTCAGTTGTAGGTCTGGTACAAGATGAAATTCAGCAAAGACAAGTGCAAAGTACTACATTTAAGAAGGAAAAGCCAAATGCACAACTACAAAATGGGGAATAACTGCTTAGGTGCTAGTTCTGCTGAAAAGAATCTGAGGACAGTAGTGGCTCAAAAATTAAACCTGAGTCAACAATGTGATACAGATGCAAAAAAGGCTAATATCATTTTGAGCTGTATTAAAAAGCATGTCATAGTACTGTGTCCAATTCTGGACTCCACACTTCAGAAAAGATGTGGCTAAATTGGAGACAGTCTAGAGGAGAGCAACAAAAATGATGAAAAGGTTTAGAAAACCTGACCTCTGAGGAAAAGTTTAAAAAACTGGACATGTTTAGTCTTGAGAAAAGAAGAGGAGGGACCTGATAACAGTCTTCAAATATGTTAAGGGTCATCATAAAGAGGATAGTGAACAATTGTTCTCCATGTCCACTGAAGGTAGGACAAGAAGTAATTGTCTTAATCTGCAGCAAGGGAGATTTAAATTAGATATTAGGAAAATCTTTCTCTCTATATGTGTAGTTAAGCACCAGAATAGGCTGCTCAAGGTGTCCGCTTGATTTATCCTCTCTGAAAGACTTGGCCCAAGATTGTTTTGGCTGCAGAGCACTGAATTCTTGTACCTGAGGGCTGCAGGATCCTTCTTCCCACAAACTGAAGTTAATACGGGCAAAGGCATGCCTTGTACAAGGAACCATTGTGTTTGCGGCATTTCTAGCACGACTTATGAAAACTCCAGAACTGGTTCTTCTTATTTTCCAGTCAATAGAGGTAAAGGGTTTTCTACAGGAGAGGTGACACAGGAATAAGGCCAAGCAGCTAAAGCAATATTGTTTGACACCCTTTTATAAGACCAGTCACTGACGACATTGTGAGCAAGTATACACGTGCTTCTCCTACCAGACAGCCATGAGTGTTGCCAGGTGAAATACCCTGGATGTATATAAGTTGTCTGCCCAGCTGTGTTTTGGGATCTTCTGCTAGAAGTGCTCCCAATGTCTTCCCTCATGCTCCACTGAGTTTTACATACACCTGGTTGAGGGGATGTAACACTGCTTCCTCACACACCTACATTCATACAGGAGCTTTCCCGCCAAGTCAAGGGAGTTTTAGGTTCTATTTTGCATTGCTCAGGACCCAGAATTCCTGTTCCATGGGAAATCTGAAGCTTCAGTGATTTTTTTTTCATGTTGAGACATTTTGACTTTAATATCGTATTTTATTTGATCGTATTGTTAAAAAGTATAACAGAAAAGTCAAAATGGCACATTTCAACCTTATCAAAACATATCATTTTTATAATTATTCCTCAGAATTTTTGGTTAAATCATTACACTCCTGCAGAATGTTTCAATTTAGTGGAATCAGCATTCTTCCAATGAAAATCTGTTCTGTCTGAAAAATTTCAACCAGTTCTTTCTATCTGAACAATGGCGCTTTTTGCACTTGTGCGAAAGGGGTTCAAGGGACAAGCTCTTGGGTGAATTCTCTCTCCTCTTGCTTCTTCATTGGTTTCATAAGTAGTCCAAAATAAACTTCAAGGGCACAATCACATTTTAGAATGAGTAGTGTGGCCAGTAGAACCATATTCCACAGGCATCAGGAGGGTACACAATTGTGTGTAAGCAGAGCCCATTTTAAATTCTGTACAAGAGAGGTTGATTGTTTTGGCTTCTTTCCTTTGCTGTAGGGTAAAATAGAGGAGGCCCTCTTAGGATATTATTGGTGCAGACTTGAAAGTTGTAGTTTTTATAATCAATTGCTGTGTGCATGTATGTGAGAGAGAGGGGAGGGGTATCTGAGACTATAATCACTCTTTTATTCTTATGAATCCTGTTTGCTGACATGTGAACCCTTTCCCCCTACTTCTCAAAAATTATATTTTTAGAATTGAATGAATGCTTCAATGTTATGCAGGTGAAAATTAAATAGAAAGTTACTGACTATGTGCTTTATTCTCTCTTTCCGTGCTACTGTCCTTTATAGGTCATATACATGAGAAAATAATCTATTAATAAAAGTCATTCCTACGATGCTGTTAATGTCAGTAGCATTTTCAAAGAATCAGGGCCCAGATCCTCAGCTGGTGTCAACTGTTGTAGTTTAAAGGTAACCAATTTATTCCAGCTAAGGATCTGGTCCCGAGACTGACATGACCCCTCGCCCACTTAAATAGTCTTACTCTGAAACCCTTACAAAGATACCCATGCTCAAATATCACAGGGATGGGCACAGAATAAAATGAAAGGCTTCCATAGAGTAGCACTTACCCACACATGCAGTCTCACTATGACTTAATAGGATTACTCACATAAGTGCTACTCAGCCTGAATAAGGGTTGTAGAACTGAGGGGCAGATGGAGACATTTTCCAAGGCACAAAGTGCAGTTAGGTGTCCAATCCCTAAGGCAGACAAGGGTGGGGGTGGAGAAGCAAGGGGGGGCGGTGAAAGGACAAGAATGAACAATTCAATTAACAGCAGATGTTGAGTATTGTTAAAAACGTCATACGGCTTGCTGGAAGAAGAAAGCGGACTTGAAAGAGAAGGGGGTGTGTTTGGCAGAGGAGAACGTGTTATAAAACAGAAAAGAAGTGTATACAACGGTAAGGAAAAAAGCCAGATTGTTGAAAGGAGGAAAAGTAGGGCTTTTTTTAAATGTACGCTTGCAGTCCTTAACTGAGATACCGACCAGCCAAAATGCTTCCTTTAGTGTACCGGCATTCCATTCATTTCATAATGTTAGATTTTGCCTGTGCTTTGCCCATCTTTAATTTCTGCTAGTTCTGTGCACTACACGAAGGCAATACATGGGTTTGGCCAACCGTGACTGTTCTCTCCCTGAGTGAGGTCCCGCTCGTCTATTGGAAAATGGTGGGGGGAAGAGGGGACGCAAAATGAAAATATAATTCTTCAACCCCTTTCCATGCACTATTCACTGCAGTTAATTTAATGGCACAGCACTTCAGTGTTTTTCAAACTGAAGGATGTGTGGAAGATCATCTTCTCTGATGACTTAGGTTGTGTAGCAAGACATTCTTGAAGAGGGGGAATCCGAAATGGTGAGACCAGGATCCTAGGAGATAGGTAGCATGCACAGCAAAGGACTGAAGGACACTTTCAAAAGTACCCGTATGAATAATCAATCATAAGTTATGTTGAACCATCTAAAACACTGACCTAAAGCAGCCACTGTTTGAGCAGCAGAGAGAGATATTTTGTATGGCAGAGTTGCAGGATATGTAACATATTTGTATTCAGTCACTTATGACATTTTTCTTAAAGATGGGCCCAAGCTTCGAAGTGCTGAGAGATCCAGATCTGGGGGCTTGGTTCAGTCCCAGTAGAAAGGAGGCTCTAACTGTGAAATTTAGATCTGAAGCCAACCTTTTCCCAACTTCTGGATGTTTTGATCGATGGTTTTGCTTATTTGTTGGTGTGGGCATTCCATGAGAAGTCCCAGCTAAGGTGTTCAACAGAGACTGAAATTTCTACAACAGGAACTTTTTCTTCCCAATTTGGTCTTCTGCCATCAGAAATAGGGAACCTGTCTTACTCTAAGTTTGAAAACAGCATAGTACGAGCTACCTCACCACCTCCCTGCCTCTCTCCTCACTGCGAGAAAGTTTAGCCACACTCTGTTCTGTATGTCCTTTTGTCCACAATTCTCCCTTCCAATACACCAGCTATCTCCTTCCCCTCTCATAGCATGGGTAGGAATGGTGTCCCTAGCCTCTGTTTGCCATAAGCTTGAAATGAACGACAGGGAGTGGATCACTTGATGATTACCTGTTCCGTGAGTTCCCTCTGGGGCACATGGCATTGGCCATGGTCAGAAAACAGGACACTGGGCTAGATGGACCTTTGGTCTGACCCAGTATGTCCATTCTTATGTTCTTAATAATCTGTGCCTGAGCTGTGCATGATCAGCAGGGAACCTGTGCCACAGGACCATGTAATCTGATGATGTATTTTAGGGAATAATCACCCATTATTTTTTAGTTCATTTACAAACAGGCCTTAACCGCCATTGAAATGATTTATGTATATCCCTCCAGTGTGTTTGGAAAAATATTAACTCGCCTTGAAGCAGTTAGGGGGCCGTTAGCGCTATTGTATGTTCAAGACCTGTCAGCCAACTTCACTCTATGGTGGATGGAGCTTGGAAGCAGCACATGGGGAGACCAAATCACCTTGGGCAGAGCTGACCTTATCATGATGATTCGAAGCTTAGCTGGAGCCGAAGGGCGACGACTTTGCTGCTTGAGACACACTTTATATAAGGTCTAAATTTAGCAGACATTAAAGTCATTCAAGTACCTTTTTTTTTTAGGATTGTTACAGTATTTTGTAACTTCTGTTCCCTTCTGGCTGTGATTCGAGAAACCTTTCTCCCCCCTCCTCCTTGACAGCAATCGCTAGTTGTAAAATAATAGACCATCAGCCAGCAATAATTTGCAATCCAAACAGACTTGACGCTCTCTGACATTTATTGAAACCTCAGACCCTGTTCGCTGGTTTCAGTTTTCCTCCCTTTGCTCTGTTTTTACAGACAGACAAGTACTTAGATTTGGGTTTAATAATGAGGAGAAATTTCGTCTTGGCCCAGCTTTGCTTGTGTTGGCTGCACTGGGGGCTTGCAGCAGACGGGCGGTTGGAGTTAATTACGCTAAATGGTGAGAACATTATTTGACCCCACTGGTTCGGCACCAGATGGTGTACGTTGCCTCTGAGAAACCAGCACAGACATAACACTTTCAAGACTTCATGGGGAAGGATAACATATTTGGAGTTTAGTCATTGTTGTACAGCACTGTCCATCCTGGAATAAGCCCGTGACAAACAAAGCAACAGATGACAGTGTTCAGCCTTAGCCACTGGGGCGGATTAGGGCGTCGTTCTATTTATGCAAGCAAATGCATCAAAAGCCAAAAAAATCCCTCTTGCTAAACATGCACTTAACATCCTGCCAGCACAAGGTATCAACTTTGGTAAATCCTTCCTGGAAAGTGAACTTTACATTTATGGGCCAGACATGATGGAATTTAACGTTTGAAAATGATTAAAGGATTTTGTTCTTTCCTAGTAACAACTGCATTTATCAAGGTGGCAGCCATGGTGGCCTTGAGAGAGTGTTGAAATGCAGCTGAACTTCTGAGCCTACAATGGTCTAGGGATGGGGCCTTGGCACATTAGGGTTGGGGAAAGCCATCTTCAGATATGGGAGGCAGGGGCTTCCTGATCCCATAGTGTGTTAATAAAGCAGTATTGGGATTTACCCTACTCAGACATAGCTCATTGGGAAGTAAATTTAAAGGAAAGTAGAAATTCCAATTCTTCCTTGAATAAGACAATATAAACTATTTTGTATTGTTCTCACAACACATCTGGAGACTTAAACAGTACAAGAAGACAGACATAAAAGCTTTTTAACTGCCAAGGCATTATTATTTTGATTGTTTGCACAGCACTGACAGAGTGGTTGAGGCTGTCCAATGCCCAGAAGAAGCTGAGTGAAGTTTTCCACGTGTCTCCTTTTCCATTGGATGAAATCACTCATCTGTCACTTAAGGACTAAAATTTCTTCCCCTGTTTTGAAGTTAACAGTAGGTTACATCTTTCAATAGATGCACAGAACTCTGGATTAAAATCTAGGCAATTCAAATACCTTTCAATTCACCTTAGGAAAATATATGATTGTTCCTTTTAAGGGTTCAATTCCATTGACATAACCCCTTTGGGTTCAATAGAGGCAAGCCAGCAGCGAATCTGACCCTAAGTCAAACGTATTGTGTTAATAATGTGGGATCTCAAACGGGTTGGGGTATTTATATTTTTATACAACTCACTTCATTTTTAACATTATTTCCGGAGCTTTCCCATAAAACATGCATTGTCCATTCTGCTTGTTGCTGGATGTGGGCTGTCCATAAATTACGAAACAAATTTGGTGGTAATTTCCAAGACCCACTCTCCCCTTGTAACACTTTATAACACCAACACAAACATGCAAAATAGAGGTCCCATCCACCTCCTAATGCATTATGTAATTTATGGACAGCCCCACACAGTCCTCATTCCACCACAAAGCTGCAGCAGCAAAGTTAGAAGTAAGCTGTGGCCTCACCTTATCCCAATAGCTGTACTGAATGTTTGGAAAGAAGGCAATTAGGGGGGGCAGAGGGGAGGAAGTACAACCACCTTTTTCAGTTGAAGAGTTCAAAAGGTTCCTTTGCAACAAGTTTCTCCCTACCATGTTTCATTTTGAGTTTTGTCATCTCTGAGTTCTTCTCCAGTAACATGCTTATGCATAATAAAACCTTTGTTCACATAATGCCAAACACCCACACACAGGGTACATTAGAGCAGTTATAGCTATTTCTTCTCTGTGTCAGTTGGGAAGTCTGGGATATTCAGATCAACTTAACCTGTGAGTTTTGGCACATCGTGGGTATACGGGTGCCACTTTTCTTTAACTGTGTTGCATTCTTTGGCCTTAGGCTTATAGGAGTGGGGCACTATAAGATATTAGGTAGACCATGTGAATAAAAGCAGTTCTAATAATAGATTCTACCATTGACTTACTCTGCGAAATATGGCAAGAGATTTCACCTTCCCATGTCTCAATTTCTACATCTGTAAACTGTGCATAGTAATACTTACCACCCAGAAAGCTATAAGGCCTGTTTGCAGTCCAGCAAAATGGTGTTAGGGGACCTGCTGCTGGAGGGAACCACCTTTAAAATGGGATATAAACTCCCACGTGTGATAATCAAAGATCCCACGATGCTTTGCACAAAAGTAAGGGTTTTGCCCTGCTATCCTGACTAAAATCCAATAGGTTGACTCTCGTCGTACTTACAGTGATGTAAGTAAATCATAAGTCCCTTAAAATAAATGGAGTTATTCTGGAATTTCACCGATCTCGGTTTGAACAGAATCAGCACTCCAAAGTCCTGTGCATTGTTAAAGAGATGACATCTCCCATCCAAGAGGTGGCTGCATTTTGGTGGTGGTGAAGTGATGCTTTGGCATAATTTTGTCAAGCACTTTGGGATCCTTCTGCATACATTGTGCTAGAAGACCAGATCCTGTATAACTAACTGGTGTAAGTTAGCATAGCTTCACTGACTTCAAAGATCCAGCCCATAGTATTTAAATGTTAATCATCCTAGGCTTAATTCTGCAACTCTCACCTTGAGTAGGTAGCATGTATACAAATAGTCTCATTAAACTCAGTAACTGAATTTCTACTCAGTTTGAATAAGGGTTGCACCATCCGTCCCTGTTCAAATGAATAACTGCAAAACTTACTGTCTATATGTTAACCAAAATGGTATGCCCAACATTCTCACCTCAAGACCTGCTTGTTTCAACTGTTAAGCTTCACAATCTTTTCTTAAAATCAGGAAAAAAATACTTTGGTGCAATGGGGCTTCCAAGGAGAGCTTTAGATTCACCCACACACTGTGACATTGGCTGTAATTTACTATGAAGCATGAGAGACATTAGCTCAAATTTTCAGAAGCAGATTAGGTTGAAAAGATTTATGACAGCATTTAGAAACATTAGACTTAAGACTGCATGCTGGAGCATGACAAAATGGCAGGTAATAACAGATCTCATTAAAGACTGTTTATTTAAATTGAACATTATCCTGTCAGGGATGTTTTCACTGCTGTATAGGTCTGATTTTCATCTAGATTAAATATTACCAACTACAGGCACCGAAGGATGTGCACCTGGGACAGCTCAATACACACATTTGTTCCAGTGTGCTCACAAAGCGTGGGTTTTTCATGAATAATTTGTGGATCCTCTCTGGAAAGTACAATGCAATTTTCGATTCCTCTTTATTCTTCATCTCTGTTTATATTTGTTCATCTCCACATAATAAATTACAGTATATCTAAGGAGTAACATTTTCAAAAGCACCTAAATCCTATTTCAAAGTCAATGGGAATTAGACCCCTAGGTGTCTAAATCACTTTTGCAAATGGGACTTAGTGTCCTAGGAGAATTTGGAAATTGTACTCAGTAAGTGAAATCCTCAACCCATTGAAGTCAATGGTAAAATTCTTATTGACTTCAATGGGGCCAGGATTTCACTGAAAATCTGTATATTCAAAAAGTCCAGTGGTTTTGCAGAATCCCTAAAAGTGGACTAGGAGGTTTGGTTCAATCTCTTCTAAGATAATTGCTTACTGTGTACATTTTAAGTTCTCATTTTGCTCTCTCCTGAGCTGTATTCTTTCTAACTCTCTCCTGATATCCTCCTCCTCTTCCCACTTCCCCAGCTCAGACACAAAACCAGCAGGGTCCTAGAGTCTGACTCCTCCCCAGATCCATAAAGATTACCCAGCCTCAACTGGCCTACCCCGCCTATCCCCCATTTGCCCTCCTATTGATGTGCATATTCCATTGGCTGGTCCTCGGATCTGTAATGTTCACCAGTGGGGTTTGGGAGACTACTCCAATCCACTCCAGTGACCTTGCAGATCTTTCTTGGGTCAAAACGTTTAGCTCAATACGTGTTTTGTTGAACTGTTTTTACTGGTTTGTAGGTGGTACTTACAGGATTAGTGTGATATAGGTAGCCAATAGTATCGCAGTTTTCAATGCCTTTTGTTCACATGCAGTTCTGGGGACTTCAAATGCCACCAGTGCTCTATGAAGTAAATCTCTTTATTATTTTTAAATAAGAATTTGGTGTTGTGCATTGAAATTCAGCCTGCATATCAGTTAGTATTTTAAATCTCTGAGACTGTCAATACCAGCTTTCAGTCGCTACATTTTTATTTGCGATGAACAGAAATGTTGACAGCACAAATTGTTTTCATACGTAGAGTATTAGAAAAAAGGGAAAAGCTAGGAAGAAACAGCGGAGTTAAGGCAGCATAGCTATGAGTTATAGAAATTTTATTTATATATATATAAATGAATATATCAGCTCGTATAAACTGGTGTTGCTCTATTGAAGTCAGTGGAGCTATGTTGATTTATACCAGCTAGATATCTGGTCCACTGCTTTTACAGATGTTTTATAGCATTACATTTTGTATCAGTCCCTCCCCGTTTTCCTCAAATCAGTCAATTATTAATCTCATACAGGCAGTAAAACATTCCATTTCTCACAATTCTCTTATTCTGGTCAACCACATTTCTAAAGATGGTATTTTGGGGTTTTGCAACCATAGTGATGAAAAATGTCTTTAATGTGTGCAGTCAAAGTATTCTAAACATTGATCTGTCTTTCTTTAATTGCAGAAAATCAGGATATTTTCCATACATATTAGTCATAGGGATTTTTGAGGGGTGGGGAGAGGGAGAGGTGTATATTCCTGGAATATCTTTTTAGGGCTTTTTTTCCAGGGCATGTTTCAGAGAGGGAGATGTTTCTTTAATTAGAAGTTGGCTGTTTAGGAAAATAGCACCCAAGGTGAAAACATACTTTCCTGGAGGCTGATGAATCGGAAGTGCCTGTAGGAAGGAAACCAAGGAGTTATAAAAATATGATGAAAGATCATTAATGATTGAGAGAGGCCAATTTTCTCCTCTTTAGATTGGATTTTGGATGGCTATCATCTACTGAATTGTGGATATCAGAGTTTGATTTCCATTCCCACCATTTCAAGGGCCAATTCCTCAGCTGCGATAAATCAGCAAAATACTATTAACTTCAATAGAATTACATCAATTTACATCAGATTTAAGATTTGTCCCTCAAACATTCCAGGTGAAGAACGTTTTAACCTATCACAGTTGACAAGGACCTGTTTGCCAAAAACCCATCAAATCCATTTACCAGTGACATAAATACCAATGACATCTAACCTTAATACACATTTTTTGCAAAGTGCTTTACCTTTACTTCCCTGAAAATCTTGCCACTGTATTAAGCCCCGTTGAGGAGCTGGCTAACAGCACTCTGCTTTATTTGGCTGATCGGTACAGCTGGTCTTGTGATAGTGCCCACCTTGGCATCTCTCATTAGAACACTCAGCAGTTTGAAAAATGCCATTTAACAGCAAGTGAAACAACTGAATGGACGCACCTCTTAGGCTAGGTCTACACTACCCGCCTGAATCGGCGGGTAGAAAGCGACCTCTTGGGGATCGATTTATCGCGTCTCGTCGGGACGTGACAATCGATCCCCGAATCGACGCTCTTATTCCACCAGCGGAGGTGGGAGTAAGCGCCGTCGACAGGAAGCCGCAGAGGTCGATTTTGCCGCCGTCCCTACAGCGGGGTAAGTTGGCTGCGATACGTCAAATTCAGCTATGCTATTCGCGTAGCTGAATTTGCGTATCTTAAATCGACCCCCCCTTCCCGTAGTGTAGACCTGCCCTTAGACTTCCCAAGAACGATCAACAGCAATGGGCAGGATGGTGTGAATTAATGAAGTGACGGTGAGGAGGCGCACAATTTGCTTCTTGTAGACGGCGCAGCAGCCAGGTGGAAGGGAATTTCTCGGGAAGTTTTTAAACTGAATTTCAGAGTAGCTTGTGCAAAGACTATCCTTGCTAGTACCCCTTTATTATTTTGGGCCCAGTCTAATGTCCATCGGTATTAGTGGAAAGATTCCCATATGGGACAAACACAACAGACCAGAAATCCACAAAACAGTTAGCTTTTACCTTCAGCTGTGGATACAAAACTGTGTCTGACCAAAACTTTATCCAACTACATTTTTCTAGTCTTGTCCTAATTTCCTGATCACCCCTGAGTCCCATCCTCAGATCCTGTTGTGTTTTGGGTCCAGCTGGATGAATAATATAAATTATTTTCTGCAAATTTTCATTTGCTTTTTTTCAGTTTGCCTCAGCTGTGTCTGGGTTCAGCTGCGACCATCTGTTTGTTGCATCCTCCTATTGTCTTTCATCTTACATTTGGATTGGAAGCTCTTCAGGGCCGATCCCATCTATTTGTGATGTGTTTGTGCAGAGTCTAGTACAAGGGTACCCTGGTTCATGATTGGGATCCTTGGTGCTCCAGTAATAAAAATAAACAATATCCAAAGTGACATGTTCTGCAATGTAAACATCTGTCCAGTAACACTGGAGTGGAAACCACCAACACATTTCATATAGACCAATAAAAAAATCTTGATATTGCTAAAAAAAGAGCCATGAACTGAAGTGGATTTGAGTCAGTCATACAGACACAAGAAATAACCTATATCCCAGTATCAGTCCCCTGAACTGTCCAGTTTCCCACCTAAATCCACTGTTTTACTAGATACATTCTAACCAAGATGCCCATCAGGAACAATGCGTATTAGGCCTCCAAACTACAACTCCCAGGAGGCACCATGGCAGCTCAAGTGGATGCAGATATTGAATGTCAAACAGACCTGAGACAAAATATTTCCTTTCTATTTTCCATGGGGGAAATATTGATTTTGAATAAAAAAATATCTTATTTTCCACTGAAAAAAACATTTTTACAAAAAAATGTGTGGCCAGCTCTAGATGTTGCAAAATATTATTTAAGTACAAGAGTAAAAGAAGAAAATGATTTATCATTTGACCTTCCAGCACTCTGCTCCCCAAACTACTCCCATTCCCCAAAGAGTTCTCTGCCTTTCCTTCTCTCTCATGGCTGGTCCACATAAAAGTCAATGGACGTAGTACCTGACCCAAAATCCATTGAAAACAATAGGATTCTTCCCAGTGATTTCACTCAAGTGTGTCTCAAAACTGTAATCTGTTAGCTTGAGGAGGAGCTGCTTGCACTTTTAGGGTTGAAGGCTGTGGGTTCAAACGTTGCTGACGACAGCCCAAATGAGCCAGGTACTTAGGCCAATGGAAGACTTTATCCAAAGTGAATGCCTTATCTTGTGAAATGAAGAGAGGAGAGGACACTTTCGCCATTTTCACCAGAAACTGAGACAATATCTCTGAGTCTCTCCATGTAAGAGTTCAACATGATGACCACATTGTAATCCACAAAGCAGGCGGCGTGTGGTTACAGCTGGTCCTAGCTACAGCTGGAGGTTTGGACCTTTAAGAAGGAGGAAGTTGCCAATGTGCTAGTATCTGCTGTAAGGAATTCTCAGATGCTGGCACCTATTTCAATTAAACAGGCAGGCAGAAAACAAGCCTGGAGCAAAACAGCTCACATCTCATCCGCTTTGTGTCCTCCCCATTGCCTGAAAAGGCTTCCTTTAGCCAACACACTCCACTTGGCGGCTCTGTTAATTAGTTAGAACTGCTGTATAGTTGTTCAGATTTCCCAATCCTGAATCTCTCCTATTACTTGACACTGCTGAAACACTAGCAGAAAGAGGGTTAAAATTAATTATAGTCTTTGGCCAGGAGATCAACCACGGATGTTGGATTATTATTATGGTAATGTATTTGAGAATGACAGCAGGAATGTGTGGAGACTGACGGGACCTGTGAAATGAAACAGGAGTGTTTAAACCATATCTGAACCTTAATTCCCTTCCTTCTCCTAATAAAAATAATAATAAAAGATAGGAAAGGACACATGAAGCGGGGGAGGGATAGCTCAGTGGTTTGAGCATTGGCCTGTTAAACCCAGGGTTGTGAGCCCAATCCTTGAGGGGGCCACTTAGGGATTGGTCCTGCTAGTGAAGGCAGGGGGCTGGACTTGCTTGACCTTTCGAGGTCCGTTCTAGTTCTAGGAGATAGGATATCTCCATTTTAAAAATAAATAAATAAATAGGCTGTGATTTGGGCAACAGCAACCTCGCCAGCACACCAGGAAGCAATCGCTACAATGAAATTGTTCAGTATGACTCCTCATTATTGTTGAATGGTCTGAGGTAGGAGCCTGTCTGTGCTGACTTCCTTGATGCAATGCTTACTACTGAAACAGGTATATTTGATCCTGCCTCTGCATGGGGGGGGGGATGGATTGAATAACCATTTGAGGTCCCTTCCCGCCCTGCACTTCTATGATGCTATGCTCCTCGCTAAGGTGATGTTCACCCCAGTGCAGGGACCAGTATAAGTGGACCTTGTGCCCCACTTACTATAAGACCCACTTAAGACTTCAAAATGCTGTGTCTGATCCCCTGGTCTGTTACGCTACTTTGATGCTGGTGTAACTCCATCAAAGTCAGTGCATCTTTCCTCTCAAACTAGGACTTAAATGCCTCATGGGCCTTGTGCTGATCCTCTGCAAAAGGGTGGTTTTCATGTTAGTGTCTTGCATGTGCCTCCAGGGATTGCCTTAAGTCTTCCCATTTCTAATTCAAATGGTCACACCTCTATTTAATGACCCCAAATATCCATTTAGGGCCCATGCCCATGGGTTGCTGTTTCCAAAGAGTGTTGAGCGTGCTCGTTCATTTTCAGAAGTTTCCCAGCATGTCACAGTATCCGACCCTTAATACTGTTTTATTTAAAGTGTGAGATGTTCAGTAAAAGTGAGCGGATATGAATGGCTTGCCTCTATAAAGGGAGACATTTTCAAAGGGTGGCCTCCTTTTGCACGTACAGAATGAATCACAATCGGACACATGAGTCTTGGCATCTCTAGCTTCCTGGTCACAGGCACAAAGTGGTGCCAGTAAACAGATCTGTACCTGCCGTTCATTTTGCAAATCACTCTGGCACAAGCAGAGACTCTACCTTAATCCCTGTGAACATTGACCCCCAAATGTGTCCCTAAAGAAGCAAATACACAGGGACAAATCATGCTCCTAGTGAGGTTAGTGGCAAACACTCAGCTACCAATTCTCCATTCCTACACTGGTGTCATTCCATTGATTTCAAATGTATCATTTTTCCTTCTGCTTAATTTCAATGAAGTTATCCAGGTATAACAAACAGAGAATTACACTCCCGATAACTGCACTGGGTGCCAGAGCAAGACCTCTAGTGATAAAACTTCAGTAAACATATTCCAAGTATTAACTTAATATTCCATATCTGTACAAACAACCTAAAAATACCCATCCTATTACATCTAAACTCTGAGATGTCACAGCGTTTGGTCACGTGTTCCTTTGACTAGGGATCAAAGTCGGGTTTTTTTCCTGGGCTCTGCAAAACAGGAGGCTGTTTGCACTCTCCGTCACAGGCTGTTTAACTTAATACGGTGCCTGCTTTGAATTTATGCCATGTGCCCGGCAATATAAATCAACAAATAAAATAAGCTATTGTGTGTTTAAATAGGCAGGGATTGGCTGGTAAGAGCAGGTTTAAGGAGGATCATCACCAGCATTTTCAAGAGTGTCTAGAGATTTTGGGTGCCCAGTTGAGACACTTTGCAGGCCAGGGTCTGGCTGACTTTGGGTGTATGGGATAGCTCAGTGCTTTCTGAAAATTAGGCCCCTTGAAGTTGTCACAAATGGGACCCCCAACAACTGGGTCCCTCTAGTCACTTTTGAAAATCTTGCCATGTGTCTACAGCTGACCTTTCAAAGGGCTAACCCCTTTGCTTAGCATAAATTGGCCTAATGAATGGAGAGACACCAATTTACCCACACTGAGGATCTGGCCCTCAGTCTTAAAATCCCATGCTGAGACTGTTGCAATTCCACAGGAGGTTAGTGTAGGCTGACTGCTGATGTTTTGACCACATAACCCTGTTCCGGAGCCTTTTCTCCAAAGGCCTAATGCATAGCCCACTGAAGTCAGTCAGAGTCTTTCCATTGCCTTCAGCAGGCTTTGGAGCCAGCCACAAGAGCACTCCTTGTTAGCACTAGTGAGGAATTTTAAGGAAAAAAAAAAAAAAGCCTCGTGTAGACAAGGCCAAAGTGAATAACATCAGAAGCCTGGTCATTTGTCATGTACAGTCACCCAAAACCATTATTTCTTTTACACACTGTAATTTCGAATAGACTTGTATAAACAGTGCACAGATTTATTTTCTCAGAATATCAGAACCACTTAGCGTGAGTCACAAGCTAGATTTCAAGCAGATAATTTTCTTCTAATAGATTTTTGGGTTAACAAGATAAAAATTAACATGAAAATGATTATGTGCTGACTGAGGGAAACCTGGTTTTATTTTGTTCCCTATTTGTTTTACAAGGGAAGTCTTCAAATATCTTGCAGGGGCAAAATATTTAAAGTGTTTGCACATGTTTCCCATTTCCATTTTATACGATTCATTCACAGCCAGCCAAATGTATCTCTCTTTTGTACCTTTTTTAATTATCACAAAAGACTCCAGAGGTGCTTTTGTGCCTGTCTGTCTCTCTCTTTCTTCCAGCCCTGCAAAGCGGCAAGCAATCCTAGCAGCTAAGCAACGGGGCAGTAAGAAACGGCTCTGGACAAGCCTTCAAAGGGTTCTGGGGTGTCCTGTGAATTGCTTTGTCTACTCTGTGAAAAGGTGCAAAGTACAGAACTAAGGAATATGCACCGTGGTGAACTACAGCGGCTACACTTTGATAATGCAGATTAAACATGATGCTTTTCCTGCCAAATCCTCGGCCCAGTGGGAGTTTTGCCATTGAGTTCATTGAGATAAGGATAGTGGCCTTTACCCTGATAAAAACTCCTCGGTATTTTACAAATTATTATTCTATATTATGGTAGCACCCAGAGCTCCAAAAGAGATCGGGGCTCCATCGTGCCAGATCTCATGCATACACGTAGTAAGGGATGTTCCTTGCCTTACATGGTTCCAATCTAAATGGATAAGCAGACAAAGGGTGATAGGAAAGAATTTTACTGATGGGAAACTAAGGCACAAAGAAATTAAATTACTACTCCCAGGGCATACAGTAAGTCTATGGCAGAGCCAGGAATAGAGTCCAGATCTCCTGTCCCCCAGGCCAGTCTTCTAACCACAAGGAACACTTCCTCTCTGGAGCAATGTGTCAAACCCCTACAGCTTACAGTAGTGTTGCTACAGTGTTTAAACCCATTACTGTACAATACAGTGCAATTGCTTTATATGGGGAGGGAGCCCTCGGCCTCTTTGTCTGACCCCGGGGAGTAGATGTTGCGCAGAGAACCTGCATTACGTATTGTAATGGGCACTGTTGGTGAAATCTCATAAAGTCTCCAGTTATATTTGACAACTGAAGCAGGGAAGGGCTGATCACTCCACATTGAAACTCCAGTGAGAACATTGTAACCATAAGCACTCAAAGTAGCAAAAACAAATGTTCAGTTCTGTCCCCAGATAGTGCTGCTGTAGATATGGCAGTCGTTAAAGAGACCTTGATCGTGTCAAGTTTTGAGGAGGAGAAGAACGTTATCAAAGTGATTAAAGTTGCACTATACTTTGAAATGTGATTATTTTCCCTCTACACCAAACTTCTGGCAGAGTTCTCTTCCTCTGTCAAGAAAAGGGGGGAAAGGATGAAAACAAGTGTGAGGAATGATTAGGCTAGCACATTTTCTTTTCCTCCCTCCGAATTATGATGGCAATTTCCTAAGCAGTACGGTAGAATGTGGTGGCTCACATTCTAATCTCTTTATATCTTTTATCCTAGCATAAATTCAGAGTCTCACTCCTTAAGGTAGGTAAGTGACTCTGGATTTATAATGATGTAAATGAGATAC
Organism: Trachemys scripta elegans; assembly: GCF_013100865.1. Classification (NCBI taxonomy): domain Eukaryota; kingdom Metazoa; phylum Chordata; order Testudines; family Emydidae; genus Trachemys; species Trachemys scripta. The sequence goes on from NC_048311.1 coordinate 30,646,510, forward strand.
AAATTCAGCCTAGTGCAGGGGTTGGCAATGTTTGGCACGTGGCTCGCCAGGGTAAGCACCCTGGCGAGCCTGGCTAGTATTTTTACCTGCTGACGCGTCAGGTTCAGCTGATCGCGGCCCCCACTGGCCGCGGTTCGCCGTCTCGGGCCAATGGGGGCGGCGGGAAGGGGCGTGGGCGAGGGATGTGTTGGCCATGGCTTCCCGCCGCTCCCATTGGCCCGGGACGGCGAACCGCAGCCAGTAGGGGCCGTGATTGGCCGAACCTGCCGTGTCAGCAGGTAAATAAACTGGCCCGGCCCGCCAGGGTGCTTACCCTGGCGAGCCGTGTGTCGAACGTTGCTGACCCATGGCCTACTGCTTTTAGCACGGAAGGCCAATCTGTTTTCTGGCCCTCAGTGAGCCCAGTTTGTGTACGCAGCTATTTTCATGAGATTTCAGCTGCATCAGACGTAGGACCGGAAAATCAGCACCTTCTAGTTTGGATCAGATAAAGAACCAAACAACAACGAACAAATAAACCACCAAGCCCCTTAAAGGTGGCTTTGGATGTGGGAATTTGACTCCATATCCTCCTGAAAACTGAAGAGGTTTTCACGTTTGGTTCCACGTGAAAGGTTCCAAGGTTCCACGTTTGGCCATTTGGACAACAATATCCATCAGAGTCCATGTGCTTCATATTTCATATAACGTAATACAAATGTTTCAATAAAAGAGCCACAAATCCAAGAAAAGGAGCATAGGGCATTCTAGGGCCAGATCCTCAGCGGATGTAAATCAGTGTAGCTCCTTCAGCTTCTGGTTAACACCAGAGGATCTTGCCCCTAGGGTTTAAGTGATTTCTCCTGATCAACTTTAGCTTCCAGAGAAGTGCTGCAACAACTCCAGAGTAACATTCATTAGGCATCACCTGGAAGCAAATTTTCCCTCTTTTTCTCTTGGAACATTCTCAGCAGGCATTGTGGAGCTTTTATTAAACATGTCAGATTAAAGGTACAACCAGCCGAATGAATCCAGTCCGGTTCATAAAATCATGGGATCATTTCCTCTCACACATTCAACAGTTGTCAGCATTTTGAATGGGATTCAGAAACATGTCCTTGAAGCTGGTTGGAATGTAGCTTAATGTATCAGGGGCAGCATTAGAAAAGAAAAAGGGTTCATGGAAACTTTTCTACTGTTGCATTTACTGTAAAGCAGAAATAAATGAATTGCATTAACAAAGAAAACAAGACACTTGTTATCTAGGTAGCTAGAGGGGTTAGTTTATGAATCTTCTTACAACAAAACTACACACATAATCTCTATGTAGTTCTCTTCCTTTATCTATAATAATGACCCTTGCTCTTATAAAGTGAATCTCATAGTGCTTTACAAAGGAGGTCGGTATCATTAGCCCCGCTTTAAAGGGGGAAGACTGAAGCACAGGGAGGCAAAGTGAGTTACCCAAATTCAGCCAGTATAGCTGGGAATTGAACCCAGGCTTTCTGCGGAGCTGTTCCATGCACTAGCCACTAGACCGCACTGCCTCCTTACTTCTCTTAGTCTAGTTCAACTGCCTATGTGAAAATCATCAATCCTCTCTCTCTCTGATTTTTTCCACCTTGGTGCCTACTTTCTATTGATCTAGTTGCCAGCAGGAGCAGGCCCCTAATAAGCTGGTAAACTATGCCTTATTATTATCAATTCTTCATAGCAGCACCTAGAGGTTGCAACATGTTAGACTGTAAGCTCTCTGGAAGAGGGACTGTCTCTTATGACCTGTTGGTACAGTGCCTAAGTACACAAGATCAAAAAAAGCAGCAAGGAAAACCAAGGCACAGACAGTTAAACTGACCTCCCCACAGCAGAGTACAGCCAGGGAAGAGATCGGAGCTGATCTCTTTTGAGTACCTGCCCAGTGCATTAGAAGACACAGCCTTCTCCTTCCATCCCAAGTTATGGAATGGCCATCGCATGGCAGAATAACAATTTCACTAGAGGAGGACCCGTGAAACATCTGTTTAAACTTCAATATATTTAACAGTGGCTTTAAATATGGAAGGAATAGGAGAGGGGGGGAAAACAAAGCTGTTTTCTTAATTTAACTTAAAATGTCTAATTTTTTTTCTTTTTCTTTTTCTTTTCCAAATCTTATTTAGGCAAATTTTATTCCATGAATAAAGCCTTGAGAGCTAAATTTCATTATCCTTCCTCCAACTTTATCTGGGGTTTGCATGGAAATCCTAGAAGCATAAACAGTGCAGCTAGAGCAAATGATCTATCCAGAATACCTACCCACTCTTTAGCATTTATCTCTCTATTCATCCACATGTATTTATATGAAGACAAAGTGTGGTGTTAGAGTGAAAGAAAAACCATACAGGCTCCTGTACGTTGTAGGGTACTTAAAATATCTCCTTAAAATGTAGATTTTGACTTTCTGCCCAGCACTGCACTGAAAGTTTTGCCACTAAGTCCTAATTGCTAAGTAAATGTTCACTCAGTATTTCTCCTAGGAGAACAAAAAGCAAGCATTTTAGTGATTTGTTTTAGTATCATTTTTTGCTTGGGGTAATCTGTTCCCTTTATTTTATGTGACATTCTCTGAATTGCAAGTTACTAACCTTCCATCTTGGAGCGGATTACAGCTCTCTGAAACCAAGGCGAAAAAATGTGTTAGATTTCCATGAGTTATTTACCCCTTCCCAACCAAAAGATGGATTTCTCTTCTCCAGGGCTGTGTGCACCACAATTTCCCCCTAAATATTCCTGACATGCCACAAATCACCGCTTGGTTCCCAATTTGGAAACAGACTCCTTTTTCCCGCTCTCATACAGATCACGAAGCTAGTGGCTTAGATCCAGGACTGGGGCATAAGAAACACAGGGCTCAGGGATTTTATTTACTTTATTTATTTTATTTTATTTTATTTAAGATGCATGAAATTAATGTAGTTAAGCTTGAATATGATAATTCTGTTATGTGATCTGGTGGCTTAGCACAGCCATGCAGCATCCCCAGGATAATGACACTGGGTATGAGCTTTATATGTTACTGGACAAACAGATTCCCTCTCTCCTCAGGGGATGAAGGCCACCCTTTTCCACTTCTGCTCAGACTTACTTCCTGCAGAAGGGTCCTTACCATTTGGAAGACCCCACATCCATTAGGGGCTGTGTCTAGATATACCATGTACACAGAACCAGCCAACCCAGTAACTCAGTTAAAGTTTGATATGATGTTCTAGAAAAAATGGCACACATAAGTACCAAGGCCCAGGGTAGGACTTTCAAAGGGGACCAGCTTTCCCAGGCACCATAGAATTGGACACCTCCCTTCCTTGGGCCCCTTGGAAAAATCCTTCTTAGATTGTCAGTACTTTGCGGCAAGACCCGTCTTTTTTTATTCTGTGTTTGTACAGCGCCTAGCACAATGGAGTCCGGGTCCATGAGTTGGTCTCGTAGGTGTTACCACAATACAAATAAATAATAACGATTGTAAAAATAAGTATAAGTGGCCACAATATTATTTAAAAATTGCAGAGTCTGCTTGTGCCCTAAGGGATCTGCTCACAGAGGGGACCTCAGGTGTGGGGATCTCCTTCCCCTCACAGGGAAATGATGGGAATTCATTCACCCCTGACAATGTTGACTCTTTCTCCTGGACCCCAAGGAGGGCATCCTATTTGACTTGGAAGAGTAAGGCTGGGGAAGGAATACATGGACCAGGGGTGACCTCCAGAGCTCACCAGAACCACAGAAATCCCAAAGGAAATGTAACAAGGCCAGAAGCTGTATTATCTTTCCTGCTGAAGCGGTGGTGAGGACCACTGCCCCTTTAAAAGAGGTGCCAGAGGCAACTACGGTTAATGGCCTTGTTGTGAAACTACACTGAAGTGAAGGGCAGCGGTGTTGGGTGCAGCAGAGCAGCCCTGGAGATGCCAAGCTTCCACTTGGATGGTCCTAGCTGCTTGCAGATTTCTAATTTTTCAATGAAGAACAAAGATGATGTTTTGCAGGAGAACATTCCCGTATCTCAAACAGCTCTACCTGTTGCTGATCTGAGGATGGCGCCTGCATCTCCTGGCGCCCAGTACTGGTTTTAACCACGAAGATCCATTTTCTTCGCCCCGGAAAATGCCACCATGGAGGTTCCATGATTGAGTCACTTCTTTCCAGCTTTCTTGATAAAGAGGCAGCAAGTTCACATCTAGGGAGGGAGGGAATCAGGGCTTTTCATTGATCCTACTCCAGAGCGGTGGTCCTGTGACCGCCACCTCCTGGCCAACACAGTGAGAATGGTACCAGGGACCTCCAGAGCTAAAAGCATGAACTGTTACAGCTTGCATAGTCTTCACTCAGGTTGTGGCAAAGTAAAGCTGTGTGAAGAATGGATTTTTTTGGTTTTGGTTGGATTTTTGGTTCACCGTCAGTTCCAAAAAAAAATCTAAACAAAGAAACAAATAAATAATAATCATTAATAATTAACCCTCATTTTTGGTCAAATGAGACATTTCCATTCAACCCAAAATGATGTTTCAGTTCCATGGTGGGCCTTTTTAATCATTTTTCAAAAGGAAGGAAATTTCAAAACAAAAAGTCATTTCAACCTGAAAAATCAAGACATTTTGCTTCAGAACTATTAAAACAAAACTCTCCTGAAGTTTTTGGTGGGAGGCAGTGGGACAAAGGGTGATGAAAACAATTAATCAAAATCGACACAAATTTGCTAAATGTTTTTGTTGACCTGAATCTGCATTCCCCCCCCCCCCCCCAGCCCTCCTCCCCCCAAAAAGTTTTGGGGATGAAAAATTTCACTCCTGTCTGTCACAGACATTCCTTTGTAGATGTGCACGGAGAGAGACCTGTATCACGCATTCATCAATGGACAACAGTTAGTTTAGATCTGATCCTTCAATCCATCAGGGTACATGGGAAGAAGTGCCAACTGCCCTCCAACCTTCCCCACCTTGGTTTTCAACGTGAGGTGAGAGTGTTCAACATCTTGCAGGGATGAAGCTCTGTACAATGTGTAAACAGCAACTGATCCCTGGAAAAAAATCTCAGCTTCTGTTCTATGATACCATACCCATGTATGTAAGTGAACCTATTACCAGTCATAATTTTTTTTAACTTAAATCATCACTTGACACTTATTTGACATTATGATAATTATTTTATTAAAGTAATTAGACGCTTATTTTGGAAACCTTAAATCATTATGAAGGTAGCATACAGCAAGAAATCCCTGCCTCCAATATACCTGCATTTTGCACTTTGACAGTGTCAGCCAAGCTGGCAGTTATTAAATTTCTTGCTAATCCATCCAAGGCCGTGAAAGTTGTATTAGACTCTAGGGTGTGCAACTAAAATTGCACTATTTGCACCATACATGTGAAGTGCAATATATGGAAAATATTTTCAGTGCAGTCATAACCTGATTCACAATCACTTATGTGAGTGTTGGACTTTGGGGGGTGGGGAGAGATGGGAAGTACATTTTAAAGTGGAGGAACTGAGGACAGGGTAGTAAAACCATCTTCTGAAATATCTTTGGTTTTGTCTTAGGCTACAGCTACACTACGGGGGATCGATTTCAGATACGCAAATTCAGCTACGCGAATAGCGTAGCTGAATTCGATGTATCTGATCCGACTTACCCCGCTGGGAGGACGGCGGCAAATCGACCGCCGCGGCTCCCCCATCAACGGCGCTTACTCCTACCTGGGCTGGTGGAGTAAACGCGTCGATTCGGGTATTAATTATCGCATCCCGATGAGACGCGATAAATCGATCCCCGAGAGATCTATTTTCTACTGCCGATCTGGGCGGGTAGTGAAGACCAGCCCTTAGATGGTGAATTTATTCAGAGGTGAAGAATTCTCCTGAGTTATTTCAGTAGACTTCATTCTTCTCCGACATGAAGCATGAAAATATACATTCAGGCTGTAGTAAGGAGTTTGGCATTTGCCTCCATCGGCAGATGATGCTTTGAGAGAAGAATCTATGATGGAAGTCCAGGTCTGGGGTTCAGTGGGGAGTACAGAAGAATGGCTTAGCCAGTTGAAGAAACTGTCAGCCAAAATGTAATTAAATAGAGGATCCTGTCCACATCCACCAGCACACAGAGAGAAGAAAATCCAATTCATTTGTGTGTTCACTCTCTAACTCTCCCACAACACAGGAAACTGTGGGCTATGTGAAGCCTATAAATAGCTGCATGACTTTAGGTTCCTTCTCAGACATGGAGTAAAAAAATAAAATGCTCCCTCGGGAAAAACATGATCTTTTCTCCATGTTCAAGTTGTCAGTTTTGACAGGAATGCTACAAGCTAATTAAATTTTTGTTAATTTATTTTGTCTGATTTGGTGACTGCCTGTCACACAAATTGCTCACTAAGTCAGACTTTTCTTTCCTCTAGATTTTCCACTCTTCCCCCCACCTTCCCCTCTGCTATTAGGTCAATGGAGAGAAAGTGGACCTGTTTAACTCAAATAAACACAAAGAGCACTTAAGTTCAATCCACCGTCAATACTTCAGCTTCTTGTGTCTGCTTCAGAGAGAAGTGACTCATTCCAATTTATAAATCTCCCATGGGTGGACCATTGCTTTCTCTCTTCAAACAGCTATGATCTGGATGAAATATGAAAATGGAATTAAGGAATGGACAGTGGGTGAAGGACAGAATATATTTCATTCCAGATTTAAGACTGTCCTTGGATTTTCACTACACTCAGAATGGACTTCCTCCATCCTTCCACATCTAGTTCAGCCTTCTTGTCCTCACCTAGAAAGCTCTGTCCCAGCATGTAAATCTCTGTTCTCCTCACTGGCCCTCTTCGCCCTCCTAGTGAAGATCACCTCACCAACCCCTGAAGATATTTCTGTCACATACCTGTGGGAGCTTTCTCCCACTCTAACCCCTATTCCTAGAACTGCTTCCTCATCCTAGTGTGCCAAGACACCCAGCCTTTCTTTGTTTGTATCTCACCTAAAAATCCATGTCTTCCACAGAGACTGATGCTCTGTTTTAGTCTATCAAAGAGGGAAACAAGAGAACAAGAAAACCTTCTGTGACTCAGTATTCTTCTGGGACACCTAGTGTTTTCCCTCTCTATCTACACTGTAAACTCCTTGGTGCTCCTTATCTTCTGTGACTTGTACACCGCTACACAGATTGACGATGCTTAAATAATATGGAATAATGACCTCTGAAGAATGCTGGAGAAACCATGTGGCAATTCTTAGCCAGTCAGACTCAAGAACAATTATCCCAGTTCACCATGTGCTACCAAAGTATGTCACCACCCTTTCCATTTCTCATCGTCATGAAATTTTGTGCATGTAAAACAAATCCAAAGAAAGCATTCTAAGGTATGATTGTCCTGAGATGATCATTCAGGAACCAGGTAAAAAGAAGGACCCCAAGGTATTCCTTCTCTCCCCCCCCCCCCGCTTTCTTTAAAGGGGTGTGAACTATGCAGGCATTTTGCAGTTCAAAACATCTTTAATAAGGATTCACAAAGATGAACTATGGCTAGGTTCAAAGCTGGAGGCAATCAGAGGACAAGATGTAATGAACAATTAGCAGAATTGTTCAAAGAATCAGGAGGCAGAAAAACAAACCACACACCCCAACCTAGCCTACAGGGGCTCTCTTGCTCAAGTAAAGTCTATTTACATAAATATCCAACTTGGGAGATTCATTCATCCCAGCAGAGCTTTGTGTTGTGTTATCACGCTTAATGCGGTAATTTCTGCATTAAAGGAATTGCAGTTTTAAATTAAACTCTAATGCTCTTTGGCACTGAGATCCCAACGTACGTGACTTTACACTCATAAACCTCTGGCAGCTCCAACCTCTTTCTTGTCAAACAGGAATGCACCCACGGTACATTCTGCACTTTCCCTCAACTCACACGGCATATCTGGGGGCATGAAATCCGACAGGCGCACTTCACAGGAGGAGGTATCGCAGGTTTGTAGAATTACAGCAAGAGATGAATGGCTTCCATAACAACTCAGCTCCTAACAACTCATAAGCGGAATCAGACATGATGTTGTTAGAAATGGCCAAGTGCTCTGCACAGTTACCTGTGATCTGGTCTCCTCATAGGTCTCTCATGAATTCCATAACATTTAAATCAAGGCAGGTGTGAGGCAAGGGACTAGAGTTACAAAAGTCACTAGGCACCAAGCGCTGCAGATGCCAACTTGTGTGACAGAAACTTTGTGAGATTTCCCAGAGCTTCATGGCAACTTAGCCAATGGAAGCTAGAATCTTCATTCACTTAGGTCTATTAGGATTTATGAAAGCTACTATGTGCATCTTTAGGTGCCCAAAGATCTTCCCCCATCCCTTTTAATTTCTTTATTTTATTTATCGTTATTATTACAGTAGCGCCTGGGGGCCAGCTGAAAAGAGAGCCCCATTGTGCTGGGTGCTGTACAAATATAAAGTAAGAGTCAGTCTCTGCCCAGCATAGCTTACAGTCAAACAAACAAGATCGACAAAGTGTAGGGGAAAGGAATAGAACGTACAAGCTGAGGGAACAATGCGCTGCCAGCAAACATCATGTTAGTTCTGGGGGGGCGGGTTGTTGTTGTTGTTGTTTGTTTTATTTTATTTTATTTTAAATCCTTTGGGAGAGGAGTAGCTAGATGGAAAGACGGGGGGGGGGGGGGGGGGGGGGGGCGGGGGACCCTGAGAGGGGGGGGGAGGAAACAGCCAATCAGCATAGGGGAGACAGTGTTCAGCGCAAAAACTGCAGACAACAGTCTGATGACATCATCGGTGTCTGTCACTCCTGCCTTGAACTGATGACATCATCAGCGTCCCTCAGTCCCTAGTGGATGTGAAGCTCCACAGGACTCTGACTCCGGTGCTGACCTTTGACCCGGCTTTTGATTCTGGCTCTGACTCTAGGTTTGACTCCCGGCTCTGACTCCCGCTTCGGCCACGTGGTCTGATCGCCCAAGCCCCAGTCATGAGACTTCAATTGCTTTCTGTAGCTGCTGTGCTTCCTTCAGGCTCCGGCTGGCTCCTCCCTGCAATTTCTTCCCCAAAGCTCACATGGTGAGGAGGAGAGGGGCTGCTGCGTGGGCCTTGGGGCCTCAATGAGAAAGGGGGGTCCCTTGTACAGTTCTGGGTCCTGGAGTGCTTAATGGAGGGGTGGCAGACATTTATTGCAGCCTAAAGTTTTCCTTGTTATTAGTATGCACATAGTCCTTGGGGTAAGAAACAAAATAACCCTCCTGTAGAGTGCATAGCAATGGGAGCCAGGAACTCGTGCAGTGAAATCCTGCAGTGCTATTGACTTCAAGGTTGCAACCTGAACTTGAATCCTTACTTTGCCAATGACTTGCTAAAGTCACTTACCAGCTCTACACTTCCGTTGCTCCACCTGTAAAATTGCCAACCTCACAAGGGCATGGGCCCTGATTCAGGAAATCACTTAACATGAGTCCGCCCCTCCTCAGGGCAACCCTGGAGCACATGCTTCACTCTAAGCACATGAGTTTTCCCAGTGATTACAATGTCGTGGTCATTCTGAAAGCCGACGAGTGAGTTTTAGTATCTGACTATGAAGGGAAGCTATGTATCTCCGGTAGCTGAGGAAAGGAGATGGTTGTATTTTCTCTTTCCAGTGGGAACTTTAACATGGTTTGATGTAACGCTTTTGGCCACGGGACAGTGTCATTAGCATTGTCCATGGAGGAAGAGATGCAGACTATAGAGGAAAGGAGGAAAGCATTCAGCTATCTGAATCCTTGCATGGTATTCTCTCAGTGAGTGAGATACACCTGAGTTTTTGAAGCTGTAAAGCAACATGAACCTTCTGGTTTAGAAACTCCAAGGAGATGACTAAGGCCTTAGAAAGATGCCTTGAATAAGCATGTAATAGTATATATATACATATGTATGGATCATAGAATCATAGAATACTAGTCCAATCCCCTGCTCAAAGCAGGACCAACACCAACTAAATTATCCCAGCCAGGGCTTTGTCAAGCTGGGCCTTAAAAACCTCTCAGGATTGAGATGCCACCACCGAGGGAACCCATTCCGGTGCTTCACCACCCTCCTAGTGAAATAGTGTTTCCTAATATCCAACCTAAACCTCCCCCATTGCAACTTGAGACCATTGCTCCTTGTTCTGTCATCTGCCAGCACTGAGAACAGCCGAGCTCCATCCTCTTTGGAACCCCACTTCAGGTAGTTGAAGGCTGCTATCAAATCCCCCATCATTCTTCTCTTCTGCAGACTAAATAACCCCAGATCCCTCAGCCTCTCCTCCTAAGTCATGTGCCACAGCCCCCTAATAATTTTCATTGCCCTCCGCTGGACTTTCTCCAATTTGTCCACATTCCTTCTGTAGTGGGGGGCCCAAAACTGGACGCAATACTCCAGGTGTGGCCTCACCAGTGCCGAACAGAGGGGAATAATCACTTCCCTCGATCAGCTGGCAATGCTCCTACTAATTCAGCCCAATATACTGTTAGCCTTCTTGGCAACAAGGTCACACTGCTGTGTCATATCCAGCTTCTCGTCCTCTGTAATCCCCAGGTCCTTTTCTGCAGAACTGCTGCTTAGCCAGTCAGTCCCCAGCCTGTAGAGGATACACATACACAATAATCACAGTATCCTTAAACACTCCTCTGCATTAGACAAGCTACTTGGGTCACTAAGCCAGCAATCAAAAGTTCAGTAAGAAGTGAGAGAGACTTGCTGTATATTAATAAGTGCCATTTTAGATCGCATACCTACAAATGTCTGTCTGTCTCTATTTTTCCAAAGCGATTGTCATTGTAACATGTAGGTGCTGCACATCAGTGAAGGATAAGCAGCAAGGGTGGTTTAAATGCCAGTAGTCCCTTAGATTACCTTCTTTCACAGTGTCTGTGTCTGTCCCCTTCTTTCTTGGTTTCGTCTCATCTGCTTTGTCCTTTCCAACCTCCCCAATTTACCCACATGAGTAGTAAAGTCCCATGAGTAGTGCCATTGATTTCCGTAGAGTATTCAAGGGAGTAAGGCATACTCTATGGGATCAACGGTCTGCAGGGTTTGAGACCCCTTTATTTTGGAGCTCAATGATTCTTCACTAGCCTGGCTGGGTTTTGTGTCATTAATGCAGGCGATCAGATTTTAGCTCACAAGGTCTTTGACTAGCAGGGTTTTGGAGGGGCACTCAAGATGCAGCACATTCAGCCAGTGTTGGAAGAGAGCTCCCCATGGCTCACTTATGGATCTGCATCCAGATCTCCTTGGACTGGGCCTTCTTTTGACCTGGAGGGTGATGGATGAGCAAACAAAGCCTTCAGCATGTATAGAGTAATCCCTCTTTGAGGAAGGAGGGGCGCCGGGGGGGGGAGGAGGACTGTGCTGAATCTTTGATTCTATATCCCAAACTGACTGTGGCTTTCCCTGTTGGCAGCTATTATCTATACAATAACAGTGATGCTTAAAGACCACAAAGCCTTGGAGTGTTTCTCTTGTGGGATGAAGTCCAGGATATTCTATATATCCCCCCTTCCCCCGATACTGTACATATCTAAACAGAGTTTAAGATGTAGGTATTGACCTGCAGAGCCCCGAGTAGCCTGGGACATGTCTATTGGAAAGATCACATCCTTCCCCATGCCTTGAGGCCAGTTGCAATGAGCATGGATGCTCAAAATGGAGGTCCCTCCTCAGTTTAAGAGGGAGGAGCGTTCTCTTAAAGGGACCCTCAACTTCAGATCTCTTCCTTCCACAGTCTGAAATGGGCCATTCAAAGTCCTGAAGGTTAACAGATACAGACTATCTTTTGAGCCAGGTTTTCGGTTGAGTTAGTGGGGGAAAAAGAGCTGGTATTGGTGGGCAGGTGGCACAGATCCTTTGAATTTGAAATCCGGGTTGATTATGATCTTATTTCCTAGTGTGGCAGAAAGTTACTGGTTTTCCCATTTATGCCCTTGTTCTTTTCACCTCCTCAAAGGTGCCTAAAAGCCAGGATATGGGGCTTTTTTTATATGAGTGAAATAATTCTCCATTTCATAGTCACATACAGGAATGGATCTTGGTTCACAAGCAACCACCTTTCCTGAGAGCTACTTTCATCTGAGGATGGAGGCTCTGGGTAACATTGGAACCAGCTTCACAAAAAGGATTTCAGAGGCTCAGACAAGTCAAAAGAAAAAAATGTGGTGGGCAAACAGAGAAATCATCTACAGGATGTGGCCCAGCTGTTTATCTTGCAATGTGTCTAGCTCACAAATCAGCCAGGCAGCGTAGAGCCTGGCATGGCACATTTCCCCCCAAACAGCTCTGCCAAGCCACCTCCATCCTGACTTGCTGTTTCATTCCTCTGCCCTTCCAGAGCATGGACTGACAAGTGAGCCAAGCAATGTGTCAATTTATTACCAATTATGCCCCTCGGTCCTCATGCCTTCTTGTCTTGCTCTGACGTGAAATTCAAGATTTCATCCCTAGGAGGAATTATTTTTTTAAAAACACATTTTGGAAAAAAAATAATGGAGACCCATCGAGCTGTGATGTGTAGGGCCAATGTGCTCCCTGTGACGTCAATGGCATCATTCCTATTGGCCTCGTTGGGAGCGAGATCACATTTGTTTGGCCGGCTTGTCTTTCACACCTTTGAAACCTGCGTTCTAGTTCTGGCAGGTGAACTGGGTTTGATAAGTTTGCAACTTAATTCCCATTTGTCTGCCATGCTAAAAGCAGTTACAGCAGTGTATTCTCAGCAGCCTCTGTTCTGGAGGAACAGGATTGGAATTAGCAGGGAGGTGATGCAGGTGAGGAGGCAACTGTTACGGTAGGGCTGTTGGGTGCAGGCAGGAGTGGAATTGCAGGATATATATGCAGTAAGAGCTTGCAATTGGAAGTGGACACATAACTCCTAACAACCCAGTTGCTCTTGGTTTCTCACTACTTTCATGCGCATGACATTCATTCCCAGATTATTTTAACTGAAACCATTTTTCCTGTCCTTCTGACACTGAAACAAAAATAGCTTTGTGTTTTCAAATTATGTTTCTGAACCTCTACGTCCATGATTTGTTTTAGCACCTTCAGATATGCAGGAAATAATATTATGTAAAGCAAAACAAAGATTCTCTCCTTTTCTAGAGAAGCAGGCTTTGTAATATGCACTGACTCCTCCTTTATGCTGAGGTCTAGCTAAGCAGGGCCAGTCAGGGTATGTCTACACTGCAGTTAGGCACTCGCGGCTGGCCCATGCCAGATGATTCAGGCACATGGGGCTTGGGCTGAGGGGCTGTTTAATTACAGTGTAGATGTCCAGGCTTATGCTGGCACCGGGGCTCTAGGACCCTACAAAGTCGGAGTATCTCAGAGCTTGGGCTGCAGCTCATATTGGAACTTCTACACCACAATTAAACAGCCCCACAGCCCAAGTCCTGGGAGCCCAAGTCAGCTGGCATGGGCCAGCCACGGGTACCTAATTGCAGTGTAGACATACCCTCGGTGGGTGGGAAATCTCTAATCAATACCTGGGTGCTGCAAGGATTCCATAGGTGGCATGAGTCAGTGCTGGAGTTAAGTGGAAGGTGTTAGGGGGCATTCTACTGAAGAAAAATGCTCTCTTTCGGACCAGACATGAAAATGAGGGTCCTGACTATTGTGTTCAGCAAGGTTTAACGGCACTTTTCAGGGATGTTAGTCACAGCGTTCAGATCAAATAGTAATTCAGCAAACTGCATTCACTGCAATTCACTTGAATTGGGTATCCTTCTTTTCTTCCTGTCCTAAATGGCAGTCGCAGTGTTGCTGTGAGGGGTTCAATGGCTGTAACATTCCACCCCAGCTATGGCTGCATTTCATTGGTGGGCAAAATTCTCTCTCTCTCTCTCTCTCTCTATGTAAGCTGCGTATTTTATAAAAGCTTGTTGCATTAGAAAATACACAGGTAAATGGGTGATTGGACAGCCTAGGATGTGAGGGAGAGTGCATTTACAAAATAGCTGTAACAGTAATGAGTCACTGCGCGATTTCAGAACCTGTAGCCCAGATCAAGGTTCTTCAGGAATTCATTGAGATACATCAAGTGCTGAAAGGACTTTCTAAGCACCTTGATCATCGCGTGTCTTATATGCTTCCCTGGAGCTCTCACCATATTGGTGAAATTTATTTCCTTCCGGACTACACAAAAACTTGTGTGTGGTTTTATTTGAAAAGTGACTATCAGAATATTGTCTTAATGAGCTTATCTGCTCCCTATGTTCAGTCAAATCTGGCTAGTTGATGCAAGTAATGTTTTTACTCCTCTTAGCAATGAAGGGCCAACGAAGCTATGGAATAACTAGTCGCTGAAGGCCTGAGCTGTCCCATGGGTGTGACAGGTTGGCCAAATAACCCACCATCAAGTTCTCTGTATCTGATTCCGCGTTATATCGAACTTGCTTTGATCCACCAGAGTGCGCAACCCTCCCTCCCCCCTGGAGCACTGCTTTACTGCGATCTATCCGAATTTGTGTTATATCAGGTCACGTTATATAGGGGTAGCGGTGTCCTTGTGGCAGGCCTTCAAACCTGCGTGCTATTTCACCAAACACCGTAGCAGGAAACACGCTGGTAAACATGCTAACACAACATAAAGTGTCGTGTATTAATGAGTGGGAAATCATATAGAGTAGCAGTAAAGCTACGCAGGTAGGTAATATGTAGGGGCTCTTGTTTCCGTGTGCTGTGTTGTAGTGAGCCATGTTCCTCATGTTTCCCAAAGTTTGTGCACTGACCTGTCCCCTTCTCTGATCAGCTGCCACAAAACCTTTGGACTCCAGCATCCAGTTCTCACAGGGACCACGATGACTGGACAAAAAGAGCCCTCAACCACGCTTGCATCTGTTTCCATCACTTCACACTGACTCAGCCGACATTCTAGGCCTCAGAGCATGAAACAGAGTGACAATCCTGGAAGATTTGTGTTGATTGTGCAGTTGGCAAAGGAGGAGTGGGTGCCGCAGTGAGGGGCTGTGCGTGTTTGGGGTTATTGTGTGTGCTGGTTGTGTTGAGGTGTGGTTTTGAAGAACTGATGCCTGGTCTACACTGTGGGGAGGAGGAGGGTTGATCTAAGTTATGCAACTTCAGCTACGGGAATAACGTAGCTGAAGTCAATGTACTTAGATCGATTTACCGTGGTGTTTTCACTGCGGTGAGTTGACTGCTGCCGCTCTCCTGTCGCCTCCGCCTGTGCCTCTCGTGCAATAAATCGACCCCTCCCTCCCCGCTGGATCGATCACTGCCCACGGATCCGGCGGATAGTGTAGACATATCCAAAGTCAGTTAGGACAAGTAATCCACCCTCTGCAGTCTCCCACATTCAACCAATGAAATTGGTGCATACAAATTAGTTGTAGAGCAATGGTGGTGATTGTCTGAGTTAAGTCTGATATCAGAATGGTCTGGACTCTTGGCATGGCATACAGACATGCCTTCCTATAGCCATAAAACACATATGTGTAATTTGAAAAGTCAAAATGGCTGAGAAATTGGATAGTTATGGACCAGGAAACCTGGTGGTGATTTGATCTGGTGATAGTCTTAATAAAAAGAGATCTAAACTATGCTAGAAGCTGTTTCCATCCCTTCACGCTGACTCAACAGACATTCTGGGCTTCAGAGTGACACACAGAGTGACAGTCCTGGATTCTTATTATATAGATGAGCTGGGTCTCTCTTCTGCCTCACACCAATAGCATTTTCAGCCAAATTCTAATGGTAAGTAGGGTAGGTCCAAAAAATGGACAGTGGAAGGAATTTACAACAACAACAAAAAGTCAAAATGTTTCCTTTTGATTTTTCATCAACATTTGAAATTTTGGCCAAAAACGTTGTTGACATTTCAAAACATGAAACATTTCAAGTTGCTCTAATTGCAACATCTTTGTGACATCGCAGGGAGAAGGAACCCAATCTGAATTGCTGGTCTCCGTTGAGGCCTTACTCCTGGAGACAAGTTAACTTTCAGCCAATTAAGTCAATGGGACGACTTAAACCTTGTCTAGAGTAGAAAGGGTTTGTTGGTCTAGTTTACATCAACCCTCCAAACAAAATAAGCTATACTGGAAAGAGCAGGTTTTTTGCTGGGGTAACTATATCTATACCAGGGCGCTGCTGATAGAAAAATGTACTTAAAAAAATCACACTCCTAAGTGACATTACTGCAATGCCAGTTGTGAAGGTTTAGAGCAGCCACTAGGGCTCCTAGAGCACAGAAGTAAAAGGCGGTGTAAGCAGGAAATAAAGAGAGCCTTGTTTTCACTGCAACCATGGTGTGCAAGGTCTCAGTAATCTCTACAAATACTATGCCAGCAAAAGGTTTATAGACCTGTCCTTAGGTGCTTTGGGTTAAGCATGTGCATAAGTGTTTGCATATCTGGACCTGAGTTTGCAGCACAAGCAGTTGAGAAGACATCATCTTTCGACTTGGGGAAATGTGGATATGAATTCATTGTGGAAGGACACAGTTGAAGTCCCTCATTATTTTTAGAGACTCACTTCTCAGAATATAACCACACTTTAAGCCAGCAAAATTCCTGAAGGTGTGAAGTAATGGGTCCTGATTCACTAGTGCTTTTCTCCAGGTTTACACTGGTGTAAGTCTGTTGAAATAAATTGGTTTCCACTTTACTTTCAATGTATGCACATGATGCCCATGTATGGGAATAGATCCCTTTAGCATATACACTCATGCTAGTATACAGGCAGCAATACCTAGACAGAACATATGAGATAAGGAAGGTGTGGCAACCACATCTCTGTTTGCTTTTGTCAGTTTGTTAATACCTAAAAGTTACTTAACATAGCTTTGTGTGTTTGTGGGTGTTTGTGTGTGACTCTGTATTACTTGTGTTCTATAGAGCTAGGTAGAAAACAAAAGTTGCACACGATCTTTAACGAAACTCAGGGCTTTCCTGAAACAGCCCCAATGGTCTAGTTACACGTTACATCATTTGTCATTGGACACATTGAGAGTATGTCACGGGAAAAACCTTAAAAGCTGAGATGTAAGTGGTGTGGAGACAACCCCAGCCTCAGAAGGATAAAGAAGACTGTATCATTTGTAAATGTTTTCATGTATAATATTTACATTTGGATTTTTTTTTAAAGCAACTTTTAACATCTGCCCAGATGTCAACTCAAGGGTTTGCTAGAATGACATTTTATGACCAAAGGGGAGCATTTCAGCTGCTCCACACACACCCTCCCCGCCGGATTAATTGAGCTGCATGTTGGTTCCATCACTCTTTACTTTTGGCCATATGGTTGTATGTCATTAACCCTGGAGACTAATAACCTCAGAAAGTGGAACCATATGTTCTTACCAAAGATAAATAATAAATATATTGCATATATTTTTGCAAAGAAAATTGGCACAAATATACTTTGCGCGCGCACACACACACACACACACATATCCTGATTCAAAACTTAGTAAATAGCGGTGACATCAGGCAAAGGAGATCTCTCTTCTCATGGTGGGCTTGCTGGGTCTGTGTGTCATCATGGACTCCTGCACTAAAACACTAGGAAAGGGAGCGAAGGTGTTTTTTCCATTGGTACATTGAACTAATGCCTAAATCTGCAGGGAAAGTCCTCTGTCTGTCATCGCAGGGTCATTTTGTGCATGTCCCAAGATACTTGACACCAGCTGGAATCATCACTGCTTTCTGTAGATATAGGAGGTTCATGATGATCCCATTGACAGATCGACCTTTTTTAAGCTAATTTTTCAGAACATTTTATTTCTTGCCAGTTTCATGGGCCAACAGACAGACCGTGACTTATATTTTTTCTCTCTGATAGTCTTACCTGACTCTCATTGACTGGGGTAGCACATCCCGTTAGGCCAAGTGAGAAGCATGGTTGTCAACAGATGGCATAGTAATCTAAAGGTTACAGCAGGAGATGGAGAGTCAGGAGTTTGTTCCTGGTTTTTCCACTGGCTCTATGTGACATTCAACAAACCAAACCCCCACTCCGTGCCTCAGTGTAAACCCTCTCTAGAATGGGGGGGAGGGGGGCTTTAACACATACTTGCCTCATGGCGTGTTGTGAAGGCATGATTAATTACTTCTTTGTAGGAGGACAGGCACAACACAAGTGCAAAGTAAAATTATTGTATTTGGTGGTAGGAACCGAGATTCTCATTTTGAGACAAGCCCGGTGCATGTCTTTTATAAAGCTGTTGTTTCTTGCTTGCAATAAAAAATATGTCTAAATATATCTGCCAAGTGTTTGCTTTTATAATAAAATGCCCATGTGTTTTATTTAAAATTAAAACAAACTAACTTTAAAGAATTAGTTGGACTTCATATAGAGAGATATAGTCTAGAAAAGAACCAGGGCCAAATTTTATACTCTATCAACTTTTATGTCTTCTCTTGGACCTCATTACAGATGTGTTACTATGTTTGTCTACAAGAAGAGGAAACATTGTATTAGAAAAGGTTGCTTCCATTCCACATCCAAGAGAAGGCAAGGTCTGGAGTCCTATATTTAGAGCAGGTCGGGAGGGGGGCATGATAAGCAGATGCCTGAATAAAGGCCATTTTGTCTAACCCAAGATGTCTCGCATTCCACAGACCTTGTGCCCAGTAGCACCCGGGGAAGACACTGCAGCAGTCAGGCTTCCAAATCTTATTTCTCATTTGTTTTTACATGAGCCGGATTTCAAGCGTGGCCCTGAACAACACGGAGTAGCCGTGAGCACTTATGACCCTGTTTGTTTGGCTAAATAGCCTATTGGTTAAAAAAAATAACACAAGTCTGCCAGTGGTGAAATGCAGAGCAAGAAACCTATAAAAGGACACTGCCTATGTAGGTCCCAGAATGTCCCTTTCCTAGTAGCTCTATCCTACACAGTGTCCAAGGTTGCTCCTTTGCATGGGTAGAGCCTCATTATTCGAGACTTTTCTGACTGTGTGGGGGAGTTCTGAAGTGGGGGGAGGATGTCAAACACAGGGGGTTCCCCACTTCTCAACAATGGATTAATAGCAAAGAGCTGTAGTGAGATCCCATACAATTTCATTAGAATAGGCTACAGTGTATTGATTAATTTAATACAAAACGTCATCAGAAACAAATGCACTAGAAATTAAATGGCGTGGTAGAGCCCTGCTAATGCACATGAAGGTTACCTTCATTATCCACTGCTGTATCTGTCCTGAGCTCCCTAAACAAAGTTGTTCCAATGCACCTTTCTTCCAACCCTGCTATTCCTGCCTTGGGCCTCTCACAGCTCTGCTGGTGCCCTTCACTGCTGACCTCCAGCATTACATGCCCCCTCTTCTTCTATTCCAGTCTGGGGTTCCCTTTACAATGCACCTCACGCCTGGCCTGCAGCATTCCCTGCTAATCCAGTCCTGTCAGGCTTGGAATAGCAGAGATGACAGAACAAGGAGTGCATGGGCAAAGCTCTGAGATTCAGGGGCCAGGCCCTGCTAGTTAAATCTATATGGGATGGGCTCACTATTGGAATCTTCATTTAATTGAAATTGTACTTTTCACATTGGCCAGCAGATTTGCTCTAAAAATTAGACTTTGTCTGAGCCCGACCCAATTTCAAGGAAAGTAGGGGAAATGGCTTCCCTTTTTGTGCCCCAGAAGTTCATACATAGCCCCAGCATGTCTTCCTCTTGGCATGTCTTCCATTTACTCTGTCTGGACTATGAGTACGATGCCTTTAGGGACAAAGCCTGAAATGTTAATCTCTCCTCCAAATGACTCTGTGGGAATCCAAGCCACTTTTCTTCTCTTGGTGTTTAACATTATGAGCTAGTCAGAGCCGTCCTCTGCCACTGCAAACGTGCCTGTTTCTTTATCCTCACACATTTCACACAGCCGTGCTTTCCTCTAGAGCCTTGCTTACTTGTGTGCGTGCTTTCCCCCTCTGTAGAACTGCCCCATCTGTAAAGCAGTGGGGGAACCCGGCTTGTCTAGTTTCTCTAAGCATTCTGGGATATCCTCCGTTGATTTGCTGGGCTGCGAGCTGCTTCTCAGAGCAGAGTTTAATTGGATCATATTTAACATGCATTCTTCACACGTGATCTTATTACAGCTCCAATGCTCTTGTTTTTGTTTATGCGGGCTGACCTTAGGCATGGCTTGCCATCCTCTGCCATGGTCAAGACCTCCCAGCTTGTTGCCTGGTGGCCCCCAAAGGAAGGTGTGAAGATTAACAGCCTAGAGGATGTATTTAATGAATAGCAACAAGGGATTAGTGACACAGTGTCACCTTTCATGGCCCTCTCTAACCAGGCAAGCTGACACCCGTTTATTTTTGTTTGCACTGTTGAGTAAACTCTGGAAACTAACTGGATTTACAGGCTACACTCCCCCAGCTCAGAGCCCCCTTCTGTCCAGTGGCCTTTGCTTGGTCTGATAATAAAACTTTTCCCCCATGGGGACGTCAGGCCTAAAGTTTTCATGGTATTCTCATCCCTTCTCAAAAGCAATCTTTTAAACCTTAGGAAGATTTGATTGACAGCTTGGATTTGCAACACCCAAAGTCTATCAAACACTGACTGTATTGTCCCCGCCTGCCCACCCTGGGACATGGCTACGGTGCACCTGAAAGCCTTGTTAACAGAACATTTTAGCTGCTCCCACCGTGTAGAACTGTGCAGCCAATATGTGGTGACACTATTCTGCAAAATACATTGGATAACAATGTCATGACACATCAGCTTTAACCTGCATGCCCAGGCTATAAGAATGTAAGGCCATTGCAAATTCTCAAAGGCAAGGGACTTTTTCTTCATGCCACAATAGCCCCTGTGCTGGGATGCAGCCACTAAACAAAGAAGCCATTTCATCGTGGAAATTAGAACCAGAGACAGCCTAGTCATTTAGGAGCTAGATCCTCCTTCCATCAAAGTCAGTGACAGAACTCCCGTGGCTTTTGGATTAGGCCCTTTGGGATCAAGCTTGAAAGATGCTGAGAACTAACGGGAGACTATGAATAAAGTTGAAGTCAATGGGACTATGCGTGTGCTAACCATTAAGCATGTGCTTAAATGCTTTGCTGGATTGAGGCCGAAGAGAGCCCAGCACTTTGCAGGCTCAAGCCCATAGTCAATTTAGACTCCAGTGCTTGATTGTTCCTTAGCATAAATTCTGAAAGCCTTATCCAGTACAGTTTTAAATGCCTCAGCAATTGGGCTTCTAGCCATTCCGTTGAGAGGTTATTCTGCAGGGTAAGAAATCTCGTGACCCAAAATGTTTTCCTGATGGTGGCCTCCAATTCTCCTTTTCTTAATTTCATCTCATTCCTGCAAACACTTCTCTCCCCCTCCATTCCTCCTAAACAAACCTTCTTCTTTGGAGTCTGCACCCTTCAAAGAGTGGCAGACTCTTATCTTGCTACTTCTCCACCTTAATCACAACCCTCCCTCCTAGCTGCAGGGTGAGGAAAGAAGCACCAAGAATGAAAGGACAAAGGCCAACCTGGCAGGAAAGTCCAGCTTGGGGGATGGTAGGATGAAGGGAAAACCTGGTATGGGTAAACAGAGGTTGAACATAAAGATTGTGCATGGGAATCTACAAAAGAGGCAATGTCCATAGCTGGCAGTATCTTTTTGTTTCCTTAGAAATCTAAGAAGAGATATATTGGAAGCATCACGTCCAGTGGAGAAGCAGCTGGGAAACGGGGAGGTCTTATCTGCTCCAAGCACCTTACAATGACAAATTGCAACTGTGTCTGAAATGCTATGCAGAGATGAGTGATGTGTCTCCAAATGTGAAGCATTTTGAGTGTCTTTTCTCTCTCTCTCCCTCTCTCTCTCTCTCTGTCTAGGGAGCAGGGAGTATCCCATGAGTCTACCTTATTTCATGCAAGGTCAGGGTCTGATAGTGCTTCTTGCCTGGGGAAAAAAATCAAAAAGCTCACTCAGCAGCAGTGGAAAATATAATTGTTGGCTCCATGCAAAAATGGTCACTTTGGTGGGTTTTTTTTAAATTGTTCTCTAGAGACTGGTTAATTTATGTTACCATTGTGTCCATTTCAGAAAAGCCAGGACATGGGGGGCGCTTTTTGGTGGTGGTTGTTGTTGCTTTTAACATTCCTGCATTCTTTGCAACATAGTGCGTTTTTTAGCATCGATGCATGAAAAATTATATCAAAGGGGTTGTTTTCAAAGTTACTCGTTCTCTGTTTTTTTTCAGAGTAAATACTATACAGCATAGATGGTAAGATTTAAATCCTGGGCTTATGTTATAAGAGAAGATGAATTTGATTGGTTCCATGTAATTTGATTTGATTGCAAAACAATAACATGATTAGCACTTTCCATTCAATCAGGAGTGGCTGCGAATCAGGATGGCGGTGCATCCCCAGGACTGCGTGCATTCTGGGCAAGAATGATGGGCTCAGGACCAAGGTGCATCAGCGGAGCAGACCTAAAACTGGAACAACCGAGGGTGCTGCAGATCAGGAATGAAGTTTATCAGCAGAGCTACGTGGGATGCCTAGAACTGGAATAGCAGAGGGTGCTACATATCATGTCTAATAGGGACTGGCAGAGCAAGGGAAAGAGATAAAAACTGACACAGGAACGGCTTTCAGTATGTCTGGAACAAGCTAATTCTATTAGACCCTTTCTTTTATTACTAATTAAACCCCCCTACATAACACACCTTTTTTAAAAAAATAAGAAGACCACACTCCCAGAATGGTCCAGATGAGTGTTAGAGAGCCTGGCTCGTGTGCATTCTGCACTCCATGCCAGTTGCATAAGGGGAAGAAGCCATTGCCAATCCCATTAGAACCAATTCTTGCTGTGGGGGAAAGAAATGAGAATCAATCCAGATGACCCATCCCAATTGCTCCCGGTGAACACAGAGTCTGAAAAGAAACCCCCAAGAGTCTTTTCCCCATGCACACAACACACAAGAGCCATCTTTAGAAAAGCACCGATCAGCATTGCACCGGGTCAGCAGCCAGCTTCCTGGCAGTTGGCCCTGATGTTTTTCAGTGCCTGCGATGCTGTCTGTGAGTTTGCGTGGCTGGATTCCTGAGGCTTAGCACCTCAATTCCTGAAATGAGCCCCAGTCCTAATTCCCGATTTTAGGAAAACAACATTCCTCCCGTCGAATGAAAACACTCGTACACAGTTCATAAACCATCTTCCTGGGGGGGGGAGGATTGCAAGCTCATGGCAGCCTAGCATAGACGTATATTGTTTGTGGCCCTCTGACGTTGCCCGCGGTGGGAGCCAGCTGCTGTTTGGTTAAGTGCTCTGTTTAAATATTCAAATCCCCTTCTGGATAAAGCTGTGATCAATACGCTATGTGAATGTTAATAAAAATGCTGCCAAGAAGCTGCTGGGACAACTCTTATAGACTCCTCTACCTCCGCAACTGACCTGGCTCAAAACTCGGGTTCCGAACACCCTTGAACATCGCAGAGGTTCTGATTCAGAGCCAGACCCTAACTTTCTGCCTGGCCCCATCTCTATAATGGGTCAGATAGAAACAGCCCCAGACCTTGCGAAAAAATGGGTCTGGATTCAGATGCTTTGAAGCTTGAACTAATCTCTACTTCCCATTGATTTTTGCCCAGTGACAATAAGAAGTTAATACATGTTTTCCCTACAAAGCAATAGCTCCTGTATGTGATGGATTCCTTCACTTCCCTCTCCTTTATTCCACATTCTCTCACGCCGCCTGTTGTCCCTTCCATCTCTTTGTCAGACATAGATTGCAGCACCCTTCCGAGTCTGGTTAATGCGGTCACTGTAACAGCTACAAGGTGTCACCTAAGGTCAAGGTGAGGAGCTCTCTTCTCTCTTTGCCCAGGTTTGAGCACATCAGCCTTGACGAATAATGGAGCCTGTTCAGGATCGCAGATTTCTTTTCTGTGGCAGCACAAGTAATGTACCACTGGGCTAGTCCCAAGCACGACTTTCTGAGCACAATCCAGGCTTGATATGCAAGGGGGAAATGTCTTGTAGGCAGAGCCTCTTAGCCCTTGTGCTCTATTCAATTTTCACTTACCCCTTTGGTGTGGAACTTGGCAATCCTGCCCCTGCTCCTACTGAAGTCAATGGCAAAAAAAAGCTATTAATTTTAGTGGTGTGAGCTCAGGTTTTATCTCCTCAAAATATTTTCTCCTAACTTGGATCTGTTTGTTCCTATTAAAATGTGCAGGATGGCAACTGCAGCTCAGTGCCTACGTTACACACTGGTGAGAGAGAGAAAATTACAATTCCTCCTCTGTGCCCAGAGCAGAGAGTGAGTCTGTTACAGTTTCCAGCTACAAAGTCAGGCTATTTAGCTCAAGGTGTAGAGACTCATGCTGTCATCTCTGGAGGTCTCCAATCTCCAATATGTTGGCCATGATGGTTGCCATCACACCAGCCTCTCTCACACTGTCCCTGCCTGTCTGGTTTCATCCTGACCTGGAGGGGGATGACCCTCTGGGAAACAGAAGAGTCTGGCCTTCCATGGCCTGTCTAATCTTTGACCTCTCTGCTGATGTCCAGAAAAGATATCACTAGAGAAAAGTTCAGTTTGGCAAGAACTGAAGGCCGAAGGAGCCACCGACTTGATCCTGGCTCCAAACCACCCATCATCCCACTCCCAAGAAAGGCTTCCTCTTTGCTTTAGGAACAGAAAAAACAAGACGGAACAAATATTGTTGGCCACAGATCCTCCTCCGTAGGAAGCTGCATTCCTGTCATAGTTGGTATCACTTTGTTCTACTCCTGTAATCTCAAAGTTTTTGCTTCAGTTAGGGAATCACATCAATTTAATGGACAGGGGGGAAAATGAAGATGCTTTATTTATATATATAGGCTTGATATATAGGATTCCCATTTACAGCTATGTAATTCTACTGATTTTAATGGCGTTGCTCCTGATGTACACTGGAGAGGAAAATCAGGCACATACATTATATTCACTCACCATAAATCCTCTCTTTCATTTAGGGCATGATCCAAAGTGAAGGTCTTTCCATTGAAATCAGTGGACTTTGCATCAGGGCCCTGATGCTTGATGGTGCCCCTCTAAAATAATTTAACCATAGAGGCATTGGGCCAGGTAATTAGCTCCTGTAAATGCAAGAGAGCCTTTTCCAGTGGCTAGCCTACATCTCAGCTGGAGCCACCACATCCACACTGCTATTTTTAGCATGCTAGCCCCAGCCCTGCTAACATGAGTCTGTCTACTGACAATAGGAGGCACTCTTCCAGACGCAGTGTAGACATACACCTAGAGTTTCTGGTGCATACGTGCAACAATAAAGTGAAATCTGATGTGATGGCAGACGGGGCACCGGCGGAGGGATTGTAGGAGAGGAATGACATGAGCTAATTGATGAGCAAGAGGGGTGATCTTAGCAGCTGCATTTTGTATGGATTAAAGGGGGTCTGATAAGGCTAAGCAAAACGATCGTAATCCCAGTGCATGAGGTTTTGCAGCAGTATTGCATGTGTCACAGCTGTGATACTATTGTTACATCTCAGCGGTGGTCTTTCACATGACCAATTGTTCTTTCTCCACCGGTCAGCTTGGATACAATAAAATCCAAAGGAAACACACAGACTGTTTGCGTGGGACGAGATTTCAAAACCTTACTATGAAATAAAATAAAATAAAATAAAATTGGGGAATGTAACAAAACTTTAAAGCTTTAGTCTTTAATTCTGGCACTTGAATTAGACAGCCCCTTCCTTGCCCGAACCACTGTTCATCCACTTTACATCAGGCTGCTTTTCCCATTGGTTTTTCAAACCAGGGCAGCCAAAACTTAGACACAGGCGCAGACCTAGGAAGGTGGTATGTATCCTGGCAACGATATTTCCCCAGTGAGGGCTGGGTACCCACAACAGGTGCCAATCGTGATGTTAGTCTCCTATGTCAGGAGATGTCGTGTATCTTCTGAAGTCTACTTTGATCAAATTTCACCTTAACTGTTGTGGGCTCTTTGTGACACAGAACCAATTGCTGCCTTTAAGCAAGGCCTCATGGCTGTTATAGAAGTCTGAGATCTCAGGGAAGATCTTGGTTCTGAACTCAGACTGAGCCACTTACAATGGGGCAGATTCTGAGGTTCTTACGCATGCAAGCAGTTTCATTGACTTCCGTTGTGCTGCCGAGTAACCCTGCTCCCCAGTTATGTGAGAGATTTACAAGCTCTGCAGTAAAGTGCATCAGCTTAACTCAGCTAGGAGCATGTGAACAGAAAGAGACCCCTCAGTGGAAACAAGATGAGTCAAAGCTGTGCTTCCCAGGGTAAATAAATGGGGTGTGAGTTAGGGGGTGTTAGACATAGGGAAAGAAATTGTATCATAGCAGCTTGTTCCCTGTAAGCCTGCTCTCCCCAGTACCAATCTGATACTTTGTTGTACTGTGAGTTGCAAACAGTCAGGAAGAGCACAGACTGCTTCACAATATGGGACTGGTAAACGACCTCTTTATCAGGCTGCCATGTGCTGGTGCTGACGCCTAGACAGACAAATCACACGTATCTGCACTGACCTCAGCACAGCCAGAACATTGGATCTGCATCTGCTCCTAAGCCCAGTACCCGAGGGTCAGGAATGAAGAACACAAGAGAGGATAACATGAGTCATCAAACGTATATTATAACTCCATTGTCCAGTTCAGATCACATCAGCTGCTACGGGTACCAGCCTTTCCAGGTGGCTCCCAATGCATTATTATTTTTACCCATAAAACCTTTCCACATTCTCTCCCTCCCTGCCTGGGTTAGCTTTCAGGAGTGCAGAAGCGGGTATCTCTGTATGATCCAGCCCTTGTGTCATATTAAACTGTCTCTGAGTTCTTACAGAAATTGAACTGAATAAATGCCAGGTCGCAGAGATAACGAATCTAAACCATGCATTACTGCACTCTGGCAGAGAGACATTTCTGGCCCTCTATTTTAATCAGCTAGACAGTTTTGTTGTTGTTGTTGTTTTGTTTTTTGTATAGCACTCCAAGCACTTGTAAGGTTGGAGCTTATAACCGCAGTAGCAACATAATAAACAATAGTTCCTAACTGGTAGAGTCCTTATTAGTCAGTTATTTGGGCAACCTGCTAACTGGTGCAATTAGCATATTTTTAGTAGTCAAAAATAATTTACTTCAGGTTATTTAGCCTGCGTTAGTACACTATAGAATTACTCGGGATACTGAGAACCTAGGCCCAAGTGCACTTCTAGTGTCTCACACTATGCCCAATGCATTTCTTAAATCCACAATGCTGCAATTACCATGGTTTACTGTATTACAATTTTATAAGAGGATCTTTTCACAGATGTGGGGCTCTGAAAAACAATTTGATATATGCCTTGGCTCGGAAAATGGTCATACAAGATGAAATGCAGTTGCTGCAAAAAAAGGGAAAGAAAAAAAAAGAATAAAATACCCCTGCCGCTAACTTTGCATCATTAATACCCTTCTCAGATGTCAGTGAAAACTTGCTCCTATGTCTTAAAAAGCTCAGTTGGAGTTTTACCATTACAGAATTCATTTGTGAAACTTGCTACCAGATGTCCCAGAGGGCTAACAAATTTGCTGGCGTGGTGGCTGATAGAAATGTATTGAGTGAGGGATCATGTCTGACTAGAAAACAGCTCTGTAGTACAAAATTAGTATGACTACGACAGCAGTACTTTTATGGGTCTGTTTACCAGCCTGCTTATATGCTGTGGCTTCTACCTGTACACATGCCTGTGAATACACCACACACATAATAACTCCCACTCCAAAAACCTATCGCTGGATATCCTTACGTTAGACAGTTTATACAAAAGGGACTGAAATGAAAGAAAAGCAGACTATGCAGAACACAGGGCGTGCATCTGATTGTTCTCTTGCTTGCATCAGAGTAAGACAGGCGTAAATCCACTCAGCTTTATACTGGTGTTACCAAGATCAAATTCTGTCCCCTTGTTCTCATCCTTGTATGTAAAACATGTTGCAAATTGTTGTGCCATGTGAATAATAGATAACATTCTCCTCTGTTTTCAAATGGTTGAGAGCATTCTTCAAGTGACATTTTTTGTAGTGACATTTTCTTTCTACTCATTTCCATAGTCTTACCAATCAAATCCGATATGTGCATCGCTGAAGCAGCATGGCTTACTTTGGACCAGCTCCTGGCAGGAACTCTACCGTAGTTGCAGAGTTTATTATCACTCTAATAGAATGAGTGCCATTCGAGGAAGTATTTTACCGCGGTCGTCTGTGTCATAGCATCATGTCCAGTCACTGGGGAAATCAAAACAGTTTCTTTCACTTTGCAGCAATGGATAGATTAAATGTTCAACTCTGATCATGAAGAAACGTGTTTACGGTTGTAGCTGAGGATTAGCTGGTTAAACAGAAAGAAAAGCATTGTACTAATCGTCTACCTCTGGGTATTGGTATTGAGAATCCCTCCGTGTCACATGTGGTGAGGAATTTTTGAGGGGAGCGAGGTGGGAGGGATTCACACCTACAATAAAACTTACTATGTGTTTGTGGACATTAAAAAGTCCAAATATTGCTTAGCATGATTAGAAATCAGTACCTGGGCTAGAATAGCAGTGGGTGCTGCAGGTTAGGCTTGATGTGTTTTAGCAGAGATGGGCATGGGACGGGGCCTGGGAAGGGGAAGACTCAAATATCAGGGTTGCTGCAGGTCAGGATTGAGGGGCATCAGCAGAGCTATATGTGGGTCCAGGAATAGTGGGGCTGGGGGTACAGCAGACTAGGTTTGAGTGCAGGGGCACGATTGTTAGGGGTAACTTTCACTTTACTTTACAAGACCCGAATCTGGCCAGTTCTATAATTTTCCATTGAGCATTAATATGATATACACAATTTGAAGGAGTAAGTAAACAGATCTAAATCTGAAACACAACCTGCATAAGAGAACTAGTCATTAGCTATTCTATTCTTTTCCTGGCTGCAGGTGGCTAATATGACCCTGGGTGAACCAGGGTCCATGCTGGGTGCGCATTGCAACATGCACCTACATGGGGGGAAAACATTCCTTTACTACCTCTTTCTTGAGGCTCTTTTCATGCCACATTATCTCCTAGAGACACTGGCTTTCTAGGCACTAGAGTGCTGTAGAGTACCCATTTCATGCAAGGCACAGATTTTTAACAGTGAGGATAATTAGCCATTGGAGCAACTTAACAAGGGATATGGAGGGTTCTCCATCATGTGACGTGTTTAAATCAAGGCCGGCGATCTTTTTTTAAAGATATGCTGTAGCTCAAAGAGAAGTTTCAGGCTTAATGCAGAAACTACTGGGTGATGTTTTTTGGTCTGTGTATGCAGGAAGTCAGACTACATGATCATAATCATAAATGAGCATCTGGCTTTAAAATCTGGGTGTATGTATATAGATTCAGGAGGCCAGGATGATAATGTTCATTGCCACCTATCTCCTGCTGAACGTTCTGCTATGATCTGCTCTTTTCCCCAGCTACAGTACAGTATGTTAATGCACCTTGTCTCTCATGCCTGGAAGCTCATAATCCACTCAACATCCTGCCAAGAACCTCATCCCAGTCATTCTGTCATAACAAACAGACCTTTTCCCCCCATGGGCTGTGTAAGAGCACCAAGGGTTGACAGAGGAGCTGACAAAAAGCAAGCAGAAGAGACAAAGTGAGCTCCAGTGGGTTCTAAGATATATATTTTTTCTAGCACACACTCCCTGTCAAATTGCAGGATACAGTCAATACAGGGAAATTACAGAGTCTTGCAAAAAAAAAATTTATTCTGAATTGGGAGGATTAATGGTCAAAAGAATGTTCTTCTGGGAGTAATCTAAGTGTTATATTTACATTTGGCTTGGAATTATTTGCAGTGAGGAATTTCAAATGCAAATATTTTAAAAGCGTAGCATGTAGAGAGACACTGTGGGCACTTCTGTTTTCCTTTAAAAAAAAAAAGGAGAAGAAGAAGAAAACGGTTTTCTAGACTTTTTTATTGGAATCTTAATGAGACCATAATTACGACAGCATAAGAGGAAAAAATGTAGCTCTTAGACACTTGCTCTTACTGTACATACAGGGCCCGGGATTTGAAAAAAAATTAAAATTATTTATTTTCTGAAGTGGTGCAAAGGGGGAAAAATGACTTAGCTAAGTAACTCTTGCCCCTTTATGTACTTAGAAAAGAAAAGAAAATACAGACTTTTATATGTATATATGACACGATGTTGAAAGCAGGCATGACCTGGTTGCATTGACTCCCCCCTCTACAGGTTTCATTGTGTTATAGCGACATAGCGTGTTAGCAACAACAGATTTTTTCAGCCTCGCTTCCTATGCCGGACATCTCTGAGGTGGAGCCAGACTGGGTACTTTCATAAGCCTCTGACTCTCTGGACCATGTCTCAGGCCTGGTTTCCATGTCTCTGGACACAATTTGCACCTGCAAAGTGAGTTGCACAAATCATAGTACGTTTACCTTTAGCTCCTTGATGTGCACTTATAGACAGGTAGTCAGAGTTGCAGCTGCAGACATCTGCATCTTTAATTCCATAAGGGACTTGAGGAACCAAAATGCCCTAAAACTGTTTCCTACATAAATGTGTCAGTTTCACTGCATGCGGTTGGTTTAAGGTCCCACTGAAATCAATCGCAAAACTCCCATTGACTTTAATGCTGCAGGATCATCCATGGAGGAAGTAGAGATACTCTTCATTGGAGGTCTTCTCACCTTGATGTACCATTATCCTTATGCTCATAGAAATCCGTCTTGTCTGAGGCAGAAAAATTGAAACCCAGGGTCAGATTCTGCTCTCGTGTATACCATTTTAGTGCCAATGTGAGTCGGTGCCTAAACAGAGATCAGATTTCAACAGATTTCAAATGTTATAGATCTGGGATGGATTTGATGTCAATTGAGTTATTCTGAATTGAGCCCCCGGACTTTGAATGGCAGCTGGCCCTAGCTGTTGTCTCTGGTTCTGTTCTGTGCTCCTGTAAGATCTCTTACTGCATTCCCCTTTTGGCTATTTTATTTATTAATCTCTTAGCCATTTACATTGTCTTTAATTTTTCTGAAGTTTAACTCCATATCTTTATTTTGTTTTCTTTCCCCCTTTCTCTCTCTCTTTCCTCACAGACTCCACTTTGTGAATGAAGTAGTTGTTCCAGAATAGAGTGTCCACATGCGGAGTTATTCTGGAATAGTTTATTCTGCAATAGCTATGCCAGTCAGTTTTCCCGGACAGCCAAACCCTAAGAGGCAAAGCATGGAGAGACCTATCCTAGTCTCTTCACAGCAACTTGGACTGGATTTCACCCAGAGTCTTGGCTGGGGAATAAGTCTTGTGTCTGACATACTAGGACATCAGGAAATGGGAAGTCTAACCTGGAAAGGATCCACCTAGCTATCAGTCAGAAGGAGATAAACCTGGCATGAAATAGGACCTTCTACAGTCATTAGTTATCCACTACTTCCAGAACCACTGGTGTGCAGCTCTGGAGGAAACCGAGGACATGCAGCCAAAGAGAACAGAGAACAAACATGAATGGCAATCTGCCTGCAAGGAAGCACCTAACACAAATGTGGAAAAGTCCCTGGCCTGAGCCAAAGAGACCACATAAAGATTTCCATACACGTAGTATTGATCCATGTGAAAAATGCATTGCCTGGGAAGACCTATAAACGAGAATATTAGATCAACTTCAGGGTGATGGAGGTAGCTCTAACGAACGGGAAAATGAGATGAGCAGCCATCGTTCAATAATCTGTTATTCAAACTCCAAGAGGATCATCTGCTAGGAAAAAAGTAGCTGTGAGAGGAGTACATGGAAAGCTGATAATGCATTTGGTAGACATTAAATGAGCTGCAGCTATCTCCCCTCCTCTGCTTCACTGCTCATAGAGAATGTTCTTTGAAATCCTGTCCTTAAACCTTAGTGCACTGGAAGATGCTCAGCTGGCTTCGCTTGTTGGACTGGGTACAGCATTTTGCATGCGAAATCCTTAGTCCACAACGTTGTCATTCTTCATGCAACCAAAGGCACCGTACCATGACACACAGGCAGGGCTACTCTGGCTCTCTTACGGGAGCAATTTCTCTGGACAAGGAGAGGCGAGGTGGGTTACGTGTCTGTCACGAGGCGCCTGCAGGAAATAACGGCTGACGTTAGCGGAGATGTTTATTTAACACTGTAAGATAAATGTACGAGGTCAGATGCACGGCTGGTGTAAATCAACAGAGATCCACTAAAACCAACGGCGCTACAGTTTATACCATTTAAGGGTTTTTTAGAAGGTGACAAAAAGAACGCCACTCTTCCCATCTTCGCTCCTGGATCTCTTGTGATAGCCACTCCAAGCAGAATGCTAAAATCCAGCCTGTAAGTTTCCATCCAGTGGATCTTTGCCAGTGCCAGCCAATGACCCAGCAGGCTACAGGCATGTGTGTGTCTGCGCTGACTCAGTGATCTGAGTCTGGTTTTAATTTCCTTTCTCGAGTTTTCCTTCATCCTGCAAGGAATAACTGTGAAGTAAATCAAATGGCCTATCTCCACAGGCTGCCCTCGGCTTGGCACAGGAGGATCTGAGGGGGTTCGGGAGGGGGGAGGGGGAAGAAGAGGCTGCCAATCCTGCGGTCGCCAGACAAAGTGGGTTCTGTTAGCACAGTGTAACTTATTGTAATAACAATCAGCTCCAAAAACTGTTTGGTCTTTGCTGCGATCGTGTCACGAGGCCAAGTGATCCCAGGCTTAGCACTCCCGCTTCCAGATGGGACCGAAATCAGGAATCACATGGAAACTGCTGAAAAATAGAAAGACGTGCTTAACGCGAGTGAGGCAAAGATTTGAGATGCTTCTCATTTTATCTTCCGTCCTTTGCTGCGAGGAGCCCCTTCGGCAAACTCTGAGTGGGGAAGTGAGGGTGGGGATTCTGTAGTTGGTGGTCTTTCCTCTGAATGAATTCAGAAGCCTGGTATTAGGAAACAGGAGGCTGGTGGAGGTGTCTCAGTGCAGATTCAGCATAACACAAAGGACCCTGACCACTTGGGCTCATTAAAGGTCTCATGGCCCTTCTCAGGAGAGCAGAGGCGTTAAGTGGCCTGGCGAGATTCCAACATTGCCAATTGCCTTGCACCTAAAACTCCCCTCTGCAAGATCAGTCGGCTCTGGTGTTATCGGCTTCTTGTTCATGTAATGATCCTGTGCACCGTTAAACTGTTGTGCTCCATCCCAGAGGTGGCTGCTTTTCATTAGTTAGTGAAGTGCTCCCTAAATACCCCTTCCTTCCTCACAGTCCATTTAATGCACCAAATCCTGCAGTTCTTATTCAGCCAACTATCCCATAGAAATGAAGGGGAGTATCAATCGTGTAATGAATACAGTATTTGGCCCAATGTTTGTAAAGGGTTTTGAGATCCTCTGATGAAAGACACTGCAGACATGCCAAGAATTATTATTACTATTTAAATGTGTCAGTTCAGCCCATCCCAAGACCCCTATAGTGACAGGCACAGATGCAGGCTTGTCACAGAACAGTACCATGGGTAAACTATATATGGGGATTTCTTTGCTCTTCAGCTGTGAAACCCACTGGCCCACTTTGTTTCCAAGTCCGACAGCTTCCATGCCTCCATAATTGTAGATGAGGCTGCAGGAAATAGCAAAGCCAGAACCCTGAAACTATCATTGTGTCTAATTCCATAAAGGGAAATTCAGTTATTATCTCTAATATAACACACGTGTTTAATCGATGCTTCAACAGACTGCTGCTGACATACCGACCACCAGAACAATAGCTTGCCAGCCATATTGTAATACTATCCTAAATGGTGTAGCTGGAAAATTCTCAACAGTATGACAACTGCCATTACCTTGAGAGTTTACCAATTCCCATAAGGATCCGAAGGACCTTTGGGTTGCTGTTTGTTTCAGCTTAGGTTACTTGGCTAAATTACATGCATTCAAGTGTGGGATTGGCAGAGGGCTAGTTATCTTGTCAAAAGCAATGTAGAAGCAAAGGGAGGGAAAAGCCATCAAAGAATTAGTTTGCATTGTTGCATGTTAGTAACAAATTCACATTCCATTGGGCCTTATTTATTTTCCTATCTCTACCTTTGCGCCCATAACATTTGCAAGTACAAATGCAAGGTCTTCCACTCTATTTATGGGTACACCTTTAAGCAGGCCCGTGGGATAGGTGACCTGTATAGCTTTAGCCCAGCTATTAGGTTTCAATATGCCCGTTGTGCTCTATATTCAGTGGTTTTCTAATAGTGAACTGTACTACCTTTTGGATTTACTCTGTTGGTGTTTAACAGCGGTCTGACTGGTTTTTCTTGTTGAATATGTATGACTAAAACTTCTAATACAAATACTCCGGATGGCTCATCTTCGATGGGAGAGAGGTAAAGATAGGAAAAAGAAAAACATGATCTAATTCAATATGCTTCATACATTTAAACTGTTCATACAGAGTAACAGCATTGCTTAAGTAACTGGTTCAGAGAGTTAATCATAGAATATCAAGGTTGGAAGGGACCTTAGGAAGTCATCCAGTCTAGTCCCCTGCTCAAAGCAGGACCCATTCCCTGGACAGATTTTTGCACCAGATCCCTAAACGGCCCCCCTCAAGGATTGAACTCACAACCCTGGGTTTAGCAGGCTAATGTGCAAACCACTGAGCTATCCCTCCCCTCCCAAATCCTGAATGACACGATGGCTGTTAGAGAAGCGCTCTGTGGGAGTCCGTACGTAAATAGTTTACGGATAAAGTGCCAATAGAGGTCACTATAACTATTCTAGCTATCCAGTGCGGTGGTACATCAACCCCCCTAAAGTACTAATTCTGTGCCAGGGACCCTGCAACTTGGAGTAAAGCCCAGAAAGTGTTTCAGCAGCGAGGCCCTGTAGGGTACGTCTACACTGCAAATAAAAGCCCGTGGCTGGCCCACGCCAGCTGACTCAGGTTCCCAGGACTCAGGCTGCAGACTGAACTCTGGGACATTCCCACCTCGCAGTGTCCTAGCGCCCAGGCTCCAGCCTGAGCCCGATTGTCTACACTGCAATTAAACACCCCCTTAGCCCAAGCCCTGAGTCAGCTGACATAGCACCATCTTCCAGTGTCTAATTACAGTGTAGACATCCCTGTAGTTGCTAGCCCTGATGGGGCCCAATAACCACTCCAACACTGAAGCGAAAGGGTATTTTACTAGGGCTGGCAAAACTGGGCATGTTTGCAAATTCCCTGTGTCGAGTGGCTTAAACCCTTACAGCTCAAAGTGAAACAACAGCGGTTCTTATTCGGGCTCCAGGGGGCAGTCCAATCAAGAGTTAGGGCTCTAGTCCAAGGGATGCCCGCTCCAATCCAGGCTTCTATTCAAAACAAATAGGCACTTGCAAGTTTCCAGGCCAGGATCAGCTGGGGTCCCTCTGCACTGGCTCAGTGCCCAGTCTCTCTGTTTCCCCAGAAGTCCCACACAGCCTTAAGCAGCAATGTCCAGTAATGACATGCGTCTGCCCAGCTCGTGCTGCAGCCAGCTCTGTACACAGTTCCTGAGGGTTTCTCCCTGCGTCTGGTTTCCCCGCTGCTTCTGGCTAGCCATGCCGCTGCTGTCCTCAGGTCACTTCCAGGGTCAGGATATTTTTGTAGAGGTTCTGCCCTCTCCCACCTGGCAAGGGGGAGGGGATGTGCAGTGGGAAGGGGTTTGGTGGTCGTTCCCTGCTGATGCCTCAGGAATATGTAGTGTAGTTCCAGAGTTTTGGAGGACCAATAAAACATCTTGTGTGCCCTGCAAATGGCTTCTTATGTTATACAGCTCTTCACAGCGCCCACCTAAAACAGAGATTTGATCATTTCTACAGGCTGGGAATATGAATGCTGACGGTTTCTGATAGACTTAAGTCGGTGATATTTACTTTAGTACTGGGAAAACCATCCATGAAATCCATGGATCCAGTTTCTCCCCTCTGTAGGTTATAAGTAAGGATGCAAGAATAGACCTCCCTGTGTGATTTTGTTTACCCTGTTCCTTCTTGCTAATGGATCACTCTTGTGCATCTTTTTGGGAAGGCACCTTGATGAAAGCATGATGTGAAGTGGAAAGAAGGTGATTGGGGGCCA
The DNA here is from genome assembly GCF_013100865.1 of Trachemys scripta elegans. Lineage (NCBI taxonomy): Eukaryota > Metazoa > Chordata > Testudines > Emydidae > Trachemys > Trachemys scripta. The sequence goes on from NC_048311.1 coordinate 30,682,572, forward strand.
CATACACCATCAACACTCCACAATGATGAGGAATAGTGGTCAAATTAGGAGTTCTTTTTCAGCCTCATCAGTTCAGGTCTGCTCTGTTCACACTGTCGTCTTCTGAGCCTCTCACAGCATATTGTGCCCACACCTGAATCCCCAAGCCCTAGGATCATTCCCCTCAAGCAATTTATAACTGTTTGTTTTCATTTATGGTTTAACAGACCTGCTGGAATTAGGCCCTAATTACCCTGTTATGCAAAGTAGCTCCTTTCATTTTTATAATGTCAGCTCCAATATAAATTGTATTTGTTTTTAACTCTTGACGTCAACCATAGCAACAGAAGGTAATGAGCTGCGTGTCTCACCACTGGATATGCTACCCCCGTGGCTCTCAACCTTTCCAGGCGACTGTCCCCCTTTCAGAAGGCTGATGTGTCTTGCGCACCCACAAGTTTGACTTCACTTCAAAGTTATTTGCTTTCAAAGTCAGACATAAAAACACAAAAGCGTCACAGCCACACTATTACTGAAAAATGGATTACGTTCTCATTTTTACCATATAATTATAAAATAAATCAATTGGAATATAAACATTGTACTTACATTTCAGTGTATAGTAGGTAAAGCAATATAAACAAGTCATGGTGTGTATGAAATTTTAAATTGTACTGGCTTGGCTAGTGCTTTTTATGTAGCCTGTTGTAAAACTAGGCATCTATCTAAATGAGTTGATGTACCCCTTGGAAGACCTCTGCGTACCCCCAAGGGTATACGTACCCCGGGTTGAGAACCCCTGTGCTACCCAACTTAGCTCAGGAAGGTGGAAGAAAGAAGGAAATGTTGGTGTTCGAGTCTCCAGTTAATACCAAGACAGATAGGACCCTCTGATAAGAATTCAGAGTATTTGGTCTGCATCAAGCACTAGAAGAGGGATGTCTCTCACTATAGTTTGTCCTTCTCCTCCTCTCATTTCCCACCAAAAAAGCCCTGGCTATTATGGGCTAGCATACACAGAACTAAATAGCTGCACACCAGCTATCTCCAGCCGTACATGTGCTGCTGTCTGGCACCAGTCTCGTTACAGAATATGCTACAAGGTAGTTCTTTCCATGCAATGGAGGGAGCAGTACAGGACAGATAAGAAATAGCTTTTTCCTCCTTCAGTCTTGCCTCCTTGTCTAGTAGCTATTTTTCCCTTCATCTTTCAGTCCTTAGTCCCCTCCCTGCTTCTCAGTTCTGAGGGTTGATATTCACCCTGTTCTTACCATGCTCCCATGTTTGAGGGGCCTTTTTCTCCTCTCCTGAGAGAAGGCATGGCGGATTCCCCAGGTACAGATCATTTCCCACCACTGTGTCATCCCCTCTCAAAAATATACAAATCGAATCTGTGATGAACAGAATGTGTGATTTGAGATCTGTGGTCACAGATGGTTAAAAGTTAGGGTGTGGATCATGTATGAACTCAAACATTCAAATATGTATTGGTCAGAAACTCTACATTAACGTATATAACAATAGAGCACCGTGGTATAATTTGTATATAATATTAGACAATATGAATGCTCTGAATGTAGATAAACTTCTCAATCTGTAGTCTAAAAGTGCCCCATAGCAGAAGGATGGTCTTATGGCATTCGACTGGCCCTCAAGAGATCTGGGTTCAGTTCCTGGTTCAGCCACAGACTTCTGGTGTGGTCTCAGACAAGTCACCTAATCTATCTATTCCTTAGATCCCTATCTGTAAGACGAAGATGGTGCTACTTCTTCCACTGTTGGACTGTCTTGTCTATTTAGATTGAAAACTCTTCAATGCAGGGACTGCCCCCTAGGTGTCTGTGCAGAGCCTAACAGAATAGGGCCCCAAACCCAACTGGTTCCCCTAGGCCCGCTGTAATCTAAACAATAATACAAAGGCAAAGTAGCCCAGTATTGTCCTCCTGGATTAAATGGGGGAAACCGAGGCACAGAGTGTGATTTGCTCCTTGTCACTCAGCAACTTGGCGGCACAGTTGAGAATGGAAACCAGGTGTCCTGACTCCCAGCCACAGTTCAATCTGCTGAGAATCCTGAGAAAAAACGGAAACAAAACTTTGGGAAGGTTCCAGTCCCAACTGGCAATCTGCAAATGTGAAATACAGTCAAAACAATAATTTTGTAGAAAAGGGAGTGGTGTTTTCTCCCAGAAACTGGAAACAAAAATCATTTTGAGTTTAGCTGTAATACTGGGTGAATATCCTGGTGCTTTGTTTGTTTGTTTGTTCGTTCAGAACAGGTCTGTGGAAATAACTAAGGGTGCATATAAATTAACACACACACACACACAATGCAGACAGCAAGAAGAAGTCATTCCACAGTCTAGCCTCATTAAAGAATATAGTCAGTTTCCAACAGCAAACCTCTCCCCCCTGCCTCTTTAGCCAGAGGAATTTATTTCACCTCCTCAGAAGCTGCTTATTAAAGCAAGGCTGGTGCTGGTTCCCAGGTAATAGAACATCAGCAAAGCTTAAATAATCTATATTTTTATTGCTGTAATTAAACCGTGCACTGGCTAATAAAAAAGTAATACTTTAAATTAAGGCCTCGTTTCTAAATGTGGTATTAGTATTTATGAAATGATCACTGCATACAGTCACATTCTTTAAGGACTTATGAGAAAACATGTTATAACACCCAATTGTAATAAATCCTTAATGGTTGTGCTCAGGCGAGCTGCTATTTTTCTACCCTTCAAATAGTGTCTTCTTAGACAGGGAGGACAACACCCATTCCCCCCCACCCCCAGATCTTCTGCATCTTGGCAATCTGAAGTCCTGTTGAATCAACGAGACATTCCATTGACTTCAGTGAATTTTGGATCAGGCCCTAAAAAGAGCCTCGTTATGGTTTCCTCTACAACCACCCAGTCGCCACCTCCAATCATGTTGCCTCTGCCATCTGGCCGGAGCGCAAACTGAGATCCCAGTCTTGAATTCCTCTGCCCAGGCCACTACGATTACAGGGCAGACCTGCTGCTGATAGTGGTCAAGCAAATCCCTGTGAAATACAAGATATTGAGCCAAATTCTACACACCTTGGTTGGGTTCAGGGAGATGCCCTTGTGACTTCTACAAGCAGAGTTTGGCCCATTACGTTGTTATAAAGCGTTGGTTCCCAACGTGTTGACTAAGACGTCAGCTGTGCCAGCCAATGACCACTGCTTCTCATGCACATAATTGATGTTGAGTTTCTCTTACAGTATCTCCATTCTCCCAGTGAATAGCATACACCATTGTTGCAGAAAGAGGCAGCTAGTGCTAATCACAAAAATCTGGAGCACCAGTGTTGGCACAGATTTGGAAACTGCTCTTTTAAAGAGTCCTAATATAGAGATTGCAATGCTAGATCAGTACCAAAGCCATGGCTATGCGAGGTAACTTTTGGCCAATGCTGAATTTTTAATGGCAAGCCCTCTGTGTAAGAGATAATAATTATTTGTAAATTAGACTTTATTAGAAATTCTCATTAGTTATAGGTAAACTCTCAATGGGAATTATGCCATTGATATCAATAGGGCCAGGATTCCCCTGTTTGATTTCTTATGAGTTTGTTTTCTGGAAGCAACCACCATGTGCAATGGAAGGGAGTAACATGGACCAATTGACAGCCAGGCATGGGTGGCGGGTGAAGCTTCCTGCCTATTCTGCCCACGGCGCCTGCCCACACTCCGCCCCAAGCCCCAGCCCCTCCCCCACTCGCTCCCCTCCCGCTCGCCCCCCCACTGCTCCTCCTCCACCCCCTCCCGCATGAGGCCCCCACTGCTCGTGCTTTCCACGTCCCTCCTCTCCTCCACCCTACACCCCCGTGGAGGTGGGGGGGGGTGAGGAGGGACGCAACGGGGGAGGGGAGTGGAGGAGAGGAGGGATGCATCGAGCGGCAGGACCTCCAGAGAGTGGGGATGGAGTGGAGGAGAGGAAGGACTCAGCCAGGCAGTGGCGGGCTGCGGGGACCTCGGGGAAGGGAGGGGAAGAGGTGGAGCCACCATAGCCCAGGCAGCAGGTCAGCAGCGGCAGTGCTAAGCCTCCCCTGGCCTATTATACCCGCCACCCATTCAGCCGGGCCAAAGGTTATCTGAACAACAGCATTTTGTATGGAATGCAACAGGAACCATGGGCGTTGGGGGTTGGTTGAAGAGGGGAAGTTTCCTGGGGTCAGGATGATGAGCTGGTGAGCTCTGAATGAGAGTTTTGTCTGTGGGGATAGAAATGGAGGGAAAGGAAGGGATGGATCTTGGAAATGATATGAGGAGAAAAAGGCCAGGATTTGGAAATAGTTTTGATATGTGGGGCACGGGAGACGGAATTCGACCTATCACACAGGGCAGTGCAAGCTTTTCATGATGAAATCCAAAAGCAAATGGGTAACTCAGGCAGCTTGGTGTTTGAAATATGGATATGAAACCAGGTCGGGACCTGAAAACCTTTCACCAAAGCTAAGCTTCTTTCTTGTTTTCTGGGGAGGAGCATATTTGTCTGAGCCCAGGTTTTCAAACAAAAGATGCCAGTTAGTAACAAAGTGTGTCTTTTAAGCTAAGGGGAATCCCCACAAACTCACATATACTAGTTGAAAGACATGAAAAAACTAAAAAGGATAGGATTTTGCTGAAAGGTGTGTGTTTTTTTACATTGCGCAATTCTTATTTGCAGTGCAAACATTTGCTCAATTTTGTTTAAGTAGGCAAATTTTGCAGTTATTTTCTGAAGTTGTTTAATTTTTCCCAGCGCTCTTAAAGTGAAAGCAGTAAGTTATCACCTTAAATGCAACCTTCCCCCCAATACATTTTTGATGGTGCATTTGATTTCCAAGGTTTTTCTTATCTTGGTTTTTGTTTTCCCCAATTGTGTTTGTTAGGGAAGTAATTTGGCATGTCATGATATTCCACCTTCTGTTCCACCTTTTTATTAGACCTTAATAGAAAAATACATAGTAGGTTCCCAATCCTGCAAACACTTAGCATATGTGAGTAGTCCAGTTTAACCCAGTGGGGGCTACTCATGCACCTAAAGTTACTCCTATGTATAAGTGTTTGAAGGATCGGAGTGTAAGTGATTAATCTTTTTTAATTAAAGCCTGCAAAAAAAAAAAAAAGTACAGTACAGCTCACAGACACCATAAAATCTGAAATAAATTCAGAGGAGAGGATTAAAGTGTTGCAGTAAAAAACAAAACCCCAACACCTTTAAGATCCAGAATGCAAAGAGTTTTGGTTTTGCTCAACCAGATTTAAGTTAAAGTGCACGCTTTATGGTCTAGTAACATAGCAACGTTTGTTATGTATAATAACAAGCATCCGAAATGACACAATAAAAAAAGAATTATCTGCGATTAGAACTAAACTATTGAAATTTCTCCAGCTGGAGCCAAAATTTGGAAGGGAGAGGGGATGGGGGCGGGGGAGGTGGGGGAGAGTTTATTATTTCAGTAGCTGCAGTGAAAATCCCCTCTGGGTGTTTTGCAAACCGCCCTCTGCTCCTTGAAACCATCCCCCTCATTGACATGGTAATGGGCTTTGTTGAATTCAAAGACGATTACATCAGACATGTGTGGCCTCTTGTGGGTTTTCCAAGGCTTATAAAGCACACAAATTATATGAAAATATTGGGCTGAAAAATTAGTAAGCCATAGGAGTTTGTGTTGTTTTAGCCATGCTTTACTGCAGGGAAAGAAAACTGTGACTACTAGAGACCTCTGGCCCGTCTTTCCTAGCTACTTTCTTTATTATTTTTCTTTTCTGGTGGGCTCTCTTTGGATACACCATCTGTATTTTTAAAGGTCTTTCATACTGGGGGGCGGGTGGGGTGGACGGTGGACTTTTCAGTGTGTTAGGCTTAAAGACCAGACTTAATTCTCCTCTCAGTTACACTAGTGCAACTCTATTGACTACATGGCATAACCGAGAGGAGAATTTGGGTGCACATTTTTTTTTTTTTAAAGATTGCTCCCCAATGTTGCTGGGCACTGTTGTGGTACCTACTCAACCAATATTTACACATGCAAAATGGGCCATGGCAGGTGTCACTGCTTTTTGACGTTTTCTTGGGGAAACGAGTGGATTCGCAGGGTTTTTTGCAGTGCGTTTTAAAAACCAACCTTTAAAAATGTAGCCCCACACGCGTATCAATTTACATTCCATTTACTTTCATTACTGTTTTCTAACAAGGTTTGCCTAACTACCCAGGACCAAAGTATTAACATTAGGCACGATAGCTGGACAGCTAATTTCACATGTCGGCAACTAAATTCAGCCCAAGGTTGTGACCGCCACAAGCTTTGTGTAAGGGGTGGTATGTACAGCATTGCCAACTCTCATACTTTTGTCATGAGTTACATGATCATTACTGTTTTCCTTAATGCTCCAGCTCCTGGAGTCAAGTGGACATGTGTTGATTTCAACCTTCATTCTTAAAAAAAAAGTAAATTTCTAGCCCTTGTGGCTGTGGAGAAATCTTGAAAATGTGACCCCTCCAGTGCACCCTAAGGCCTGGTCTACACTAGGGGGGAGATCAATCTAAGATACGCAACTTCAGCTACGAGAATAGCGTAGCTGAAGTCAATGTATCTTAGATCGACTTAGAATCACTTGCTTCGCGTCCTCGCGGTGCGGGATCGATGGCCGCGGCTCCCCCGTTAACTTTGCTTCCGCATCTCGCCGAGCTGGAGTTCAGCAGTCGACGGGAGAGCGATCGGGGATTGATTTATCGCGTCTACACTACACGCAATAAATCGATCCCCGATAGATTAATCGCTACCAGCCAATCTGGCGGGTAGTGTAGATGTACTATAAGGCTCAAAAAGCAGATGGCAAATAAAAATAACACCAACTCTATTATTTTTACATGATCTCCTGATTTTCAAGCCAATCGCATGATTTTTGGTGAGCCTGACTCGTGATTTTTGAACATTTGGGGTTGGCAATCCTACATGTAAGTGCATCCTCCCAGGTACAGTCCAGGGCAGGATTTGCGCCTCTGAAGAAGCACAGATTCCTTCCAGCTTCCACCCTTATTCTAAGCTGTATCAACAGCAAATGGCATCATATCAAACACCAGCTCAATTGTCCTGACAAGTGAATCGTTAAGGGAATTACCAAGGCATCATACACTCCCTACTTACCAATGCGAGGGAATTGCATGTACCCAGCATCTATTTATCCCTTTGTGCCTAGATCCAAGGACTGTGTTTCCTATGCTGGAAGTAAGGGGTTGATTTGACCTTACTTCCCCTTTACAGCTTCGGAGTCCCAGGGATGACTGAGTGCTAAGTATGGCTTCCTTATCAGAGCGGGGAGGGATAGCTTAGTGGTTTGAGCATTGGCCTGCTCAACTCAGGATTGTGAGCTCAATCCTTGAGGGGGGCATTTAGGGATCTGGGGCAAAAATCTGATCTGTCTGGGGATTGGTCCTGCTTTGAGCAGGGCATTGGACTAGATGACCTCCTGAGGTCCCTTCCAATCCTGATATTCTATGATCAGGTGCTGAACTCAGCTGGGTGTTATGGGTGCGAAGCACCTTCCCAAATCAGACCAAACTCAACTAGGTGCTTAAATATGGATTCAAGGACTTAAAATTTCCAGCCAGTTTGAAAATTTTACCCATGGGTATTTTGCTTCCCCAAAAACTCAAACCCAAAGAAACATTTCTCACCCAGCCCAGCTTCTCTTCTGAGCTGGTCACGGAGCAAAGTCCAGCGTTGCTCAAACTGGGACATCACATGGCATTACAACTGTGATACATCCTGTATCTAGCAGAGAGGACAGTTCAGTTGTGGGGGTTGGGGAGACAGTTCTTATTGTGGAGAGAGTTCATCTAATGGTTAATGTCAGGGAACCCGGACACCTGAGTTCCCTTCCCAGCTCTGTCTAAACTTGGGCAAGTGACCCCACCTGACTGTGCCTAAGTTATTGTTCTATGAAATGGATATCTCATATGTCATGGTGGGGACGTGGGTTATTTCTGTATATATTCCCTGAGTGAATGGGTTATTTGAGTTGATCACGGAATAATTGATGGGTCTCTCTCTCTTTTATGGCAGCTTCTTGAAAATTGAAATACATTAACGAAAAGAGGGGTTGTGAGGCTTCACTAGCTATATGTAAAATGTTTTGAGGTCTTACCCTAAATGAAGCTACAGTGACACCTGTGACATTTTTTTGCTCTCCAGTTCTCTTCTTGCTACGGCACGAATGCCCCTTTCTAAGAATTCTGCGTGATTGAATGTTAAAGGCCGATTATACAGTTATCCCAAAATGCAAGAATGCAGTTCCGAAGGTTACACTCCAGGAGGGGTTGATACAACAGTGTTGATACAGGTTATTGACATACTTTATCAGGAGTTAACAAATGCAATGCAAGTCCTCCTGTTTCCATTCGGGTTACCATGTAATCAGGCAAATTGTCCACACCTCAGAGGCAAATAAAAGAGGCTGCTTATGTAAAGGACTTTGCTGTGGGTAATATTTATTTGATCTTGTCTGTCTATAGTTTCTGTCGTGATCAAGTTTATTCGTGTGTTGGTTCCGGTGTGACAGGGGCGAGGCAGAAACTGTCCAGTTAGAGTTGAGAAGTTTCCTGTTCACCCAAGCAAGAGGTGGTGGTCTCAGGTGTTGTCATGTGAGAGAAAAGAAAACATTTTCCTAAGAGGACAGGGTCATAGACCTACAGCTCAGAAATAATCAATACATTCATGAGCCGGAGAGTGACAACACCAGAGTGTTGCCCAGAATTAAAAGGAAGGATGGTCTCACAGACTCATAGACTTTTAGGTCAGCAGGGACCATCGTGATCATCTAGTCTGACCTCCTGCAGATTGCAGGCCACAGAACCTCACGCACCTACTCCTGTAACAGACCCCTAACCTCTGGCTGAGTTACTGAAGTCCTCAAATCATGGTTTAAAGACTTCCAAGTTACAGAGAATTCACCATTTACAGTAATTTAAACCTGCAGGTGACCCATGCCCCATGCTGCAGAGGAAGACGTAAAAAAAACCCAGGGTCTCTGCCAATGTGACCCAGGGGAAAATTCTTTCAAAACCCCAGATGTAGTCATCAGTTAGCCCCTGAGCATGTGGGCGAGACCCACCAGCCAGACACCAGGGAAAGAGTTCTCTGTAGTAACTCAGAGACCTCCCTATGTAGTGTCCCATCTCTAGCCATTGGGAATTTTTGCTATTGGCAGTCGCCGATGGGCCACGTGCCATTGTAGGCAGGCTTGTAATTAACATGGTGTTTTAGGGTTCAGAAGATCCATGCTCAATTGCTTACTCGGTGACAGACTTCCAGTAGGACCTTAGGCAAGTCATGTTCCTTACCTGGTGCCCAGCGAGCTGCCGGCTGCACTGCTAGGCGTGTTCTTCTGGCATGGCTAGGGCTTCCACTTGCCTGCCCGGCAGGGTTGCCAACTGTCTAATTGCGCAAACCTAAAGACCCTTGTCCTGCCCCCTGCCCCGCCCCTTCCCTGAGATCACACCGCTGTCCTGCCCCTTCTCCGAGGCCCTGTTCCCTGCTCAGTCTATCCCCCCTCCCTCCGTCAGTCACTCTCCTCCACCCTCACTCAGTTTCACCAGGCTGGGATAGGGGTTGGGGTGCAGGACGGGGTGTGGGGTGCAGGCTCTGGGAGGGAGTTTGGGTGCGGGCTCTAGGCTGGGGCAGGGGGTCGGGGTGTGGAAAGGGGTACGGGGCTGAGCTCTGGGTGGGAGTTTGGGGGCAGGAGGGGGTGCAGACTCTGGGAGGGAGTTTGGGTGTGGGGTGTGGGCTCTAGATTGGGGCAGGGGGTTGGGGGTGCAGGAGGGGGTCAGGGGGTCAGCACTTTCCTCGGGCGGCTCCTGAAAGCGACGGGAACACCCCTCAGGCAGCAGCTCCTAGGTGAGGGGCCCAGGGGGGTCTCCACTGCCCACAGGCACCACCTGCATAGCTCCCATTGGCCGCAGTTCCCGGCCAATGGGAGCTGTGGAGTTGGCGCTCGGTGGGGGGCAGCGTGCAGAGACCCCCTGCCCCGCAGGGGCCGTAGGGCCATTCTAGCCGGTTCTGGGAGTGGCGCGGAGTGAGGGCCGCCAGGAAGAGGTATTCATATATGGTTGCTACATAAACACAACATGCTCACTAGTGCCGCCATTGCCACAGACCTAATGGGAGCTTCAGCTCTGCCTGTGTTAGGGGCAGATCGATTTAGAAGTGAGAGAGTCTGTTTTGACTACCAGTTAGGTGGGTCTGAAGACAGGAGGAGATTTGAAGGGGAGGCTTTTCTCCTCTGTGACTTCTGGCACTGTTTCATTAGCCCAAGCATGCATGATTAATTGCCCATCATTTAAATAGCTCTTTTTATTCCGGCCACTCACAATATTATTAGTATGAGCTACTGGTTTTCCAAAGCCAATTATTGTAGGATTAAAACACGGTATCTGCCCGTATATGTGTGTAGATGCATAAATAAAGAACGAGCAATCAAATAAAAATATAGATATATATATTTGCAGCACATCATGTATGTCTATAAAACTCCTTGTAAGGAAAGGTTCAGACTTGAACAAGCAATGGGCTGCAGGTTTGTAAAAGGAGTCGTCAGTGGGGGGACCCTTTAGAGCAAACACATGTGTCAAGCTTTTGTTCTTAAGTGGACTAACGCTGGAGCCTTTGGGGAGAACCTTTTGGCGTTGGCCATTTTTAAAGGGCTGGGGAGAAGGAGGAAAGTGAGAAAACAATTCTCCCTAGGAAGCTGTGGCAGACTAAATGGAGCTTGTTGTTATTGGCAAAGATCTCGATGCTGAGGACAGCAGCATCGTCGCTGGAGCTGGAGGCAGTGGAGGTTTAAATAAATAAGGAGCGATCCATGAACCACGATAAGTGTAATCTAGCTGTGTGGGTCTGTCTGCTCTTTGAACCAAGGGGGTATCAGTGGGGATGCAAGGAAAGGGAGGTGAATGGGTATTATTTTACTGTGGATTCAGAAGCAAATTAGGACACATTTATCTTGCTAGCAAATGTAATGTTTGTCGGGGGGATCAATTAGCCCTGCTCCTCCGTAATATCAAACGATCACATGCACATACACACACAAAGCTAGCTTCTGGGAAAGTCACAATCAGGGCACTACTGGGTGTCAAAGGGCAATGACCTTAATGCAAAGCCCACTAAACTCAGTAGGAGTTGCTACGCTGATTTTAGTGGGTTCTTACTCAGTTTTGCTCAATCTTTACTGCAGTAAGTACCGGTGAAGTTAATGGGGATTTTGGCTCACAATCTGGCCCAAAGACTCAAGTGCAGATACAGACGCTCCCCGACTTACGCAAGCATTCTGTTCTGGAACGCCTTGCGTAATTCGAATTTTGCATACGTCGTAAACATTACCCGACCATTATGCAAAAATAAAATAAAAAAAAAAACTATTTCTAGCTTACGGAACTTTATCCGTAAGTGCGGATTTGCATAAGTCGGGTTTGCGTAAGTCAGGGGCATCTGTATGGAATAATAATAATACTAACAAGGCGTGAGACACCAGTGGCCAGTGCTGTGCAGAAAGGCAAGTCTAATATCTAGTTCTCTGTTCAGGATGGATTTTAAAGAATACATTCACTGACACTAAGGGTACGTCTACACTACCCGGATTGGCGGGTAGTGATCAATCGGGGATCGATTTATTGCATCTACTTAGACGCGATAAAATCGATCCCCGATCACTCTGCCGTCGACTCCGGAACTCCACCATGGTGAGAGGCGGAAGCGGAGTCGACGGGGGAGCAGCAGTGGTCGACTCGCTGCCATCCTCACGGCCAGGTAAATCGACCTAAGATACGCCGACTTCAGCTACACTATTTGCGTAGCTGAAGTTGCGTATCTTAGGTCAACCCCCCGCCCCCGGTGTAGACCTAGCCTTAGACTCACCAAAGCAGTGTACACAGAGGTTTAGTGGCATGGGACCAAATGCATTCTGCCTGTCTAATGCAACAGGCTTGTTACAGACCTCCATGCAGGGAACTTTCTTAGAGGATCAGTGCCCATTGGCTTGCTGAGCAAAAATTTTAAAAGTGCCTAAGTCCCGAAATATTGATTTTGATTTTTTTTCTGATGAAAAACATCAAGACAAAAATTGTGTCTTGAATTAACATTTCAAAGCAAAACTAATATTTTGACTTCATTTTGATGATAAAATGTCATTTCATTTCATGTTTTGGAAACGTAAACTATTTTGCTCTTTCGTGTTCAGTTTGGCAATTTGGGGTACTAGGAAGTTAAAAAATAAGAGCAAATGTCAGAAAAAAAATTCCCTGATTCACTTTTTTACTTTTTACTTTTTTTTGGTCTTTTTTCTATTCTTTTCTTTTTGTTTTTTACTATTTTCTTTCACTTTTTAATTTCTCCTTCCAAGTTTTTCTAGTGAAAAAAAATCTAGAAGATGTAAAAATAGTAATGGGGAGGGGAGAATCCCAAATCCTCAAAGTGAAAATGGAAAATGGAAATTGTTCAGCTTCCAGGAAAAAAAAACACACAAAATTTTAAGTGGAAATGAATATTTTTATTTCATATAGAAATATCCTGTAAAAAAATAAAATTTCTTGACAAAAAATATTGAAGGGAAATTTTTCTCATAGAAATTTCCATGGAAATGTTTTAGGTTTTTATCACCAGCTCTGAAAAGAACATTCAATAGTGACCCAGATGTAGCAGAAATGAACAATGATCAAAAGCTATGCACAAGTCTTCTTCTTCGGAGGCCCTTTAACCACTTCATTTCTTAGATACTTACTACCCCTTGAAATATTGAAACCTTTTGCTCTCCCATTGATGTTGTATTATGCTTGCAGGCTCTCTGAGCTGGGACTTGTTAACTGTTTGGCACAGCTGTTGTGCATTGATGCTATAGCCACACATACATGCACTGTATATAAAACTAGGCTTGGAAGGGTTCCATTTTTATCGGTAAATGTCGGTAAACAACAATTTCACCATACGCACAAAACACACAAAACAATATTTCCATCTATAATAATCAAAATGTGCAGAGGCAAAGTCCAAAAATACTGCCTGAGAACTTATTAAAGTCCTACCTTAAGGTGTGTAAAACCTGTTGTAATGAATGCGGCATAAAGCGCATGTTTACCACTCTGCTAAAACAGCTGGCTTATAAAGCTTTATTTAATCACAGACAATCATTAACTTTTTGAATCTCAATGTCTACTAACTCCTCTGGCCCATTATTTGGCACAACTGTGAAAATTTATATCAATAAAAATTAAAAAGGCTTAAAAATAAACACTGATATCTGTAGAAACTATAAAAAATAATTGAATTCTACCAAGCCTATATAAAACAGGTCAGTTACGTTTGGAGTATATCCCAAAGAACTGTCATACTGGCCTGCCCCCGAATCCTCAGCAAGTCCTGTGTATAGTGCTGTGATGAAACCCAACAAGAATCTTACTTCCAGGGATTCGTCCACCAAAAAAAAAAAAAATTAACGAAATTCAAACTCAGTCTTCTGCTGATTGTTTAGCCTCCGCACATACACAGAGAATATTTAACAAAGGAGGGAACATTAATTCCCCACCTAATAATGATCGTAAAAGTCCTTGACACATTCCATTGCCACGCACCTGATTCCTGCGGCCAGAACCAACAGCAGGTCCAGGTTAAGCTGCTTGAATACAGGGAGCCAAGAATCAAGCGCCTGTTTGTAATTTTTCCATGTAAATAAGAGCCGCATTAGTGCCCTTACAGGCTATATAAAGAAGCCTTCGTTTAGCAGTAAAGCAGAACTATTTTTACAGAAGCAAGCGTGAAAAACTGGATCCACAAATTTAGCAAGATCACAATGAATAAAAAAAGTCCCATCTGGGACTGTTTATTTCTTCATTTGGGGGTGGCAGGAAAGGGAAGATATTGTTACTACGGATTCAAGCAACAGGACAAGGTTTGTAGAGCAATTCTAATTGAATGGCACAAACGGTGCCGCGAAATTTTTTGCCTCAGGGCTACCCATTGTATATCTTCTCACTTAGGATGCGGGGGGAGTCGTGAAATGAATCGAAGCTGTTCTGGCACCTGAAAACGGGTCAGAGAGAACATCAGGTGGCCATCAGATGGGACAGGCTTTGAGTCTATTTTGAGCCACCTTTGAACCAACAACACAGCTCCAAAAGGCCCATTACCCTGACCCACCAGTAATAAAGGACTGGCGAATGGCAATTAGAGCCTGCTCCCATAAACTGAGCTGCACTTCCTGTAAGATACTGAACCTCTCATCTCCTGTTCCAGTCACTGTGGGGCAGAGGGGCAGGGAGGGAACCATTCAATACCTCAGCATGACGCTTGTTCATCCTTAAAACACTTTTCAAACAATAACTTCGCAACAATGTCTGAGAGGTGGGAAAGTATCATTACCTCCATCTCATGGACTGGGACGAGGTCACAGAAGAAGTCAGTATCAAAGACACCCAAAAATCCTGAGACCAAACTCTACTCTACTCTATTCGGATGGAAGTAACGCCATGTACTTCAAATGGAGTCACTCTGGATTTCTAGCTGCTGTTGGATTTGTGCCCATAACTTCTGGCCTTATATAGAATCACAGAACTAGAGGGCTGGCAGGGACCTCATCAAGACTAGCACCCTGCCCTGAGGCAGAACAAAGTCAGCTCAGGCCATCCCTGACAGCGGTTTGCCCAACCTGTCCTAAAAATCCTCCATTGGGCACTAAGCTGCAACATATCACTCATTCCCCACTGCCCTACTGAAAGCACAGTGATGGCCAGAAAGGGGACTTGGCCAGATGGCATGTTTGTGTTTCTGCCATTTATTCTCCAGCAGTGTCTTCCATATGAAATGAACTCAGCCTGTGAATCAAATCAAACTTTCTCCAATTGCCAGCACTTGAAATGCAAGCTGCATTCTTTCTGCTTCCTTCGTCACTGCCACCCAGTAAAGCTTTGCAAGCAGAACACAGGGCCTGATCCAAAGGCACCTCTTGGCCACTACACCCCATCTTGGAATACCCTTCCACAGACTCTGTCATGGAGGGGTCTGCTATGCAGCTGTCACCTCGTTTTTCAGACAGGTCAGGATTGTGGAAGTAAATTTCTCCTTTGTGCTTCCTCTGTTGGGTGCCAGTTTTCTGGCAGGCACCTATGCCCGAGTTTGATGCGGACATACAAAGGGAAGAGGTCTATTGGACTCAGAATTCCAGGGCAAATTCTGGTTTCCATCACGCTAGCATAAACCAGCTGTAAATCTAGTAATGGCTTTAGTGGAGCTCCTCGTGATATAGGATGACATAGCAGACAGCAACAGTATGTCTCCTGGGAGCCAGGTTCTTCAGATGGTGTAATCAGATGGTGTAAATCAACCTGATTAATTTCAGTGCCGATTTATGCCACCTTGAGCACAAAGGGTCCTATTTTTAATCCCTCCTTGATTTCTGTTTTGCATGCTTGTCTTAATTCCTGCATTTTTGTTAAAATCGCCCCTGCTCCCCCAACGTGTAGGTGAATTGCACTTTGTGTTCTTCTTTTGGTTTGGCTTTGGACACAGGGAATTCCAAACAAGCTGAGTGATGAAAATCAGCCCATAAGCTGCAATTATTCGTGTCTGTTGAGCGATGTCGCCCAAAAGGGATTAGAGGGTAAATAGTCTTCTCCGCGCACACAGCAGTTCCCATCACTGCAAATGTGTCAGGCTCACGTTGGAGTCCAGATCCAACGGCACGTTAGTTACAGTGCAAAAACAAGATCTACAAATATTTTCTATAGCGTAATTATACAAAATGAGTGGAAATTTCTACCCCCACCCCAAAAAAAACATATCCCACTATGAACACAGAGCCGGACTGCCAACTATGCAAGAACATAAATATCATTTAAGTTGTTTCGTACAGGGTAGTAGCTGGAAAGTGGAAAAATGATTGAGGGACAAGTGGTTTTAAAAATCCCCCAGAGGCCTGTAACTTACCTGTTTATTTCAAGAAGAGCTGCAACTGCCAAAAAGAAAGGAGTTACTTGAGCTGATATCATGTTCTGTTTTCACAGCAAATTTCAAAATAAACAGGCATCAAGTCATTGATTCTCTCTCTCTTCTCTCTCACTCTGAATATGAATATGTGATGTCATAGGCGCTGACTTTTCATTTGGCAGGTGGGTGCCCCACACCGGCTCTGCCCCCTCCCCCAAGGCCCCGCCCCCATTCCACCTCTTCCCGCCCCTGCTCCTCCCCCTCTCCTGAGACTCCCTCCCCTGAGTGCCTCCCGCCCACCGCTCCCACTTTCTCTGCCCCCTCCTGCCTTAAGGTGAGAGTGGCAGGGGGCAAAGAGGAGCGAGTGGTGGGGCAGCCCCGCTGAACAGCTGATGGGGGAGCCACTAAAGAGCTGCTGGGAGCATAGGTCCAGCCACTGAAATTGGCGGCCAACCCCAGGGCCAACAGAGCAGCGGCCCCGGTTAGCCCAGTGGGTGCTGATCACCCCCTATTTTTTCTCCATGGGTACTTGAGCCCCTGAGCACCCACAGAGTCAGCCCCAATGTGTGGTGTATACATAGAGGTATAGGTATGTATAAGCATATACAGGTATACCCACACACAGGCTGAGATCCTACAATGGAACTACTCACATGAGTAAAATTAAACATGTGTGTAAGTATTTGCAAGATCAAGGCCATGAATACATCTGCACCACAGCGCCCAAGATGTGGCCATCTGGAGAATTCAAAATAAAGAGCACAGCAGTCTTCCTCTCAGGCCTCGGGTATGATGGGCAGCTAGCTTAAGTATTGGTCCTCAGAAAAAAAAATTGGTTTGGAAGTCTCCTCTCCCAGCAACTTTTGGGATATCAAGGATAGTCCCTCTGTTTTTATAGTAGACACACACAGATTCCATTGAGAGCGAGCAGCTAGAGTCCTTTGAAAACATTTGGCATTATCCCCTGAAAGGGGAAAAGAGAGAAAGCCATGAAATAAATGTAATGAGCAACAACACTGCTGTGATATCCCAGGAAATGGAAACGGAATTTGTCATCATCATACTTGACAGGGTTTACTATGTCAGTGATGAAAGGGCATGACATTTCTATGGTTAAGTCTGGGTGATGATAAGTCCCATGGGATGGTGATAACTAAGGGACCAAAGATGACTCCAGTTTTTTAAAATGACATAAATAATATAATAAATCAGTCAATAACCCCTTCATAGTTGATGGGTCAGACAATAGTGGCTAGGATGAAAACAACATTCATTATTGCATCTAATTATCAAAGCCTGCTTTAATTGTTACCTGGTACCCTTTGGCTAGGAAGAAGAGCGCACACTGGCGCGATCTTCATTTGTACAATTTTTTATGGAAGTGTGAATTTGATGCTCAAAAAAATGCGAGGAATTAATATTGAGACACAGGAGGCCTTACATTAGCTTCCCTCTTCAGTTCTTCCAACCTGAATCCTCATCACCAATATGTGGTGCTGTCCTGAGCAGAGACTACAGCGGACAAACTTTTCTTTGACTATTGACCTGTGCTGGCTCCAAACTAGAGAAACCAACTCAAGATTCCGCAACTCGTCTTCTGTCCCCTAAGCCATGGAGTTTCCTGAGTGCTTGAGTGGTTGACCCTAGCAATGAATTGTACTATGTATGGAGAATTAAAGAATGAATGCTCTGATCTTTCATTTAACCAGAAAAAGAGATTGATTCAACAGGACAACAGCCACTTAAGGGCCTGATCCTGTAGCCTTTACTGATTTGATTAGCTCCATTTGGGACAATAAGAACCGAGCATCTAAAAATAGTATCTGGATAGCTCAGTGGTTTGAGCATTGGCCTGCTAAAGCTAGGGCTGTGAGTTCAGTTCTTGAGGGGACCACTTAGGGATCTCGGGCAAATTCAGTATTTGGTCACTGCTAGTGAAGGCAGATGGCTGGACTTGATGACCTTTCGGGGTCCCTTCCAGCTCTATGAGAGAGGTATATCTCCATATAAAACAACATGGTAGGCTGTGGATCTGAAAACAACAGGGTATATTTATAGCACTTGAAATATCCAAAGCCATCTGTTAACATTAATAGCCATAAAACCCCAGAGAAGAAGTGGAATTTATCCTCATATAGCATTTCATTACACAGGGCAGTCATATGACACTCTCACGGCCCCCTATGCTGATTATGCACCTTCAGTCTGTCTAGCTGCATTTATACCTAACTCATCACCATGTTATCTGAGCTGTCTTTCAGAGTTGTTGACCAAGATCTGTAGACGGATCATATAAGAGATTAATGACCTACTAAGTCCTTAGGCACCTGCACCTTTCCAAAGACTGTAAGAGCACTGGAAAGTTTGAACCCTCTGATAACAAGTGCAACCCAGCCATGATAAGAAGTATGACTGGAACTCGGTGAAGTGAGGTAGACATAAAAGAATGAGGAAAAAGAGGTGGGTGACTGCTGAAACCTTAGCTCGCTCTTGTAATGATGAATAAGCTCGAATAAGAGAGGACCAGAGAGCTGCCAGATCAAACACTGGGTGCCTCATGCGGTGAGGAGAAAGAGCTCAGCTGTGAACAGCCTCGGTGGGATGGCTCCTAGTAACTTCCCTGCCTGCCCGGAGCCACTGCAAGGAAATCTGGGACTCCCTTTTGAAACCATTCACTTTGGGCTCCTGGCTGAAAGGATAAAGAGCTTTCTCACCCACTTCATCTACTCTCAAACATTGGCCATGCCAGCCTGAGGACTGGGGAAGCTTGGGCCCTCGGACCCCATCTCAAAGTGTGGAGGTGGAAAAGGAAATGAGTACGTGGCTCATCACTGGTGGGTATGTTCATGGAGGGAGCTAATGGCAAAGTAGATGGAGGTTCCCTTTTAAGCAATTATAATATGCCCCCCGACACCAGAGCTACAGGAAAAAGGAAATGTTCTAATTCCCCAGGGAGTGCACCCACAGCTAAGGCAGCCATAACGGTAATAAACATTCATTGTTTAATAGATTTTTAAGGCCAGAGGGAACCAATAGATCATCTAATCTGGCCTCCAGTATAACCCCAGGCCATAGAATTTCATCCCAGTACTCCTGTGTTGAGCCCCATAACTTGTGTGTGACTAAAGCATCTCTTCCAGCAAAGGATAGAGTCTGGATGTGAAGACACCTAGAGATGGAGAACCCACCACTTCCCTTAGCAGCTTGTGCCAATGGTTAACCATCCTCACTGTTGAAAATCTGTGCCTTATTTCTAATTTGAATGTGTCTCATTTAACTTTCAGCCATTTAATTTATCGAAGAGGGCATGATAAGAACTAAAGAGTCTTTTATTACTCAGCAGGCAGCTTGATGGCACCTAACAGGTTCAGCATAGTCCGAACAATTGTATTGTATTTTGTTTTGGTAATTTTTAGATGTTTGGTTTGATTTTCATTTTTTTTAATAGCCTTTTGTTTTTAAGCAACAAAAATTGCAGGGGGATTTTTATTTCTTTCTACATTTTCTGGGTTTTTACAAAAAAAAAAAAAGCAAAACTATTTGTCCCTAGCGATTGCACTACTGGTACCTCCCTCCCTATCATGTAGCAGATTTATTTCAGCATGAAAGGCATACTATACAACTACATTCCACAGTTATATCCCATTTGTCAGAAATTTGATACCCACAGACATGGTGTTAAAAAAAGGAAAGTAAGCTGCGTAATGATTATTTTCTTGTTACCATTTTGCTGGTTAAAATGCACAACCAGAGATCTTCTGCAGTTGCAGAGATCTTCTGCAAATACAATATCAATAAAGAACTAACTTGTAGCTTGTTTGTTTCTTCTTTCCCTGACTACAGAACTAGTTGTTCCAGATAAATTGGCACAGTATTAAGAAAGTAAACAGTTAACTGTCTGAAGTTCTGAAGTGCCGTCATGTTTTTTTCCTCTAACTCTCACACCCTTATCTCAATTGCCATTATAAACCATCACCTGCAACAGCTATCTAGCTAGTCCAAGCAACTTTCATCTGGCATCAATTGAGGCTGTAAACGAAGTTCATAAGTGCACAGCCCAGGTGTCTGCAATTTTACTCCACTGATCCATTCGAAAGCCCCCAACCAATTTCAACTGACTTGCTTCGTACCTTCAGAGATGGCAGTAAAGTATATTATGGGATAGTCCCAAGATCATTATGGCAATTTAGCTAAAGATTTGCTGATTTCTCTTCTAATGAGCTGAGCTTGCAAATGATCAAAGATCATTAAGAAAACATGAGTGTTGGAAATCGAAATCAAATGTGCTAAAATAGATAATGTTCTTCACATTTCTGGGGACTGTATATTCTCAGGGAGAGAGAATTGTCTTGACTTGTTAATATATATTCTGTACCCAACACATGACTATACAGTTGCCTGTATCCCGGCAGATCATTTGTTAGCATGTCACACACCGAATATTTTGGAAACAGAGAAATTATGACCATTGATTTGCTTTCATTGAGAAGTGACAATAATAAACCAAATGACACCTCATGTCCGCTGAGTCAGGTTCAGGGGCTTGCCGTGGTTTTGAAGACCACTAATCGAATGAGCGAGGGAAGAGCTAATGTGAAACAAATGAAAGTAGAAATTCATATCATGTGTTGCTATGATAGCTAAAGACCTCTTCAGTTGCTGTATGTCCCTGCAACTTTTCAACTGAGCATGGGTTCCAGACAGTTGCTTGGGCCACTGAATCACACTTACATGCTTAGTATTTACCATGTATAGATTTAAATTTCCTAAAGCAGAACTACTGGAAGCCTGACGGCTACTCCCCAATGCTTCTCCCTTGACCACATAGTGATACCTTTGATTGATTTGTGTGATCAGCCCAGACAACAGTATTGCCAACCCCAACCATTCAGAAATCATAACTCATCCAATACTCATCCATTATCCTGATTCCCATGAACCACTCCACTGACAGCTCTTCAGTGCCTCTAGTAAATGAACTTGTTAGTCTCAGTCCAGTTCCTATTGGAAATCACTAAATCAGTCACTTTATTTGGTGTTAATTCACACTCCTCATTGCCAGTCTCAGTGGAGAAACCAGGCTTTTAATGGATCATGCCAACGGAACTCTGCTTTCCAGCCCAAAGGTGGAACTTCCTGCTCACGGATGAGGCATATTGCTCGTAGTGACCCGGAGAAAGATTGCGCTGTCACTTTGTGCCATATAGGCTCAATCCTGAGCCCTGTTCTGGTCCTTTTGCAACATTCCCACGATGCAAAGGAGCAGGAAAACAGCCAAGCCTCCCCTTGGGTACAGCCCAAGTAGTATTCTCCTATGCCAACCATCCTTGCAGCTCCTGGTATAGAGTGAGCTGGGGTCATCCTCAGCAGAGTGGGAGATATACCCATCCAGACATAGCTTAAAGCATTCTGGCATTGCTCTAAACTACCCAGAGCCCAGGACTGATGAGCAACAAACACCCATCCACCTAGCTGCACCCAACAGATACTGGAGGATTGAGGCCTCAGTAATTTGGATACACAGAAGAATTCAGACTCTAGCACTTAATTCATTTAGATTCTTCTGTAGCTGTCGTTGACTTTGAGCTCATGATCCGGCTCCGTGTGGCTCTGGGTTTTTTCAGTCTCAGTGGAAATTTTGTTTTGGAAATGATGCCGGGAGCGCAAACAGGAAGCAGGAAGGACTTTTTGCAAAAATGCAAGACCCTGAAGGAGCTGCAGTTTCACTTTTTGGATCCAACCCACCGCTTAGTTTTGCAACAACAGCAAGAACTGAGTGGCGAGGTCAAGAGAAAAGTAAACATGTAGCAGCCGCAGAGAGCGACTTTCAAAATCGCTTTTTGGAACTCTGAGTCATTTTATGTGCTGCATGCAGCCAAGATGCCTAGAAAAATAAAGAAAGATGCTGACCAGTCCCCGCAGAGCAGCCGTCTATTGACAGTTGGGATTAAGTGGTAGGAGTGCTCAAAGTGGGTTTGGGGTTTTTTTTATAGGCCTATTGCCTTTGTTTATTGTAATTTTGATTTTAGTTATTTCTGTTAAGACATTTGGGGGCTTCTGGGCATAGTGCCTATTAACCAAAATGTATCGTTCCTGCTAATATTGTTGTTCATTTATTTGGGAGCTCATCTATAATTCTGTGGTGCTGTTCTCAGCTGGAGTGTAAAAGATGGGGGACCCAGGGTCCTATAATGCAGCAGCACATGCTGGGCGACAAACAGAGCACAGGGGTAGGATATGGCAAAAAAGGATAATTTCCATAATGGTTCAGGGCAGGTCTGGGCGTGGGAGCAGAGCAGTAGGGGAAACTGTGCAGCAGGAGAAAGGACCCAGTCTTGCAAGCTCCTATGACCAAGTACATGGGTCCAGAAGGCCCATCTTAGGTGATCAAACCATGGACCTGGTCCTGTAGGCCCTTTCTATGGGATATATTGCTTCCTATCTAGAATATGCCTGTTAAAGTTGCTGTGCCTGATAATAAGCATTTGCAGGATCAAGTCCTATTGCTCTGAAAAATATTTGTAACCTCTTCATCAGTTTTGTTTTCCTTTCAGATATTTGCAAAGGATTATAAAGAAAACTAATACATTTGAGGGTTGATCCTGCTGCCTCCAATTTACCCTGAGTAAGGACTGCAGGATTAGGTCTGACATGGTACATCTCTAGGTGTCTGTTGTACTTAATGGGCTTGATTATCCCCTGTGCCCAAGCACAGAGAAAGAGAGGGAGGAGCATGAGGGAGCCTGTTATGGTTCCCTGATCGAGTCAGCTAGAGCAAGCATGAAGCTTATACCACTGACATAAGATTCCAAATGGACCTTACACTACTGGGAAATCACAGTAGCAGACCCCCACTTTATCCCACACTATGCTCCTTCCCTCCCTTAGGATGCCCCCTATACAAAGGTGGCATAGGGGGAAAGAGGATTCATGAGCTACCTCTACTAGGTTTCTTTAATTCTCTGCTAGGAGAATTCTCCACTGGCCATTTACAGCCTGATTCTTGCCTTTCTGCCCCATCTAAGTGGGACCTGGATCATGCAGGAGACTCTGACCTAGTGATTTTATCTCCACCACTTGCTTATTCTTATTAAATAGTTTGTAAAACACTTTGGACTCCTTCAGTATCAAAGGCGTGATTACATATGTATTGGTTGTAGAGTAATATATCGTTTAGAGCTGCAAGTGACTTTAACAGATAAACAAAAGTGCCAGCAAAGAGCTGTTCAGAGTACTATATTTCTCAGCTGTGTGTGTATAGGAGAGCTAGCCAGGAAATGTCCTCTCCTCCCCCCCCCCCCCCCCCCAAAAAAAATATTTTTTCTCAAAAAAACTGAAAACCATAACAATAAAAGTCGGGGACATGCAAAGGCAGTAGAAAAGGTTTCTCGAAAATGGACTCACAGGTCACAGGAGTAGCAGGAACAAGGGAAGTTTACCTGTTTATCTTCAAGCAGGTGACTCACCACTCCACCAAAACATTACCCTGGACCAAGTTTTATAGCTGATAGATAAGAATTTTTATCACATTCAGTTTAATGTTATTGCTTAACTTTCGGAGGTGTGCCGCAGTTCCTGGACTGCTGATTGGCTCAGGGGTATCTTGCCATAGGCAGTCCTGCATCAATCAATGACAGCCATCAGTATTTGCTTTTTCACAGCCACCGAGAGATTAAAGAGGCACTCCCCACCTTTTCCCAGTCAGTCAACTCTTTTCCCTTTCTGCCAGCCTTTGTGATTGGCAAATTGCAGTGCAAACTTATCAAATATTAAATGATAATTAATAGAGGACTTCCGTACTGGGGGAAAATAACAGGATTAGACAGGCCATTACCTTCTAGTGGTGTGTTTATCCTTTATAGCAAAGATAACTCTATGTACCTTAAGGGATTTCTCCTTCTTTCTGAACAATGCATATGTATGTGCAAACAGATGCATTATAAAATATTTTATACACTCTCTTACAGATCACCAGTTAAAAACACATATTAATGGGCCAGATCTCCAGCTGATGTAAATGGATGTAGCTCTCCTGATATCATTGGATTTATACTACCTGTGGAACTGAGTTATCATCCCAGTTGTCCTCCAGCTTGCATTTGTTTTGGATTCAGTGACATCACAGGAGACTCAGAACCTGTATCTAGTTACGCAGAACCAAAATCTGCCCTTATATAAGAAAATGAAATCTTATGGCACGAATCACTGGCAAATGTAAGTTAGTGGAGCTGGAGCCAGGGATCTGGCCCATATACTTCCCAGGGAGTTGAAGGTATCTATCTCAGGGCAGAACTTGAGCCTATACTATATATGCAGGGGAAATATTTGCTTATGGGTTCCCCTCTTTCAGATTAACAAGATATGTGTATCCTTCACACTTCGACTCTCACCTCTTCGGGAACCAGTCTCACAGAGTGTGGACATTCGGCACAAGCTGAACCATCTTCTTCCTGCTGCCCTGGTTAAAGTGTTTTTTAGCTGTTGAGTAGAAACAGGTGTTAGCTAATCAAGGTTGCATGTTGATGTTTGCTCAATAAAAGAAACAAAATAATAATCAAAGCGAGACCTGGTTCTTTTCCACTCTTTTATTCCAAGAAACACTTGAAATCAACAGCAGTGGGGCTTGTTTTTTTTCCATTCCTGGAAATTTACCAAGGTTTCCAAAAAAGATGAAGTCTCTTATTTTTTAATTTGATTGATATCATGCCTTCAAATGAGCTAATCTGACTGGCTACCTGCCAAGGGCTTAATCCTGCAAGCATCTATTGCTGGGCGAGTAGAATCATTGCACTAGAGCAAATAGGCCAGAAACTTAGGGCAACATTATTAAAGGTTCTTCCCTTTCCAATGGATATTCAAAGTGTCCTTGTTATCCCTGCAATGGGATCCTCCGCTGATGTAAATCAATATAACGATGCTTAGACTTCAATGGAGCTACCCTGAATAATGCCACCTAAGTGCACTTCAAGGTCAGCATTATCACTTACTTACAGAACCAGTTGTTTTGTTCTCCCCACGCCCCTGCCATGGCTTTGCTTGTGAATGTCTCCACTCTCAAGTTTATGGCTCTCTGTGGCTTTTGTTGCTACAGTATTCTGGGAGTATTCTGGGAGGTTCTTCATGCTGTTGGCTTCTTGAGATTCTGTGAGGCCCAAACACAATGTTTCTAATGCTAAGTTGTTATTAGAGATTAGGGGAGCGGAAAAAGCAGATCTGATTTCTTATCTAATTTACTGTAAAACGAGAGGCAGGGAAGAAGGGAGTTATTTTTAATTGGGAGAAAGATTGTTGTGATACTGCTAGGTTGCTTTCTTTTTCCAGTGTGGGATCTCTCGTGTATTTAACTTAGGCCTGTATCTTTCCAAAGAAGGAAAGATTATAAACCTTGTACTCTGTTCCATCTCTAGGGCTATTTCTGCTCGGAGCACTTTGGAACCCTGCATTTTCCAGACTGCCTGACACGTGAACGTTTAAGAGAAAATGTAACTATGGGTCAAATTCTCCTCTGTCATAACTTCACTGACGTCAATATAGTTATGCCAGTAGACCCTATATATGTCCATATATAGTAGTTATGGGCTTGCTATGTCTTGTGGGAAACTGTGCAGTCAGCAATAACACATGGCAGGGGGCAGTGATATAGCCATCTTTAGTCTTCAGGGACACATGAGACCTTACCAACTACATACGGACGCTCGGACCAAGATGGAGACTTAACTGCTGGGATCTGTAGTCTCCGCAATGTATTCCTCTGCATGACAGCTGAAATTTACTCTATGTTATATGGTTTAGGTATGGTCCAGGGGCATCCTCGGTTAGGCCAGTTTGGGGTGATGCCCTTAGGTAAGACACGTTTGAGCACTTCTGTGGACCTTGGAAGACTATAGCAATACTCTATCTGGCAAACTTATACTTAAAGATCTGCCCTGTTATGTACATGGAAAATTTAACCTAGCACAGAGAGTCTTTAAGAAATTACTGATATTAGAATAGGCAGTTTTTAACGGCAAAGCCAGCTCCCAATTAATGGAAATACTTATTTAGGTGACTGGCGGATTATGCATCCTGCCAATTAGCTCCATCACAGTGTTCTATTTCTTGCCTTAAATCAATAAACAATTCAAGATTTCCTGGAGTCAGAAAATGAATGTCAATGCCAAGAACTGTGGGTATATGAAAAACATACCTATAACAATAGCCCTCAACTAGGAAGTTCAACTAATCACTCCCTTGTACAGCTGAGTGTCTGACAGAGAAGTTAGAAAGCTGAAACTGGTATACACCCCCAGTAAAGAAACCGCAGCTAACAGAGCCCATGAAAAATAGTTACTAACCTTCAGGTGCCCTTTGTTCTCTATCCTTTCTGACAAGCACTTTTCTTCAGCAGTGCATACCTTAAATGCCTTTGCAATATGATTTGATTGTGGGGCTTACTAAGGTGGATTGAGATGAGTGAGTCATTATCTGCCATTTATCTTTCATTTAAAGAAAAGAAAAACTCAGAACAAAACAGGACATAGGGTTTCATACCATAATTTGGCCAAATTATTTCACATTCCTTCAAAAAAAAAAAAAAAACTGAAGCAATCTATGATGGTCAGACAAGCCCAGAAACTGGGAGGGGCGGGGGGAATTGAATCAATAGGCACCTAAAACTCTGTAGTATAGAGACTCAGCAGATTTGTAAACAGCAGCAGAGTGGTGGCCCTGCATTACATTGGATGAACCTTTTATAGAATCCATAGGGAAGTTATGTTCTTCTCTTAATTTTGTTATGTCTGGATAACGCGGGGAGTAGGGCTGCGGAATCTTGCACTTCTGTGTCACTTGATCCGTTGCCACCCAGGGTGGTATCATCTAAAAGCCATTGTCAATTAATAGCTCTCTGGAGGCCGATGTGAAACGAATTAGTGTGTAGTCATGCATTGCCAAGGGGATGTGTATCCGCATGAGGTTAATCCAAGGACGGGATGGGCCTGGAGACTGTAATCACATTTTTAACTCTGTATATAGTCTCTCCATGTCAGAGTTGAAGTACATTGGCAGTGTCTGTTTTAAGAGAGAACCAGGTCTTGAATAGCAGGTGGTGCTGCAGTTCAGGGTTGTGGTTTATCAGCAGTGCTATGAGGACTTCAGGTGTGGGATATGATGCATGCTGTGGGTCAGGAGTCAGGACTGAGATGTGTTAGCAAACCTAGTTGCGGAGGGGCAGGAGGCAAGACTGGCATAGAACAGAAGTTCTGTAGGTCAGGAATAAGACACATTTGCAGAGCTGTTTTGGACCTCAGGAGTGGAGGAGCATCAGGATTCTGTGAGTCAGGACTGAGCTGCGCTAGCTGAGATCGGTGTGGGCCCGGAAGTGAAGCATCAGGAGATTACTACAGCTTAGCAATGATGGACAATGGATGCGCTGTGGTGCACCAGGCCTGCCCGCTATACCACTGACTGGAGCCAGTCTCTCACTGTAATGACCATCAAATCAACTTCCCTTTTCTAAAAATCACAATGGAAAGATCTGTAAATTGCACTGTATGTCCCTCCATCGGGGTGCAGTTTGACCTCCCCACTGAAGTTTCCTATCACGATAACATCAGCAAAAAATATACATACATGCTACATTTCAGACACTTCCCCTTCTTCTCAGCACTTCGCCCCATCCCCAACGGCTCTGGGCTGGGATATCCGCATGGCCAGGTCAATCGCTGGCCGCTTGCAACATCTTGCAATCTTTGCCACAACACCGTGCTGCAACCATGCTGCCAAGAGGAGAAACCCAAGATGGAGAAGAGGAAGGTGAGGGATGAGACCATGACTTGGTACTTCTGCGATCTGCAGCCTGGGCTGACTTGGCAGTGCTGAGATGTTAGCGGTACGAATAGTCCTGGGTCCAATTTCATCCACACTGAATGGTTTTTCTAATAAATAAATCTCAACTTCAGACCCTGTACAAACCATTCTATTGTCCATGTATGGGTCAAGAGAAATTTTGCAGTTCTCAAAATTATTATTTTTTTACTGAGACTTTAAACTGGATTCAGTTTCCTAAAAGAAGGTGTTTTTATTTCTTCTTCTACTGCAGCTATATCACCTCAGGCCGTGATCTGATTAGGTCATCCTTGCTAAGTAATATCAGAGCTGTTCAGTATTTGAATAGGAGACCACCAGGTAAAACCCAGATGGTGTTAATGCTACACTCAGTGGTGCTCTTCCTGTCTCCAGTGAATCAGTACTGCTCGAATGTCCCTGTTTAGCGCAAAGGGTCTTTATGTTGCCTTTGGAATGTGGTATAAAAATTAAGTTCTGATCAATCCCAGTTGTTGAAGATTCCATTGTAGTTTTCACTAGAGCTGGGCAGGAAATGGTTTTCCTGTCCCGTGAACATTTTCAAAATTTTGAAAAATGTTCGTATCCCAAACTGGAGCAGAAAGTTGGACTCTTGAATCTTTTCACAAACTGAAAACACAAAAATAATTGGTTTGTTTCAGTTGTTACTTTTTGTTTGAACCATTTTTACTCTGATTGGCCCAAATTTCAAAAACAAGTCATTTCAAATCAAAAAACTAAAAATTTTCATTTTAAAAATGTTTCGACGGGATGTTTCAACTATTTCAATTTTTTTTTCAATAATTTTGCCATTTGAGAACTTCAGGGAAATTAAGCCTTTTCTGCAAAAAGGTTTGGTTTTGATGACCACCATTTTTCGATCCAAAACCGTTTTTGTCAAAAAATTCACAACCAGCTCTACTTTTCTCAAGTGTAAGGCTCCCAAATGGATTCCAATTTTGAGCTGGCAGCATTTTACAGCTCCTTTGCAGTGATGTAAAGGACCGTGCAAGGTACAGAGCATTAGAGACTCAGGCCTCTCCTTTTCAGTTAGGAGCTAGCAGGTCAGGTACAAAATAAAGAGCGAAGTGGGTGAGTCTGACAAATGTGACTGAAATTGCTTTTGAAAATTAGTTATTCCCTTCCCCTACTGGCCATCTAATCCCCTCATAATCCCACTGTATGATGCCATCATAGCCACAGGCATACCACCCACTGCAAAATCTGAAATTCACCAAGACCAGAGCCCCCTCCCAAGCGGATCATTTTGGCGCACAGGACGGGCGGGGGTGGGGGGGAGGTAAGCACATTCACACATATATAAAAAGTTTTGTCCTCTTCCCTTTGGTGAAGAAAATGGATGAAAAACGGGGACATTGGAGCAGCCCATCCTAGTTCTGGAGCATCAGCAGAGCATAGCTGAGCCGAGAAAGAACACATGGCAGTTGTGTGTTGTAGTGACACCTCAAGAAAAATCACTCTGAGTTGTGAGCCTGATCACTTAACTGCTATGGACACCTTCCCAGATTTCCTGAGTTGAATGTAAATTACTTAAGGAACTTTCTCTCTCTCTCTCTCTTCCCCCTTTTGACTGAACACCATGTCTCACGGCTATTTTACTGTGTTTACCAATTATGAAAATTCCGGTCAGTTAATTATGAAAATGTTGGTAACTCTGTAACACTGGCTCCTGGATGGAGCCAAAGCAAAAAACAGACTGGAAAGCCCTTGAAAAATGAGCTGCTTTCTCTCCGTTCTTATTGCCAGTGGATTTTGTTGTTCCAGGGTATGACTGTACTAGTCTGCAAAAGTTTCTTTACAAGCTGAAACACAGGAGGCTAAACTGAAAGCTTGATTTACTTTGTACATTTGTCCTGTGTTAAGCAGAGACAGAGAGAGAAGAAGTCGGACAGAGGGCTAAAGTGTGTCTCTCTTACACCAATGTAAATCTAGAGTAATTCCAATTATATCTGTGGACCTAGGCCAGATCCTTATCTGGGGAAATCAATGGAGCTTTGTAGCTGCACAGCAGATGAGGATTTATCTCACACTGGTTGAAACCCAGAATGATTCCACTGAACACTAAGGTCTGGTTCTGATTCCATTCCGGAGGTTTTCACAGAGTGCAATGCCACTTCACTTCAATGGCGTTATTTTGCAATATGCCTGGGGAGTGCATAACCAAGGTGAGTGAGAGGAGACTTAGTCTCACTGGGCTAGGGTGACCAGATGTCCCGATTTTATAGGGACAGTCCCAATTTTGGGGTCTTTTTCTTATATAGGTTCCTATTACCTCCCATCCTGTCCCGATTTTTCACGTTTGCTGTCTGGTCACCCTACACTGGGCTAAACTCTGACGTCAATGGAGTTATGCCAGCAAAGAATTTGGCCCATTGTCCTCCATACAGCATCAGTGCAGGTACAAGGAACAAATCCTCAGCCTGCAGCATCATAGAATAAATCACTACCACTGTTTTGAAATCAAACTGGAGATATAGCCTGCTGACTGCAGTGGAGTTACACAAGCAAAACTGAGAGCAGAATTAGCGCTAGACAGAAAAGGGAAATTCTCGGATTGATCTCATTTTCTTTACACACATTAACAAAAGTGGAGAGGTTTTTTTAAGGTTAATGGAGGAAAAATCATCTCTGCACATTTGTTATGTCTTTTGTAAATTGCATTGCATGTACATATAAATAAAGTGGGAGGATAATATATGCAAAGTGCAGTGTAGTCACAGTATGACAAAATTGGTCAATTTTCATTTTATTTAAATTATATGGTATGACACAATACATTTAAAAATAATGTGCAGCACCACATATTTCAACCAGCATGAAAATTGACCAATTTTGTAATATTTAACATATGGCTTATACATTGTTGAATATGTTAGAAATACATTTACCATGTATTTTACTAAAAAAAAAGGGGGTATATTTAGAATGTATATTATATTTTGCTGGCATTTTACCATTCTGGTTGATATTTAATTCATATTTTATTAAAAGAGCTGTTGTAAAGACAAGTTGACTATTGGGAACATATTTCCTGGGCTTTAATAACTACATAATAGTTACATATCTCCTTACATAGCTGTTAAACTTACTGCATGAAATTATGCTCTTAGGGTCTGATCCTATGTTCATTGAAGTCAATAGCAAAGCTCCCGTTTACTGTCATGGTGCAGAATCAATGCCCAATTCATAACAGTGTAACCCCACTGAATTTAATGAAGTTATACTGGTGGTGTAAAGAACAGAATTTGCTTTGCAAATTCAAGTGGTTTAATAAAATGAAGATTTGGGGTTAGATCCTGCATGGTGCTGAATGTCATTGAAATGTATAGGTTTTGAAGAAGTTCAGCATACTGCAGGATCAGAATGTTGTCAGCACATTATCATATTTTCATTAAGGCTCTGATTAATGCACATAATTAAAGTTAATCCCATGCTTAAATACTTTGCTGAACAGAGTTGAATGTAAGCACATTCTTAAAGTTAAGCCTGGGCTAACTGACACCTAAAAAGACCTTGTCAGGGTATGGTATTCAATTTCTAGAATAATTTTTCCTTTGGTTTTGTAGGTTGGAAATTTACAGCTGAAATCTGTTTCATTTTTGCAACTAATGCTATATTCCATGTCACATTTGACATGTGGTAACCGGGCGTGCCAATACATTGCTAAGTCCCATTGCTGTGAAATCTATTTAACATTTCCCAGTATTGTAGGAGATAACACTCATATATCCCCACTGAATTCCAACATTGTTTCCCTAAATCATGATAATTCCACTATGAAGCAAAGTGTAGGACTGAAATATACAATAATCCTGAGTGCAATAGTTTCCGTCATCGAAAACACTCGTGAGAACTTTAGTTAATTAGTCTGTTCAACCACAGCACAATCCAATTTAATAACAGTTTGCAATTTGAGCAGTTGTATCTTATAGCAAAGCAAATTATTTATTAAAAATGAAAAGGCACTTGGTATCTCCCGAATAATCAACAATATCGTTTTCTAGGAAGAAAGCATTTAGCGAAAGAAAAAGTTGAATGGCCTCTCCTCTAATTACAACAATAGGGTGTAATTTAGAAAACTAGTCTCCTTATCTAACTACACTGAGTAATTTCTTTTGTTCTCTGAAAGAGGATAGTTGGGACTAAATCATTTAATTTCCAAGAACTGTCTTGGATCCATCCAATATTTGATGGCCGTGGTATGAAACCAAGAGTCTTTTTCAAGAAAGCCCAATTGCAAGTAATAAAGAATGATGACTAGACATGGACCAAGCTAGTTTAGAAAAAAAAATTGAGATCACAGGGTTTTGGCTCAGAAGTTAAATATTTCACAACCCTCCTTATTTCGAAACAGTGGTAGAATGATTACGGGTAGACTGAAATTATGACTTCAATCTGATGTAGGCTATTATATACACCTCTTTCTGCTGTGGTCATCTCAGCTGGAACATGGTGAATAAAGAAGCCATAAAACTGGATGTAGAATTTAAGGTGAACAAGGAAACAATTTGCTTTGTAATGGTCTTTTCTTCTGGTGGCCACGTATGAGGCTATGACAGTCTCCAGCTCATGTAATCTCAGAATGACACGGCAGTACTGTTAGGGCACAGCGGAGTTGATGAGGGAACGACTAGAAATGCTAACTCTAGCTAAAAAAAAAATGGTTGGACTTTTTTAAATGAAATATGGCTTTTTGTGCAACATGAATATTTTGGTGAAAATGTATCATGGTGTTTGAAATGTTCTGATTTTTTGACAAAACAATTTGAAATGGACATTTTAAATTTGGATTCTGATCAAATAGCATCAAAATTAACTTTTTTTTTAGGTTTGGGGGTTCCTTTTTTTAGGTTTTTCGTTCCATCCTCTTCCCTTTTTTTCCCCTTTTCCTCTTTCCTGGACGGGGTGGGGGGAAGGAAGGAAGGTAAAGGGGACAGAAAGGG
Source organism: Trachemys scripta elegans (assembly GCF_013100865.1). Lineage (NCBI taxonomy): Eukaryota > Metazoa > Chordata > Testudines > Emydidae > Trachemys > Trachemys scripta. The sequence continues at coordinate 30,715,316 of NC_048311.1, forward strand.
GGGAAAACAAGCAAGCCAAAAACCCCTTAAAACCAAAGACCTATTTTTTTTTTATTTTGAGCCCATCTGATTCAAGACTATTTTTTTCTTTTTCAATCAATGTTAAATTAAATATTTTGTTTCTAAACATTTCATCAAAAGATCAGAACAAATTCATTATGAGAAATTTAAAATATTGGGAATCATAGGTGCTGGAACTAAAGGTGATGGGGTGCTGCCGCACCTCCTGGTTTGAAGTGGTTTCCACTATATACAAGGTTTACAGTTTGTGTAGTGTGGGTGCTGAGAGCCATTGAACCAAACTGTTGCAGCACTTCTGCTGGGAATAGTGAGAAAATATCATGTTCAATTTTTTTTTCAGAAAATATTTCCCATTTTTTGATCAGCCTGTAGAGGTACTCCAAGTGTAGTGGGTGCTTTGATTCTGTAAATGTCTAGTTATATGTTCTTTAGGAGATATAGATGTATTTAATACATCAGAAATTACATTCCATTTGTGCTATTAGGGGCTGATTCTCTTCTGGTTTACATGGATTTTACACCAGTGTGGCTCGGTTGACATCAGAAGAATGACACCAGTGTATGCAACAAAAGAATCAAGCCCCATGTCTTTTGCTACTCTGCGCCACCCAGTCGTATGGGACCAGTTCATCGGAAAGTCCACGTATCACTCTCTGATAATTGAAACTGAGGAACAATTGAGCTTCCCTCGGTTTGGTATAACAAAGGTAGAGGGGAGAAAGCTCTTCCAATCAATATTTTACAAAGTGCATCTGTGGTCTCTTCCGGGGCAATGTTCAACACTCCTTCCTCTTTCCTTAATGGTTTATGAGTCTTGTTCTTGGGTTGTATGTATTTTATGTTTATGGAGGTGGCGATAGGGTTTCTCACTGACTCGAGCACACTGCTTTATTGGTGATTTTTTATATATATATGTAGTTTTATATATATATATATATGTCGTCGTTATATATATATGCAGTTAAGCTGCCCAGATGCCTTTGTCTATTATTATTATTATTGTTCAATATTCTGAAATTGGGTGCATGCTGATCATTGTGTTCCAAGCGTGGTTAATATTTTGCAACATCAATTCCTGTACGGGCATTTGTTGGATTAAAGAGAGGCCTGCCTCTAAAATCAGCTTAGAACTGTATAAATCGATAATTAATGGCCATCGCTTTGCTCTGCGAACATGATTTGCTCATAAAATTGAATTTCAGTGGCAAGTGCCTCCAATATTCCCGTTCTCATTAAAGCGCTATTTGGCTATGGTGTAGAAAATACCAGCTTGGCCCCATTATTCTAAAGTTAAATTGAGCCATATGACTGGAATATTGCCCAGAGTTAAAAGAAAAAACAATCATTTTGAAATTAACATTATCAATACCCTAATGCATGTTGAAGGCTGGTTGGGTCTGCCACAGGAAGTGATGCAATAAGGGAGCCCTTAAAACTCACAGTCCTCAAACAGGAAATGTTTTCCTCAAGGAATAGTATACTTGAAAACTGCAGATTACAATTTAATACTAACCAGATTTCTACATTAAACGTGATTTCCGAGAACAATTTGATTTTTCTTTTTTTTTCCTTCTTCTTCTTTTTTAAATGATCAAAACGGTGTCCAACCGCAAGCAGCTCCTGGAATGAGCCCGTGGCTGCCTGCAATTTAAATGTCAGACTTCACAATTGCTGAACTAATCAGATTGCTCTCAGAACCCTCTGTCACTCACCACTCGCCTGTCAATCTTAATCTGCTTCTGATGCTTGCACATTTCAGTATACCTTTACTTCATTCTCATGGCATGGTTCAACAGATTTTGAGTGGGGATAGCATGGAGTTGCCCCTTGTGTTATGATGCAGAGGTCAGCTCCCCATTTAATGCACAGTAAGATTCTGCTGATTGGAATAATTCAGAAACAGCAGCAATTAAACCCTGCTGTATTTCTGGGGACCATAGCAGAACCTGTGATCTCCATTCAGGTGCTAGGGATGGAATGAAGGGAAATTCTTTTGAAGATTTTTTTCTTAGTTGATTGGGTAGTTGATTTCCTGGTCTGTCTCCAGCAACATCATGATAATAATAATAATTATTTGTATTGCAGTAGTAGCTAGGAACCCCAGTCTTGGGCTAGAAGTAGGCGCTGTACAAACACAGAAACAAAAAGACAGTCCCCGCCCCAAAGAGTTTACAATCTAAGTAACCGACACCTCGATGAATGTTGGAGTAACCGTTTAAAGAGTCACTGTACGTCGAGGAGTATTAGGGGGTATCTGTGATTTTTTAATCTGACATCATCATTCTAGGGACTGCCACCTTTTTGAAGCAGGGACAGGTCAGTTCCTCATTAATATGGTCCCGTTATTTTTTGTGGTGAACAGCACTCATGGCTATCAGCACCTACTCTGATAAGGAATTTCAGCATCTATTCACTTCTAGGAGGAAACCGCTTCATGGTCACCACAAAAAATAACTGGAGCATGTTAATGGGGAACTGACCAGTCCCTGCTTCAAAAAGGGACCTTCTCATACACTCCATCCCGTACAGCAAGGAGCACGTTGCCAGAGATGGTTAACAAAGAGTAATTACCATAGAAGACTGCTGAATTGATCTGAATATGGTGAAAGTCATTACCATTATTATTTATTATCTGTATTAACATAAGCACCTAAGAGCCCTGCTCATGGAAGTGGACCCAATAGTGCTCCATGCAGTACAAACACAGATCAAAAAGGAAGACTAGAATCCATGGCTAATAAAGTTGTCATTAGAGAAAGGAATTGGGTGAGGCAGAGGGGCTGACAGAAGATTCCTCAGAGGAAATATTCTGACCGAACAGAAATTCTCTTTGGAAATGTCTGATTGCTGGACAGAAGCAGGTTCCCTTAAAACTAAAGGCATCTGCTACCAGAGTGTGGAGGTTGCAGGACGAAGCAATTCTCTACAGTGCAATCAGCCACTGGCCACTCGTGCGGCTTACTGGAACAAAGGAAAAGATGGGCAACAGGCACAATTGGCTCAACTCGATGATTTGGCTGGTAGCCCAAATTCTGCTTTATAAGAGCTTAGGAAAACTCTTCTGCTGAGAACCTCTGTCTCTGTGGGTTTCTGAAAGCTTTTGAAAAGGTCGGTGGCCACATGGTAGTCTTCCGTACAGCACACATAAATCATCTTGATTTGATTCCTGGCCCCAGTCTATCACTCCTGTGGCTAAGACACACCCTGAGGGATATGGGAATGGAGTTCCTCACTTTAATTAACCTCCCCAGACAATTAAGGAACAAAACTGGCAAGCTCCAAAATGAGTTCTTGCCATTCCTCCACCACCTTGTAATGGGAGGCCTTGAAGATGGAGGGATTCAAGAGAGGGAAAACAGTGAAGGATCTTCTTTGAGCTCCATGGGGATACAGAGGACCTACTAGAGAAACATCCCCTCTCTGAAGTCAAAATACCTTGTTCCATGGATGAATCTGAAAGATCTTCTCTGTTCTCACATTCAGGAATGGAAACTATTGTTCTCCAGCCAGAACTGAAAAGCAAACCAGGAACCCTATAGAGCAATGTGACAATGTAACATTAATCCAACCCTCTGCTGCTGATATGATGGTAATGGAGGAGAAGATTAAGCACAATAATGCCTCCCGTGATGAGCAATCACTGTAAATTGTGACTTTCAGACATCTGCTCATTGGAAACATTTACATTGAGACTAAATCCCTCCCAGGTTGCACGATAGCACCAACTCTGTTTTCTTAGGCTGTGGTTCCACATTTGGCATACAGAACAAAGCCATCCAGAGGCTACAGAATCCATGAAGCACAGGCTTGGCCGACCCACATATTGCCAACAAAGTTGACAAGCATGCAGGAAATACTCCCCAAAGCTGCCAAGTCATACAGCTCTTGAATGAACCAGCTTCTCCATGCAAACCTATTGCTTTCTTGAGGATTAAATATTATTGCTCTCCAGATGTATCATGAAATTCTCCCACTTGTAACAGTGTCTAGAAAAAGGAATATGCAGTGAGACTTCTGGTTCCAAACCATTACTTTTAGCTTTGTTCTGTCCATGTTTAAATTCATATATGGTGCTCCTGTACCTCACTATTCTGTGGGTGATTAGAAGGAGGACTGATGAGGGGCATTAAAGCATTTCAGATGAAAGGGACTAGTACCTTATTTGCATGTGTCCACATCAGACTCATATACACAAGACACTAATTGTCAGCTTTGTTGTCAATTCCAAAGAATGAATGGACATGGAGACCAAATTAGCTTAAAAGGAGAACACTAAACCTATTTTTAAAATACGGAAAAAAATGGTAGTGATCAAGATAATACTTGATTAAAGTGTAGTAATGGTCCAAATTTAGCCTGAAATCTAGATTTTGAACATGCCATCTCTGGGGTCTACAGATGCCAAAACTTGCTTTGCCCAATTACAGATAGGGTTTTATTGTGAAATTCAAGTCAGGTTCCAGATTCTGATCCCAACCTACATGTGTGGGCATACACCCATATACATACACACACGCATGTAGATCGAAGTTTAGAAGAGTGTTTGAGTCCATGGTTTTGGTGTGGGCCAATTTATAATCATAGTTTGAAACCCTCTCTTACATGCAATCCAAGACTTGATCTGGTCACCTTTTCATTCAAGGAGATGTCAGTTTTCATGTTCATGTGGACCTACTGAGAATGTTTCCTATCTTTACAACATACAGAGGATTCCCAACACAGCTGTGAAAAACCCTTGTTAACACCCTTGTTTCTTTCCTAAAATTGGATGCAATTGCATAATTCCAGTGTGCTCTGCCCTAGTTTTAGGTCTGTGGCTTTGGATAACCACCTATGTGTGTGCCTATTTTTTTCTAATTAGGTGTCAGGTAACAAGCTGTTCTGAAACAGAATGTACCGGCATGGGAACAGCAGGGATGGAAACCAATGCCAGTAAATCAGGGAGAATTTCTTCATCCTTATCCTTACTTCGACTGCAACATATTTGTTAGAGACTGACGCTAGAACAAACCAGAAAGTGTTGCAGCCTGTATATACAGTGTGTATGTGTGTACTTTCCATGCTCAAAAGAGCTGAGGAGAAAGTACAAGATATGCGCATTTTATTTTTATCGAGCATTTCTTGAACAAACATAAACCTGAGGAGTGAAGCACTCGTTTTGTCTTCCACTGTCCCCAGAAGCTTACAATAAAATACAAATACATAAAACATACCATTTGAGGCTATTTTATGTTTTTAATCAGATCTGATTACCAACAAAAAATCATGGGCAATCGGTACAGGTTTGGATCTTCAGCTGGCATAACTTCGTATAGCTCTATTTACTTCTCAGGAACAGGGCAGAGACACACCAAATGAAAATCTGACCTATGTATATTTTTTACCCAACACTTTGTGGCATCCCTTACTGTCTTCCTTCATATAGTTACAGTTTCTTCAGTATCATTTTCTGCAGGTGGGGGTTTCAAAGGAAACTGTACATGGACATTCTTGCCGCAGAAATAGAAGGGAAAGGAAGAAGAAAGGAGAGATGTAAGGAGGAACAGTCCAGACCCTCCTTAATTAATCACAAGAGATGCAATTTCTAAGTAAAATTAAGCCCGACTCATGATTTCGGGATAGAACTTTCGAGTATCCAGATTTTTTTTTTCTAACCTGAAAAAAGAAATCTGGACATTTGAGAGTTCTAGCCTGAAATCATGAGTCAGGTTTAATAATTTTACTTAGAAATCGCTGTCAGCCAGCCCCAAGGGGCCTGAGTTCTGACTGTCAACCAATTCCAGGGACCAGCGCTCCCACTGTCAGCCAGATGTGTGACCTGAGAGCACCTTAAAGACTCAGAAACCAGAAAGGAAATAAAGGGAGCCCGCATTTCATTTAAAAAAATCCTCATGATTTTTAAGCCAATCTCATGATTTTGGGGGGAGAGGGGGCTGACTCATGATTTTCCAATGGCAAGAGTTGGCAATATTGAGACCACTTGGTGAGTCCGATGCAGGAAACAGTGACGTCTCTGGGCCATTGTTATTTCCTTAATGGAGGTAGTTGGCACTTCGCTATCATGAAGATGGGTGAATTAGAGAGAGAGAAAGAAAGAGAGGCAGGCCTTATATTTCTCATTGTTACAACTACATGGGTGAAACCTCTCTCTCAAACAAACTCACACAGTATCAACCGTGGACGAACACTTTTCACGATGTGATCACTCTAGAGCTGACCTTTCAACACTCCTCCTCAAAGGAAACCCGCACAAGGTGAGCCTGGGAACTTATAGTCAGAACCCTGCTAGACACAAACAACCATGGACTCAACAGGGACAGTGGTTTTATGGCTCAATACAACAATTTGTAACACACCACACTGCTTGCTACCCTTAGCTGCCCACTTCAAACCCGTTATGCATGACAATCTAACCCTCAATTGCCCGCTTCATTTCAAGTGACCACCTACAACATGTGTTATCTCTTATGCTTAACAATCTGTCCCATCTTGTATTTAGCTCAGACACTCTGATTTCCTTCCCCAGACCTGCCAAAAGCTTGTACCCTCCACCAACAGAACTTGGTCCAATAAATGATAATACCACACCTACCTTATCTCTCTCACTGTTATACTGGCATAATTCCACTGAAGACAATGGAGACTCATTGGTGTAAAACTGGTATAAAGGAGAGTAGAATCAGACCCACCGCATTTGACTCCCCATTGCCCTGTACCTTGTGTTGTCATTTACATGAGTGCAAACTGGGGATAAAACGCTGCTGATTGCGAATGACAGCATTTTACAACCACTTTTGTAACTCATGTTGCACTGATGCAAATGACTACATAAGGTGCAGAGCAAGAGAATGAGCCCCTTGAATTTTCCCTGAGGCCATTTGGTTTGTAGTTACTTCAATACCTGTTTCAGCACCTCTTTGTGAGTGTGCAGTTTTTTCTTAGAAAATGTGATCTCAAAAGCCTAAGCAATCAGACCCGTAGATATAATTAGGAAAATACCATTTCTCTAATGGAATAGAGGAAAGGATTTAATCTTGCTATCTTAAATCCATGCAAGACTGTGAATTTGTCAAAAAAACCAACATAAAAAGAGAGAGAGAGAGAGAAACCCTGAGGGAAAAGCAAGTAAATTTATGAAGGAAACACCCGTCCTGCCACAGCATCAAAATGATAGGAAATCGATGTCTACAAGTTCTTTAGAATGTCAAAGGGACTTGCAGTTGGGTGTTGTGGCTTTGATTAGCTGGCACACCCTAAGGAATATCACAGTTTGTGAATAGCAAACTTCATTACCATGGATGTAAAGGAGCTTATTTTCAGGAGATTAGTTGGTTATCACCGTTTGAAAGTGGTGAAATGCTGATATCCCCCCACACTCCTGTGTAAAATGTAGCCATTAAATCTAATTTTTCAGTCAGGGATTTCTGAGTTTCCAAGCAATGCCAACAAGAATTATACAGAAAAGGGTTTGTTTTGAAGTTGCCCCCAACCCCCAATTGGGTAGAACATGCTACGTTTTGGTCATGACTATAGATCTAAGAACTTGTTATTGCCTTAAGGAAAAAAATGACTTCCTAATTTGAGCATCATCAATCCAGCCAACCCCAACTGGTAATGAACAAAAGATGCCGTGATTGCCAACAGTTGCATTACTTTTGACTGTGTCATTCTTGCCAGGTCTGAAAACTAAGCGGGCCTGGCACTGATCATTTCTTCAGTGGGGACACTTGGCTGCAACTTAGGTAATTGGGGTTCAATTCCTGGCTCAGCCATGGACTTCTTGTTTGAACCTGGGCAAGACACTTACCTGCATCTCACTTACATTAGCCTAACCTCTAATTCAGTTTGCCATCTGTAACATGGGGATAATATTTTCCTGTCTTACAAGGGTGTTGTGAAGGTAAAAGAACATTGATGATTATGAGGTGTTCAATTGTTATATTGATGAGAGCCTTATAAGTGCCGAGATAGACAGACATTGTTCCTTTTCTATTAGTATTGAACCAGCAACCTAGTTTGAGCCATTTCAATCAGGGTTTCTCAAACTGGGGTCGCCGCTTGTTTAAGGAAAGCCTCTGGCGGGCCGGGCCGGTTTGTTTACATGCCCCGTCTGCAGGTCCGGCCGATCGCGGCTCCAGGCCAATAGGAGCTGCTGGAAGCGGCGGCCATGCCTGCCCCCGCCGCTTCCAGCAGCCCCCATTGGCCCGGAGCAGCAATCCGCGGCCAGTGGGAGCCGCGATCGGCCGGACCTGCGGACAGGGCAGGTAAACAAACCTGCCCGGCCTGCCAGGGGCTTTCCCTACACAAGCGGCGACCCCTGTTTGAGAAACCCTGATTTAAATGGAGGTCCTGTCTTCGCAGTGGACATCAAAGAATGCAATACCCTTATTGGAAAAAATACAGCTATTAACTCCATTTTGGGGGGAGCAAAATGATATTTACATGCAACCCTCCTGACCCCCAAAATGTTAATGAAACATTAAGGAAGAGCAAGGCAATGGAAAGAGAATCTGAACACACCTCTTTCATCCTTCTCCATCACATATCATTAATTAAGCCAATTTATTTAAACGTGACTTGGTTTTTATTATTAAAAAAAATCATCCAAATTTGCAGACAATCGCCCTGGGTGTCAAAGGCTAGATTGTGCAAATTGCACACAGCTCAGAGCAAGGATCCATGTGAAGCCACAGTGGGTTTAAATGAGTTTGGGGAGAGGGCAGAATTCTTCCCTGAGCTCTGTAACTTGCATGGGTTGCACAAGGAGGTCGACTCTGAAGCTTTCTCCCTCCTCACCCAAGCTCCGTCCCCCAGAGAAAGGCTAGCCACAGTGTGGCCCGAGGGACATTTTATACATGTAAATGTAGCTAAGCAGTTCTGCAGTGGACTTGCACGTACGTAGCTGCCTACTCATGCTCCATGCATCTTTGCACTTGTAAACTTACTGAAACAAATTGAAAGTGACATGCAGAGCATGCAGTCTAACACCAATCGAAGTCACTAGTCCTCACTGAGGGTTGTGCCCATGCCAACTTTCAAACTTCTGCTTTGCTGTTGTAGCTCTAGTTAAATAGTGGGGTAATTAGATTTTCAATCGGGAAAGGTATATGATTTTTTTAAGGCTCTGCAAACTCAAAAATAGCGGAAGAGATTTTGCTCAAACTCCTTAGAAAAATTCACCTTTGAGCAAAAGCATGGACAATTTGAGCCCAAGCGGCAGGTGTTTTGGAAGGTAGGTGTGTTGGAAGAAAAGAGAAAGTGTTTTAATACATGTTGGTTTGTCTAAGTGTTCCATTTTAACATTTTCAAAATAAAATGTTGCTTTTTTGCTTGTTTGAAAAGGCTTTTTGTTTTTAATTTCAAACTCATTTATAGGGAAAAAAAGTTTAAAAATTAAATCAAAACAAAATATTTTGATTCATCCAATCTGTTTTTTTGGTGGATTGGTTCATGAAAATTTTTGAGCTCTTTTCATCCCAGTTCAGGTGGGAATTTTTTTTTTAAATCTGGGAAATCCTCACAAAATGGAAAAAATTGTTTTCCTCCCAACACTACATTGTATCACTATACCTCAAAAGGAATAGCCTTTTAGCAATCTAAAATCGTGAGCTTTTCCTCAGAAACACAAATAAGTTTGATCAGATGTTTGAAGAGAAAACAAACCTACCCGGCCCACTCCACAGTAACAATGAAGAAATCTAGAATGTTTAAATGCATTGGGATTGGTGGCGAATTAAATAATTTACATAAGTTTGCAATATACAATAAGGGCAAAGGAGGAGAAAGAACATATTTTAGTACTGACATATCAGGAATCATTACGGCTTAGCTGTTACAGGAAGGCAACGGGGGGAAAAAACACAGAGAAACACAAACAAAGACTCATATTACCAGCCCTTTAAATGAAATACTGACCATAGAGAGGTAGTTTAAAGGCTTGGGGAAACAAACTCAGATTTCAAGGATGCAACGATGGTATCGTGAGCCAAAACCGCTCATCGATCATTTAGTGGGCACCTCCAAAGGCATGGAGTACATCCAAACCCACTTGCGAAGTCATTATGGGCTCAGGCCTACAAACACCGGACACGTAAGTAATCCTTGATTACGTGTGTAATCCCTGGAAAGCCACTTAGGCTCCTCATTTCAGTAAAGGCTGCCAAATCGTATCAACTGAGCGTCATACAGCAACCATCCAATTCCCAATATGAAGAGCATCTTGTGCTGTTATTCTTGACCCTTTAGATTTGAGATTTTTTTAAACAACTTGAATCCTTCTTTGCCACAGAGAAATTGAACCCTGCAGTTCTAGTATCTGTTTTATGTGTGCGGACTTCTAGCTAGAGCAGGTGATTTAGAAGCCTGCTCCATCTTTCTGTTCCTGGTTTTGTCACTGATTCCCTGAGGGCCCCTGGTCAAATGATTTAACTTATGCAAGCATCAGTTTACCTATGTGAAAAATGGGTGTAACAATACCCATGTCAGAGGAATGCCATGAACTTTATATATTTCTTTGTGCACGCCTTCAAGGTGCTGAGATGAAAGTTGCTGTCTGAATCATTACTGGGACTGGTTGAAATGCTTTTGAATCTGGAAATTTCAATGGTGTTTTTCATCAAAAATTCAAATTTTGACAAAAGATTGAAATAAAATTTCATACATGTTTCTCCCACCTCCATTTCTGACCAGCTGTAATTATTATTATAGTAATTATTGTTACGGTAGCATGATGTTGTTCAGTGTTAGGCACCCGTATCCATCAATAGACTGGAAAAGTTAGCTTTCTGCTAAAAACTACCTTGAATGGCACAGGATAGTATAGTCCAAGCTCTTTGAAATCCTCCTCTTATGCAGGAAGAGAGGGTCATGCTTGCAGGAGCTCAGTGTTATTCATGGAATTCACTCTGCTGCAAAGGTGGAATTTAAAGTAGTGTAGGACTATGTAGCTGAGATTTCAAAACCACCTGATGGAAATTGGCCTCTAAATCGTGTAGACAGCTGTCTATGTGTATTGTGGTGGGTTTGAGTAATGATACCTTATAGCTGGCTTCAAATGAAATGCCACTGTGAGCACAGTTGAAAAAGTGACATGTACCACACTGAATCAGTGACTAGGTTTTTCCAGCCCTGTTACGCTTTCCCATGGCATGTAATGTAACTACTGTTGCTTACTCAGATGACAGATTCACCTGAGAGACCTCACCAAATAATACATCTTTTATTCTTTGAAGGATCCACATAGTTAGGGTGACCAGATGTCCCGATTTTATAGGGACAGTCCTGATTTTGGGGTCTTTTTCTTATATAGGCTCCTATTATCCCCCATCCCTGTCCCGATTTTTCACATTTGCTGAAGTACCTAAGAACAAGCCAAACCCCAAACACACCCCAAGCTTTTTTCCTTCTGGCTTTGCACAGTAAATCCTTCCTACAACACACTGCAATGAATATTCATTTTTGGAGACGGTTTCTTTAACGAGTCATTTGTCGATGAAGAGTTATGATTGAATGAGCTTCATCAGCATGGCCCATAACTGACTCATGCGTCTTTTGTTTCTTTGAATGCACTGATATATTTATTTGTCAATTCTCTTATCTCTAAATGAAACTTCTGACATTCAGCATTGTGTTTTAGTCTTTGCTAGGCTTCATAAGGCAAGCAATAATTTCTTATGAAAATAAAATAACCATACTGTATATAGGTATCCTTATTGTTTGATTGGCAAACTTTAAAAAATTGTTTATTAGCCAGTCAAGGGAAATAACTTTTAAATGTACTGTTTTTAAAGACAGACAGTTAAGATTCTTTTTAAATCCTAATTTTGTCAGGGATTATGCTAATTGCTTTAAAAAAAACTTGGTCCAAATGATCTGCAGACGCAGCTGCATTGATTTCAATGGCGTTTCACCCAGTTACTCAAACATGCAATTTGGGCCCTTAACCTAGTGTACGTGTTCATTTGTAAAGAATTTTTTTAAAGAAAAATATTGTTCTAAAAAATGACTATAACAGAATTGTTATTAGACTGTGGAATTCCTTCCTTTGGGAGTGGTGGAAGCACTCTTGCTTTTGGACATTTAAACTGGACTAGATTAAGTGCTGGTGAATATACGTTAGGAAAGAATCTGACATTAGCTGAGATTGTAAAGGATCACCCAGTGAGGTATTGTCTTTATCCAAATTCTTTGATTCTCTGGAATTAAAATGTCCTTTGGCTACATTAGATATAGGGCTAGATTCTCATCCACTGCAAATTGGAATAAGTGCAATGACTTCAGTGAGGTTATGTCAATTTACATCTGCTGAGGATCTTACCCATAATCTTGTGATATAATTTCAGCCTAATACAGTCAATTATATTTCTCTAAATTTGATATCTGGGGAAAAAATCAAAATGTGCCTAAACATTTGGATTAACCTCCATCACCAATCATCATCCTCATTTAAGAAGAAAATCTTATTTGTTGATGAACCATTTGGATATCTTTAAAAGTAGAGATCAGCATGAACCCAAACCCCAACTAGGCACATCCCCAAACCGTCTGGGAATTTGAAATGGCTCTGAATTTTACAGGGGGCGGGGGAAGGAGCCGTTTGTATGTTGGGGAATCAGTGCATGTGGTAGGCAAGTGAGGGATCAGAAGCCTTGCGGGGGAGGAAGCTGGTGACACACTGAGGGAGCCATGGGAGTTGGAAGAGCCTTCCACAACCATTTCCAAACCACACAGAAGGTTTGGATTCATTTTTTAAAGGAGTAAAATTCACATCTTAATAAGCAGCCCATCCATCCGTAGCGCTAACATAAATGGCTGACCTTATTCCTATGGTGAATGCTATACTGAAATATCTTTGGGTACTAGGACCAGATCCTCAACGGTGTCCCAAATCAATGGGAATTAGATTAGGTCTACACTGGGAGGGGGGATCAATTTAAGATATGCAAATTCAGCTATGGGAATAGCGTAGCTGAATTCGATGTATCCGATCCGACTTACTCCGCTGTGAGGACGGCGGCAAATCAATCGCCACGGCTCCCCCGTCGACGGCGCTTACTCCTACCTGGGCTGGTGGAGTACAAGCGTTGATTCGGGGATCGATTATCGTGTCCCGACGAGACGCGATAAATCGATCCCCGAGAGATCGATTTCTACCCGCCGATCCAGGCGGGTAGTGAAGACAAACCCTTATAGACATTTAAATCCCTTTAGGGATCTGAGCCCAAATGGGCCATATTCTGCTCTCAGTTACACGCATGTCACCCCACGGGAGTCACACGGATGTGATCATGGAGGGAATATGGCTCAGGGTGCTTGCTTTTTTATTAGAGTTCTTCATATAAAGTATTAAGATGTATTTTGCAGACAGAGACAAATTAGACAGACCAGATGCTTTTGGTCCTCAATCAGCAAAGCACTTATGAGCATGTGCTTAACTTCAAGCACTTGCTTAATTCCCACTAAAGTCAATGGGACTGTAAGGCATGTAACTTTAAGAATATATTTAAGTAGTTTGATGAATCGGGATGTCTTGCTGAATTGGGGCCTTGGAAGTTGTGGATTGCAACTTTCTTTTTATATGCCATGTTTTCCCCTTTCTGCCTGTATGAAAGTGCAAGGAGGAGATATGTATGATACATGCTTTAAGGAAGATACAAAGTCTGATGTATCGGGCAACATTACTGGAGAATTTTTACTAAATCCCTCTTTTTAACACTTTATGTATGGCATGTCATACGCTTTCTGTATGGCAAATATTGTCAATGTTTGCTTTCCAATTAGGTTGAGGGACATCCGGAATTTGAATATGAGCCAGAATTTTTTTTTTTTCTCCAATGCCTCTCTTGCTTGTTCTCTCTCTAACAGAAAGAAAACAGTGAAAATAGTAAAACAAACAAGAAGAAACGATCTGCCGGGGTGGAGTTCTTCCTTTTTCCATCACAGACATTTTTTAGAAAAACACGCTGCAAATGTTCGACATCCATTTGTGGGAATCTCTATAATTAGAGTTAATAAAAGGACATGTCAAGTCCACCTACCTTGCAAAACCAGAGATTCTTTTATTTTCCCCTCTTGATAGCTATAACTTGTTCTTCTGATTGGCATCTGCAGAGAAATTATGATTAGCATGTGATATGCATACTTTATATGTAATGTGTGTGTGTTTCTATAGGTATATGGTATCAGAGCGGTAGCCATGTTAGTCTATAAGGTGCCACAGGACTCTTTGTTGCTTTTTACAGATCCAGACTAACAGATGTTGCTTTTTCTAGGTATATGCACATTCTCACCCATCTCCTATGAGGAGTCCTTTAATTAAACAACTCCAAGTATCAAGGACAGCTAAAGCATTACAATAAAAATATCTATGTGAAATGAGTTAGTGCTTTCGGTGCAATTCCCAGTGAGCATGTGTCTACATCAACATAAGCCATCCACCACAACTGGCACTAATTAGCACCCCTGCTGACAATCTCAGCTGAGAGGCCATGGGCTACAGAGACTCTCAGCATTAAATGTGATCCCTGCGGGACTGCTTGAGGTACAAAGGTAGGCAGTGTTGGGGCAGCCTACACTGCTACGGTTTGTGCTTTGTGGATAGCTATAAACTTCTCTCTAAATTCAGAAGGAACCGTTCTTGGTTTTTTCCTTCTTAATAGTCTTCATTTCTATGGTTGTCTGATTCTGGAGAAAGACCTTGAGGTAGGGTTTTCTTGTGAGCTGTCCTTCCCAGGTATGCATGCCCCCCGAGGCTTATATAGATTAGTGCTGATATGAAAAAAAAATTATAATTAAAATTTCAAAAAGAAATGGAAAAAATTGATACTTTTCTTCTACCAAATTTTTCCATTTTTCAACAAGCTTGAGGAGGTGTTAGATATGTAGCTTCCTTTTGATAGCCACTATTCCCCCTGTTGAGCAGAAACAGGCAAACTGGTCTGAATAAGAACTGGCCAGAACCTTCATCCAAAGACCGAACCAAGCAAAACTCAGAAATGTTTTTGAAAAATGTTCTTATTTCTCTGAACGTCCTGGTTTCTCATGATACAGAGAATGGTCTCATGGTGATATTTTAGTCCTGCTGCTTTTTGTATTTCTCATTCATCTAAAACATGGGGAATGCTGGAAGTCTTCTGAGAAAGTCACGCTCCAAGAATCCACAGTTTAATCCAAAGTCTTTCTCCATATTTTTTTTTGGGGGGGGGGGAGGTGTTTGCATAGGCATCTGTCAAGTGAATTATCAAGCCGTTAGAAAGACATCCATCACTAATGCCTACATGACAATATATTATCCACCATAAACTCCCAGGTCATTGTTTCAGCTACATAGTACATTACTATTAAATAATAACCAACAATTGTACCAGCCAGATCCTCAGCGGGTGCACATCAAATTAGCTATTTTGAAATCAATGGAACTACAACGATTTATACCAGCTGAGGATCTAGTACCAAACTGAGGGCCAGATTCTCAGCTGATGTAGTTCCATTCATTTCAGACTCAATTCATTCCAATGGAGCTATGTCGATTTACACCAGCTGAGACTCTGGCCCCAATCTGTGAGACAAAGTCCACAATAGAAAGGAGGGTGAGGGGCTGCAAGGGGAGGGAAAGGGGAAAAGGCTCAGTTGCCCCAAAAAACAGAGGAGTTAAATAGCAGACAGGAGAGGAGGGGGATCTTGTTTTAGTCTTTTGTGGGCCGAGAATGTTAATTTCACTTTACTGGAAATTGATGGGTGTGATTTGCCATTATTTTCCGTTTCCTGGTGACCTGAAATAAAATATGACAGCAGTCCATATTCCACCAGCTTTGCTTAAGCTCTAGGTGTTTATACTGCCTTCTGTAAACACACCTTGCTTTTCCAACTGCAGAGAGAGAGAGAGAGAGTAGGAGAATATTTGTGTGTCTATTACAGAGAAAGAAAACCTGTGTATTCAGTGAATCATGGTCTTGGAATGGAACATTATTGTCAGCTCAGCCTTCACAAACCAGAAGGAGGTTTAACAATGGGCATAAGTTTCGCCACAGAATCATTCAGCTGTAAGAGAACTAAGGCGGTGGTCACTCAGTCTGTTAGGTCATAGCCCACATCGAAATATTATATATTCCACCATATGTAATAACATTAATATTGCACCTTCCAGCCCAAACCATGCACAAAGGAGTTGATTCACCCACCACTGAAATGCAGCCAATGGCCGAGGTGGAAGGGTGTGTGGGTGGGAACCAGCTTAGCCAAGCGGCACACGTCGCATACTGCACAACGGTGGGAGGTGAGGTTCCTTTTGGCCACGGACACCAAAGCAAATCCCATGGCTTACCAAAAGTGGCATGGACTCTTTAATGGCTGCACTGAAGAAACAGAACCTTTGCTTTTAATGTGCTGTCCAAAAGGTCTTTCACTACTCAGTGAGCTGTATGGAATTCAATTTCTCTACCACAGAAGGATGAAGGGCTGACTCTGCTCTGCCAGGATGTTAAGCTGTGGTTCCAGGGAATCTACAGGAGGTATTTTGAACCTCATGTTTAGACCACAAAGCCCTGCCCTCTGATATCTGTATGAAATACAGACTCAGCAGTGCTCATCACACTTATTTTTAAAACACATATGGTAACACTGCCAAACCATGTATGGAAAGGATCTGTACAAAGGAGCTATGTATTACCAAATAATCCTGACAATTAATAGCACTGTTCTGTGATAAAACACCTCTCCTTCAAAGTTCTGAGCCCTTTGAAAGCACTAGACAGCAGCAATTTCATGGTATAGGGCATGGGAGCCATTTGGTATCAACAGACATTCACAAGCCTTAGAGTGAAAAAGGGAAATGAGATGTGTTTCCTTATTGTATTGAAACCAATGGGAAAATGGATCAAGAAGAGGTCTCTCTCCTGTGAATTCAAATACTTTTGGTTAGCTTCTTCTCAGAAAGTATGTTGGCATGTTTAGGACCTTATTCAGCAAATCAGTTAAGCTTGTGCTTAAGACTCTGTGAAATCATGGACATGTTTGGGACTTAACATGAGGTTAAATTAAAGCGCAAGTCATCCCGTCTCTGTTCAGGAAAACACTTCAGCACATGCTAAAGTGCTTTGCTGATCTGAGGCTTGGCTGTCCATGAAGAATACAGGATTTGGGTATAAAGGTGCGTTAAAATCATGGGAACTCTAGAGGAAGGATGTTACCGTGGTTAGAAAACAAGCCCACTGACTTGCTATGGGATCTTGGGCAAGTCCCTATGGGTATGTCTACACTACATCTGGAGCAAGACAGCACAGCAGTGGCAGCACAAACCCTGGGCCCCATAGGTACATACTTGGGGCTGCTAGCATGTGCCGCCACTGCCCCTGCTACCATGGCTACACTCCTATTTTTAGCATGCTAGCTCAGATGAAACCTAGCACAAGTATGTCTACATGAGCTGGTAATCACACTCAGAGCTCAAATTGTATCTGTAGCCTTTGTACCATGCCATCTGCATAGGTTAACCTCTGGTAGGTGCTACAGAAAACCTGTTGTAAGTGTCAGAGTAGCAGCCGTGTTAGTCTGTATTCACAAAAAGAACAGGAGTACTTGTGGCATCTTAGAGACTAACAAATGTATTTGAGCATAAGCTTACGTGGCCTGAGTTTTAGGCCACGAAAGCTTATGCTCAAATACATTTGTTAGTCTCTAAGGTGCTACAAGTATTCCTGTTCTATTGTAAATGACCATCCAAAACTGTATTTGAAACTCAAGTTATTTACAATCATTGCAAACTCCAGATACATTGTTCAAATTTGCAAAATCCCTTCGGATAACTTATGTATTAAAGGCACTATGGGTAACCAAATTCTAATGGCCATGTCTATGTCAAGTTATGTGTGTTAGTTCTTTAGCAATATTAGCACTTACGTTTAAAGGGGTGAGCTGAAGAAAACCTCTCAGTGTGATAGAAATGTTCTGCATACTACATTTCGGTATGCTATGAACCAATACAGTCAAGCACTGGAGGGTTGGGGGCCCTTCCACCTTCTGATGTAAGTTAACTGAACCAATCTGTCACTATATGGGATATTTGTCAAATTAAATGAGGATTATGGGCCTGATTCAAAGCCCGTTGAAGTCAAAGAGGACTCTTCCCATTGATTTCCATTAGCTTGCATCAGAGTCCGAGATGCAAAGAGATCCATAAATTGACAGCTCCAACCAGATCGCATGTACAAGTTTAAAGTGGCTCCCAAGACCTTTAATTCAGGGCCAGACTTCAGAAAAATTTGATGGACATTAGAGAAACATCGTCAAGTCAATATGAAGATAATGCGGGGGGGGGAGGAGGGGAAGGGAATGGGAATATGAAAAATAAAATGGATTCTGATTTAAATATTTCAGCACGTAGGATCTTAGCAGGATTCTCCAATTACATTCTCTTCAGCACCAGCCATTTTATCTTCATGTCAACACATCAGGGTGCCGTACTAGACGTTCAAATTAAAGATCATTTTCATAACCTCAGCTGTGCCTCAGAAATAGGCTAGTACTTATTTAATGGGGGGGGGGGGAAGGCGAAGCAACATAGACACCAATTAATCTTTCTTTTTTTGCATATAAGTGTGAGTGTGTGGGAAGGGTACATACCTCTTGCTCTAACACTGCTTGTTCTGAACAGTAAATTGGAATTCTCGCCACTTCCGAAGTCAGGGATTCCTCCAGACTTTTTTGAAACTTGACGAGCAATTGCCTTGGTACCCTGAGCACAGGTTTGCAACCCCAATGTGTGATAAATTAAACCTTTCACTCTGAGTTTTTCCTGGCATGGGTACTAGAACAACCCTCTGAATAGCTACTACTGCTGAATTTTAAAATCTCCCTGGCTCGTTGCTCAGCCAAAACTTAAAGCTACAGTCCACTAGAATTTGGCAACGTGCAGTCGTCTGTAACTGTATCTTTTTATAATAATCAGTTTATTAGTATTATACAGTGCATTATAGGGTCCCTCTTCAGAGCCAAGAAACTATCTCTGTTACAGCAGGACATACAGCTCAAGTAATTGTCACAGGTTTTTCAAGCAGCAATGTGGTCCAGGGCATGGTGTACTGGACTGGGACTCAGGAGATATGGATAATATTCCTGGTTCTGCCACTGACCTGCTGTATAGCCTTGGGCAAGTTTCTCTGCCTCTGTTTCCCCTCCTAGCCTTTGTCTATTAAAAGTGGATGTGTGTTGGCACAGAGACTGCCTCTTACCATGTGTTAGTACAGCTTCCAGGATTCATTTGGGTCCTCTAGGTGCTAACATAATTAAAACAATAAATAATAATCGTCAGTCATTTCCTTTTAATTAAGAGGTATTCCATTAAAGGATCTCAAAGGGGAACTCATATGCTTTTCTTAAACAAAAAGAAAAAAGGGTTAAAATGCCAAAGATTAAGATCTGTTTGAGATTTCAAATCAGTAACAGACTATAGAACAGTTTCCAACGTCATTGACTTAGAATGAGATGAAGGATGAATTTGGAGTTATGTATACACTGAAGATTTACAAAAAAAAAGTTTTTAAACTAAGAATTTAAAACAGAGTTTCCCCCTGGATTTTCCAGTCAGGCACTTGAGTTCCAGCTTCTGGGTTTCCACTAGAACAACTAATAAAACCGCAACTATCTAAAGTTGCCTGCAATGATTTCGGAATGAATGGCCAGGGGATCAGCTGTTCCTGGAGGAACATAAGACTTAGACCTTGCATCTCGGGGGTGTCAGAAGTAGAATCCTGCCATATTCTGTGGTTTCACGTCACACAAGCCCGTGCAAATGTTTTCATCAGGGCACAGTTGGTTTCTGATTCACATGAGAAGAGTGTATCTGTGAGTGTTGAATTCAGTTGAACCCCACTTTCAGCTGTTTTCTAATCCAAATCAGAAGAAGCCACAAACAGTGTATGATTTTTGATTCCTATTTATAAAATGGATCACTTTACCCACCACATTCCAGACCTTGGGGAACATTTTGTCAGGCATAGTCTGACTTTCGCTTAAGACGCAAAGTGAAGGCACTAGGCAGGTTCACTACAATTCCCTTTTAAAATGACGGTTATTTGACTGTTCTCCTTCATGTGCTGGAGATAAAACTTCTTCTGTATCTTTGATTACTATCTAATCTGTCTTTTGGCATCTGTCCACATGTCTACCTGCGTTAGGCAAGGGAATTAAAAACATGAATTTACTGCATTTAACTATTTAAATGGCTACCATGATATTGGTAATAATTCTTCAATCTAAATGTAGCATAAATAGCAACTGCAAGATTTTAAGGGCAGCCAGTTTATCTGGCTATGTACGGTATCTGAGCCCTGTTCCATCAAAGCACATAACCATACGCTTAACTTCAAGCGCCCAGTAGTCTATTGGCTTCAGTGAGGGTACTCAAGTGCTTAAAGTTAAGCATGTGGTTTCTGGACCTCGTAGAGTGCCTGATATCTAGGTGTGAAACTCTAAAAACAAAATGTCTATCTAATCTGTCTGTGTGTTTCTAATGTGTCCGGCACTGTGTTATCCAGGTGCCACATAGAAAATCAAAAATATAATCACATCTGTCCAGTAAAGACTCATCTTTTATAACCTCCCCCCCCCCCCCCCCCCCAACAGCAGGACCATATTCAACAATATTTAAATTAAAAATAAATATTTGTATATAGCAGAAGCCACTGTTGCCTATTGGGTAAAGCACAGGACTAGACCTCCAAAGACATGGGTTCTATTCCTAGCTCCATGACCAGCCTGCTGGGTGACCTTAGGCAAGTCACTTCCCTTCCTTATGCCTCAGTTTCCCCATCTGTAAAATGAAGATAATGATCCTGACCTCCTTTGTAAAGTGCTTTGAGATCTACTGATGAAAAGTGCTATAGAAGAGCTAGATATTAATCATTATTATTATTTTATTTTTTATCAAACTCCCAGTGAACTGGCTTGCATCCAAGCATTAAGGTCTTTCTTCTTATTAATTAATTATTATTATTATTATTTCACTAGCATCCAGATGCCCCATCACACATCCATGTAACAAAAAGATCATCACTGAAAAGCTTACAATCTGCTATCTGTTGACCATGTTCCAATTCTTGTTTTTGCCCAAATGGTGTTGGATACTCTTATAATCATGGGCCTCTTCTGAGCAGACACTGCCAATGGCATCTCATTTTGTTTTAATCTGCAGTCATGGTAGCTTACTCTTATTCTGGTACTTTGGGTAGGATTCATGCACTGTTACCTTCTTGTCTTTTCACAGAGCTGTCCATGTTTTTTTTCTAAAGAGGCATTTCATGTAGAGAGATCTTCTTGTTGGATTTCTTGAAGAAGGAAAACTGAAGGACACAGATGCATATTCAGAGATAGATAGATAGAGTTTGTATGTCTGACACACACACACGTATTCAGATCTGCCCTATTAATAAGGTACGTATACACACCTCCAGCTGTGCTTGCAAACTTCTAGATCTAGAGAGTTTATTCTAAAACTCAGGAATAAGGATAATAATAATAGAATTTTCAAGCCCATATCTCATTGATATTCAGAGGGAGTTGGACATGCCTAAATTCCTTAGGCTCCTTGGAAAATCACAGCCTAAGATTTGAAGAACTCTCACTCACTCAAATGTTTCACACACCTTTTCATAACCGCTCTCTGCTGCAAGTAGAAAATCTTGCCAGGCTCCATACTGACTGAGGTTTCAGCGGCAATAACCTCTGTGAATGAGGGAATAAATATGCAAGAAAGTGAATACAGCCAAATAAATAAGTATTAATCAGTTTACTGTTCTCCTTGTAAAATTTTAAGTATGGGGGAGAGGGACATCAAATATGTAAAATCCTGACAAGCCTTTGAATCCAGGATCATCCTTAAAACTCTCAAAGATTGGTGGGGAGGGAGGGTTGTCTGTTCCCCTCAGTGTCTGGTTAGAACTTTTCTTACACACCTGTTTGGATAGAGAACTCCATTCCTTTCCCCTGAGCCTTTTTGGGTAGTAAAACCTTCTGTCACTCATTTTTTAAAAATAAATGTCCAGGTGGTCATTCCTTTTGTTGTCACCATCGTATCAAAAAACCTCCACCTGCCATTCTTTTGCCACTGTGGAAGATAATGCATTTTTTTTTCTCTAAGAGATCATTTGTATTTCATACAGTGAGCTCTGAAGCAGAAAGAAATTGTTCAGAACATCAGGTGCAGAGCCCAATTTTAAAAACGTTGGCACCTAAAGAGAGTCTCTACATCCTACATGCTCAAATTGGCACTTAGGCAATTAAATACCATGTGCAAATTGTATTTGTTATTATTTACATTACACTAGCATTTCCAGATCCTACTTGAGACCAGGCCATCTTTGAGCCAGGCCCTGTACAGAATAGGGAATTGAGAGTGTAAACAACTTGACCAAGGCCAAACACAAAGTCAGTAGCACAACTGAGAACTGAACATCAGTCTTCTGAGACCCCATTCAGCTCCTTAACCACTAAACCATCCTTTCTCCCTAGAGGCTATGCTACATGTAGGAATTGGAGGACTGTAATAAACTTTTCTTGTTAAGATAACAGGAAGTTGTTTGTTTATCAGTTATGTAGCACTGAAGTGTTGATCCAAATATTAAGCCATCAGTTTGAGAGAATTATGTCTGTTATATTCTGGTTGCCATTCAGCTTGTACAGCAAAATCTCAGTCAATATTCTTTATTCATACCATACCTGAAACGCCAATGGTCTATCTATTTAAATTATCTAGGGTAATCTACCTAGCACCTTCAATGATAGTTCCATATCTCAATAGTAGCTGGGTGTGAATGAGAGTTCTGTACACTAAATGAGTGCAGGATAGTCCACAGAGCAGCGAGCTGCAGGGCTACTAAGAGATCTGCAATGTGAAGTAGAGAGGAGAAATTTATCTTAGGTGAAAAAATGACTGTGTTGTGCTGGAATAAAGGACTCTGGCACGGAGGGGTTTAAAACCCTTGCCCAAAACAGCTGATCACACCCACACTTTATTAACAGCAAGTGAATTTCCAGGTGCTTTGCAGAGGAAAACAGATTAACCTTATTGGCCACAGGCAGTTGATGCCCTGAAGTTTGGGATATATAAGCCTGCAGGAAGTGAGACAACAAAGGCTAGATATCTGGAGGGAGAGGGGGGGTTACTGTCTCTTGACTTTTAGCCTTTGTGATAGCTGGAATGAGCCTTTTTTTTCTGTTTCTTTGGGGAAGCTCTGGTTAAAGCAAGCTTTCTATCTTGATGTCTGAATTTTAACGGGGCAGGGTAGAGATATATTTTTCAAATATCTCTGTTGAAAAGCACACTGAACAATTGCTTCATCTCTACTCTGGGATCCAGGTATCCAGACTTGTAACTCCCCTTTTGCATGTACCTTCTCTCTGCTTCCATATGATTCTCTGGAGATAAATAAAGCTTGCACTTTTCCAAGAAATACACTTTTTCAATGTTAAATGCATTTCCCCTCTGAAGTCTCGACTCTTGATATACGTTTAGACTCCAGATCTGGATTTGTTGTTGTTGAGCAATGAACCACAGAGAGTTAGTATCTTCCTCTTATTAACTCTTACAATTTTATCAAATTTTGCTTATTTCTATAATGGCAGAAGATGAGAGGGCTGTAGTTTAGTTTATCTGCATGGGAGGAATTATGTGACCCATAAGCACTATGAAGAGTCATTGCCTTGAAAGTACTTTGCATCAAGCTGTAACCATCTTTCTAGCAACGGAAGACAAGGAAGAGAACCAAATAAGTTACTTTATTATTTTCTTCTTCATAGAAACCAATACATCATCACTTCAGTGATATTATTTATAAGGGGTTTTTTTCCCTTATTTTTCAAGCACAGAAAAAAATTCTTGCCATGTTTTAGGAACAAAATGACTATTTTACACACATACCAATACCTCTCTGGAAAGCACTTAAATTTACAAGCTGTTCGTAAATTTACTGACAGTTGGCAACACTGCATCCAACATAGAGGAACCCTTTTGGAAAACAGATCTATTGCAAATAATATATATTGCTGCTTAATCTGAGTGTGTTTTAACTCAAAGTAGTTTTAACAAAGATGTTAGCTAATATATAATATAACATTAGTTAACCAGGAAAGATGTTTCAGTATCTAAAAAGATGTTTTTTTTTTTAATTAAATAAAGAAATATAAACATTGATTAGACCAGAATTCATAATGTTGCCACACTGGAGAAAAGAGGAAATACCTTTTGGAGAAAGATCCTTTCTTATTAAAGCCCTTTCTGGATATTTGAACAGTTTAGATATACTCTAGGTATTATGTATTTTATGTCATATTTCTATGCAACTCTTAGACACATAACTGGTGACTACATATGAATATAAGGATTAAATCCTACTCCATTACGATCAATGCTAGTTTTCCCATTGTCTTATTTGGGAGTGGGCATAAGCTCATATGGCGCGAAATAGAAATAGGTCTATTCATTATTAAATAACTTGAGCTTTTATAAATTGTGTTTTTGAATTTACCGGGGTTGCATTTTAATAAGATACCTGAAAGCGTTAGTCTACAATGTTGTAATATTTAAAATATTGTGACCCTGAAATACAAGCTCCCAAACTATTTGCAGATATCCCATATTTCTGTGACATGTGACATACAATATATTGTATTTGTATTAGCTGGGAAGCTCATGCTAAACTGTAACAGCACTAACCAGATGTGTACAATGCACGTGGCTAGTGACAAATCAGCACATTTTTAAAATTCCCTAATGGTTATCGTCACCGCACAGGGAACTGAAAATGGGACACGAAGCCTTTCTCCTCTTGATTCCTTTTTTCAAATTCAATCCAGGCTGACGCTGACTGACGTTGTTGCTCTTTGTGGTTTGTCTGAAACATGAACATATGACGTCAGCAGGAGGAGCAACAGGCTGCAGGATAAGGGCCCTCATTTGGCAGTGTTGTTAACTCTTGGGATTTCATCCTGAGTCTTGCGGTATTTCATGGTATTCTTCAACCCCCAGCTCCCAGAAGCATGTGAGTGTGTAAGAACTTCAGCTTTCATTTTTGAGTACTTTTTGGAACGACAGTTTCTATCCCTCATCATTGCAGAGAAAACTTTTAAAACATAACCACTAAGGGGATTTGCCCAGAAGCAAATATGAAGCACCTAAAGTTGGTTACAGTCTCGTGATTTTTGAATGTATGGTATTGGTAACATTAGGGTGATCAGACAGCAAATGTGAAAAATCGGGATGGGGGTGGGGGATAATAGGAGCCTATATAAGAAAAAGACCCAAAAATCGGGACTGTCCCTATAAAATCAGGACATCTGGTCACCCTAGGTAACATGGATGTGGTGGCTTTTCACTTCAGTTCCGGGTGGAGAGATGACCAGATCACAAACTGCCCCAAAACTGTCAGCTTAGTTTTCTTAGCAGAGAGACAGGTCTTGAATGGACCACGGTTCATATGGTACATGGTTGAGGCCATGCACAAATGTTTTATTACAAAGGTGAACTGTAAATGTATTTTTCAACGGTTAAAATCAGTTTCTCTTCAAAACTCACTGTTGCTTATAATACTCTTTGCAGACTTAAAAAGGAAAAGTGATTCCTTACCAGACTATATCTTTGTCCACATGCCCACACCGGTACATTTATTGTTATATGGCTGCTCCTAAGATACTGGCACCGACTGACTGCTTGCTTGCTTTGACTAAAACGTTATTTGGAGCATTTGTTTTGAGCAAACAACACAGCAAAATTATGTAGAGGCTGCAAACTATACAAGAAAAGGGAGGGAGATGTCACTTTTAATCTCTAATAAAAATGACAATGGTTACTTTTCACTTTCCTTCTGAAGCGCTCGGGTTGCCTTAGAAACAATAATAAGTTAGCCTCATAGTATCCCTGGTGGTTAGGTTTGTAAGACTGGGATAGTAGCTACATGTGGGGAAACTGAGGCACAGCATTGTTACTGTGGTACACAATGAAGATCAGAGCCCCATTGTAGGAGGCGCTGCACAAATATATAAGAAGTCATAATTCATGGCCTGTAGAGATTAGACAACTTCAATGATTTACCCAAAGTTATTCAGGGCTTGATCCAAAGTCAATGGAAATTTATCCATTGACTTCATCAGGTTCTGGAGCAATCCACCGGTGATTTGAAAATACAACTTAATCTTGTGGTTCCTGGTCATTTGCTTTAACAAATAGTCCTTGCTCCTTTCATACAAGGGAGATGATACAAGGTGCCAGACATGTTATGCGATGGACCAAACATTAAAGCAGTTTGTTAAAGCAGTAAAAGTTAATACTTACTTTGGTTTGCATGGTCCGGATTGCCCAGTTCTCTGATCCCAAGCTCATGGCTGAATCTGGATGCATTTCCCTTTTGTTATCCTGGAAAAAAGGAGCAGTGTCTTCCCATAAGCCTGGAGGGAGGAAGAAAGTCCTGAAGTAAGCAGAATGCAGCCCCACTGGGCTAATTCGAAGGCCTTGCCTGGAAAGGGCTGGGAAACATTATATTGCTTTTGTCTGGCCCTAATGAAAATAAATGAGGGCTTCAATTTAAAGTAGTTACTAAAAATTTGTTCTTTCCTCTGCACTAATTCTGAAACCCACTTGCAGTTAATTAGAGCGATTCCAGCACGCTCTCGCTGTGCCGGGCTAGTGTAAACAACGGCCATCTGAGTTTCATTACAATAAAGAAATAAAATAAACAGTGGTCCAGAAAACAGTAGTTTGGGCACAGCTCGTTACAGCACCGTGCAGTTAACATTCTTTATGCAGTCTTGGGAATGGTAAGGGGGCTCTATCCATGTTTTTATCCTTGTTTCAGTAGGAAAAGTGTTTTTTAAAGCTAGATATGCTCTGCTCTGGTCAGCTGTTAAACAGCTCTCTAGCATTCAAAGGATGGTTCACAGCTGTATTCTTTTCACTGGATTCACCCCGTCTTCTTGAGATAAGCGTGGAGGCTGTTCTGGCTTTCAACGCAGGGATCTAGGAAACATTCTTGCTGCTTCTAATTCAGTAGCCCACTAACAGCATTTAGGCTTTGACCCTGCACCCCACGCAAAGACCCAGAGAAGTACGAAACACAAGCTTTGTATTCTCTGCATTTCACAGTAATCATTTTCAACGGTGGTGCCTTTCAGGGGAGGATCACCAGGCACCTCAAAGACGTTGTCTCACGTGAGGCAGGCAGCCATTATATGCATTTGCCAATATAGAAGCGGAGGTACAGAGAGGTTTAAAGGGCTCAGATTTCAAAAGCAAGCCTCTACTTAAGAAGTTTTCAGACGTCCAGCGTGAGGAGCTGAGGGCCTAAATTTTACAGATGCTGAGGTTCCTTGAGATCCAGGTTTCTGGGCTGACCCTCCTCCTTCCCCAACCCCTGCTAGCCCTGATGGAAGAATTTGGAGCGTGCTCACAGCGTTTTCACATCTCTGCTAGTCCCCTCCCGCACGTTTTTCCACGGGGAGCAGATAGAACCTAGTCTCACAGCACAGTCGTGTTTCCGAGCTGCTGGCGGGGTATCCTATCAAGATATAATGAACCAGAAGGTCGGTTTCCTCCACAGACAAACTCTGTGCTGCTCTGACCCTTCTGAGATTCACCCATCATTAAACACAAACAAATGGACTTTGAGCCAGCTTCTCTTTCTAGCAGTACTGGTCTTCTCTTTATCTATCGCAGAGCTTGTTTTTACACTCTCCTTTCCTCTCTCTCCTATCTATTTGCAGGTGCGCTGTTTTGTTCCTATATGGTTTTGGCTCTGGTACACTTATGGTTATCACTAGACATATTTGTATAATTCAGTAGATACTTTGCACCACCTGCAAGGCTGTTGAGTAGGGGAGGGCCTTCTGTTTGAAGATAAAATATAATAATAATAATTAATAATACTTATATAGGGCTCTGGTCTGAAAGAGCTTTACAAAGGGAAGTAAGTATCATTATCCCCATTTTACAGATGGGGAAATTGAGGCTTACAAGGTGAAGTAACTTACAAAAAATCACCCAGTGGTCAAGCCACGTCTTCTGAGTACTACTTTAGTGTGCTAGTCTCAAAGGCACATTACCACATTTGAACAACATGGGAATTTGGGAGAGGAAGGGGGAGAATCACAAGATAGGCTCAACTATGAACAAACTGAGAAGTCAAGAGTCACCAAATTCATGATCATATCCACATTCCACTGACCTTTACTTTAGGAAGTTTTGGTCTGACAGCAATAAAAACAATTTATAATGCTGTCACTTAAATAACACCTTCTGTTCAACGTGTTTTGCAAATAGTAATGAATTTAACCATCTAACCCTCCTTTGTGGTGGATAAATGTTATAAGCAGTCCATATTTCTCTCAAGCTTGATTTGTTTGAGCTAGAAAACTCAAGAAGAATTTCTGGTGTCATTTTCAGAACTTGCTAGCTTTGTCTAAACTGGAAACACAGCACAAGTATCTTCTCTCTTAGTATTTTAATTAGAATTGGTTGACATTTTTTAAAACATTGATAATTTTTATCAACATTTTGAATTTAGATGATTAAAATGGGATCAATGCTTTATGAAATTTCCACCTCCCGTTTTTGACCAGCGATAGAGCTGGTATAAAATTTTTTAAATGTCAACAATTATTGTGGTCCAAATGTCAAATAAATAAAAATGGGAAACTATATTTTGAATGTCACATTTTTTTCCATTTTTCAACCAGCTCTAATTTCAGTATTTCTAAGAAGATTTCTAAGCAATCCACTCTAATTTTAATATTTCTGTTTCAGGGACCGGCCTGCTATCAGGAAGATCAGGGATATGTATAGAGATTGGGAGTGGCAGGCACCATAGAAAGAAAAAATACAGTAAAAACCTAAAAGTTCAGATACATACAAGACCAGGCTGCAAATCATTTCACCACCTAAAGTCCTTGTTTGGAACCATTTGCCCATTTCTAATTCTAATTCTCTTATTGTAGAGGCGCGGGATCTGTCATTTAAAAGGTCTGAGTGATCTCAAATGGCCTAAGCGCCATCAAATTCATGAGTGAAGCTGAAAAACCAATGAGTAAAGTGCATTTAGAAATAGCAGAACCCGGCTCTGAAAACTACCAGCCAAACAAAACTAAATTGAAATACGAAAACACGTGTCCCAGCCTTGAGATTAAAATTAATCTGTAGAAGCAGTCGTCCACCCATCCATGAAAAACAAAAAACCAGGACAGCATTTTTTCTGCAGCAGCAATGATGATTATTTTCAAACTAATGCCTGACTATTACAGTGATGAATTTTGCTGTCTTGCATGAGCAGGCCTCGATTTATCCCTTTGAAGCCTTACTTTGAAGGATGCTTCACAGATAAAAACAAATGCAGAGAGAGAAGAGAAGGTTGTGCAACTGGTGTTTTGTGAGAGTACTTAAAGTAACTCAATTTGTATTAGGGATTCTCAGTAGTTCAGGTGACTGGGAATGAGGTATGGAGATTTTCACCCTTCCCTAGGCTATCAGTTTATTATCATTTCTGACACATTAGATGCTCCAGCCGAGATCAGGGCACCATTCTGCTAGGCACTATACAAACACATAGTAAGTAAGACACTCCCTGACCCTGGCGTCTAAATGGACAAAACAGAGAGAGGGTTCAAAGGGAAATAGAAGCTCAAAGAAAGGAGTTGTCCAAGGTCACATAACAGCTCAATGGATAGAAATGAGGCCTCTTGACTCTTGGGCTGGTGCCCTATCCACTGCCTGGACAGTTCATAAGAATATAAGAACAACCATACTGGGTCAGACCAAAGGTCCATCCAGCCCAGTATCCTGTCTACCAACAGTGGCCAATGCCAGGTGTCCCAGAGGGAGTGAACCTAACAGGCAATGATCAAGTGATCTCTCTCC
Source organism: Trachemys scripta elegans (assembly GCF_013100865.1). NCBI lineage: Eukaryota > Metazoa > Chordata > Testudines > Emydidae > Trachemys > Trachemys scripta. The sequence goes on from NC_048311.1 coordinate 30,745,227, forward strand.
TGCCGTCCATTTCCACCCTCTGACAAACAGAGGCTAGGGACACCATTCCTTACCCATCGTGGCTAATAGCCATTAATGGACTTAACCTCCATGAAATTATCCAGTTCTCTTTTAAACCCTGTGATAGTCCCAGCCTTCACAACCTCCTCACAAGGCAAGGAGTTCCACAGGTTGACTGTGCGCTGTGTGAAGAAGAGCTTCCTTTTATTTGTTTTAAACCTGCTGCCCATTCATTTCATTTGGTGGCCCCTAGTTCTTATATTATGGGAACAAGTCAATAACTTTTCCTTATTCACTTTTTCCACACCACTCACGATTTTATAGACCTCTATCATATCCCCCCTTAGTAATGACTGATGGATAATATTGCCATGTTGTTTTGTACTGGACATTCAATAGAGTGATGATCTCCAGCACACAAGTTTGTCCACAGCATAAAATCCTTCCTTGTTGGCCATCTTCACAAAAAGGCAAAGAATTAACTGACTCAGGGTCACGGCGGCAGGTGAAGCCCCCCTTCCAGGAGGCTAGCCCGCTGGCCCCGCTCCCCCCGCGGCCGGAGGAGCCCCGAGACACACACACACACACACACACCCTGCAAGCAGAGGAGCCCCGGCCCACCAGCGCCAGCCGCACAGGACGCCACCCTCAGCACCAGCCCCCCCCAGCGCCAGGCCAAGCTGCCGGGCCCAGATCCACCACTGGCCACCGGCGGGCCTGAGTTCCAGGCCACCGGCTGGAGCTGTGTGAGCCCCCACCAGCAGATGGGGGGGGGGAGCGAGGGCAGGCCTCACGCTGTGACCCCGTCCATATTCCACCCCGAGTCGGGGAGGCTTAGCCTGCCCTGGCCTTTGATACCCACCGCCCATGCTCGGAGTAGAACCAGGTGAAGTGTTTCAGCGGAAACTTTATTTTTGATGAAACATGCAGATTCGGTGACCCCAAGACATTTTGCTAATTCCATGTCAGTTTGGTAGAATTGTTTCAGTGACAACAAAACAAAAACGTTAAATCCCAAAAAATCCAAACATTTGATTTTTCGGCTCAAACCAACTTTTCATTTCAAATGTTCCTTTAATTTTATTTCTAAAAAAACCAATAACATTTTTAAAAAAAAAACAAATAGTTGACATTGAAACGAAAATATTTGATTCTATCAAAATGAAACATTTTGTTCCATCTAAAACAGTTTGGTTTTTCAACGTTTCGATTTGCCAAAAATTAGAAAAAGAAAATTGGTTTTGGCTCAACCCCAAAAGAAACATTTAGTGGGCCTCACACGTACCTCGGTTGGACATTTACACACTTTGCAGGACTAACATCGTCCAACAGGATGGGCAGTCTCTGCACAAAAAAGGCCCAGGACTAGAACTGCAGGTGAAAAGATAACCCAGTGGTTATGGCACTAGCCTGGGAGAGCTTTCTTCCATTCCTTCTCTTCTCTGGAAAATGGTGATAACAGTACTTCCCCACCTCACTGGGGTTGTGAGGATAAATATACTAAGATGGTGAGGTGCTTACATGCTATGATATTGGGGACCATCTAGGTATCCTAGCTAGACAGGCATGGCAGACCAGAACTGAGGTGTTTTGGCAATGAGTATAAGCTACTAGGGCATCCCAAGGACTGCATAACTAGCAGAGATTGCTGCCGTTCAGATACGACTGGCTTGGCAGATGGTGAGATTTACTTCTAAGTAAACCACCATTCACATCCACGGTGTTAATGACTGTTCAGCCAGTTGCTAGAGCCTGTCTTGCCCTCTGTTACGTTACTCTTGTGTCTCTCTCCTCTGTCCCTAAAGGAAGTGTGCTTCTGAAAGGCAAGGTCAAGAGGTAGAAGAGCCACTAACCTGGGCTTCAACATCCTTCTCCGGTAGCAGGGCCCTCTTGCTTCGGAAAGCCTGAACTCTCCTTCCCAATATCAATGGCAACATGATTCCTGTTGTCCAAAGAAAGAGCTGCAGGAAGCAGAAACCGTCTCACTCTTGAGGAGCAGAGAACCTGATGTTCATCCCAAGCTAGTTGGTCTGTTATCGTTTGAAGTCCCAGCCGTGCAAGGATGTTCTGTGTGGTAAGACAGAAGGCATTCCAGGAACTGAGGTGGTATTAGGAACAGGTCCCTCATACAATCTCTGTAACACTCTCTCTCCCCCCCAGTGTCCTGTTTTTCTTCTTCTTAAGGAGGATATTATCCTCCATTCACTGCCCTCCAAATGCCTGGTGCTCCTGGAAAAGATAAATCAGCCTTATGATAGGGGGTTCTGCCATTGGGCAGTTGCTATTCTCCATTCTCAAGGAAAGAGCAATAGGATGTGAACTCTCCAGAGAAAATGAAAGTTAGCTAGTGTTAGTTGACGAAGTGCTGAGATTCTCTCCTTTGTTTTAACTCAGCGGCATATACTCTTCCGCTAACTGGAGACGGGATATGGTTTTCCGCCAGATGAATAACTACCGAGGGAACAGCTGCACTTTGCCCTGAGAATGATGCCGTGTAAGGCACTGATTCAATAAATAACGAAAGAGAAAGGAAATGGTGTTCCTCTACTCGTCTTGTGGTCTGATCTTCTGTCCTGTACAACATCCTTTTAATGCTTCGTTTCAGGGCAAGGGTGCAGAGGGCTTGTGTGCTTTGAGTTGGAGCTGAAGAGCAGAGCCTTGGAGAAGCTTCTATAACACTCCAAGGTCTGTGCGCCAGGGAGTGGCACACGAGGGTAGACAGGAACACAGGCAGCTCCAACAATAATAATAACAATTAGCTCTTATATGCCACTTTTCATCAGTAGGTCTGAACCTGTTTTATGGAGGAGGTCGGTATCATTAACCCCCTTTTACAGATGGGGAAATTGGGGCACAGAGGGGAAGTGATTTCCCCAAGGCCCAGTGGCTGAGCCCAGACCAGAACCCAGGTGTCCTGTATTGCAAGGTGGATCACAGCTGAGGAGCAGAGAGAGAGAGGAAAGCAGGGGAAGCTGGTAATGAGGCCCCATAGGTCTCAACTAGGGAACCAAGCAGTGGGGAGATGGAAGACGAACCCTTATAATGCTGCAGAGCAACCCTAAGGCGTAAAGCAGAACAGCACGGGACGTGAGAGGGCAGAGCTTGAATCTCAGCTGCAGAGCAGGGTGAGGTAATGAAGTGGGAATGATCCTTTCCAAAAAGATACTATCAGAGCCTTGAAATCTTTCTTCTCTTGTCACTGCCCCTGTCCCTCAAACCTCCTGTTCATTCCTTCTCGGCAGCCCTAGATTCTTGATCAAATATGAAGAAAAGACCCTGTTTCTCTTTCTTTTTCTGTCAGGAACCATGCTGAGGGTGAGAAGTTGTTAGGTTCCAAAACATGCCGCACACCATATTTTCTGAGGATTACCTGGGAGGGTCAGTAGCAAACAGGAGTTGGGGAACCAAAACTCTACCAAACTCTGGTTCTTAATTATGTCAGTGGCCATTCAAGCTGAGGAAGACGAGTACCACAGACACATTAGAAAGCTGACTGCTCTCATGCCAGCCAGCGGGTCAGCAGGCCAGACCCATTTCACAGCTCCCCCCACTCTGGACAGGGTTGGTGGTGGGAAGAGACTTCTGTTTCCCACTTCAGCTGGGCCTCTAGCTGGACTCTCGGTGGCCTGCAGGGGGAAGTGTTGCCAGTTGGCCTAACAGCCGAGCCAGCTGGGAAGTCATGCTAAGCTTTTCTCAGCCGGAATGGGCTCCAACAGCCAACACACTGCACCATAGGTCTGCTCCAGAAATCGCATGCGACGGAGCAGAAGGCCTATAAACCACGGAAGGTGTGAAACAGGGCTTCTCATAACAATTCTCTATATACCGTGGGTGTCTTGCTTTCCGTGTTCTGTTTCTTTTAAAACATGAATGCATACCCTCCCTTCCTCCAGTCCCCACTCCCCCCGCAACCACCAGCCCACCAAGTCCCTTCCCTAGTCTGCAGACATTCATGCGGCACTCTCTCTCACTTCCCAGATTGGCTCGGAGAGCTGGACTTGTATCAGGGTGCTGTGCAGAGTTGCCAACTGGCAGACCTACCATGTGTTTGGTAGGCAAGAGCCAAATTATGCTCTGATACGCCAGCATAAATCCGGAGTCACACCGCTGCCTTCAGTGGAGTCCTTCCAGACCCTCACCTACCAGGTGTAAAGGGATCTGGCCCTTGTTTTTCATCTCAGCTTCTTGTTAAGGCTTGGCAAGTCGGGAGGGAGATCAAGGTAGCAGGGCAGGAGGGAGGTGCATTGAAAGCAATCCCAGTGTTTAGTGCTGAGCGGTCAGGTTGTCCTCGTTTTCACATCACCACCACGAAAAAGAGGACAAAACCAGTTTGGAATCGCCTCTGATTCTGAAGGGCAGGAGAGGTCTTTTCTTTCAGGAGCTGGTCATTAAAGAGTTAAAGCTTGTTGTGTGTTGTTTTTTTTCCCTTCGCGTCAAGATAATAAAAAGACCATTTTTTCAACTAATTTACCATCTCCCCCACCCCCCCAAAAAAAATTAAAGCATTTTTACCACTGTTTGCTTTTCCAGTTTCTTTAATTTGGGTAATTGCTTAGTCAACTTTCAAAAATATATATTCTGTCTTAAAAAAACAGCAGAAAATGACAGATCACCTTCCTTTTCATTTCAGATTTGGCATGCAGGTCCCAGATTGTGTATTCTTTCCATGGCGCCATACCAGCGTCCCATACTTAATTAATTTCCCTTCGCTTGTGCAGCTTTGCACTTAAAGAGACAGTGCCCCATTTTGATGGTTTGACTTTGGCTCGCTTTCAAGAGTGTCACTTCTTAAATCTTTTTTTTTTAAAAAAAAACCTTCCCAGAGTGCTACATGGCAAAGAGCTGGCATTTTAATTCCCATCACTCTGCCGCTCCCCCTCCTTATTCTTCCTGTCGTTCAAGATCCAAACCAGTCTGCACACACACACAAAGAACGCATGAGATCCCATTTCATGTTCTTGCTGCCGTTTGCCGTTGAACGTGGAAAGATGGCTTGGTAATGATTCTGTAAATTGGTCACAATCACTGTGCGCTATCACATCCTATTAGATTTTGGCTTTGGTCAAAATCTGCTCTCTCATACAGCAGCGCAGCTCTGTTAGCCCTCTGGATCCTTACCTGTATCAACATGAGTGAAAGCAAAGGCTTTGGATTGAATTACTACTGAACTGTAGGGAAGTGTGAATCTGAAGCCAAATGTTATGGCTAGCCCATCTCTCTATATGGGGGTCGAACAAAATCCCTGGATTTTACCATCCCAGACCTTCAGAGTAGTTTGAATCAGGATCCAAACTTGCTAGCTTTGGGCCACATCTATCTACTACTCATTCAGTCTATCTAATCTATTTTCTCTAATATTATTATCTAATAATAGCATGAAACCAAAATATGCCAATTCCTACCCCTTTCCTCCATTTCATCTCTCACAAGGCGGAGGGGTGCGGGGGGAACAGACTTGGCTAAATTATGTTTCCTTTTTGAAAATGTTGTGAGTGAACTGGGTGCTTGTGAATCAAAGAGAAGGCCGGATAGCACCTCACACGATGCACGTTTTCCTGCACATCATCTTTGGTAGTGTGTAGACATAATTTTCTCTTGCTTCTGCTTCTGGCTCCCTCCTTCCAGTGCATTTCAGCTTCAAATGGAAACATCTCCTGTCCACTTCTGTACTAAGCTTGCACAGAGCTCTAGCCAGGCATTTCAGCCTATGCCTGTTATCCAACGCTTGGGCCTCTCTTGAACCAAGATAGCCAATTGTGCTGGAGGCGTAGAGGGTGGTGCATAAATTGGGCCAGAAATGAGGACCACTGTTCCCTCGCAACAGGTGTAAGGTCAGGTTAAACCTCCAGAGATGATAGATCAATCCACTAACTCACTATGTCTCTGACCTCTAGGCAAGAGTGCTTTGCCCTATGCTAATGAGCTCCCCACTCCTGCATCATGTCAGTGAACCCCTAATAAATGTCTTTCTCCTAATGACTGTGCCGGCTGATGCTGGATTTGTGTGAGTTTAAAAGCAGAATGGAGGATTGAATATAACAAGGATAATTTTGAAACTAAACCTCCTGTATCCTGGGGAAGTGGACAGCATTGGAATGTGCTATTAAGTATTTATGATGTTTGGAATTGCAGCATGCACATTTCATAGACCATGTGGTTCAATAAGCCAATGCAGTCCAGGAACATTTGCACTGTCCGCACTTCTAGGCACCCAGGATTTTTTGTCAGATGTTCCCATATCACAATACATTTGATTAGCAAAGGAGAAAAGAAATGTCTTGTGCCCCATACATGCCATCACCAGGAAAACCATTCCTCTCTCAGAATGTGGTCCAAAGCCCTATCAGGTCAAAGGGAGTGCTTCTGTTGACTCCAAGAGGTTTTGGATTGGATTCTCTGATCACTGATGCAGAACGTCATAGAGTACCAAATGATTCTAGCTGTTCTAGCTCATCCACTGGATTGAAAATCCTTCCATTATTCCTTTGGGATTTTTTTTTCTCATTTTCAGCCAAAGCACCACAACCAGAGAATAGGAAGCCTGACTCACAAGAAATAAGAATAATTTTGAATCCTCCCCAAAACCAGTAAACAAAACTGAACTGAACCTTTTATTTTTACATGCTGGCAAATGTTCACCCAATTTTTATTTCTAAGTATTTTTCATTTTCACGCACCTCTGCACCATCCTGGATTTGGTTGGAAGTGAGACAGGTATAATCTCACAAGAACACCTGAGGACTATGAAATGAAATTAGTTCCAATAAGATTTGGATGAGCATCTGAAGGGTAATTGTCTGAACTAAATTCTTACTATCTAGACAGTTTCCCATTACTATTATACTCAAAGTATATCTAGACCACTGAGTGGCTGATGAGGAGCTAATGATTTGTAATAGCACACATCAGCATCTTTCAGACTATAGACCCATCTCACACACATATATAATTCATACTTTTAGTTTGTTGGTGCCATATAGCTGCAGGCCTCTGGGAATCTTAATAAAATTATAGCATTCCAAGGTAGTAACATGCCCTAATAAATCTCCAGACTGGAACTAACCAACTCATTAATAATACTTGGTATAGCACTATTCATTTTCCAAGAACCTTGTGAGATCTTCAGGGCAGGGACTGTCTCTTATTATGTTCCATAAAATACCTAATACAATGGGGTCCTGATCTCAGTTGGGTTATTTTAGGCACTACCATAATACAAATAATAATGATAATGACAAACAAACTGAACTACTCTGAATAATATCCAATAGAAACAAGGGATCAGAACCACAAGGCAGAGATTGCGTTGTGACCCATTCAGAAGGCCAATACATACACAGTACAATATGTTCTCTTTACAGTCCCAATAAAGTAGCAACGCAATGAAAAACTAGGGAAGGAAATCTGGTGGCTACCTTAGTCAATACCACTTGTTCTTTTTCATCCTGTTACCCAGACAAGTAATTGTGAACACTGCAGAAGGATGTTTTATGGAATCTATTGGAGTTCTTGTTTTTATTTGAATGACTATACAGCAGAACTGCAGTACTTTCTGTATCCTGTAAACCTGCCAAAATGTAACGCTGTAGTCAGCATAGTAGGCAAGGTATTTAGTTTCTCCAGCGTCTATATCCTTGAAGATCCTGGTGGACAGAGAGAATCAAAAGCTCTCACTGATGTCAATAGCTTATTGAGGAAGAGTGGAGATATCTCAAGTTTCTGTCCCACCTGTAGGTATCAATGAGATTGTGTAAAGAATCTACTTTAATGAGAATACTTTGCACTTCTCTCCAGTCAGGAACTTAAAGCACTTTGTAAACATCAATTAAAGCTCACCACAGATTGGGGGAGCACTGGGGGAGAGGGCACAGAAGCAAAGCTGCTATGATTTGCCAGATATCTCAGAAGGTATCACTGGGAAAGACGAGATTAGATAGTGAAAGTTCACTGAACTCAGCCCTGTTCTTAGATTACTAGACTTTGCTTCCCTCAAGGAGAAGTTCTGTTGGGAATCTCAGAAAAGCAGCAGTTTCTAACTGCCAACAATGTGGAAAAGATGACTTCTTATTTGGATTGTGGTACTGCTAGGAGCTCCAGACTGGAACCCTGCTGTGCTTACAATGACAATGGACAAAGCAGAATCTTTGGAACCAGGGAATGGTTTGTGTGAGTATAAATAGGACAATACATTGTGCAAAGCAGAGCTCAGGACAGCAGGAGAATCTGTGGAGTTTAAGAGGCAGGTGCATTGAGGAAAAAACACACATGAAGAAGCATTGGGCCTGATTCTCTCTCGGCGAACATGAGGAAACTACTGAATTGATACCAGTGTAAATGAAAAGAAAATCAAACCCATAGTGTCTGGTTGGATCAGCGTGGTCCCTGCTTAACGGCAGCGTCCATTCATCAGCCCTGCAGTCTCATCCCAGTGTCGTAATATCTCTCCTACCACTCAGTCTCCATTATGCACAAAGCGCCATCGCTAACAATAGAAGGTCTGAATTAGAACTTGGTTGGCATGAGGCTGAATCAAGTGTGTTGGTTCTGTGATGCCAACACCAATAAAGTATTGCTTTTGTCAATAAAATATATTGATAGGCTCCAATATCTGTGCTCTATCGAGATATTGCCTCAACCCTGATCCAAAAGCCACCCAAGTCAATGGTCCGACTCCTATTGACTTCAACAGGGTTTGAATCAGGCCAATAGCCCTTGGTTCTGACTGTGGAGGAATCAGGAGTGCCAAAATACAGCAAGAAGAGCTGCTCATGTGCTTTTCCAGGGCCAGCGGGAAGTGCTGGTAATCTCACAAGACAGCCTGATCTCACAAGAGGTATAGTCCAGGTCTGCAGACCTCTCAGGTTTGTACCATTTGGAAAAGCACCAGACTTACCAAAAGGTCCCAAGTGGTTTGAGGATCACTCTGTAAACAGAAGCTGGTATTTTTTTCTTTCAAGCTGAATTGAGACAACCTGCTGTGATTTGAAGCTCACTCTATTCTCAGAGCACGGCGCTCCAAGAACTCCGAGATGAGTCTCAACGTAGATTTCTTTCTGGCCATCTCTTAATTTCAAGGACACTCACTGACCCAGGTTCCTTTGTTAACCCCATATACAAATTCACCTGGATAAGCTCTCAAGTCCTGTTGAGTCAGGCACCATTGCCTGCAACCCTCTGTGCTCTTTTTAGACCGAGCAGACCCCAAAAGACCCAAAATGGTCATAAGTCAAGAGTATAGAACCTAAGGCTCACAACCCCTACTAAATTCAATCAGACAAAATAGTCTCTAGTCAGAACTTATCTCCTCCAGAAATAAAACATACAGTAGGAGAAGAAACAAATTGCTTGGCACCTCATTAGCAATTGTAAGCAGACTCCATTTTTACCCTGGGGCCTCATTGGAGTGATTTGTGAGGTAGTTTCTTTCTCCCTCTCCCCTTCACCTTAATGGCTGGCGTTTTGAAGAAGTTGGAGGCAACACAAGAACAACAGTGATTATTTGCGTCCTTCTGGGACGCCCGTCTTGCTGTCTAGTGCCGAAGTGCCCCTCTCTCTGATGTTGTTTCTGGAACCTGAAGCCAGCTCCATGTTGCTTCTGTGTGTGTGGCTGATTGTTGAGAGGACGTAGTTGGTCTAATGTGAGACGGCCAGAGCTGACATTTTCTCCCATGTCGAAAAACTGAGCAAAACTCAGTCTTCAAAAGAATTGGCTGGCTATGTGCATGAGTCCCAGAGGATCCTACTAACATATGCCCTTCCCAAAGGACAAATTCTGAGGGACTTAATTGAGTAATAACTTTCTGCATGAGTAGACTCATTGACTGACTGATTTCAGTGGGACTACTTGAGAGTTAAGGTACTAGTCCAACAATGGCAAAATATAGCCCAAAGAGATCAGCACAATATAGGCAAATATCTGATTTGTTACACAGTTGCTTATTTTTAATTAAACACCCCAAACTTCCCTCCTTATCACCTTCCCTCCACAATTTGACCCTCCCATCTTTTCCTGAATACCAATTTCCAGGTTTTTATCCCCCTTCTTCTCAAAATTCAACATTCCCTCCCTCCATACAGATAAGGAGCTTAGTCATGAGATAAATGCCTAGAGCTGGCCAGAATTTTTCAAATTTAGAAATTTTAACAGAATTTTTGACAAAAAATTTGAAAAAACAATTTTTAAAAAAATGTTTGTGACATTTCCCCCCTCTTTTTCAACCAATTCTAATAAATAGATGGCATAGATGTTGGAGAAGAAGAAGAGGGTCTTCAGAAAAGATGTAAGTGAGAAGAGGGCAGTGGCTTTGCAGAGCAGCCCAGAAAGAACATGCAAGAGAAAGTTTGGTGGTGGTTGTGGGTTTCAGCATTTTTCTTCTAAATCACCAAGCTGAAGGTTCTGGTGTTTAGAGCCATGGAGCCTGACAGAGCTCATCTTCATTCTATCTGGTTCCCACTGGCTGTGCGTAACAATAACAAGACCTTCATAGCACCCCATCTAGTCTCGCCATCTGGGAAGCTCAACCCATAATGGTACACAGGTAGCTGTCTTGCCAGGAAAAGAAAATTGTTGTTGTGTAGTGTTGTCTGGATTTGGGTATCTTTGAAGTAGAAGTAATTAGAAAACAAGACCAACAAATCCATCCCTCTACACACAGAGAGAAACATTTTCAGTTCTATGTTTCATCGACATTTGTTTTTCATTTAATTTTTCCAACCAGCTGTGCTTGAGAAGAAGGAAGATCCTTCCCGTGTCCTCTAAAACCCAGTGAAGGAAGATGGTTTTCTGGCCTTAAACACAATCTTTGGAACTGTAGCAGATCAGCTCCCGCCAGATGTCTACATGAAAAAGGTACCAGGTGCTATGACAAATAAAGTAAAGCAGTGTGTAGTGACCAACGTTACAGGTCATCAGTTGAACTGAACCAAGGATCTCAGTGCTAAAAGCATGATTCTTTATCTCTTGAGAAAAAGTAGCAACTTCTTTAGTTGACAGCTGTAATGGACTTCTGTGGACGCCAGCCACCGAAAGGAGATATATAACATACACTGAACAGTGGGTTACAATATTCCCTGAAAGAGATTTTTAATGATAGATAGATAGACAGATACATATCTCGTTTGTTTGATGGTTTCTTTGCTTCTTTAAATGCTTCTCATCATGGTAACTCAAGCTATGTTCATACTACAGTGTGTAATCTGATTCCCCTACATATGTACACATACTTACACTAGCTAGATGAGAGCTAGTGTGAGTATAAATAGCAGTGAATCCACAGTAGCATTGGTAGTGGCAGCAGAGGCTCCCAACCTACCTGAAACCAATGGGTATGTACTTGCCATGGCTAAGCCATGTTTCTGCTGCCGCTATTCGTGCTACCGTGGCTTTGCAGCTATTTATCAAGCTAGTCCGAGTATGTGAACCCATGCAGGTGAATCACATCCTTAGCTCATGATGTAGATGCAGTGCTGTGTAATTCAACCGTGCGAACAGTAACAAACTCTCTCGTAAGAATATGCACAGAACAACATGATAGATTGTCTCTCTCTGAATTCTCTGTTTCTCTCCATCCTTTCCTCCCGCCGTTCAGCTGTGATGTGATTCCACCATTAAAATAATTGCTGGAAGAAATGGAGAAATGTTGCCTTGGATGAAATTCAACCACTTGAATGTAGAGAATTTTCATTATGTTAGATGTGGCATAACACAATACAGAGAAACACACCAAATATATTTCATCTCTTTAAATACTCTCAAAGATGAACGCGGGGTCTAATAGACTTTCATCTCTCAGTATTGAAAATGATCATGTATATATCCCCCATCTGATTTTAATGAGAATCAAATGCATGCATCAGAGAGCAAAATTTGGCCCATACCTGTTTTCATGTGCAGCTGTCTTCATCCGAGTCTTAATGTTTAATACAGCCTGGAACAAAGATGGTATCTAAATGAAATTCTGTTTAGAAAACAGAAAAGAGTTTCCCGGTTGGTTTTATTATATTTTTAAACAGAACGAGAACATGCCACTGGTTCAGATAAGACAGAGCCTGTGTGGTTTTTAACAACCCTAAATAAAGCAGGTTAGAACTGAAGTTGCAAAAAGGTTGGTACAGCAGCAAAAAACCAGCAGTGCCATGAATATATTATCCTGGGATCTAAGGCAAATGCTTATTGTATTGGATACACTGTTTAATGTAAATCCATAATGTTGAAATACTGCATATTTTTATATACCCCAAAGCTGAAGACAGCTTCTATTTGATGGGTTCCCGGTGATGAATGGCTTGTTTCATTTGTGTCAATGAACTGTCAGAAACAATAGATGCACAGTACGAATTCTCTCCCTTTCCCCAAAGGGCAGGAAAGCTCTGTAATCAAAATAAAGTTGTATTTTTGGTCAAGTCTCGTGAAAGGGCTGATATGGCTAGAAACTCAGAAGGATAGATGCGGATGGTCTGAACCTAATATTATCCCTTAACTGAAGACATCAATGCCTATACATAATGGACTACAATGTTTACTTGAAACTGGGATAGATGTATTGGAAGAAGGAGGTGTGGATTTATTCTTCATAGGCTCGTAAACAGAATCCAGTCCAAATGCCAGATCGGAACTCAAACTTTAGATCTTTTTAGAGTGCGTTTCAGCCAAAGTACTGTTTCAGAAATCTATGAGACTAACACAAATGCTTACAAGTACACATACACACACAACTCAAGAGGCTTCTTAAACAAAACTTTGAAAGGAAATAGAAAGCATATTATAAACTGCAGGTGGTTTGGGAGATCAATAAAAGAGAAATGTTCTTGGAACCAACTTTTTGCAGTTCAGGATGTAAGGGACTACACTCTGTAATTTCCATTTATTACTTAATAGTCCCTTTCTGAAATATTTCCCTGGATGTATCTATATCATTACTTTATCTACAGGGGAAAAGAAAATCTAGTAGCAAGTTTGTGTTCTCCTTCAGAGTAACTGGGATTCATCTTTAATAAAGGCAGAGGGTTGGGGTTTTTTTTTCAGAAACAAAATCCCACAATATAGTGAATGAGCTTGGACATTGGTGATGGTCTTCTAACATTTCTTCCCTAAATAAAATAAATGGAATAGGAAGAGTTCACTTGTCTATGCAGTCATTGCCCTGCCAAGATGTTTACACACAGGGCCCTACCAAATTCATGGCCATGAAAAATGCGTCACAGACCGCGAAATCTTGTCTCCCCCTGTAAAATCTAGTCTTTTGGGTGCTTTTGTCCTATACTATACAGATTTCACAGGGGAGACCAGCGTTTCTCAAATTGGGGGTCCTGCCCCAAAAGGGAGTTGCAGGGGGACCACAAGGTTATTTTAGGGGGGTCATGGTATTGCCACCCTTACTTTTGTGCTGCCTTAAGAGCTGGGTGGCCGGAGAGTGGTGGCTGTAGACCGGACGCCCAGCTCTAAAAGCAGCGCCCCTCCAGCAACAGCACAAAACTAAGGGTGGCAGTACTATACCAGGCCAGCCTTACTTCTGCGCTGCTGTTGGTTGGACGCTGCCTTCAGAGCTGGGCTCCCGGCCAGCAGCCGCCGCTCTCCAGCTGCCCAGTACCGCAACCACTGCCTACAAGAACCTTGCGCCCCCCCCCCCCCCCGCACACACACAACTCCCTTTTGGATCAGGACCCCCTACAATTACTACACCGTGAAATTTCAGATTGAAATAGCTGAAATCATGGAATTTACTATTTTTAAACCCCTATGAAAACGGTGAAATTGACCAAAATGGACTGTGAATTTGGTAGGGCCCTATTTATACACTACTTCAGTATGTCCTATGCACCAAAGTGAGGCAGCATGGTCTAGTGAGAGTCAAGAGACCTGAGTTCAGTTCTCAACTCTACCTCTGACCTGCTGTGTGACCTTGAACGAGTCACTTTACCTCTCTCTGTTACTGGGTCCACACCCATCCTTTATCTATCTTTTTTTATCTATCTTTTAAAATTTGGTTCTTGTAACCAAGGAACCGTATCATGCTTTCAGTTATGGACCTTCCTGGAATTCAAAGATAGAGCAATGAATCTGAAATCTTTCTCATCATCTCAAGTCTCCTGGCAGAGACCCAGAACCAGTGAACCTTTCCCCTTCTCTATTTAAATGTTAAGCAATATACTTCACTTTCCTTTCTGCTTAGCTTTTGAAAAGGAGAGCATCCATTTGTTGAAAACTAATAGCCATGTTTTCTCCCTGCACGTACTGCTGAGTAATGGATTTCTGCCCATCTAAGCAGCCCTGATCATTGCACATCCTCTGGGCTTGCTGTGATTCAGGGAAGGTGCAGGGAAGCCCAGGTTGCCCCAAGAATGTGAACTGCATTGATAACTACATTTCAAATGAAAGCATGACATCAATGTATGCAGCATCTGGTAGGATGCAAGATGATGTTGCAGATACTTTGGGTGGATGGGTCAAAAAGCACTTGTGCATTCCACGCAGTTTGAAAGCAATCCACTGGTGCCTTGAAACGTCGTTATCAGAAGGCAATTAGTACTGATCTGACCTCTAAACTGTTGGGATCTTTTTTCATTTCCTTTATTGAATCTACAGTATTTCAGAACAGGAGGTTTTAATGCACTTGAACAAAGCTGCTTTAATAAGACCAAAAAAAAGTGAGTGACTATTGATGAAAAGAAATGAGGAAATCTATAGGGATAATGAGAGATCTATAGGTGGAACACATTTCTTTGCAAATAACTTCAGCATCCATTGATGGATTCACTTGTGCAACTCATTATCTCCAGCTCTGCTCGGGAAAGCGCAGTATTGAACAACACAGTGTGAGCCAGCGTTGTACACGCTTTGTGGATTCCTAGCTGTCCCATAGTACCACAGTCCTGATATACAAAACTCCGGCAGTTCTACTCCTAGGACATCAGCCATGCTGATGCACCTCAGTCCTGCGACTGCTTGCAGCTCTGCCAATGAACCTTAATACTGACTTGCAGCACTCCAAGGCCTGGTCTACACTATGACTTTAATTCGGATTTAGCAGCGTTAAATCAAATTAACCCTGCACCCGTCCACACAACGGAGCCATTTATTTCGAAATAAAGGGCTCTTAAAATCGATTTCTTTACTCCACCCTGACGAGCGGTGTTGCAATTCTGAGTCATCTGAATGAGTGCAGTTCTCCTGAGGAGAGAACCGGTAATGGGCTAGCGTGGAGACTGAAGGGACCGGCTCTATTACCTCTACAGAAAAGGATCTTCCCATCTTTCTTGCTATTTCATTAACTATTCACTGATCCCTCCAGATACCTTTACCAGGAGGGTCTGGTGTGTTAATCTTGGCCTGTGCGGCTTTAAGTACTGACAGACATAAGCAGGGAAGTTATCTTTTCAGTTCAGAAACCTGAAAATGTTTGTCTGAATGCCTGATGTGCTTTCTTGCAGCTCTCCATTCGAGTTTCCAATTTGGATGTTAGAGCTGCCCCTTTAAATCAAGCATCATGAAAGCAGGATCAAGGAGGCAAACTAGGACAGCAAATAAAATGCCAGCTTCTTTAGAAACGCTTGAAGATTTATGGCCTCTCTACAGGATGACCAGGAGCCATGCACGCCAAGATTATTCCATATTCATCCCACGCTGCTGGTGCTGCCAGGAGGGGAGTCCGGACGGATGCAGCCTGATGGGCTGATCTCACAGCTGATGTCTGCCCCAGCTGGTAAACTGGCAGAGGCGTTGATGGGGGGAGGAGCTCACTTTCCCAAGAAGTGGAGTGGCTGAAC
The DNA here is from genome assembly GCF_013100865.1 of Trachemys scripta elegans. Taxonomy (NCBI): domain Eukaryota; kingdom Metazoa; phylum Chordata; order Testudines; family Emydidae; genus Trachemys; species Trachemys scripta. The sequence goes on from NC_048311.1 coordinate 30,760,992, forward strand.
AGAATCAGGCTAGCTTGCCTAGGTCACACATGAACTGTTCCTCTCTGTGAACTATCTGTTTCACTGGTGATTTACAGGGTACTTGGCTTCTACACTGTCTGCACCAAAAAAAAAAAAAGTAAAATGTTCTTGCTTGTTCTGAGGCCTGACTGCACCTTTCCTGACCGTCTGTCCAACAGGCAGCATTTTCTAAATTCTCCTTGATTATCACAGGGACAATATGTTTTTCCAAACTTTCCCACATCAGTTACACCAGTACTAATGGAGGGGCATTTTACAGACATCCCTTTGCACAGCCATCACCACAGGTGCCCTGAGGTAGTGTGTGACTTAGTGGATAAGCCACTGGACTGAGACTCAGGAAACCTGAGTGCACTTCCCGGTTCTGCTGCTGCTTTGCTGGAGGACCTTGAGCCAGTCACTTCACCTCCCTGTGCCTCAGTTTCCCCATCCGTAGAGGAAGAGGTAATGATATGGGTTTCTTTTTTTATAGAGTTTTGAGATATATAGATGAAACGCACTACATAGGAGATCGCTATTATTCATTGCTGGCCTCTGTTTTGTCGATCACAGTGGCAGCTGTGAGAGAGCAAAGGACCAGCAGCCTGGAATATCCTGGATTCTCCTTCCAGTTCCAGTCACTCACTTGCTATGTGACCTGGGGCAAGTCACCCTGGTTGGGAACAGAAGCCAAGTCACTCAGAACCAATGGCTGAAGTCCAGCAAAGTGGGTGCTGCAGACCAGGACGGAGTCACACAAGAGGACGGAGTTTAACTGCATTGGCAGAGCTGTGTGAGAGTACGGTACTGAAATAGTGGGGGCATACTAAAGAATTGAGGCATGCTGATAGATTAGCGTAGGCGTGGGAATCAATGGTAAAATAAATAGGAAACAAATCAATATGAAAGTAAAAGCTGGGATAATGATGTTACATTGACTCACTACAGCAGCTAGAAGACGGGCTGATCAGGGAAGGAGAGTTAGCTCTCTATGGCATGCAGTGCTCATGCACTGTGAAAATGAGAAAAGATTTTGTAAACTCAAAGTACAGCTCTACAGCTTATCAGTGTCCCTAAAGTGGGCTGTATTGTGTTTGTACAATTACAGTCCCGGAAGCCTTTAACATTCTGTTCGGTATCGCAAAGGAAATACTTGCTTACTGACTGGATGCCCTATCTAAAGCTGTCTGTAATACATTTCCAGTGGCAACATGAAAATATCTGCAAGGGCTGCAAAGTTCTGGCAAGGGAACACACTGAGTAGGACTCATGGAGGAACTGCATTGCTGATCAGGACAATCTGTATATGTGCTACTAAAAAAGAGGGAAATGGGGTGACAAATCTTTGTCCTGCTTGCATACAGGCAGACCTGGGGTGCACAGCTCAAAGCACTGCTGTTTAGAAGTGCCTTGATTTCAACCGAGTGATTGTTTCTTTATCTTCTTCTTTAACTAGGGGGAGGGAGGAGAATTTGTATTCTAAAGCCAGAAGGGACCAATAGGATCATTTAGGCTGATGTAACATAAGGAGAAGGTGGTTGGGAGAGAGACAGAAAGAGATAAGAGTGCTGGGGACAATGCAGGGAGAGACAGAGAATGAGAGGAACCCAAAAGGTTGAATAAGGCTCCCTACTACCACCTCCTAGACCAGTGGTTCTCAACCTGTGGCCCAGGGGCTGCTTGTGGCCCAATTGGCACACAGATGTGGTCCATGTGACATCCTCAGGGCCATTCAGGTCGTGTATATATCTATCTATATGTAGATACTTAATACTGACTTGCAGCACTCCAAGTGTTGCAATTCTGAGTCATCTGAATGAGTGCAGTTCTCCTGAGGAGAGAACCGGTAATGGGCTAGCATGGAGACTGTATCTATATATCTATATATAGATATATTGTGTAGATGTGGCCTACATAACACACAGAGAGATGCATATGAGGCCTACAGTGGTAAATAGGTTGAGAAACACCGTCCTAGACCCAGAAACCCTCTGGCAGGTCTTGGACCGAAGGACAGTTGGAAGAAAGTCTGCATCATTCAGGGTCTGCTTTCCCCTTCCTTGGTCTGAAACCAGAGGAGTCCCTTGGACAATGGTTATGCAGCACAGTGCGTTTTGCCCAGGGGCTGATTAAACTTCCTCGCTCTGTAAGTACAAGCTAATTGTGTGCCAGTCGGTGTGTACTAATGTCTAAATATATGCGAGCAATCTGCTTAGGGACATAGTATTTCAAGGAACCTGACAGAGCTGCCAAGATGGAGCAGACTCTCATCCTTTGCAAATGATCCATGTGATAATTTGCAGCTCGGTGTCAGACTACTCAGTCCAGCGAGATGCTCAGATTATTATATTGGGAATATTTGGGCTGTGAGGGCTCCCTTTTCCTTGATGGAATTTGAAACCCAGGGACAGACTTAAACCTATCTTCTTACCTCTGGGTGGTATCGCATTGCCAACTGCTTTATATATGACATATTAGATGTAATTAGGTTACCTATCAGATATTAGAATATTACATATGATATGTTAGATAATAAGTATGGCTAATTTAAAATGAGTCATAAATGTATGAAGTACATTAAAAAAAAAAGCAGTATTTATTGATGTACTTATCCAGTCTTCAACATCCTAGTGTATGAATGCCTCACAATGGATTTATCCTCACAACACCCCTGGAGTTGGGGCGGTATTATCCCCATCTTACAGATGGGAACTAAGGCACAGGAAGATTAAGTGACTTGTCCAAATTCACCATGCGGGTCTGCAGTTGAGCCAATAAAGGAGCCATGCTCCTAACTCCCAGTCCAGTGCTCTGTTCACTCCTTCCACTCCCTCCGACCAGTAAGGAATGCTCCCACCTGCTAAGAGCTTGCTGTTTCAGAAGCAGACATCTGGACTCAGGCTGATCCATGGATCTACGGAAGCATGTCTAGTCCACCCCAGCACTTGGATGTGCATGTTTGCCATTCGGGTGCGTGCCTATTTTGCAGATGCTTTCATAAGGTTTTTCATCCCTTTCTTTCTGGAGAGGCAGAGTGGGGCTTATGCTTTGCCTTCCAGAAAAAAGAAAATCCCTTTTTCACCTGGAATCTTTGCACTGCTTCAGAGAAACAAGCCCAGAGAGGTCTCTTGCTGTCAGAGGAGCCATCTGAATAAGATATATTCACCCTCTTTCCCTCTCCTGCTGCTGGCTCCCTGGAGCAAACCTGCCGGCTGTAATTGGCTTATAAGGGGGGAAAGGTGAAAGTGGGAGGGAGGGAGAGATGGAGCTTTTCTCAGCTTCTCCTAAGGGAAGAAGCTTCTCCTCCTAAGCTTCTCCTGAGCTCCCAGTTGGGTTTGCACAGCTCTGACCGTGCAGCCGGTTTTTCAGCAGCCCCAGACCCTGCCGTGACTCTCCCTGGTGAAAACCCACCTTGCTGTGCAGCAGGAGAAGCTGGAATGCTAGCGCGGAGCAGACACAAGGTGGAGATGCTGCATGGCTTATCTCCTTCTGCTTAGATCACACACCCATCCCCGACACACACACACACTTTGTTTTTAGTTGTTTTCTTTTTACACAGGAGCCTGAGGTCAGGGCCCATTCTGTTGGGACGCTTTCCAGTTCCCTTTCACCCCATTCTCTCAGCTCTTTGGCGCGACAGAGGCACTTACTCTCCCTGGGCTCAGAATAAAACTGCACAGAGGCATGAAACACAAAACCCTGGCTGGGCTGGGTTGAAACGTTCAATTATCGCTCTGGCAAACTTCAAAGGGAGTCTCTGTTCATTTATTGCATTTCCCTATCTTCTCATTTCTTGCTATCAGTTTCGGGGCGTGTTATTGTTTTATTCTTCCTCCTCCAGTTTTGCTTTAAGCTCAGCCTATAAGTGTTTCTAAAAAGCACCTCCTGCAAGACATGGAATGATCCAGTCCCCCTAAGAAGAAAAGGATTTGCCTTCCCCCAAACCTCTTCCTTTTGGAATCGGGAACAAACAGACCAAACCCATCTCAGGTGCAAATCTATTGACTTCAGCAGAATTGCACCAAGGTGGAATATGACCCATTGCTTCCTGGGCCAGCCCTTGGTTGTGGCTCCTTTATGGCAGCTCAGCCGTCCTACAGAGGCTGCAAAGCTGGTTTCGGTGGCTCCCAGGTTAAACATCCTCAAAGTGTTGGGCTGGTAGAACACCTGTGCATTGACACCTGAGCAGCAGGGGGCCGAGTGGTGTGTTGGGGCAATGCCTACGTGTGAGGAAGGGTGTGCCCAGGGGGGGTCTGTTCCCTTCCATTCCACAGGAAGACTTTCAATGCCACCGTAAATTAGAACAACTTCTGGAAGGTGCTGACTGGCTTTGGTGCCGGGCCTAGTATTCAGGAGGTGCACACTCCGAGTCAACCCGCCGCTCATAATCAGGGCCAGCAACCTTCATTACTGGCAAGCCTAAGGAAACAAAGGCTGAGAGGAGCTCTGATTGTGCTCCCTAAATGCCTCAAGAGGGTAAACAGGAGGCAGGGAGATAAGATAGCCGGGCGTCCAGTTTTCGACCAGAATGCCCTGTCGAACGGGGACCCTGGTGGCTCTGGTCAGCACCGCCGACCGGGCCACTAAAAGTCCGGTCAGCGGTGCAGCAGGGGCCTAGCTCCATGTGGCTCCCAGAAGCAGCTGCCAGGTCCTTGCAGCCCCTAGGCATATGGACAGCCAGGGAGGCTCTGTGTGCTGCCCCCACCCCAGTGCCGGCTCCGCAGCTCCCATTGGCTGGGAACTGCGACCAATGAGAGGTGTGGGGGTGGTGTCTGCAGAGCCTCCCTGGCCGCCCATGCACCTAGGGGCTGCGGGGACCTGGCAGCCACTTCCTGGAAGCTGCGGTAAGTGCCGCCCGGACCACAATCCCCCTCTTGCACCCAAACTCCCTCCTGGCGCCTGCCCCCTGCATACTCCCTCCAACACACCAACCTCCTGCCCCAGTTCTGAGCCCCCTCCTGTACCCCAAACCCCTCATCCCTGGCCCCACGCCAGAGCCTGCACCCCAAGCCAGAGCCCTCACGCCCACCCACACCACAACCCCCTCCTTCACTCCAACCCCTCATCCCTGGCCCCGCCCTAGCGCCCCCACACCCCCAGCCAGAGCCCACACCCCAACCCCACTGCCCCAGCCCAGTGAAAGGGAGTGAGGGTGGGGGAGAGCGAGCAAAAGGAACACGTTGGCTCGTGAGCAAATAGGTATGAACTGGCCATGAATACATTTAGGCTGGGAACCAGAAGAAGGTTTCTCATTGTCAGCAGAGTGAAGTTCAGGAACAGCCTCCCAGTAAGACTAGTGGGGGCAAACAACCTAACTAGATTTAAGAAGGGGCTTCAGTCTATGAAAGGGATTATATGACTAGTTTGGACAGGGCTAGATCAGGAGCTGGACTCAATAACCCCAGAGTACACTTCTGGTCCCTCACGTTCCTAATTATATTACCTTTATGGACTGCATTATTTTTTTACCTCTCACTAATCAATTCAAATGAAGAAAGAGGAGGATTTGCATCACCAGAGACTGAAGCCCTTTTAAAACTTGCCTCTTGACATATAGCTTGTGGAAATCTCCCTTCAGCTGACCCTGAAGGACCACCCAGGGTTACGGTCTATCTTCTAAAAACCCACTGTAACAAGGTGTGTTCACCTCCGAGGTGGATTCGCAATTGCAGCCTGGGCCGACGATGGTAACTCATCTCCCTGGTGACCTTCCTCCTCACACATTGAGGCTTTCATCTGGCTCCTGGGATATTTTGCAGAGCTAAATGTCACCAGAATAAAGAGGGAGGGACCCCACCTTTCTGAAACAAAATAAATAGGCTGTGTTGGCATCGTCGAGGATTTTCCCCAGCCCTTTAAAATAAAAATGTGTTTTTGGAAAGCGCCTACCAGGATAACTCATGTCTTCATCAACAGAACAAATTTGTCTCTAAGAAAGAGAGCACAGTGAGCAAGAAAAATATTGTGGTCCAGCAAATGACGTACAGGTCTGCAGAGTAATTACAGCACCTATAATCCTTCTGCTATTTGAATGGAAAAGTGGGGGGGAGGGGGAAAGGTTGGAGTTAATCGGAATTTAAGGGAGCTCCGTCAAATTACTTTTCCTCCACTCTCCCTTTTGTTGGTTGGAGGTGTAGTGTGAATTCCTCTCCCCCACCCCCAACCTCAAGAAGAAGAGATTTAATTTTGGCATAGAGTAGAACGAAGAGCTAAGTTTTATAATTATTAAATCACTGGGCTTTTATAAAAAAAATCTGTTTTCTGATGATGCTGTGGAAAGCCCAGGTAGACAGGCAGACACGTCAGCAGTCCATTTAGCTCAATTTGCACCAAATTTAGTTTGGGCATAGATTCATAGATGCCAAGGCCAGAAGAGATCCCTGTGATCACCTGTACTGACCCCTGTAGAACCCAGGCCTTAGAACTTCCCTGAAACAACTTCAGTTTGAACTAGAGCATATTTTTAGGGGGGAAAATCCCAACTAGATTTAAAAATTGCAAGTGTGGAAGCAGGAGCTTCGCTCTGTCCCCCCTCCCATCAGGTCTTAGTTTGGTCTCCTGCGTGAGGTTTTCATGCTTATAAATATGGGTTTACAAAATCCTTTCAAATATTATTTTTAAAAATACCAATATCCCCCTGCTTATTACCATGCTGTGGGGCCCCATGTGGGAAAACATTCCTTTCCCATAAAATTATTCGATAATTTTTCAAATGTATAGCGTTTTATATTAAAATATATAAAATGTGCCTGTCACTGAGATTTCTGGGCACACGTTCAAATATAAGAGAGCAGCATATTGACCAGTGCCAGATAAATTACACTCCTTCATCACCACCTCAGTGCGTTTCACCATCAACCTTCGCAGGCATAAGACTGCGGATGTGAACGTTACGCCTGATGGTCCATAAACTCCCTGGCTGTGCTGGACCAATGGGAGAAGCAATTCCAGAACCAAAGGCCCTTCCCTGAGGATGATATATCCATTGCTAATGCCACCATCTTCCCTACCAACAAAAGCCTGCCTGTATGAGGACGGCATGGCTCGGGTGACTGGCTCCACTGAAGTCAGTGGCAACCCTCCCGTTGACTTCCGTGGGTGTGTCTACACTGCAAAAGAAAATCTCCTGCAGCGCGTCTCAAAACCCAAGTCTACCTACTCAGGCTCATGTTACCGTGCTAAAAATAGCCATGTAGACATTCCCATTCGGGCTGGAGCTCAGGGACTGGTACCTCAGGAAGGGATGGGTTTCAGAACTCAAGTTCCAACCTGATCAGGAACGTCTACATGGCTGTTTGTAGCTCAAGCCCTGCAAACCTAAGTCTGTAGACCGGGCTCTGAGACTCACAGCTGTGGATGGTTTTTTTGTTGTTGTTGTTGGTTTTTTTTTTTTTTTTACAGTTTAGACATTCTCAATGAGGCCAGGATTTCACCCATGGAGCTTTTCACCTCACCAGGTTGCGTGCTCAAATCCAGCCTGGGTTGTCCAGTGAGGGCCAGAAATCAGAATGGCTATTTGGTGGCCTATATTAAATGATTTATTTTAAGTCTAGTTTTTAAAAAACAAGGGTCCACATCACAGCTAGTTCACAATACTGACACTTTTGGGCCTTTGATTCCCATAGAGCAAAAGTTTTGCAGACTGTTTGCAGAAGGACCCCCGCTGGTATCAGCATCTACAATGATAAATAGGGAGTGACGTGGAAGCTGAGATTTTCAAAGTTTTTTCAGGAAATGGGATACCCAATTCCCACCAGAAATTAGTTAACTGGTGCAAACTGTAGTGTGGGCACATTTTATATCAGTTTAAAATGGTTTAAATCAGTTTAAACTGATATAAAAGTGCCCTGGTAGGGTTGTGTTCCCATTGAAGTAAACCAGTTGAAAAACGCAGCTTGAGTTAAACCAGTGCAACTTCGTGTGTAGACCACACCTAAGATTTCCAGGACTCAAATAATGAGGGGCTTTACCGATCTAGATAAACACTTGGATACAAACTGGAAACCAATACAGTCTTGGGACAATAGGACTCCAGTTCTGTTCTTGGGACAATAGTTCCCTACAGCTAACACCATTGAAGAAGAAGATATCTACTTTCTTTACTAACCTGAAGCTTCTGACCAGTTCCAGGAGGTCTCCACATAGAGCACACTGAAGTAGCATAACCTTGGGAGCATAAGAGCTGGACAACTGTGGCACAAGAAGTCTTCTTCCTTCTGGCCAAATTCAGATGCCAAATGCCTGAGGACCCATCCATCGATTAGAAGATGCATGCCCAGATGATCATAGCAGACAATCCACATTCCACGCTGCTGTGGAAGGGAAAAAACTCCAGTGTCCCTGCCAATATGACCTGAGGAAAAATTCCTGCCTGATCCCAAATCTGGAGACCTGTTGGATCCTAAGTATGTGAGTTAGACACACCAGCCAGGTATCTAAGAAATCATCTGATGATACCTCTTTCTCCTGCCAATCTTCATGGCAATTCTCTAATAGACAACCCCCACCACCACCACCACTAGCGACAGCTGCACACAATTTGCCCCAGTCCCGCAGTTCAGAAATTGGGGCCTGCAGTGGTATTGGGGGATAAGTAGTAACTTTGGGGCACACCTGTCATTGCTGCTTCCCATGCAGTGGACTTTCACCTGCCCCAGGGAAATGAATTAAGTTCCTTCTGCAACAGACTAGGCATAATTCTCTTTTTTGACCCATGGCCATACTGCACCCAAGTACCAAAGAGACCAGGTGGGTGAAGTAATGCCTTTTATTGGACCAACTTCTCTTGGTGAGAGAGAGACACAAGCTCTCTAGCTTAGTCTGTCCATAGCTACACCCCTCTCCCCTGACTTTCTACCCCCATTTCCTCCTGCCAGGTGAAGTTCTACAGGTGTGAACCAAGCACACAGTAGCTGCAGTGCCTCTTTATTAGCTAGGATGAGTACAACTTCTCTGTTGTGCAGGTGGAACCAGAGTATGCAAGGAAACCTGAAACTAGGCCACATTCACCTGTGTTAGTCTCATGACAAACCCGGACCCCATTCATCAAAAGATTCACTAATGTCCATGGAGATCTTGCAGACAAAGTCACACGACAGTTGGTATTGACACCAGGCAAATGTGTGACATTGCTTGGTGCTGATGAGAAACAGCCTGAGGGAGAAACTCAGTGGATTGGGGCCTGATATCCAGCACCTGCACATCCCATGGACTTCAAGTCATTGGCAGATATGGGATTGGAATCCAGGCACCCTGGCTTCCTCTCCCGGGCTCTAATTTCTTTTCACCTGGGGGGTTGTTCAAACCTGAGCCTCATAGCAAACCTATATTCATCAAAGTGGAGAGAAATGTTTTCATGAACTCTTGCAAAGCAAGTGCTGAGTGCAGCCCACCAATAACTCCCTGCCCCCTTTCTCCAAGGGAACCATTTTTTACAGTGGGGTCCATTAAAAGAGAAGCCGCATGCAGATGGCCCACGTCCTTAAGAGCTCAAGTATTTCACAGGAAGGCTTAATCAGGGAATAAAAGTGAGGAGTTGAGAGTTCCTTGCTGTAAACAAGTTAAACAGTATTAAACACACACATGTCTCTTTAAGGAGATGAAATTGATTGAGCGTGTTTATTTTCACAGCATTATTTAGCTGGGTTGGGAAAAAGAAATACTTAGCATTGACGCCAGGACTACATATCAGAAACAAAGCCGAGAAAAGGATATTTCCACTGTGATAATTTTTTTTCCTAATAACTGTCTCTCCTATCTGCCAATCTTAGGTCAACAAACATGGGCTGATTGACAAGTTAAAATGTTTAACTTAGCCTGCAACTCATATAAACCAATTTAAAATGTCTAGTGAAGGAGGGAGATGTAAAAGAAACCAATAATATCCCTGCCCCCTCCCTACAGCTGCCTCCCAGAACATGATCTAGAAATGTTCTTGTCACGCTTGTTGGTTGACATTGTGGGATGCTCCTGTTTTCACAATTCCACAAGCTCTTAGGTGGGGTAAAATGTTCTAGGGTGTGAAGGAATATGAGAGACTCAAACCACCCATCACCAGTAAAACTGATCTTGTCAGAAGAGGACCCATGGGATTCTGAGATGGTGTTTTTCCACCTTCCTGGATTCCTTATTTAAATCATGCTGGCTACTCAATGGCTCTTATGAAAAGAACGCAGTTGTGAGATGGTTGCTTCAGTAACCTGCCCTCACACCACACGTTCCAGCCTATGGATCTTAGCATGTTGTAAAAGGTGGGTAACTAAGAATTTAACTGCATTTTGCAGGTGGGGAAATTGCAGCACAGAGAAGTTAAGTGTTTTGTTCAAATTCACACAGTGAATGAGCGGGGAATTGAACCCAGGTCATCTGATTCCCAGATACTTGCTTTAACCGCCACAGGCAAAGAAAATGAACCACCTTAGACATACACTCCCTAGCATAGTGTCAAGGCATATTGGCTGCTTGGTACATAGGAACTGACTCTGTCTCAGAAAGTGCTGTACCTGTTCTTTAGATGGAGGATTTTAGTCTCCAACGCTATTGATTTGAGGTCTTCCACAAGCAATAAAAGCCTTAAAATAAAACTGGGAAGATGTTAAATAAAAACAACAACCATCTGAGCACCTAAATAAAGTTTTATTTCAGAACAGATTCCATCTCACTCTAGATCAAGTAGATGATCTCAGGTGAGCCTCACAGTGCCTGTTACCAGGTGTAGAGATTTCTTATTCTGATCCGGTTTGCTTTTCTCTAGCAGGTGAGGTTGGCATCCCAAAGCTGTGGATATGACAGTCCCCTGGTCCATCTCAGCTGCACGGGGTTGCATTATGCAGGAGTCCAAATGCACAATCCAGGGCTGTGTATGCATAAAACTATTCTGCTAATTCAACAGTTCACCTCGATGGCAAATGCAGCCATCATGGGCTTTGAACAGCAGATATGTGAATTCCCACAGCCAGCTAAGAGACTCAGCTCATCGCTGCAGTGGGTGGATTACTTTAGCTTCTTACTGTAAGGGAAAGCTGTTCTTTAAAGTAGGTTCTGATCATTGAATAAACTTAGTTTTTGAATGCTAATTTTCCCTGATACCATGTGTGTCTCCCCTGTAATTTTGTAATGTCTGCAGATCCTGTTCCTGTTATGCACACACACAGTACTACAACAAGCTTCTTAAACAGAAGTGCCTGGGCCAGACCCTCAGCTGATCATTGGAGATCATCAATGGCACAGCACCGTTTTTACCAGGCGGGGATCATCTGGTCCATGATGGTTTTTGCACCTGTCTTCCCGTTCTCTGGAAATACGTTAGCCACAAAGTCGAGGGCATCTGCATCACTGTTGATCTGGCCCCCCAGCTGTGATTCTTTTAATGGGAATAATATATTTAAACAAATAAACCCTGCATCATAGCTGGAAATCCATGATGGGAGAAAAATTCCTTTGTTCTGGTGGCATCAGAACAAACGGTGCCACGTATGGAGCCTTTCTGCCACTTCTGTTTTTGATGCTGTTAGTTTGTTTTATTTCCTCATTGTTTGTTTTTCCACAGGGACGTGTGGGCTGGAGAAGGCAGTTACCCCACATAGAAGTGCATGTGTGGGGAGAACTGGACCTCCCCGTATGGCTCAGCCACTGGTATGGGGACTGAAATCACAAGACAGAAAATGTGCAAACAGAGCAGTTTGTCCAGGAGGAGTTAGTGACACATACAGGGTCTCTCCTCCTTCTGTACCTCTCTGACCACAGAAAGAACAGGAATACGGGCGGCACCTGTCTCTATCTTAGTCTCTAAGGTGCCACCCGTACTCCTGTTCTTTTTGCGGATACAGACTAACACGGCTGCTACTCTGAAACCTGACCGCAGAAAAGGCCCTTGCTGAGAGGGATGAAGAAAGTTATTTGGGTTAAATGAGACCCCACATAAAGCTTTGCGGAGAATTCTAAGTCAAGTTGTTTAGTTAAGTTAGTTTTTATTATTAGGCCTTGGTGCTTCCTGATTCCAAGCATGGTCAGAAGCAAAAGGATCAAATTGCCATGACGGAGACCTGGCTAGAAGCAAGGGACACCAAAAATCTAGCCAGAGAGCCTGCTCTTGTCAGATTTCCATGCCATTTTTGCAAATATAGGCGGTTCAGGTATTTCAAATAAACATCCACATTTGGGGATGATACAGTAACGCCACTGATCGGTATGTGGTCCACACACACACACACACCACCTTTCCATGTGTCTGATCAGTTTACAACAGCCCCTAGCTAGTGGAGTTAGCTCTTTTGCTGAACTCATGTTCTTCACTCTGGAGATCTTGCATTCAATACTTACTGACAATCATTGCAGTTATGTTGATCAACCCTTAGATTTTGGGGGGTTTTCCCTTCCTTGGCACCCCCTAAGGATTCAGTTGTGAAAGGAACTGGGGAGTTCCATTGGAAATGGCAGTGACCTACACCTCTCAGGGTCTGTGTGTCTCTCCCTAGCTCACAGGTGTGCTTTTCTCTTTCGCTCCATTCCCCCGAACTCTCAAAAGTCTGTGTTCTATAGCAGGCAGCCCAATGATAGCTGGACGTGACCGGTAGCTGTCACCACTCTCTTGAAATGTCTAGGGGATTAGCCATAGCGCGTACAAAGTGCTACTCTCCATTGTCCCCTCAACTAGGGGACTAGAGATGCACTTGCACCAAAATCCCCAGATGTGAAAGGCCTCCAAGAAATTCAAATCTGGAACTGAACTTTCTAGCTTAGGTCCATATGTGATTAAATGGGCTGACTCCAGCCTGGTTCTAGAACACTCCCCAGTCCAGAATAAGATGACTAAAGCATGCACCAGAGACCACTAAAAAGCACAGGGGTCCTTTAGCATTTTCAACGGCCTTTGGAGCAGGACCTGCGTGAGCATCTCACAGGCAGACGCTCTGCATTGTTGGATGCTGCCACTAGACCGTTGAGTTGCCTACAGAGATTTTTGAGTGCAGTGTTGTATCCATGTCAGTTCCGGGATATCAGAGAGACAAGGTGGGCAAGGTAATTGTACCAACTTCTGTTGGTAAGAGACACAAGCTTTTATTGGACCAACTTCTGTTGATGAGAGAGAGAGAGAAGCTTTCAAGCTACACACGGCTCTTCCTCAGGACTGGGAAAGGTACTCAGAGTGTCATAGCTAAATACAAGGTCAAGCAGATAGTTTAGCATAAGTAGTTTAGTTAGCACATATTCAAAGGGACCATTCAAGGTGAAGTGGCCCATTAACACCCCTGTAGTCATAGGGCAAAAAGGGGGATTAGTGGGTTACAGGCTGTTGTAATAAACCCTAAATTCAGTGTCTTTCTTAAGAATGGGATTTTCAGTGTCTAGCAAAGTGATGAGCTCCCAGGCTGTCATGCAGGTTTCCTTTGAAGATTAGGACTGAACGCTTTCCAAAGACAATGTTGCTCCTCAGAGCTCAGATTGTACTGAATGCAGGGAAGGCTGAGCTGGTTACGGTGGGGTTAATCAGCTGACAGCCAACGCACCACCAGAGAGTCAGTCGATTGTGTCAGAATAAGGTGCTTCCCTTTCCCACAATAGACTCTTTACTTGCTTGCCCCCACACCTTCGCCTTTTTTTTTTTTATGGAAGTTAATAAATTTGGAAGCCAAGACACATTGCCCTACTATTAGAGGCTGCCTTGTCATAGAAGGAATGGCCTCGCTATATGGGAGTGGTTTTTTTGTGGGGAGGGGGGCGGTCACCCATGCTTCATTCGTCTCTCTGCTGGGTGTGTTGGACAAGGCAGTTAACTGTGGTTTCCTCAGCCAGGCCAATACAAGCAAGCTGTAGACCACATGGATTGCTGGAAGGTCCATGGGTCATTTCATGGTATGCAATGAATCAGAGACTCACCAGCAGAGTGATGCATGGATTGGCCACGTCAGAATGTACAAGCACATCATATCAGGTCTCATGCACTTTAAAACAAAGACACACAAACAACCCTCTTTACCCTGCTGTGGCATGCACAGAATATACAAGCAAGTGTTAGGGTGTCACAAAACATTTGTTAAATTGAGGGTTAGTTGCAGCTGTGACATAGCAACCTGGCTTTTCCAGGCCACCAAACAAGGCTTAACTGTCTCATTTTGGGTTGATAACCAGAGAAGGGCTTGCTTATTAATTTCCTTTGAATCCCGGGGCCTGGCTTTTACGTAACTACCATTGTCTTTTTTAAAACAAATTACATTATAATATGTGGGATGCTAAGGTGAGCTTAAAAAATGATAGCAGAGACTGATGCACGTGCATTGGGCAATTCTCTTGCTACCCCAATGTTTATGATAATACAGGTTTGCTGCTTGTGCCACAGCTGTTAAGATCTTGTTAGGATTTCCACTGTGAACATCTACTTTATGTGATTCTGACACACACGTTAAATAATTGCATCCGTTCTGAAATGCTGTACAGCAGTGTTTCTCAAACTGGGGTCACCACTTGTGTAGGGAAAGCCCCTGGTGGGCCGAACCGGTTTGTTTACCTGCCCCATCCGCAGGTCAGGCCGATCGCGGATCCCACTGGCCGCGGTTCACTGCTCTAGGCCAATGGGAGCTGCTGGAAGCAGCGCGGGCCGAGGGACTTACTGGACGCCGCTTCCAGCAGCTCCCATTGGCCTGCAGCAGCGAACTGTGGCCAGTGGGAGCCGCGATTGGCCAGACCTGTGGACGGAGCATGTAAACAAACCAGACCGGCTCGCCAGGGGCTTTCCCTACACAAGCGCCGGGCCGGCGCTTCCACTAGGCAACCCTAGGCGGTCGCCTAGGGCGGCAGGATTTGGGGGGGCGGCATTTTGCCATCCTCGGCAGAAATTTGGCAGTGGGGGGTCCTTCCGCTCCAGGTCTTTGATGGAAATTCAGCAGCGGGTCCTTCACTCGCTCCAGGACCCGCCGCCAAAGTGTCCGAAGACGTGGAGAGGAAGGACCCGAACCACCGAATACTCAGAGGAGGAGCATTGCTGCCTAGGGCGACAAAAACCCTGGTGCCGCTCCTGCACAAGCCGCGACCCCAGTTTGAGAAACACTGCAATATTGGATGGGAAACCAATGGACGGATTCAAGGAGGGGTGTTACGTGATCAAACCGACTGCAAGGAAGATGAATTTAGCAGTCAGATTTTGTATGGATTGAAGATGTGTAGTGAATTCTGTAAGACTTCTCATGCACTTAAAGTTAGGCACACGCATAAGGACCTTGTTGTTACAGGGTTTTGTAGTGTATAGAAAATGGGTAGTATCCCTTTAAATAGTTTGTGAGCCTTCTAGTGGGCATCTCTGTCTTCTGTTGCAGAAGCCACCTGGCCAGAACCTAACAGAGGATCAGTGTATATATGTAACTAGGGTTTGTATGTTTGTATATAGTTAGTAAACTCAGTTATATGAAATCTAACTGTGTCCAGGCAGTTTCCTTATATTTTTAATGTTGTGCAAAGAGCAAAGACTAATCAAAGCAATTTGTTTTGTGACTAACTAAATCTCAGTTAGAAGCCTGGGCTTCAATTTCCACAAATACCAATATGAACAAAACGGTTCTCGCCCACATGTTCATGAAAAGCAAAAGACTAGGGTCCCGCTGAAAACTCTCCACCCAATAAGTCTCAGCTCTTTTGCTGAGAACCCTGCTGTGTTAGACGGAATTGGATTTTTCCCTGACTCCGGGGGCTAAGACACATGATGTGAGGAGGGAAGGAGATGGCATTACTTAACAACATGGAAGGACTGGTGAATTTGCTTGTGATTTAGTTGGTTTGAGGTTTACTTCCTACATAACAAATGTCTTGTTTTGTGGCCTGACAATGAGAGATACTTAAAACACAGTTTGTTCCTGCCATGTGCTTTGCGGTCAACTGGAGGGAACCCAGCCAGACAGCCACTCTGTAATCAGATTGCCTCCTACTTACGGTCATTGAACACGATAGCATGGTCAGAGCTTCTCAATTGGCATGTTTCTGAGAGTTCTTCATTAAGTTACAGTCTTCTGCTTTTATTCCAAGACAGTAAAATTGCTAGTCATTTCCTCTGTTAACATGCTTATCTGTGGCTAGACATGAGCAGCTGTGCAAAGATGGAATGAAAGCGGCAAAGCTAAAGGAATTGCTCTCATCTGAAGAAGCCGCAGCTAAGCCATGTGCTACGCTGCAGAACGGCAGTGATTCCACTCAGCGTAGGTGTGTTTTTAGCCTCTTGATGGACAGGACAGTCTTTCAGACTGTTTACCTTCTGGCACAAGACAGGCAAACTAGTACGAAAATGAATACTCGGCTTGCAGATTTCACTCAAGGCCCCCAACTGTGGGCTGCCAGTGGGTGACCTCAAATTTAGTGTGAAAAATGGAAGAGGAAATGGCCTTGTTTTTCTAACATTCAACATTAGCTAAAATTGGGATAATCATCAGCTGCCAGAAAAAAAGTCCCCTCACTAGACTACGTTATGGACTTGTATTATGGTAATATCTACAAACCCCACCCCAAGCCGGGGCCCCTGAAGACACTGCAGTCTAAATAGACAAGACAGACAAAAACTACCAACTTATTCATTAGAGCTACATGGTAGCAAAGCTTTTAAAAAGCTACAAGGCACCCCAAATGCTGGGAATGTAACATTCCAGGCTTGCTCGATATCTTAATGTGATCCCCTCCATGACAGATTCAGGTTCTGCAGAATGCAAGCCATTATTAAACCTAAAACCCAAACAATGTCTATCCCTCAAGGGTCCAAAGGCAACCTTGTGAATTAGAACATATACAATGCTGTCTTTGACTGAAACCAGCTTCATTATAGCTGTGAATTTTCTCCGTTCTTCTCAGTAGGTATCTACTCTGAAGTCTAACGATGACAGTACAGGGGTCATGATTTCAAGAAGTTTAGGATTATAATTTTGCAACATGCACCTAATCTTTAAAAAGAACGAGGAGTACTTGTGGCACCTTAGCGACTAACAAATTTATTTGAGCATAAGCTTTTGTGGGCTACGGCCCACTTCATCAGATGCACAGAAGACAATTGCGTAATTCAACACAAAAATGACAAACAAAATGCAGAAATAGATATGAGGTAACTTTTCCAAAAGTGCCTAGAGAACCAGATTTTTAAAGGTATTTTGCTGTCTTTAAAAATCAGTCCCTAAGTGATTTAGAAGTTTAAGTCCTACTGACTTTCAATGAGATTTCAATGCCTAGATAACTAGGTCACTTTTGAAAATGGGACTTAGGTACTTTTGCAAGTTTTGCCTGTGGTCTTCAAAGTATCCAGTTTTATTTTTGCCCACAAAATGATACCGAATATATCAGTATCTTAATTACCTGAAAGCTTAGGCTAGTTCTTTTAAAGGCATTTATGGGAGTTAAGCATTCAAATCCAATTAAAATTCAGTGGGAAAGGGTCTTTATAATTTCCTTAAGCTTTTCTTTCAACAACTGCAACTTTAGTCACTACATGGGCTAGTGGATACAACGCAGAAGATTTTAGTTCAGTTCCTGGTTCTCCCACTGCTTTGCTGGGAGGACCTTGGGCAAGTCAAGTCTTTCTGTGCATCAGTTCCCCATCTGTCAAATGGGGATAATGACACCGACCTCCTTTGTAAAGCACTTTGAGATCTTTAGATGATAAGAGCTAGGCTTTATTATTATAGTGGCCTCATTCTATCCTTGATGTGTGGGCAAATCCCCCGGTCACAAATCCCCCGGTCACATCAATAGGATATATGCTTAGGACTCAGGGTAGTATATGGCCCTGTTTAAATGACTCTACCCCAGACTAACATAACCCTTACCACAGGATACTATTGACTCCACTGTTTTGTGAGGAAGAGGACGAACTTTGCAAGGGGAGATATTTAAAAATCATAGAATCGTAGGACTTGAAGAGGCCAGTGGAGAGGTCATCTAGTCCAGTCCTCTGCACTTATGGCTGGACTAAGTATTATCTAGAAGTGTCCAATCTCCCTTCTCCTCCGAAACCATTGGGATTTTCCCAGCACTCCCTGGAGCTGGCACTGTCTTGTTGATTTGAAGCCTGATCTAAAACTCACTGAAGTCAATGGAAAAACTCCCTGAGGCTTCAGTGGATTTTGGATCAGGCCCATTAGGAACATGTCTTGTTCAATGACTTTCATGCTTTGCTGGGACGTGGCAAGCCTGGAAAAACCCAACCACTTCCTTGTGCTCACCCGAGAGCTCCAAATTGGATTAATATCCTTATCTGATCGGGGAGCATTTTTCTGTGCTGGTAATGGAACCAGAGGGGGTTTCAGCTTCGGGGCTGCCAATCTTTTTATGATTTAAAAGTGATACTTTTAATATTTTGTTACTTCCTAAAGTGGGTTAAACTAGATTAGGAAAAATTAGCACCTTGCAGTTATGAACTTTGATTTCACTGGGATGGATGCTTGTTTTTCCCCTTTCAGGAGTCATTCCTTTCCAAGGTCAAGAGTGCACAGTAGCATGCTGGAAGCATTGGATTAAAGTGTTGATAGAGTCATAGGGTACGTCTATACGTTCCTCCGGGTTCGGCGGTAAGCAATCTATCTTCTGGGATCAATTTATCGCGTCTTGTCTAGACGCGATAAATCGATCCCGGAAGTGCTCGCCGTCGACACCGGTACTCCTGCTCCGCGAGAGGAGTACGCGGAGTCGATGGGGGAGCCTGCCTGCCATGTGTGGACCCAAGGTAAATACCTTGTAGTTCAAACTAAGATACTTCGACTTCAGCTACGTTATTCATGTAGCTGAAGTTGCGTATCTTAGTTCGAACTGGGGGGTTAGTGTGGACCAGCCCATAGAGTTTAGGACCAGAAAGGAGCCACCAGCTCATCCAATCTGAGTGCCAATGGAGCACAGCCCACCAGCCCCACCCAGATCCTCACCGGCTCTCAGAACCCAAACATCTACGCTGCTATTGTTAACCCCATAGCCCAAGCTCAAATCAGTTGATCTGGACTCTAAGACTCACTGCCGTGGGGGGGGGACCTTCTGCAGTGTAGATGGACCCTTTGATCCCTATGTGCCTATGTCACTTCTGAAAATGGGAATTCAGCTCCTAAGGCACTTTGGAAAGTGTTACCCTACTTGCCAAACAATGTCTGACTATTTCTTTGCCTGCGGGTGGTGTGAAAGCAGTTCCTTGCTAGCGGAGCTGCTTGGGACATATAGAAAAATTTGACATTTTGATGACAAATAAGAAAAAAAAATGCTGAACTTTTTCATGGCATTCCCCCCCTTTCCCCCTCCCCCAGTTTCTACCAGGTCTAGTAACAAGT
Source organism: Trachemys scripta elegans (assembly GCF_013100865.1). Lineage (NCBI taxonomy): Eukaryota > Metazoa > Chordata > Testudines > Emydidae > Trachemys > Trachemys scripta. The sequence continues at coordinate 30,780,269 of NC_048311.1, forward strand.
ATTTGGTGTTTGAAAAGGGAAGCTGAGTTTGTTAGTGTAGATTGGCTGCAAACCGATTCTGATCTGATTTCTACTAGTATAAGAGACAAGTGACCATCAAAATGTTGACATTTGCAAATAATTCCCACTGTTGTGAGGATATATGTAGGGCCCTTTCACAGGAACTCTGAGTTATTCAATGGAATGTCCATTGCAGGGCTTCTGGATTTTAATAGTTAAACCACATGGTATATGGAATTACTTTGCCCTGGTATTGGCTATGAACTACACTGATTTTACTATATGAGTAAAAAGAGCTTGAAGATAACTGATGCCCTGCAACTGAAATTTTGACAAAGGCTCCTCAGAACAGCTGAGACCCTTAACCTAGAATCCGTTAGAGATCCTTGTAAAGGAAAACAAAAAGTGGGCAGGGAAAAAACATTGGGTGATTTTCTCCCCTTGCCACAGATTGAGATTCAAATAGGTCACAGTGTTCCTACTGGAAACAAAATTAATATTCGTATATGTTTATTCAAAAAATGCTGTTCTCTGCATTTTCATAAAAGTCAAGCAATCTGTCAACATAAAGGGCAAAGGCAACATTGTTTTGAATGTTTTATTATCAATTTCCACCAAGGGAAGTAGCCTCATGCTGTTATCTGCCCCTGTTTTCTCTTGCTGTAAGGAGACTGCTGTGAATGACTGTGGTCTCTGTGCTGCCTTTTTGGCTGGCCAGGGCAATACCATGGCTTCAGAAAGGCGTTCTTGTAGAAATTGGCCAGTTTCTATTGTTTGTATTTGGTCTGAGGCCAGTGGTTGTCAGACATCTGCCTATTGTGGCTGTTCAGTGGGTCCCTCAAACATTTGGGTTTGGGAAAGCTTGCGAGGTGGAAGAGTAGCAGGGCTTTCTTTCCCATGTGAAATCCAGATTATGCCATTTGTACATTGTGTGTTACTAATGGCAAAGCCAAACTGATGTATTTGATTATTAATCAGAGGTCTAAAAAATCAGTTGGTGATGAATCATAGAAATTATTTTCATGAAATTATTTTCAGCCTCTGCTTATCTATTTTAGGCACTTCTGAAAATCAGGAACTAGGTATTTTTGCAGCCTGGTTACCATACATAAGAAATCACGTCGAAAAGCCTGCAGGCATAAGTGGGGCGCAAACTCCCGACCCTGAACATCAAAAGCTCAAGTCCTGAGCTAAGGAAGCAACTCTGCTAGCTATGCATAAATAGGTGGCATTAACTTCACTCAGGTTAACCACTAGAGGGAGACAGGATCTCACACGTTATCGTATTAGATGTACAGAAATAGCATAAATAAGAACATCATACATAGGAACAGCATAATTATAGATGCAACAAAGTGTGGTCAAAAAATAAAAATTTGTATGAACTAGAGATTGAAATTCGGATCTGAATTTCCTCAAAGTTTTGGATGATTGAGATCCAGAGTTCCAATTCCAGGCCATATAAATTGCAGGCATAATAAACCACAGACTATCATTATAGAGTGGTGATAAATGGGTTTGTCATTAAAGAGCTCCAGGGTCTGAATTTCACCCTTGGGATCACTGAATAGCACAGTGACATGGAGTCAGCAAACGGGATGATGGGTTCTTTCACCTGTCGCATCAAAGGATGGTTTGTTGAAGGCTGAGGGCCTGATTAAGCTAAAAGACGAAAGGGATTTTCTTAAAATCTACTGCCTATAGTAATGGACCTAGAAAAGGGCATGCTTCTGTTATTGGGGCTCTTCCATGTGAATGTAAGAAATCACATGGAAGAAATCAAAGCTGTAACAAACATGCTAACAATTGTCCCTCGCAAAGAGTGGATTTTCACCCAATCTGTTTTAGGGTTTTATACACCATCCATCACCATAGCATGTTTTATGTTCTTGTTCTACGTCATCCTTTTTCTAGATGCCTAACACTGGAGTCTGCTCTTGGTTGCACCAATGTTAAACTGACTGAAGTCAGTGGAGTTAGTCGGGAGTCCCATTTCAGCTGAGATCAAAATCTGGCCCAAAATGTCACCCAGGCCTTAGTCACTCCAAGAATGAGCCTTCCCTCTTCTCAACTATCTTCCAAGCCATCTCATCTGCCTAATGGGACCCTTTCAATTTTCTTCCAGTTTGTATTGCCATCTTTATTTTTACTTAAATATATCTGGTTTAGGTTTTGGACTCGGAGCATTTCCTTCTGTTCTTACTTCTTCTGTTGCTACGTGGGGCACGGCATAAGATCTGTGTCTGAGTTAATACACTGGCTTTGGCAACAAGCATCTGATTGGGCATAAGGAAAGGATCTTGGACAAGGAATTTTGATTGACAGGCAATGTGAAACACCAGTATGTCAGGAAAGTTGTTCTATCATTATCAGCAGTATATGGGTCATGCCGGCTGCATAATTCTCTTTCCATCCACCTGGCAAGGAACATTAAAGTTTCCCTCTAGGGTTGGCAAGGAGCGCTTTTTCCATAGCATAGTTTGACCATGGAACAGTTGGCAGGGGAAGCGTGAAGAGTGATGTGGCTGAATCCTCTCTTTCAGGCAGTTGAATAGGTCTTCTTCAGTGGCGGGCTTGGCAATCAGGCACTAAAGATGTGAGCATCTGAATCAGTGGCCTACCACAGTGCTAATCTCAGGCTTTTTCTACAGGAAAGCAGCAAACCCAGACTGTTTTTAAAAATTAGATTTGTTTGCTTCTTTTTGGGGGAATACGTTTTCGATTTTCGACCTACCGCATCCTTAGCAAAATGACTGCAGATTGGCAGCCTTAGCTAGCGGAGTCGCAGACAGTAGAGCAGAGAAGGGTCCCATGTGTCATCCAGGTTGAGAATTGCATTTTGCAGGACTATTCACTAATGCCTTGTGTCATTTTTTCTTGTATCTCTACCCTCTCCCTTGGGATCCTATTCTATTGACCAATCACTGTTACCGTTGAAGGCATTTGTTCTCACAAGTAGGCTTAAGTTTTCTTTCCTTTGTATCAGGCCAGTTACTCCTCAGTCCATCTTCTGAGATTGTGACCACTTTCCTTCCGTTATTTATATCTCTACTTTGTAGCTTTTTATAGACTCTGAGCATGTCCTCTTGAGTCATCTTTGACTAGACTACGCAAGGTCATTTATTCGGTCCCTTTGGACCTTATGCTAAGTAAAGCTAGAGTGGTTGTTTAATAAATGTCATATTGAAGCAACAACCCAGGCTTGTTTTTCATGTATCAGAGCCACGTGGGACAGGACATCATTTATAGAGCTGAATAAATAACTAAACACAAATCTATTCAGGGTTGGCATCATTCCACTGCTGTTTGTTGGGGTGATCATTGCTGAATATGCAGGCAACTGCCGGGAATTCATGACAATAGACTCGAATCCCAAAAGATTCAAAAATTTTAGCACCGATGATTATTCTGTCTGAATGATCCTTTCAGAAAATGTGTTCTTCATTAGTCAGCAGGGGTGCAGAGGGCCTATGCACATTTTATTGCTGATTTGTACGATGGTGTAATACTGTTGTGCTTGGTGCTGTACATACACATAGTCAGAGACAGTTTCTGCCCTAAAGAGCTTACAGTCCACATAAACAAGAAGGCCAAATGGTGTGAGGGGTGAGAAGAACATATAAAGGAGAAGTAACCTGACAAAGGTTATACACCAGGTCAGTGATATAGCCAGGAAGACACATCTCCTCCCTCGTATCTGGTGCCCTATCCGCTAGACTATGCTTCTTCCCCAGTATAAGGCTAGAGTGAGACTTAAATAGTACATAGGCCTTGGGCTGAGCCTCCAAACAGGGGCAAATTTCACTCTATTTGAGGAACCACATTATCTTATTATCATGACCCTTGTCCTTCTCCTACTTCGTCTCACTTGTGTCACTTTCAATTTCCTCTATATGGCTGGGATTGTTTTCTTATTTGTTTGAGTGTGGAGCCCATGCACATTTCTGGGACTAGAAAAACAAATAATAAAAGTTTTATTCTGTCAAAAGTTTTAGCCATTCAATCAGGGAGCAGAAATAATGCCGTGTGACTTGGGTGATGAGTCACACGCCAGCAAATAGTCCAACACAACAGTTCACAAACCACTTAGTCTGAAATGCTTCTTCCAAACCAGGTGGCAGATATATACAAATAATGATTATGAGAAGAACAATCGGAGCTCGTTTGTGAACAATTCACAGCGTAAAGAAGGTCTCAGTTGTTAACAAATATTATTTGCAACAAATAAATCAACAAGTACCTAATTATTTGTCTTTGCAGTGCAGCAACACATTATTCTGCTCTGAAATAGTTATGGATGAATCACACAATGTTCACATTGCCAAAATATGCACTTGACTCTGTAAAACTAGATCATCAATCTCATAAAAAAATGCTCTCGCATGAGATTTCTGGAAATACTGTAATAGACTGTCTCGTGGTAGTGGCTCATTCTTTGCATTTCAAGCATATGGAAATAAAACGGAACCGCTGTCTTCAATTTCTGTCATTGCACAATCAGCAAGATAGGGGTATTCTCTCAATGGACTATTTATTGCTTTGTCACATGGTCTTTTGGGTAGACCACTGTGGTCTGGAGTTCTGGGTTTGATTCCTGGCTCTGCCATAGATTTCCTGTCACTTAATCACTTAATCTCTTTGTGCCTCAGTTGCTCATTTGCAAATTGGCAATAACAACACTTCTTTTCTCCCGTCCTTCATCCATCTTGCTTGTTTACAATGTAAACTCATTAGGATAGAGATTGTCTTATTTTATGTATGTCCAGATTATTGCTGGGGCACCAAAATACTATTCTAAAATATACAATTATAATTTGAATGTTTCCCATCCCAGCACGGAGCAGAATGGTGCATAAAAATGAGGAAATAATTGGAGGAGGCAAGGGGAGAATATTATCAAAACTTTTCTAACATTAATCTACCTTTTTCATATTCCCAAAGATTTGTTTCTAGCTTTAGGCAAATGTTTCAACAACGTGCTTTTATTTCCTTTGAAAATAAGTTTGCTGATCCCAAGTCAGATTCATTTGTAACAAAAACGATGATACGCTGAGCAATAGAAGTGTTGATTTATAAAACTGTATCGCCCTTGGTTTCGTAGTGTTTTCTTTTTGACTGTCTTTACTCACCTAGAAAAGATGAACATCTGCATGCCCAGCTATCACAAGACACGGCTGCATTGCTGCCTCTCAGGAAGTGCCAATGTAAAATGGGTGTAACCTTCTTCTCCAGCTTGCCCTCAGAAAAGTACATGAAACACATCAGCCCTTGTTGCTTCCATAAACTGGAAGGAGGTTGTGATTCCAGGTCTACTCCACTCACAGCACGACATGCCCTGGGTCAGTCCCAGCAATAATGTTTTTAAACAATATTAGGTTATTCTTGGCAATTGATTGTGACATTTTCTACCAATCGGGATAGGAGAGAAACTTCTAATAATAAGAAGTGATACAATAACAGAACTGGAGCTCAAAATATTCTCAAGTGCAAAGAAGTCTAGTTACTCTGTGGGCGAGGGGGGAAACTGAGTCAGGTCCCAGCTACAATTTGTCTTAACAGTTTAACCCAAACATACTGTTAATTTCACACTTGGGGACCCTAAGTCTAATTGTCATGTGTTCAAGGGGGACTTCGCAGTGGTAGATGAGACAGATGTTGCCAGGATATTTTCTCAGCTTCCATCCATTATCAAATTATTGCCATTTAATATATTAATTGCAATATTTTTAAAATCTGACTCACTAATAAGCCCCCTGTTACAGTGATTGTTGGATTTGTTGGATTTCTTTTTTTAAAAAATTACCTCCAAGCTAAATGCACTCGCTTTCTGTAAGTAAATCTATATATTTAATGTATATTTTTGAAGTACGTATTAGCTGACAAACTCATTTAGTTCTGCTCATTGATACGGCATCTGTATATTTTCTTCTACAGTGCAAAGAGCCAATCTGGCTCTCATTAACGCTTTTCTCTCTTTCACCCTTACTGTCTTTGTTTATTTGATTCCTATGTCTATCTTTTTCCAGATTTCCCCCCACTCTTTTCCTTGCTCCCATTCCTATTTATTTTTCCCCTCCACTTTCTTTATTTCGGTCTGCTCTTCTCTACTCAGATTCTACTTCCCTCCACTTTTTTCCTGATCTGGCTCTCTGACTTCTGTTTTGGCTCCATTTTTCTTCCGTCTCTTTGTCTGTTAATCTTATGGTCTGTTATTTGTATTGTGGTAGCACCCAGGAGCCCCAGGCATGGACTAAGCCTCCATTGTGCTAGATGCTGTACAAACACGGGTCCAAAAGATGGTCCATTTCCCAAAGAGCTTAACATCTAGGTATAAGACACGAGACGACAGATTGATACTGACCAACAAAGAAATGGGGGAGCACAAGGAGGTAACTAGACAATACGGGTCAGCATGACATTCCATGATTTCAGCACACCGGCTGCCTGACCATTAATCTGTCATGTGTTACCATGCAGGGCAGGGCTGATGAGAGGGGGAGGAGGCGGACAATTGCTCTGGGGCCCTGAACATCTGTATAATTGGAGAGAAATGAGTGCGGATGGGGTCCCAGCGAACATAATGTACTGGGGTCAAGGATTTCTCTCGATGGGCTTGTTACCAAGTTATCCTTCCTTCCTATGGGGCTATTTTTGAAAGGCCTCTTGGAAGTGGAGGCATCTGAAGGAGGTGGTTTGGTGCGTTCACCAAGTTTAAAGGGCATCGTGGAAGGAAGCACAAAAATGCACAGGAGAAGAATAAAAAGGGAGCAGGTCGGAGGGTTGAGTGAGATGACTGATGGGCATGAAAGGGGAAGCAAGAGGAAATGAGTGCTGAGAAGTCACCAGGGCTGAGGCGTGCCGCGAAGGTGGTGACAAGGGGTTTGAATGCGATGCAGAAAGCAAGAAGAAGCCAGACTTTCTATGTATGTATCTTAGGAATTTTTAAAGCACCAATCACTCACTATTGCTGACAAACTGAGGGGTTCAGAGCGGCAGGAGAGGAAGACCATTTCAGCGGAAGCCGTTCAGCTGGACTATAAAACTTTGGCCCTGCCAGTGCAGACTTGCTCCTTACAGTATAGTTTCCAGTGCTTTGTCCGGCTAAGACTGAACAATAATAAGCTTTGCTCTAGCTCTCAGGCATGTGGTTACAGAATGATTTCTGCAGCTCACAGACAAAAACCGAGATGATATGGGAGTAGGAAAGGGAACTATCTCAACAACTCCTGCTGCTCCTGCTTTACCGGCCTCACATGGTTCCGGTCCACTGCAGCCATTTCAGATTATTTTTTAGGATTTAAAAATACCCAGACATCTGCACAGAAAGCGTCATCTGGGTCTTCAGAACCATTTCCAGCAGGGTTTTCCCCCAGTTCTTTTGTTGTTGTTGTTGTTGTTTTGTTTTTGATTCAGACATGTATCCTATTCCATGTCCTGCCCCCTAAAGACTAAAATCACTCTCTTCAGCCAGCCTGGAATTTAGTGCGGTGTACAGGGCTCGCACAGAACAGCAGTCAATCATTTCTGCAGTCCTGATCGGGAAGTGACTCTGAGATAAACCTGCACCTACAGAGTGTGAGTGTTTCCAGTGGGCGAGCTGGTCCGCAAAACCCAAGAACTGACCCAAACTCAACCAGAGGTGGAACGACGGTGAACGATTTTAGCCCCTCTACTCCAGGCCAAAGTCTCATTTCCAGTAGGACCTCTTTACGCCACTCTGGCATGTAAAGGGGCCGTCAAGCAGGTGTAAAGAACATTTACACTCACTGTAGGCCACTAAAGCCTGAGTGGCATAAAGGGACTTCAGTGTAACAGAGGATCAAACCCAGAGCCTGTCGTGATAGTGGCCAGAATTATCCATTCTCCATGAGAGCCTGTTCTCAGAGTGACCCTGTCACAGGCATTCTTGAAGCCTCTAGACCACTCCAGTCACTCACGGGCTAAGGCAGGGGATCGGCAACCTTTCAGAAGCGGTGTGCCGAGTCTTCATTTATTCCCTCTGATTTAAGGTTTCGCGTGCCAGTCATACATTTGAACGGTTTTAGAAGGTCTCTTTCCATAAGTCTATAGTATACAACAATAGTTTAGTTATATATAAAGTAAAAAAGGTTTTTAAAATGTTGAAGAAGCTTCATTTAAAATTAAATTAAAATGCAGAGCCCCCCGGACCACTGGCCAGAACCCGGGCAGTGTGAGTGCCACTGAAAATCAGCTCGCGTGCCGCCTTTGGCACGCGTGCCTTAGGTGGCCAACCCCTGAGCTAAGGGCTCTCAAACTCCCAACAGTAATAAGTCTAGAGGCATCACTGTCCTCCGTGCTGTGGAAAATAGAGACGACAGAGCCAGCAGCCGGAGAAGCGTATGTGCTGAAAGGCAGCGCCAGGGAAGTGCAGACTCCAAGCAGCTTCTGCAATGTGCTGATTAAAATCAAGGACACTTGGGGCACTTGATATCTTGGTGGCTCATCTCAGTTGTCTTGGATCACACTGCAGTGCCTGATCCAGCCTCTCCCATTTTCTCTCTCCAGTCTCTCAAGCCCCTTTGTAGTCCCCCACTATTTTTACCCATCGCTAGTTAATTATGCCTGGCTGAGCACTTGATCTATCTTAAACACTTATATGGCTAACCCCTTTAGTGTATTTTTCCCTGTTTCACAACATCCCTGGGAGGCAAAGCAGTGCTCCTATCCCTATTGTGCAGATGGGGAACCAAAGCACGGACAGACTGAAAGTCACACGTGAAGTCTATGGTAGAGCAGGGAATTGAACCAAGGTCTCCTGAGTCACTGGCTCATCCCTCAACAACTTGATTCTTTTGAAGAACCGTGAAGTGGCCTGTGAATCACAGAGTGAAGGATACTCTGGGTGCCCCCAGAACTAATCTGGAAGATGTTGATGTTTGAACCATAACCCCTTTTATGACTATATGTGAGGCCCCCAAGCAGAAGGGCAGCATGCGCCGGTTTCGTTTGGAAGTCGATAATGCTAGACATAGCAGGATAGTCCTCTGGTGTAGACTAACAGCTCTGCCCCTGCAGAGCTCCAGCCTGCGCTTGCTTCCCCGGTGTATAGCACTGGTTTTGTCTCGGAGTATACATTTCAGCAGAAGGCTTCAGGGATGAATCATGGCATGCGCGGGTTGGTGGCTATGCCTGGTTTGCAGCCCATTATAAATTTTTTCAGTGCCAAGTTGGCAGAGATTTATGCTAGGTTCCCCCCAAACTCCCTCCAGAAATATAAAATCTTTCAGCAAAGGCAGCCATTCTGCTTTTCACACTCACTGAAGAGAAGAAAAATCAGGCCGTCCTCCTCTTCTGGTCTGCCATTGCTTCCCCCCTCCATCCCCCCGGCACCCACCCTCAAACATTTATTTAAAGAAAAGCCCTTCCCTCCTCTGTTGACTGACACATCGGTGCTAAAATGTAGCTTGCTCATAAAAGGGGAATCAGAGAGAGAAGCACTCACCCCAAAAGACAACAAGTGGCTGTTTGCAACAAAAATGATGCTTAATTTTAGGAAAGGGTGGATTCCGTTTTCCAACAGCCTCCACTTCTCTTCCCTTTGAAAAAGAGTTTTCTCTGAAATTAATCTAGGGGAAGTTCAACGTGAAATGCATTTATCTAAATAAGTGAGTGCACAGAATCTAATCCATCTGTTTTGGCTTTCTACCTTAGGCTTTGTCTACACTAAAGGGAAAAGTCAATCTAAGCTACACAATTTGAGTTACGTGAATAGCGTAATTCAAATTGACGTACCTTCGATCTACTTACCGCGGGGTCCACACTCAATGCTCTCCTGTCAACTCCCCTTACTCTTCTGGATCAGGAGTCGATGGGCAAGCAATTGACGGTTGATTTAGTGGGTCTTCACTAGACCCGCTAAATCGACCGCCGATGCACCGATCGCCGCACTGTCGATCCTCCAGTAAGTGTAGACAAGCCCTTAGAAATGGCATGTGTATGTAGATTATTGTGTATGTAGATAACTGACATGTGTATGTAGATTATTCCAGGGCAGGTCTACACTTAAAACACTGCATCAGCGCAGCAGCACTGATGCCACTGTAGCACTGTAATGAAGATGCTCTATGCCGATGGGAGAGAGCTCTCCCATCAGCGTAGTTAATTCACCTCCGTGAGAGATGGTAGCTATATCAGTGGGAGAACCTCTCCCCCTGGCATAGTGCTATCTACACTGGCACTTAGGTTGGTATAAAGGCCACTCAGAGGTGTGGAGTTTTTACACCCCTGAGCGATGCCGTTACACTGAAGTAATTCTGTAGTATGGACCTGTCCCCAGTCTGTTCAAGATCTGAGGTACACCTGACTGAATGAAGTGACATACCTAAGATGGTAGGAAGTGGCATGCCAAGGTCTGGTCTACACCATTTTTGATAAAGTTAAGCACATGTGGGTTTGCAGAATCTGGGCCATTTTGTGCTGTACTTTAAATGCCACAGCAGAGTATCAATAGATGTTTTCAGTATTTAATTCCCACCTACTCAGTTTTGCAGGTGCAAATTGTGTTGTCATCTTAGAAGCAAATTATATTCTCTGTTCTAATATTTTAGGACATACTTTACTCATTTAAAGATTATTTTGTATCCAAAATAGCAGGATTGTAATATAAATAAAAAATAATAATAATGACACAGAGGCATTTTCAAAGCAGCCTGATGAAAAGCCCTGTGTAGGGCCTGTTAAGAGAGGAGCAACTTCCACTGATGTGAGAGTAATCTCAGGTGAATAAAGCATGCCCTGCACTTCCCATGAAGGACTCAGCACCTCTCAGGACCAGATTGTAGGGGGACTTGAGGGTTCCTTTCTGTTTTTTATCATCCTCTTAATAAAGCATCTTCCCTGGATGTAAACATTCAGCACATGTGAGCAGTCCAGTTGGTTGGCCAGCCAGAAAACTAACCATGGTGATTGGTGGTAGTGATGTATTTGACTAATGAAGGTTAGATTTCTTTGCCTCTCCACATCTCTTTGTCTTAGACAAGAGGAGGGAAAAAGTCCTAACTTCCAGACAGCCATGAAAAAAAAAATAAACAGGCATGTAAATGAGAGGTTATTTGGAAGAGAGTTTGTGGATATTGGCAGGAAGAACAGCAAAACTTATGACTCTCCTTTTTTTTTTTTTTCATCATCGTCTTCTTTTCTTTTTCTCCTCTCAAGGCCAATGGAGATATTTTTAAAGGCAGGAGTTTATTTTTTTGACCAAATTGTTATGGCAAAATGGGGAAATGAACTTTTCATTTAGTTGGGAGGCCTCGCATGATTGGCAAGTGCGAACGGCACAGGGATCCGGGACTTGAGCCATGGATGTTTTAGGTCTTTTGGGGGAGGTTGTTGCCCCTTTTACATCTGCTAACCTTGTAGGCAGAGAGTCTGAACACTCCTTAAGAGGTGTGGAACATGCACCCTTGTCTCTCGTCTGTCAGTGCTCGCTGTAAAGGGGGCTTCTTCACAAATGCGGCAGCAATGCCCAGGAGTCTGGGCTTTCTAGCTCAAACTGCATCAGCTCATGAATTGGTGGTAGAACTAGGATTAGAACTGGGGAGTTCCTCTGCCACCGAGTTCACGCCACTGGACCATGCTTCCTCAGGAACGACTGGTGACAGATCTCCGGTGAACGGCTTCATTTCCCAGGCTACTGCCAAAATAAGCGTATTGAATTGGATCATTGGCCTGTCTTCCTCCATCTCATCAGGGGGGAAAACAGCAGTTGAGTATTTGGTGCCCAAGTCAACTACCACTCTCAGAAAATTCCCAGGGGTGTGACTAAAACCATTCAGAGTAGAACTTTGTTGACCAAATCTAAAGTTCTCCATCCATTTGCCAGGTAAGCTACACCTTTCACAGTGCAAGACAGCGATGAACTGTCAGGACTGACGGGTTTGTGTGGAATGGGGGCAAATTAAGGTCAATAGCAACGGAGGTTCTATGCACTGAAGCACAGTAGAAAAGCTCACAAGGGGTTGTCCTTTAATGGTGAAGCTCACCCCTGTGTAGAAGATCAGCACAAGCGGTACACATCATCTAAGTGGTACATCTAAGTGGTACACATCATCTAAGCGGTACACATAAGTCTTGTGTTGGCTCTCTACCTACGAGTTAATTTCATCATGCGTCCTCGGAAAGCAAGTGGGGAGTGGTGGATTCCCCCTCCTCCTTCAGGGTTTCCCATCCATACGAAGCACCTGGAGATGCTTGTTATGAAAGATGCTCTTTAAAAATAAGAATGATTGTAACAGACCTGAGCAGAGACGTCATAATGTTTCATGCAATGGATGGTTGGGGAGCGAGTAGCAATAGTTATGGATGGTTTTTTTAACACCAGATGCTGGTTTCTCTTTTGACTGCTCTGAGGTTCTCCATTTGGGAACAATTGGCTTCTTCCTGCACCAACGAAGTCACTGAGAGCTTTGGCATTGATTTCAGTGGTCAGATCCTATAGTAATACTCAGCTCTTATGTACCCCATGGTCAGTGCTCACTCAAGCTCCTCCTCTGTGCCTGATCCACATCTTTCGCTCAAGCTGGAGCAGGTCCTGGGTTGTGGTGGTTTGTTTGTTTTTTTTGCCTCTGGAAGTCTCCAGTTCAATCCCTGGTGTGTCAGCCAAGATGTTGACCATCGCACATGCGCACAACGTCCTTCATTCAAGCATCTCTAAATATTAAATTATTTAAGCCGCACAAGGCATTGGTGAAGTTGGTAATGTGCTACAAACAAGTAGAAAATAGGATAGTCAGGTTATTAAGCAAGTTATGTAGATTTTCTCGTGTCTCCGCTGTCCAAGTGACTCTGCCTAGCTCCAAAGAGAACAGGCTCATGGATAAATCCAATGTGTTCTGAGCATCCATCACATCCCTACGTAAGTAGAAAACAGACATCAGGACTTGGGCAAAACTTTAGCATTGTCCTATGTTAGTCAGGAGCTTATATCATAGGGGCTCTTGGTGGGGAAACCTTTTAGCACCTGATTTTCCTGAGTGCTCCCCCTTAACTTTTTCAGGCCTTGGACTTTACATGGTTGTTCCAAGTATGTGAAAATTGATTCATTCTCTAATAATGGTTGTAGCTGCAGCCCCAAAAATGTTTATTTTCTTTTCATTTAGTATTTGGATCGACTTTAACCAGATTCTCTTTCTTATTTTAACCTCTGTATACATTCTGAACGTAACCTTAAAAGGTTTCATTCAAGCTTTTCTTATAAATATACATATCCATGTACATTCTGGCTTCTGCTCTGTTCCAGCTTTCACAGTCTTAAAGCTGTGGGTGTGAGAGTCCCCTCTGGAGCATCTGTGGTCTGGAAAAGCCTTCCTGGATCCCTGTGTCATTTGACCCTTCAGATTGAGTACCTCTTTACTCCCCTGTCTATAACTCTTAACTTTCCTCCCCTTGCTTTTGCTTACATCTTTTAGTGTATTATTTAACTCTGCAAAAGTCTTTCCGGATGCAATACCAAATTGTAGCGTGTGTGCATGTGTGTCAGCCCACAAGTATGTATATGTCTATAATTTAAAGGTAACAAATGAGAGACATGTCAGAATAATTTATTGTAAAACTTAATGAGTCTCTTGTTAAAATCTGGTTTATTGGTGGAGGTACAAATTCTGGGCTAATATAAATCATAGAGGGAAATAAAGAAACAATCCATTTCCACCTACAAGATAAACCAACTTCACATTTAAAGTGCTCTCCGCCTTGATCCACCATTTCAGATAAGCTAATATATGGCACTGTTAAGTGCCCTTGTCTGCCTTTAACCACTGATTAACTGATGGAGCTGTGACCCATCTGTTAAGCTATCAGAGATGCCTCCCCCGTTGAGTCTGATAGCTTCCAGTCCGGTGACCCTGTCTCTCGCAGGAATTTCTTTGCCCCTTTTCCCTACATGCAAGATCCCACCTCATTTTAAATTGGCTCATAATCCAGTAGGGTTCCAGAAGGAGGAAGCAAAACAGGCCGAGGGAGCTGTTCCCATTAGGTGACACCCTTACAGGTATCCCTAAAATGTGCCTTAAACTGTGTTGAGGGCTTCCAATTTTCGCCATGAATTGACTATATCTCCCAAAGCATAAATAAAAGCCCAATAAAAATAAACAAACAAATCCGAGAAAGGCTCAATGGTCAAAGGAAAGCGGCACAGGCTGTGGGACAAAAGATCGTAGAACAAAAGTGTCTTCACCCCTGGGCATACCAGCCTAGTTTGTGCTTGCAGCTTTGGTAAAATGCACATGCAATGGCATTTTGCTGAGCAATCTCAGGACACTGTTTGTGCATGTTTCGCCCGGAAATCAGAGACAGACAGGGCCTATTCATCTGTGCACAGCCGTGAGTGGCACCATAGGCACTGCAGGGTGCTGTGCTGGTTTAAATTTGGGTCCCAGTTGTGGGTGCTGAGCACTTGAAACGTTGGCCCTCCGCACTTCTGAAAAACTGGCCCCCAAAGTCCATCCCCCCCCGAAGCCAGTCCACAAAGCTCATCGTCTTGTAACCTTGCCTCTCTAGTTCAGCGGTTCTCAAACTTCACTGCACTGCGACTCCCTTCCCACAACCAAAATTACTGCTCGATCCCAGGAGCAGGGACCAAAGCCTGAGCCCCGCAGCCCTGCGCGAGGGGGGGGGCGTCAAAGCCAAAGCCCGAGCCCTGCCACCCAATTTTCCCCTTACTGAAGAGCTCTGAGTCACACAGTATACCTAGTGCATGTTATGCTCTGTTGTACCTAGTGCAACTGCCCAGAAGCAGAGCTGCATTCCACACTGCAAGCCCTGTGTTTATAGTGCACTGTGGAAGGGGCTTGGGATGTGTCTTTCCAAGACTTGCTTTGCAGATCTCTTCCAATCATCTTCCACAAATCACTTTCCAGCATCCGGAAGAGAAACCATATCTATAAAACCACCAGAGATTGCCCCCACCCTCGCAGACCTAGGAGAGCAGTGACTGTCACATGCACAGGCACTCACTATAGGTTTCCCGGTGGGTGCTCCACCGCAAGGCCCCGCTCCTGCTCGGCCTCTTCTCCCAACACCCCAGCCTTGCTCCGCCTCTTCCCTCCCCTCTCCAAGGCCCCCCCCACCCGCCCACCACTAGCTCCTCTCCACTCCCTCCCCCAAGCCCCTGCCCCCACCTGCCCGGCTCTTGTTTCTCTCCACCCACACCCCCAAGCACCTCCCACCGCTTGCTGATCCTGGCCAGCCCCTCCCAAACAGCTAATTAGCAGCCAGCCCCGGGGGCAGTGGCACCACTGTGCTGAGCACCCCCTATTTTTTTCCATGGGTGCTGGAGCCCCAGAGCACCCACAGAGCCAGCGCTGTGGTCACATGCCTGTGCTTCTGGCCTGGCTTTTTCTCTAGGAAGAGAGCGTCAGAGAGGGCCCCTGCTGGTTTTCTTTCTTAAAACCCTTGCAGCGTTTCGTTCCAAGATCAGTAGCACAAGCAGCGAGGACAACCTATTAATGATGTGACTGAATGTAGAGCGGCTTTTTTTTTTTTTTTTTTTTTTTTTTTTTGTGCCAGAGTCATAAAAGCCCAAAAGAGAATGGCACCGGAAAAGAGAGCCAGCTAATAATGAAAACAAGGAAGGGGAATAAAACTTGCTTGTGGTCCTGATTTTTCATTAAGGATTGGAGCATGGCAAGCCAGTGCCACTGAGCTGCAAAAATAGTCGGGGGGGAGACAAGAGCTCAGCTTAACTCGAGTCTGGAAGCCCCACTCCCAAGCCCTGGACCCAGTATCAGGAGTTCTGGCATTTCCTCTTTAGCAACAAGAACAGCCAGCACAACAATCAAGCTGTGATTGGGAACAGAGCGCAGTAGTTAATTAAGCCTCCGTCTTTTATTCTCTGGGGCAATTCAGCCTGGCTTGAATAAGCCCGAGTGCCAGGACATGGTGGGAATCTCTCTTCGTGCAGCAGGGGAATCAAGTCTCATGGTCTGGCTCATTAGCATAACAATATCCCCCAAGATGCACTTGGAGTGATGTAATGCCCAGAGTTAGTGAGGAGAGATGAAAGTTCTTGTTGCAGGAGCCGGGAGCGTTTGCAGCCAACTGGGGCTATTCCAGTGCATGAAATTTCTTTTCTTTCTCTCGCAGGTTTTTAAAGGGATGTTCAGTAATTGAGGGAGCTCAAGGAAACAATGCACCATTAGAGACCCCCCCTCCCCCACCTTCGTTCTTAAACTCATGCTATCTCGCTTTGCTGGCGATTTGCTTTCTCTGCTCTTCAGAAAAGAGCTAATGATGACTTTAGCTTTAAGGCAAAAGCACAAAACAGATCTAATAAACAGGAGAAACATGATTTGCTGGATAAAACTCAGTCTCCAGCTTCTCCTAGTACTTTTAAAAGTACAGGGTATTCTCCCATGTGGGAAAAATATCCACCTCCCTGATATGTTTGCCCTAACTGTTGCAGGAATCTCATAAGTAAGTGGGTCAGTTGTATATGGCTTGTTGATTTGATTGCTTGATTCCAACTTATTACTGCAGAAATATTCAGGTTGGAAAATTGAAAGGGATCTAAAATGATATCACATTAACTCAGCGGGCCTGGTTCCTGTCTCACTTACACGGCTCAGTGTAAATCGGGAATGACGCTGTTGACATTGGGTTCTAGTTGTCATAGCGATGTGAGGGAATCAGGTAACAGGAGATATTTCAGGGGCTAGGTAGGCCACTGAGAACCTTGAGTACTGGATGATGAGGATCCGCTCTTCCCCTGCATGAATTCTAGAGGCATAATATACTGGAGACCCTGCAGGACCAGAGCCACCGGGCTGCCCCTTAGAAAGGCTTCCCTCCGTAGCCAGCCTGAGAGGGTGAACATACATTCTGTTTTGGCCGGGACAGTCCCTTTTTTAAGTCCTGGGTAGCCCTATGGGGGGAAGGATAGCTCAGTGGTTTGAGCATTGGCCTGCTTAAACCCAGGGTTGTGAGTTCAATCCTTGAGGGGGGCCACTTGGGAATCTGGGGCAAAATCAGTACTTGGTCCTGCTAGTGAAGGCAGGGGGCTGGACTTGATGACCTTTCAAGGTCCCTTCCAGTTCTAGGAGATGGGATATCTCTATTAATTATTGGGGTCCCTTTTCCCTTTGAGAAATATGGTCACCCTACATTTACAGCCATTGAATTTGGTGCTCCTGAAAATAGCAGATGTTACTGGATAGACCCCAGCATAGGCTGTGCAGAGCTGTGCGAGTTTTCCCCTCGCAACTCTGCCATTGGACCTCTGACCTGCAGCATCTTCTGTTATTCTCTTTCCAAGCTCTGAGAGCTAAGAGGGCTGGAGTTTCTTGGAGATGCCCAGATCCCCCTACTCGGTACCAGGTGGAGACCCCTCTACATTCATCTTAGCCCCTGAATTCTACTATGATTTGAACAAGTAGCTCAAAATGCATTTTATTTATTATTCTACTATTATATGCCTTTTATAAATGTGTCCCCACCAGTGGGGATCGAACAGGGCACCTCTAGATTGAAAAGAACCAGCTCTGTTAGCCAACACTTTAGCAGCCTCTTCAGCCACTATGTATTTGGCCCGGTTGCTACCAGAGTGGCCCAAGGCATACTGCACTGAGCAGGTGTGGATTACATAAACAAACTAACAAGCTTTATGTGACTAGAAACCATCTCACTGGACCCAAATCTGATCTTACATGTCACGTGTGCTCATAGCCTTTCCTTTCATTCTCACTCCCACTTCCACCCCATTGTGTGTGACATTCCTTTGTTGTATCTTGTCTTAAGTCAGATTGTTTTATCTTCCCGTGGGTTAGTACATGCTGAAGGGGTTACTCTGGGCCTGAGAGGCCAGTTAACATACCTGGCAGCACCTGTGCGAAACAGAAAGCCAGGCTTAACTGATGATGAAGCCCAGCTGGGGTGGGAGCTGGGTGGTGCTAATAAAGCTAGGTAGTTTGTAGCAGAAAGAGGCTGCAGGGAGAGAGGTTGCCATCATTCTCTGGAGGATAGAAGACGTAGGAAGCTGTCCAGAGAGGCAACAAGGAGTCTGAGGGAATAGACCTTGGCTGCCAACTACAGGGTCCCTGGGCTGGAATTCAGAGTAGAATGTGGGCTGGGTTCCCCTACCAGCCCCTGAGGAAGGTGTGGGGGAAAACCCCTGATATAAGGGGTGTAAGGACCACATTGCCCAAAGACAGACAGAAGACCTACTGTAAGGGTCATTGGACTACAGCTGAGTTGGATTCTCTGACCCCGGAAGGGGAGGACTAAAGCTTGACCTGGTTGGAGGACCATATTGTGGGAAGAGAAACCACCACAGGGACTGTCTGCAGAGGGCACTATATGGAGTGACAGCTACTATGCCACACCTGGCCACCAGGAGGCACTCCTGTGATGAGTGAACCCTATCACAAACCCCAATCAGGATTGGGACCTGAAGGTGCGTCCCTAATAAACATTGCTATCATCCTGGAAAATTCACACCTGAAATCTTTCATTGTCCCATCTCTACCTCATTTTTCCTTCTCCCCCTCCTATCCTTTCCCTCATCTTCCCTCCCATATCAGTTCCTTCCCTAGCCCAACCCCAGTTTTCCATGACTCTAGGTGGTCAGAAAAGTGGCAAGAATTGTAACACCCTCTCTCATTTGCAATATAAATAAAACCATTCAAATAATTATACCTCTGTCCCCTGCCTGTTACCCACCCTTCACCCCAGGGAATCCTAGGTGAGGGAGGACAATCATTTGGCTCACTGTGGGTCTTTGTCCTCATACTGTAGGTGAATTACACTTGCCAGAGAATAAAGAAAGAGATTCAGTATTGCCTATGCCAATGAGGGAAGGCAGAATGGTGCTGATGATGGCTCAGAGCTTTACAAGTCAGGAGCACAGCCCCATGCTACCAAGGCAAATGCTCCCATCCATCTCCAGAAGTTCTTTGTAAAGCCCAGATGTTGACTAGATCCTCCTTACCAACGTCCTGTCTTGAAATATCCAGGCTAATTCATTATGTATCCCGCATATGGGATGGTCATGGCTGGAGATGGGACACTGGGATGGATGGACCAGGGCTCTGAGACGGGACTGAGCATTCTCTCGCTCTCAGGTGCTTGGCTGGCTGGTTCTTGCTCACATGCACAGCATCTAACTGATTGCCATATGTAGGGTCAGGAAGGAATTTAATCCCAGGTCAGATTAGCAGTGACCTGGGCAGAGAAGGGCTTGCCTTCCTTTGCAGCATGTGGGTGTGGGGTCACTTGCTAGGATTATCTGGGTATAGCTCACTTAATCATTCCCCTGGCATTCTGGGGTCCGCGCGCACTCCTATTCTCTGCCTGGGACACATAATAGTGTAGTCTCCTGGGGGCTGTAAAACTTTGGTCTCATTTTGGTTGCTGAGTTCAGTGTGCAGGTACTGGGTGTTATTGATAGCCTGTGCTATCCCAGGGGCCAGAGCAGATGATCTATGTAATTTCTCCAAGAAGAAAATGTGCTGTGAAAAGAAAGAGCTCTGCAAATGTAAAGCAAGTATTCCATCATGTAGGCATCCTAATATTTTAAGGATCTCAAAGTCCTTTGTGAAACCTATAAGATGGGGGGAGAGGATGAGCCCCTTTCTGATCCAGCAGATTTGCAGAAATCCAGAAGCATCCCTGTCATTAGCATCTTCTGCATTAGTATCACTGCAGTTTCTATTCTGGTTATAAATATTTTTAATTCTCTGTAGCTTTGAGTGCCACTATATGATTGAATGAACACTGCTTTTTTATTCATATATATTTTTAATGAAAACAATAAGAAAGCATCAGAGGGGTAGCCGTGTTAGTCTGAATCTGTAAAAAGCAACAGAGGGTCCTGTGGCACCTTTGAGACTAACAGAAGTATTGGGAGCATAAGCTTTCGTGCTTTAAGAAAGCACTTTCCACTGATTTTCTAGTTTCGTAGATGGATCATTTCCAGGCATTTAATGGCATAGAAATAATAGGAATTTTAATAAAGCTCAGATTGATAGCTCTACTTCTCATCTTTGTTTCCTCTTTCATGTTTTTTATGTCTTGTCTATATAGACTGTAAGATCTTTGTATTAGGGAAGTGCCTAGATGTATCAACCAAGATTTAGGCCCACACAGTGAGAGATATTCCTGACCCAAACAATGATAGCAGCATGCAGCTAGGGTTCACTTTGAGCAAAAGAACAGCTGTGCTTGTGTTTGTGCTCATCTAAGTTTTATCTTCACTCCAAACATTGCTCATTACACTGAACGCTCTTTCCGGTGGACTCTTGTGTTGTGAACAAATATTTTGTGCCACTAAATGGTTTGACCAATTAAATGAAAAAAACAGGATATTTCAGGTGTCCTGAAAGTAATCCCTGGGAAAACAAGAGATCATATGAAAACCTGGGACTAAAAACGGGATCTAAGATCACTTTAGTTTCCTGCCCAATCAGCCAAGACAGGTATATAAAGGTAATCCCCTCAGTAACAAGCAGAGGGGTGCAAAGTTCAGGGTAAGAGCCATTGCTGGGATTGGTTTCATTAGAAGAGATGGCAGGCCTCTTATAGCATTAAAGCTGGTTTTGAAATGTACCTTTGGCAGGACTTCTGTCAAGTGTGAGAATTCCTTGATACAGGGAAACACAAGAAACATATCCTCGCCACCTGTCATCTCGGTATGGCCAACATTTGACATCTCTGGCATCCATCCTCCTTTTGTGTCTAAGATTCCCCCTTCCACCCCCAGGAAAAGTCAAACATTTTGCTTCCACTTTTGCAAGAGGCACCATTGCCCGTACATCTCTCAGCACATGTAAATTAGCCATAAATAGTCCCAAATGTATGCACCCTTCTGAAGTGATAACAGCAAAGCCATTTTAAAAGAATGACAGATCCTGCAAATAACAAACCCAATCTTCAAGAGTTTATCCTCTTTTATTGGATTCCTTCCTGTACTGATTTTGCTAGTTAGCAATTTCCCTGGATTGGTTAGAGGACTCAAACTCTGGGGCACTCTGAGGTTTCATAAGAACATCAAATGAATCCTGCAAGGTTGAATCATAGAATATCAGGGTTGGAAGGAACCTCAGGAGATCATCTAGTCTAACCCCCTGCTTAAAGCAGGACTAATCCCCAGACAGATTTTTGCCCCAGATCCCTAAATGCTCCCCTCAAGAATTGAACTCACAATTCTGGATTTAGCAGGCTAATACTCAAACCACTGAGTTATCCCTCACCCCACTTAAATGACTTGCCCAATGTCACACACTGTCTGTGGCAGAGCAGGGACTAGAACCCAGATCTCCTGAGTCCCAGGCTCTGTCTGAATCACTAGTCCATATTTCCTCCCTAAGATTAGCTCTACTTTATTTCTCAGTCATGCATTATATATGCACAACCCATGACTTGGGGGGGCAGGGTAAAAGCCCTCACCATCATGGAATTCAGGGATCCAGAAGTCTATCGATGTCCAGCACCTGCATTATGGTATGAGAGGTTCCTGCACGAGGTTCATAAGAGGTGAGAGGCGCTCCCATGAACCTATGGCAGAGCCAAGCACAACCTGGCCATTAAGGGATCTTTTGCAGATTGGTTTTTGCGGAGGGATGAAATAGAGCCAGATCCTCGGCATATGTCCTTGGAGTCAATGGAGCTATGCCAATTTACACGAGGATTGGGTGCACCTGATTCTGATCTCACTTACCCTTGACTGCAGTGAAGTTACTCCTGATTTACACCTGGTTAAGTGAGAGCAGAATCAGGTCCTCCCTGAGGTTTTTTTTTTTTTTTTTTTTTTTTTTTTTGCTGGCTTTGGTCCAAGAAATAATAAGATGGAACAAAAGCTTTTATTTTCCCCTTGAAGCTGGGCACTTCAGTGCCTTATGCATGGACATAAAATCCTTGGAGAGACATAGCCTTGAGGAATATGCCTGCTCCCGACCACGTAGCCTGGAGACAGACTGAATGAATTCAGAACTCTCCGGACCGAGCGCCTTGGATGCTGGGGCTCTGTCATTCCAGGAGGATCAGCGTGTTTCAAACAGGATTAAAAAAGGGAGGATTTTAGTCAGAATTTAAACTACCAAAATGAAAGCTTTCGTTTTAAAGGAGACACAGTAGTTTGTACACACAGCAACCTTCATGAAACCGTAATTTAGCTTGCCTGGGACCCATTAAAAGCAGTGGAAAGATTCCCTTTGTCTACCGTAGGAACTAGATCTCACCACATTTATTGCTATTCTTTGGATGTACAATAGGGGAATGTAGAGTAAATGTGGGAGATTCTGTGACTTCTGTACTTGGCATTGGTACAGCCGCTGCTGGAACACGGTGTCCAGTTCTGGGGTCCACACTTCAGTCAAAATATTGATTAAATTTGAGACATTTAAGAGAAGAGTCACAAGAACGATTCATGGGTTGGAAAATATGCCGTATAATGATAGACTCCAGGAGCTCATTCAGTTTAGCTTAACCAAGGAAACGTTAAGGTGTGACTTAATCACAGTTTATAATTAGTACCTACATGAGGAACAGAAATGTGTAATAAAAGGCTGTTCAATCTAGCAGAGAAAGAGATAACAAGATCCAATGGTTGCCAGTTGAAGCGAGACATATTCAGACTAGGAATACGGTGTAATTTTTAACAGTGGCTGTAATTAACCATTGAAAAAACATTGGAGTGAATTTTTAAATCAAGATTGGATGTTTTCTGAAGCAGATGCTCTAGTTCAAACAGAAATTAAATTCAGGGAAGTCCTATGGCCCGTATTATACTGGGGGTCAAAGGAGATGATCATAGTGGTCCTTTCTAGCCTTAGAATCTATGAATCTTTTGAAGATGGGGAAACTGAGTCACATAGCAACTTGCCCACAGTCACACTAGAAGTTCATTGCAGGGGGAGAAATAGATTCCTAGTTTGGTGCCTTAGCCAAAAGACTATTTTTCCTCACAGTTTGTCCAGCTTCCAGCTTTGCTGGGTCTTTCATTCAGTCTGTCTCTGCCTTCTATAGCATAGCATCTTGCACCATGCGTTTCTCTGCCTATCCCAAACACCTTTATTTCTTATAGACTTTCTACTACTCCCTGAGACATACGTGTGTGAACTAACTATACGTGATTAGGTTTTGTTCCTAAATGAAAGCTTTGTTTTTCAACTTGTTTCAGATCGCTATTGTTTAATATAGGTCTGCTGTTTGGTTTTGTTTTAATTGGAGGAGAGGTGTAATATCAGTTTCTGGGGCTAAAACAGCTTCAGCATTTGGCCGATGTAAATTGTAATTAACACATTCACCAGCTAAGCTCCTAGTAAGCACCAAGGAGCAACATTTACTAGCTATGAATAAAAAACTACTTTCAGATATCATGAAGGCTTTAATATACACTGAAAGGAAATTCAACGCTAAGATCGATGTTCAGTCCTCATCTGTTCTTTAGGCAAAATTATCCTCAAGCGACATGTGGCACTCCTAGTAAAGTCCATTCAGGGGGGCTGGAACAACTTGTATAGTGGGGGTGCTGAGAGCCATTAAACCAAACTGTAAACCCTGTATATGACAGAAACCACTTCAAGCCATGGGGTCCCCAGCACCTCTAGGTCCAGCACCTACAAGTCCACAAGAGTTATCCTCGGAACCAGAGAGGAAAGATTGAGCAGTGGTTAGGAGCCTGAAGATTCAGGTTGAATTTCTGGCTCTGCCACAGATTTCCAAGGTGACCCTGGGTGGATCACTTAGCCTCTCTGGGCCTTAGGGTTATTATCCCTGTTTTACAGATGGGGAACTAACTCACAGGGGAGTTGTGAGGATGGCTACATTAAGAATTGCAAGGGACTCAATACTTATATGTCCTCCTATCGTAGCATCTAAGATCTCTAAACTGATGAATGCCACACATGGCATTTGCCCCACAGCTGGTTCAAATGGGCTGGCTGAATAATTGTGTGAGTGTCGCTGCAATGGAGCTACATATAAACTAATATCGGACTGTGGCTAAACTGGAGAGCGTCCCATGAGCAGGGGGTCACTGAACGGCAAATGAGTTCCCCATGTTGCACTCCATTGCAAGGATGTTTGTAGAAGACTTGAGGAATCTCACAACTCCACAGCCCAGCAAAGCTTTGGAGTATGTGAAAGAACAATCATAGGGACCTGGCGTAACTCCATTGAAGCCAATATGTTCTGTAAGTTGACTTGCACAGAGCCCCCACCCACTTTAATTCTGCAAAACACCAGGAATTAAGGGCACTGCAGCAAATGCATTTTGAGAGTTGGTTGAAAATTTTCCATTGGAGCCTTTGTTTGATGGATGACGGCTTCTTGATTAAACAGATTTTCATGGGGGTGGGAAATCTATTTTATCCCAATTTTTCAAGTTTTCAGCAACTTCCCTCCTCCAAAAAAAAATTTTTTTTGGAGGAGGGGATCACTTTTTTATGAAAACCTGAAAAGTTTTAAAGAGAACTTACAATGAAAAATGTCAACGAAACTGAACATCTTTCATTTACCTCAAACATTTTCATAGAGGAAAAAACTCCCATCAAGCTCTGAGGTATTTTTAATCTAGTACAAATCTTCAGTCTAGACTTAAACACTCACATATATTCAGAGCAAAGACTTTCATAGCTGCCTAAACCAGATAGGCATAGAGCCTTTGACACTGAATCTGCCATCTGCTCACGCAGTCCTGTTGGAGCTTTGGGGTTGAATTTGTTTATAAGCAGAGAAAGTTTTGCCTCCTTTGAACTTATGCCTTTATTTTCCAGAAAGTCCTTCAAGCCAGCAACTGATTAGACTCAGGGATTTACTTTGCCAGAAAAGGTCATCGTCCCAGTGCTGTCCACTTCCTGTTTTCCTTAGAGATCTTCCTCCCTTTTCCCCCACTTGCCCCCAAGTAGTTTTGCAGTTTGACTTGAATACACAGGAAGTTTACTTATGAAGCATTTCTCCAAAGGTTGAGGTTATTGCCGGGAGCAGTCCATCTGTTAACCCTGATCAATCCAGATTGCCTGACAATAACTCTAATATTACCCAGCTGGCAAGTGGCAATACATATGGTTTTTCAAAACCAGATTCATGGTATTCTGGTGAGAGATCAGAAGCGTAAACTGGACATAAAGGTGTATTTCTAGGTGAAATTTCTATGTGACAGCAATTTTAATACTAGACACCGTTTAGGTGCACTTTTGAGATGAGTAAACCCTACCTCGGAGGATGTACCAAACACTATTTTTGCTTTCCCTCCGAATTATTCAAAGTACGATAAACCCTTTTCCATTCTAATATATCGGTATCCATACAATTGTATGCATCTATTTGTGCTTAGAATGTTGTAGGGCACCAATCACCAAAATACCTGGAGGCCAACATACTGTGTGAGGACCTGATCCTGCAAAGACTTAAGCGCATGCAAACTTTACACATCTGAATGACTTGAGTGGGACTACTCAAGGACATAAAATTATGCCTGTATGTGAGTCTTTGCAGGATCAGAGCTTACATGGCCCAATCCCATATGGTGCTGAGTACCCTCAGTGCCCACCAAAGTCAACACAAATCAACATTTCTCAGCACCTCATGATATCAAGCCACTACCTATATAATGTTGCAGGATAATCATTCGGTAGATTGTCGAAGGCTCACGTGATGCTTAAATGCTAGTTTCCATTGAAATGGGAGGATGGGTGCTCCAATGCTTTGGGTGCTGATCTAGGGCTTGCGACACCTGGGCACAATTCTCTGCCCGGGTACACATTTCCCATGTGACCTTGGGCATTTCACTTAACATTTTAGTGTCTCATTCCCCATCTGTAAAATGGAGAGAGTAGTGCTTCCCTGCAGAAGTACTGTGAGGATAATTACATTAATAGACTTCGGCGTGTTTGGATCATACGGTAATGGAGGACACATGAGCTACAAAGATAGTTAGGCACCTGCATGTCTTCAAAAATCCCCCTCCAACATACTCCTGACATTCCAGCCTCGAGCCAGTTACCTAGAGTTCAGAATATTTGGACCAGGTTGATATTTTACCAAAACCATGCAGTTAAATCCCACTGAAATTACCTTGGTTTTCTATCATGGCTAATAATTTTTTTTTCTTACAGTACATTTCCCTGTCATTTATTAATTTGTTTGGTCCTTTTTTTAAATGGGGGAGTTTGATTGAGATTTGGATTTTGTGACCACCACACAGGACTCTGTTTTATAGTTCATAAAGGGATTAACTGCCTGCCCCATTGTTTTTCCCTCTTTCGCATACATTTTGTTTTTGATCTGTCCGTTATCAGGAGTTCCAATCTTCTTCTGAAAAGCTATTTTGCAAAAAAAAAAAAAAACCAAGACCAAAGCTGTTGGGTTCTGATATATAATTGTTCATTGATTCAGAAAGTGGCAATTTTCACATGTACAGTTGCTGTTTGTTACTGTTATTTATTAGTAGAAGTATTACATTAAAGCCTAGAAGCCCTAACTGATAGTGAGACTAAAGCTGGTTGGAATATTTTTGGCGAAATGAAATTTCACCAGTGTTTTGTGGATACATATCCGTTTCAAGGAGAGCTCAGACTCCCCTCCTGCATCCTGGTGGCTTGGACACTGCTAATGATGGGGAAAACCCAGGTTTGTGTCCCTGGTCTGCCTGAATTAGTGTGATCTGCGATTAAAAACTTTATCTGAATCAGGCAGAGTATGGAGTTGAATGTGGGTCTGCCACATCCCAGGTGAGTGTCCTAACCACCCCACAGGTTCCAAAATGGACATTTGGACACAATTCTGCTTGGGCAAAAATATTTGAAGGGTTTTGTTTTCATTCCAATGTGGAATGAAAACAACATTCAAAACCTCTGAAGTGGCTGCAAAACAGAAATGTCATTCTTTGGGCAGCTCTAAGCACAACTCATTGTGATACGTGGTGTGCGGACACTTAGGTAAGAGACCATTCCTGCTCTAAAGAGCTCGCCTCTGAAATGGACAAGTCAAAAGACGGGATGAAAAACAAAGGAGGGTAAGCGTAACCTGTCCTGCATGCCGGCGTGCTCCAACCCTGAACTGGCAAGAGGTTGGATCAGTTTCCTCACCTGTTCAATACTTCACTTCTCTACACAGGACTGTCAAGAAGGGAGCCGATTCTACACTGTTTTTTGTGATTTGAACACCTGGCAACTGGGAGTTGAAATGACACCGTGATGGTGACCTTCCATCACTATTAACTTGGCCTGCATTCAAACAGATGCCCTAGAAATGGATGTATCAACAGTGCAGAGCTATTTGAAAGACCGTTTAGCTGACCTCCGAAGGAACGTCCCAGTGTACTGGATCTTCAAGCAGAATCGAGCTATAATAGCACCTCTTGCCTCACTCCCTCTCTTTGCACCTAGCCAATGTCCAAGGAAAAGGAGCGATAGCCAAGGCACCCATACACTCCAGCAATCACCAGCTGACATACTGGTTTTGTGGCTATTACCAGCCAAGACAAAATAGAGCAGCCTTCTGACTGCTCTAACTTTTGCCAGTGGATCCAATGCAGAGCAGCTTGGGGGAGCACTAAGGGGGTTTTTAGGCCAACTTTGCACACCTTGCCCTGTCAGGATCTGTTGAGATAGAGACAAAGATCAGGGCTAGTGTAAGAGCCATTAAAAACAGGGGATTTCCAAGCCACAACAGTTAAATGTACAGTATTATTTTCCAGTACCACAAATCCCCCAGTAAAGGAAATATTAGCTGCAATAAATGTCCATTTTTAATAGTAACCAACAATGGCAAATGGAGGCAATGAGAGATTAAGAACCAGATGTACAATGGTATTTAGGCACTTAAAGATGGAGATGGGTGCCCAGTGGAATTTACAAAAGTGCCTAAGTGAGTTAGGCACCAAACTCTCATTGACTTTCAATGGGAGTTAAGCACCTAACCTGCATAGGCGCTTTTATAAATTCTACCATCTGCATCTCAAGGTGCCTAAATACTTTGGTACATCTGTCCCTAAGTGATTTGCCTATTGTCATGCACCAGTTTTAAGACATGCCCCAAAATATTTCACTGGGAAGTCAAAGGTGCTAATATTAAGCTTAACAATAACAAGTGAGTGAGTCCCTTCGACACTCTAAGCATATCATGCTCTGTGTGATGGCCTGTGTGTTATATAATTAGTGAGGATAGAACTTGGCTCAAGAGGAGAGACTGGTTAAAAAGTACCTGGGGTACAGGTGAATGCAGAACTGTGGGACAGAGAAAAGTAAGGAGAAGCGTTCCACCTTTCCTGTAAACACCCTTGATCAAAACCACATTGTATAGGCTCGACCCTCTACATCCATCCTTTCCATGAGACGCTGTAAACACTGGCCACGGATAATCACTGTAATTAAGATGGAATATGTTCATCATCAAATGTTTGTTTCCATTTTCCAGTTTCATTAGCAAATGTTGGGGGGTGTTATTTGCGGTAATAACCCAGAACGGATCTGGGGGGTTGAATTCCCCCATCTGGAAATGGTTAGATCAGACTTTATGGCTATTGTAGCAGAGGCTGGCATTCAAGGAAGGCAGAAGGTGAGGTTTAGAACCCAGCCTGTAACTGTAGATTTATAGGGTGAGGAAGTGAGTCCTGAAAGATACTGCTCCGCTATCTTAAATAGTAGCCAGAAGTTTTATAAATATTATTATCTTACAAAATGAAGAGGCGGGGGAAGAGAAATAGCGTTTTGGCATTAGAACAATTTCTCCATTACCTCAATTAGCTCAAATGAGCTGGAAAGGTTCTCTCTGGAGAAATCAAACTAGTGCCCAGCCAGCGAAAGGGCTGGTGGTTGCTTTAGGTGTTGATATGAGCATTACTCAGCAACGTAGATTGCAATGAAGTAAGTCAATAAGGCTGTCATTGCAGTCTGGGCAGAGCCAGAAATTAATTAACTATATCACCGTGGTAACCAAAGTCCTTGGACTCTCTAGGATTCTGATTTGACACCCTCCATGCTATTTCTGAAGCTGTCCACCCTTAGAAAGAAGTGTTTACAGAATGCTAGGAACCAATAGAAAAGGGCTAGACAATAAGACAGATAATATCATAATGCCACCATATAAATCTCTGATGCATCCGGACCTTGAATATTGCATGCAGTTCTGGTCGCCCCATCTCAAAAAAGATATATTCAAATTGGAAAAGTACAGAGAAGGACAACAAAAGTGATTAGGGATATGGAACAGCTTCCATAAGAGGAGATTGAAAAGACTGGGACTGTTCACCTTAGAAAAGAGACGACTAAGGGGAGGATATGATAGAGGTCTCTAAAATCATGAGTAGTGTGGGGAAAGGGAACAGGGAAGTGTTATTTACCCCTTCACATAATGCATGAACCAGGGGTCACCAAATGAAATTAATAGGCAGCAGATTTAAAAGAAACAAAAGGAAGGACTTCTTCACACAACCTACAGTCAACCTGTGGAACTCATTGCCAGAGGATGTTGTGAAGGCGAAAAGTATAACTGGGTTCAAAAAAGAATTAGAGAAGTTCATGGAGGATCATTCCATCATAGGCTGTTAGTCAGGATGGTCAGGGACACAACCCCGTGCTCTGGGTGTCCCTAAGCCTCTGACAGCCAGAAGTTGGGACTGGATGAAGGGATGGATCACTCAGTAATTGCCCTCTTCTGTTCATTCCCTCTGAAGCACCTGGCATTGGCCACTGTCGGAAGACAGGACACTGGGCTAGCTGGACCATTGGTCTGACCCAATATGGCCGTTCTTAGGTTCTTACTGAAGGCCAATCTCATTCAGAGAGCTGGACACTGAGGAGATTATGTCCTGCAAAACTTAGACTTTGTAAAAGATATTCATCCTTATTCTTCTCCGTTATTCTCGGGAAAGAAAGCAGAGCACAGAGCATGTACCCTGCCTAATGAACCCCTTTTTCCATGGGCTCAAACAATGCCTTTTCCTATAGACAAAACAAAGATGGCTTTGTGGTTAAGGTGCTAGAATAGGACTCGGGAGATCTGGTTTGAATTCCTGATTCTGTAACTTTGGACAAGTTACTTAATCTTTCTTTGCCTCAATTCTTCATCTGTGAAACGGGAATCATAATATTGCCAGAAGCTCAGAATGGGCAACAGGGGATGGATCTCTTGATGGTTACCTGTTCTGTTCATCCCCTCTGGGGCACCTGGCATTGGCCGCTATCAAAAGGCAGGATACTGGGCTAGGTGGACCTTGGTCTGACCCACTATGACCGTTCTTATATTCCCATATATTCATTAATGTTTGAGGTACACAGACACCACAGTGGTGGGCTATATAGAAAGACAGATTCCTGCAAATGACCTAAAGTCTAACCCACAGCCTGGCTGGCAGGCTCCTTCCTTCCCCCACTGCCCGCTGTGGTGGGCCGGTGCTCCGGGAGGAGCCGAGCCCTGCGTGTGCTAAATCCCCCCCACAGCACTGGCATGGGGAAGTCTCTCCACCCCACAGCTAAGCTCTGGATTGGCAGGGGGGCAGAAAGTACCAGGTACCAGGAGAGGCGGGTCCATACCGGGGGCCCAGTGTGTGTGTGTGTGTCACCCCTCCCTGTGTGAACCCTAAAGCCTTAAAGATAAGAAGGTAAATAAAAAGAATCCAACTAGGCAGTATTTCTTTTTAACAGGGGCTCAGTCAACTTGATGTTAACTTGAACGTTTGTACGGCCTAGTTGATTGCCGTTGAACTTGCTTGACTACAAGTAATTTTGTCAAGTGCCCCATATTCAGTGTAGGGAAATATGGTCACCCTTCTCAGAAAACAAAAGGACAAAGAAAAGAACCCAAAACGTTTTTATTTAAGTGCATGTGTTTCAAGCCAATTTCATGATGTTTGAGGGGCCTGACTCGTGATGGTTGAATTGTTGGGGTCGGCAATGCCATAGACCCACCATTCTGTATAGCAGATAGAAAACAGATTGTCAGATGCCCTTAAGAGAAACCAACTACTAGGATGTATTTTGAAGGTGCTTGATATTATCTCACCTATCTTGTCTCTCTAGTATGGAGCCTGTCTGTCATCTACACCTTCTCTTCTCCCCCTCCCTGCCAGTCAGTCAGGGCATGATCAAATAGCAGACGGTCTAGGTGTGCAGCACTAGGAACCCCTAGGAGCAATGGAATATTTTTGTAGGCCTATAAACCTCTCAATTAACGCTGTAGATTGGGAAAATGGCTCTCAGGCTGTACACTGCCCAAGACCTAAAGTGCTTTCACCGCTTCAACGAGCAAACCTTTTTGCAACTGATTGATGTGGTGAGGAGGGGGGAGGAGGGAGAATTTGGTAACTGTATTTAGTTCAAATTTCATCCAGCAGTTTTTATGGAACATTTTCTCAAAAGTCTTTACAGGGACAGAGACAAAATGGCCCAAGTAAATGGAAGGTATGTTTTCCAAAGAGCAATAAATAATATCCAACTATTATTTGTATTATGTTAGTACCCCGCGGCACCAGTCAAGACCAGGGCCCCGGTGGGCTAAGCACTGTGTACACACATGGAGAGAAAGTCCCTATCACAAAGAGCTGATTATGTAAATAGAAAAGGCAGAAAGGGAAACCGAGGCACAGAAAGGCAAATAACTTCTCCAAGGTCATAAAGTGGTGCCCAGAATAGAACCGTGGTCCCTTGATTCCTACACCAGCACCCTACCTGGAAAGCCTTTAGGTTCTCTTCTGCATCGCCGGCAGTGCATAGCATGCCAGTCTCAGAGGAGTGCAGCGAGAGGATTGTGACTCAGAATCCTATATCCTTTCCTGCTCCCCCTAATTCTCTGCAGATGTAACTTACCTCCCCCCTCCCATCCAGTGCCTTGGTACTGGGGCTGAGCCCTGAAGTAGGGAGCTATAATGCAGCTGCACAGTTAGGGAGGGGCTTTTCTCCTCAGCATGGTTGATGGCACCCTTGCGTGTAGATAAAGGGCTAATGGGGGTTCAAGGATAAGCAAGATTTGGATGAAGTTAAATCTCAATGTACAGGGTGTGGTCAGGTGTAAGAGTCCCGATCCTGCATCGTGTAACTCTGGTTTCACTCCATCGACTTCGGTGCCTCTTCGTTTACACCCATGCAAGTGTGATCAGAATTAGGCCTGAGGGGAAGGGGAGAGGAGAGTTTAAATGATCATCTGGTGCTGAGCTGTTCTGCAAGAATCCATCGCCTCTGAGTTGCCCCGATTTTAATAAGCTCACAAAAGGAGTGAAGATCTCCCAGCCGAGCACAGCTGGGAAGTCCCAGACATTGAGGATGGGAAGGAAACAGACTATCCCACTGACTCCATCCTTTTGAAGTCCTTTTTAATTCCCTGAGCATCCTGACTCCTCTAGGGCCAACTGTCAGGCCACCGCCCGGAGGCGATCTCCAAGCCATTCTTCGGCTCTCTTTCCCTGCTGGGAGAAGCAGGAGGGAGACGGAGATGCAAGGGAAGCTCCTGCCGCACAGAAAATGTCCCTCCAGGTTAGTCAAGTGTCACGATGTTTCCAGGCCTTTAAAAAGCCTCAATTAACCAATAATCAGCACAGCATGGCAAGATGGGAACTGATAGTTACTTCTGCTGACTCCGTGGCCAAAGGCTAAAAAGCGCTCGAGGAGCTAAATTAGTCATCTAATTGGGATTGTTCCATCCCTACACCAGTACCCCGTTCCTGCAGGCTCACAAAAATGTGCTATTTGACCTCAGTAATAAGATTCCAATGGCCTCTATTTTCCTGCCTCTCTCCTCTTAGCAAACCCTTCTAATTAGCTTTATGAGGCCGAAGGGGACAGTGCATGCCAAGTTGTGACCTCAGATGCACATGCATGACTCCAAGGAAGGAATCTAGCCCGAAAGATCTGGGGTCAGATTCTCGCCTAGTGTACATTGCTATAGCTCCTTTGGCTTCAGTTAGCTATGCTGATTTACAGCAGCTGGAGATCTGGTCCCAAATTCATTCCCACTTGCATGAGAAAACTGCTCCTTGCAAATATTTTTGAGGCCCCTCTGTGTGCAACAGAGACACCAGCCTAGGGATACAGCAAGCCATAGCAGAGGAGGACGAGGGTTGGAACGGACAATAAAGACTGGGCACGGGGGTTGAATGTGCATAATGTTTTCTATCACTTCAGTCTTCTTGATTGGGCCCAACACATCTTTTCTTTATGGGAAAGTCCTATAGAAAATGAGAACTTTTCTATGGGTGTTTTGAACCATTCGATAGAATTTTAATTTTTTGTAAAGACCTATAGAAAAGTTCTCTATCTATAACATGTAATAGGGTTTTAGAATAACTTCTATAAAGCTCTTCTAAATGGCCATGATTTCAGCCATATTAAATTCTATAGGACTTTATTGTAAAAGGAATTATAATTAAAACTAGACTTAAAAGTGTGAAAACTTTGCCAGGGTAAGTTACGGACCCACCTGTCTGTATAAGGTGTGCCTGTGCTTGGTAATTTAGTCCTTCCATCCAATGTCTGAGCAGAAACAAAATGAATTTTGCTGGTAGCGTTGGGTTTTTTTGGTCTTGTTTTGTTTTTCCCGCAATGGCTAACTGAGGGGGAAAAAAAACAATACATTAATTCTCCCTGTATCCCCCAGCTCCTCATTTTCGGCCTGATTCACCAGCGCATTGGAATCAAAAGAGTTATACTAGCAACAAGCTAGAGAATCAAGCCCTTTGATTAGAGATGGGGCTGAACCAAAATCCTAGACCCAAACTCCCCCCGCAAACTTTAGGGAAGCTCAATGGGGAACTGAATTTTCAACTCCAGCTTCACATTTAACTGCTCCTCAGCCTTTTCCTCTCAAAGGGAGACACATTTCTATTCAGTAGCCTTGAAATCAATGGAAAGACTCCAACTGACTTCACTGAGCATTAGAGAGGGTTCCCTAGGTGCTCTCTATCCCAGTAGATCATTACCCCTTGGGAAAGGGATGTGGCAGCTCTGTTGTAATTTTCACTGCTTTGTCTGATCTTATTGAAAGCTTGAAGGGTACCCAGGAGAATTCCAGTCACCTCTGACCCTTCCACACTCTGGGTTGCCTACGGGCTGTTTCCCATGAAGATTTCTAACTCTTTCCTCATCAGAAGCTGCAACCTCTGTGATCATCCAGGTTAGGTTAAGACTAAAACACCAGGAGCTCCAATAACAGGGCTCCATATATTAATTACAGGCCTCCCTTAGTGCTGACAGAACGGTGGCTATAGCTAACAGCCCCAGCCCTTCACACTCAGATGGAATTGATTTCTGGGAGCGGATAAAGAGTTAATTTCCCCCCAGATTCTCTCTTCCTGGTTTCCAGCATGTTTCGCTCTTGCACCTACCTAAGTGCCAGGTGGATTGTTCTGAGAAGGGTCATGTTTCCATCTGACATGGAGTTTGCATACAAAGGGACTTCCACTAAAATCAATTATAGCCAGATCTTTGGCCCAGGCTTAAGGAGCAGACTAATGGAGTATAAAGCTGCCCTAAAGGAACCACTGAGGATTCTGGGAGTTGGCATGACAGAAGTTGGAGGGGACAGGGCTGGAACTTGCTGCACTCTTGATATCCTGAGTCAACAGAATCCAAACTCTGGCAAATGGGGATTATCTCTAAACCGTCTCTAATGGTTCATCAATGTACCTTGCCTGGCAAATCTGATGGGCTTTGCAGGGTATCAACTCGGCTGAATCTATTCCTTAGTCGACGCTGTTCATGCCATTAACGTGCCAGTTGTGTTGTCACATACAAGCCCCTATTTTCAGAGAGGTTATAACTCCTTTGCCGTTTGTTCCATGCTAAAACTGGCACATAGAATTTCCATCCACCAACAGCTATTTCTTTTTCAAGAAAACTGTGTTCTGCCCTTCTTGGACTACAGCTGAAGCAATGGGAGGGTTCTGTTTCCATTAGCACTGATAAAAAAGTGTTTTTTGTTGTTTTGCCTGAAAAAATTGATTTTTCATTTTTCAGCAGCTGAAACTTTTAGCCAAAAACTGCCAGAGATTGTTCCATTTTGGGCCAAAAGTCAAAAAACTTTTGGTTTTCCAGTTTTAATTTCCAAAAAAATGTAAAGGAAAGCAAATACTGCAAAAACAAAACAAAGTGGGGAAAACAAATTCCAATGGCACAATATTTAAACAGCGATCTCCTGGGTTTCCATACACAAAGAGCAAACATGTACTTCCAGTCTAAAATGAATTTTAAATTAGTGGGATTAAAAACTAAGAAAAATCAGAAGCAAAGTCTCTGAGAGAGATTACAGTGTGTGTGTCTCTTCCGTAACAGACTGCAGCGGTTCTGGGAACCAAATAGCTGCCGAACTCTGAAGACAGGGAGAGATCTTAGATCTTTAAAGCTACGTACCCAGAAAAGAAAAGGCATAACAGTTTCATAGCATCATAAACGCATGGGCATTCTGCACAGAAAGCAGTTACAGGATTGAACTATTCCCCTGCCAGTAATTTGCCATTAGTTTAGGCCCTGCCCTGAACCATGAAGATTAATATAGCCTTACTGATTTTTGTCCACATTAGTTTCATTGACGATACTGTTCCTATTCATACAGGTCAAGTGAAGTGGGTTCTAGTCCCACCTCTGCCACTGGTCATCTGTGCGACTTTTAGCAAGTCACTCCCCCTTTGTTTCTCCTCCCAGCTTTTGATTTTGGCCCAGGGACACTCTTCCTATGTGTTTGCACAGCACCTAGCACTATGGGGACCTGATCTCTGTTGAGGCCTCTCGGCGCTACTGAAATACAAATAATATTAAATAACGCTGCTAACATCCAGGGAGCATCCACATCTACCAGCCTGAAACCTGCGACATTTCACTGAGAGTGTGTCTCTGATTTCTGATCCATCTGTCTCTTCAGATCATCTGAATTTGCCTCCCCAGACTCTGTCATTAGCAAAATCTTTGTAGCCTCAAAAAAAAGTGAAGCCTCAGCATTCTTTGAACGTGACGTACGGTAGTCAGAGTATCTGGAGCAGATAAAGAACTGCCTTACATTTAGTGCTGGTGGCTTTTGCCTACCCAATAGATGTTTAGTCCCATTTCCTCCACACTAGGTTTCCCCTGAGTTCTTTCTTCCTGTGCAATAACTGATAAGAACGAGGATTCAAGCCCAGAACCATTTGCTACTGGCTCTCCACATTACAGCACATACTGCAGCAAAGCGAGCACAGTTTGTAAAGGGGGCTATTTTTTTATTTTATTTTTTCGGTGGTGAAAAGGTTGCATACACTTTTTTTTCTGGTGCAAAGGCTCAGAAAGGGTGGAAAGCAAAATATTTTGATAATTATTCAGGCCATCGGGTTACATAAAAGGTTCCATAGCCCTGTGCATCAAACCTTAACAGTTAAAACCACAAATTCTGTTTTTTCAGCTATAAAACATTCAGGGCAATATATATATATATAATAAAATCTATTTTCCATTCGCTTGAAACTTATAAAATTTAATGTGGTGAAAAATGACAGTTTACTCCCAGAAGGAAACTGCTCAGAGAAGCTTGTTTCATATGTACACTGGTACGGAGAAATATGTCCATATTCAAATAAAAGTAATTAAATGTTGGAAGAGGATGTCACAGCATAAAATGTGAGAGCTACGAAGAACATGAGGTTTTAAATCTTAACGGGAAAGTGTTCCTTCTGGGACGATGGTTCAAGAAGAAGTCAGTTTTGGAGATCTCTCTATCCCAGTGTTTCCAAGGTGGTCTCAGTTTTGATAGGATGATGATTCTGCCATCTTGAAGCCAATGGCTAGATCCTATAAGGTACGGTGGACCCACAACTTTTTTATCACCTGGAACTCAAATTAATACAGCACTTCTCAGGTTGCATGAGACATTAAAAGGCCCTGCAATCATGGACATAGGAATGGCCCTATTGGGTCAGACCCAATGCCCATCTAGGCCAGCATCCTGTCTCTAACAGTGGCCAGCACCAGACATTTCAGAAGAAGATGTAAGAATGCTGCAGCAGCAGATGTGGGATAATCTGCCCCCAAGATAGGTCTCATCATGATCTTCAATACTATCATAGTGCCACGGCATTGTGACTGGAGCAAACCAGAAACCCAAGACCTGATTGTCCTCACACAGCAGTGACTGTAGCAGAGACACCTGATTTATGCTGGATTAAGTGTGAGAAGAACCTGGTCCTCTATGTTAGACAACCTTCCCGGAGCCCTGTTTTGGCACAAGACATTCCAGTGATGATTTGGAATTCTGGTTTCAGCCATACTGGAAATATAGAGAGAATAACATTTCTTGTGCCATTTCAGTGTATGTGTTTCTGTTTTAAAAAGACAAAACATTTATGAAGTGCTGATTATTTAAGTTTGTCTTAATTCGGTTTAAGTTCTGGGGTGAAGCTCATGTAAACACTATCTCATGGACTATTGCACCCATCCCACGCATAAAAGAACCAAGGTAGGTTGATAATTCTCTTCATTTCACTAGCCCCCCAAAAACTCTGCCTTAAAGACTTAGATATACTTTACTCATTGGTGCTGTATGTGGAGTCCAGGCATACCAAGTGATGAACATATCATCTCAAACTAAGTGTGGTAGATCACATCGCATTTCCACCCAGGAAAAGAGTGGCTGCACGCTACAATATGCACTGAGGGGAAAAAAGCATCCTGTATTCTGTTAAATATACTTCCAGCCTCATAACACCTGAAGACATGGGGCGTCGGAGAAGGCAGCCCCCAGGAAATCAATCTAACTTTTTAAAGCCCAAGATAAATGTCTTTGTGGGAAACCCAGATTTTCTTTGACTGGCACTTTGTTGCATCTGATTGCTGTGGGCAGCTGTATCCTGGTGCTTGAAACATCTGACCAGAGCTGGGTGACTTTTGGGTGGCAAATAGTTTATTCAATGACAAATGCAGTTTTGGTTGACCCAAAACTATTTGCGAATTTGACACTGTTACTTTCATCTGTTCACAAAATGGCCAGAAGAGGAGAAGGAGATGGTGGTAGTAGTGCTGCTGTTGCTACCACCACCTCTTTTATGTCTCCCCCTTTTATAATTTTTAGCCCAGCGGTTTGGGCACTCACGTGGGAGATCCAGGTTCAAATCCCTGTTCTGGAACAGACCCAGAATTGACATTTTCAATCCACCAAGAATTCCAAAAAATGTTAAATGTGATTTGACCCATCGAACCAAAAAATCAATTATTCACCCAGCTCTACATGTGATGGTATCTTGTGTCAGCTGTGCATCTAAGGCCTGAAATTGCAAGGGCTTCATCGCAACGTGAGAGCACTTTCCAGGATTGAATCTGATCTTGTTCCCATTGAAGTCATTAGCAAAGCTGCTGTTAACTCCAAATAAGAGCAGAATACGTCTCATAATGAAGGCCACAGCTATAATGACATTATAGCCACTCAGAAGTCAAGTCAGCTTTCAAACTGGTTGTGTTACTTGGTTTGCTGAAAATATCCAGCTTAAAATCCTAGACAAAGCATATAAAACAGCTCAAAAAAACCATAGAAGAATACATTTCCTTATAATCATTTCCTAGAGGATATGTATACACAAAACATAAATTTGTATATTAAAAATCCACACTCACCAGATCTTTGCTTGCTAACTAGAATGAGTCCCACGAACATTACTAAGAAAGGGATATACTTTTCTTTATGTTCTTTCTGCATGGGAACATTAAAAAGTCATCTAATCTCCTGAAACTACAGGCTAAAGAAATATGTTAAAAATTTCCCAATAGTCAGCCACAAAAACACAGACTATTACCAGCTAAAAACCAACATTATTCCCTCTGCGTGTTAGAATTTGACACTTCTGGGCACCAGGAGCATTTTTCAAAAAAAAAAAAATTAAATTAAAAAATAGGTCTGTATAAATGAAAACTCCTCCCTCCCCCTTTTCCGTTTCAGACAGAGAAAAAAAAATGACTCTTAAAATACTAATGAGCAAACATGAGCTGTGGGAGGAGACCTAAAACCATGAACAGGGCATAATGGACTGTGTGAGTAACTCAAATGCATGGCACATTTAAAGTCATAAGGAGATTTTGATTTGATATGCCATGCAATTAGAATGTTGAGAGACATGCTCTGAGCTCATCAGCTAGCTAACGAGTGGGCCAATGTGTGTCTCCATTTTTAACAGGTAATGAAATTTCTACATTGTATTACAAGAGCAGCTAGAACTCCCAGTCAAAGGTCAGGGCTCCATTGTGCTAGGGCTCTTTACGAACATGCAGATTAGTTCTGACTATATAGTTATTTATGAAATATCTAATCACCACGGTGACTATGCTTCTTGGCCATGATTTTCAAAGCTAGGCGCCCAAAACTAAGCTCCTGCATCCATATTTAGAAGAGGATTTCAAAGCCAGCTAAGGGATTTCAGCCTCCAATTCGTGTTAAATTCTACTGAGATTTGGACAGCCAGGGTCTTAAATAAGTAGCCGAATTTTCAAAAGGGCTGAGCAGCCAACATTTCCTTCTGAGGTTAGTGGATGTCCATCATTTCTGGAACATCAACCTTCTTATTTAGAAGCCTAAATACTGACTTGAGAGCCTACGTTTTGGGCTCCACGTTTTGAAATGTTGGGCCCTACTGTGATGAGAATCACACTTCAGAAGAGCTGAAGATTTGGTTCAGACAAGCATTCAGCAAGTCTGGTGATAACAGAATGAGGGACAAAATGCCTGCCTCCCAGCATGAAGCCTGAGTCAACAGGCTTGGTACAGGGGTTCCCCGAGGGCTTGTAGTTTGCAATCTTCCTCCACGTTGTGAATCGACTGCTGAGTACATCCACGGGCAGTAATTCAGCGTCAAGGATGCAGTTGTAACCATGCTCCATGCGCTTCCCCATCCCCACCCCCAAAGGTTTTAGCTACTTGATCCACGGAGTTGTGGATCCACTGGTTATGCTGTGGTTTCATGCTAATGGTTCAGAGATGGCCCCTGTAAAGCAATGTTATAGAGGAGTCCTCAGTGTGCCCCCTCCACTGGATTTCAGAGGATTGGCTTTTGCTGTACTCTGACTTACTGGTAAATAGCTTTTAACAACAAGGTTTTAAATAGAGAACACAGTCTCCTGACAATAAGTATTTAGAAGAAACATTCTCTCTGGGACAGAGATTTTGCTGCTAGACTGTTGATTAAATTTGCCAGCTGATGGTTGTTACCCACAAGTCAATGGGAGGGCCAGGCACCCTGACTCAGTCCCAGACACTAACCGCTAGGCGACATTCCTCCCAGCAAACATGCTGCAAGACAAAGCAATTTTGTAGAGAGACAGAAAGACAGTCCTCATGAGAGTAGCTCTGAAACACTGATCTTCATAATAAATGAGAAAGAAACCCTGTCCTGGCTGAAAGTGCATCTGACAGGTAGAGAGTCCCATTTCTGATACCTTAATGTTTCCTAATCACAGTATTGGGCTTTTGGGATAGGCTCTGCCATTTTCCTACATCACAGCACCTCAGAAAATATAGTGCTATTTTCTCTGCCTTAAACCATAGCATGCCTCTTATGAAAATATTTTAATAAATCTCTTTTCCCAGAGAACGTATGTGATATTTCTTTCATAACCCTATCATGGCCATTGTCTCTTACAGTAGTTCACATGCACAGCACTCCTTCAGGCTCGCTTTCAACTTAAACGAAGGGTTTCAAATGTGACTTGGGATTTCAGATGCCTCAAATTTGAGGAAGAGG
Source organism: Trachemys scripta elegans (assembly GCF_013100865.1). Classification (NCBI taxonomy): domain Eukaryota; kingdom Metazoa; phylum Chordata; order Testudines; family Emydidae; genus Trachemys; species Trachemys scripta. Next base: position 30,820,899 of record NC_048311.1, read on the forward strand.
CAACTTGCTGCACTGAATGAGCTCCCGTAAGACGTTTCGAGCTGGGAACCCGAAATCTTAAGTCACTTTTGAAACTCTTGGTCCTAAATCTTACAGAAACCTCCTACAGGGCTTAACAGACAATGAGTGTCTTCCTATGTAAGCTTTAACCTAGCCAGAACATTGAGTGGAAAATTTGATCCCACTTATAGATTCTCCAGAAAGGTTCAATAAACATAAAAGGAGGATCTGATTCTCTATTATATTCCATAGAACTGTAGAATCATTTCAACAGAACCCTATGTAATTGCCGTTTAATTTCACCATTCATCCGTTCATTTCCACAGGACTTTTCTGTAAGGAAAGGGTGGGAGGTGCACACCGTTCCCTGAGGTTCTGGTTCAAAGTCTGTGAGGGTGGAGCAAGGGGCATATGCCCCATTGCCTGGCAAGAAGCCAATGGAAAGCACATCATGCCGAGTAGTACCTGAGTCCTGAGGCATTTTCCAGTCCTACCTGAAGAAGAGAAAGTGGCAGATATGCCACTAACAGAGACAAAGCACAATGACAGCTGTCTCTGTGTCCATCCCACAAGGTACGATCACAGGACCTCAGCAGTGTGTGACTATCAGAGCAAAGGAACACAGATAATGTTGCAAGTTGCGACTTTAGAGATGGTAATAACCGGGCTTCAGAAGCACAAACAAACCCCCTCACTCTGCTGCCTTTTTTCTCTCCCACAGCTAACCTGCAGACACTCGATCCCAAAGGCTATTTAGTTCCTGGCCCTTCTGAGGCCACTGGAGGCTGAGTGATATGTGTGGGAAAGTGGCAGCCATCTTTGGTGCACCTGTTGTATGGGCCACCCCCCTCCTCCACTCCCTTCTCTTCTGCCTGTCCCATTGTGCGCCACCTTATTCTGTTTCAGCAAGAGCAGAATAAAAGCTTAGCCGCTCACATTCAACACAAATACACACACACAAAAACTCCCCTGAAAGAGTGCAGGAGAGCCCTCCCCGCTTTCCCTCGGAGGGGCAGCCCAGTTGCATGGTTCAATAGCCAGTTTAGCAACACTATCCCCCTTTCAGAACGGCAGCACCGCGGGGTCACTACATAGCACTAACCACGTCTCTCTAAGCGTGTGACCATTTTAATGGGCCTATGAACAATAGGGCTCTGGAACTGACTTTAAAAAACATAACAAAGCAAAAACCCCTTGTATCTTGTATCCCTCGGAACAACAGAGCCATTACTTTTTTGTGCAAGGAAACAGACTGGAGATCAAAGGCAGCTAAGATTTCTAACTTCCAAGTGAAGTGTCTTCAGATCAATAATTATGCACAGGAACCTTTGCCGAACACACTGTTGGGCATACACTGGGCTCTAATAACGCAGCATCCAGGATCATGCTAAAATAAAAAAGATCAGAAACCAACACCCCTCTCCCAAAAAACCCAAACCCTACACCACGAGCAACCCAGCTCTAGAGGGCCACATCTTCTACTGGTATAAACACCTATAGTGCCACTGACTTCTACTGGTTTCTTATACCATCCTATTGAATTTAATAATTATTTCCTGACTATAAAATCCTATAGGATGCATCAGAAAACCTAGAGATAGGAAATATGTCTCCATCAAATGCTATAAGTCTTCAGAGTAACTTCTATAGGTTGTATTACCTTTCTTTAGTGCCCTATTATCTGTAGGACTTTTCCATAGTGGCTGGGTGGAGTGGGGTTACTGAGGATTGGGTACTGACTGGCTTATGAGAACCATGGATATTTTAATAGTCTACAAGAAGCTAAGGAATTTGCATGTGCACGCATCTGAACCCAAGCACTCTCTTCCAATTCCATCACTTGGTTTAGTCTGGTGTTTCTGAACCAGTGCTGTTTTTGTAGAAATGCCTGGAAACAACCATGTCTTTTCATTTTCTAGGTCTGGTTTACACTAGGAGGGGGCGTCGATGTAAGATATGCAACTTCAGCTACGGGAATAGTGTAGCTGAAGTCGACGTATCTTATTTTGACTTACCTCGGGTCCTCACGGCGCGGGATCGACAGCCGCGGCTCCACCGTCGACTCCGCTACCGCCGCTTGCCCTGATGGAGTTCCGGAGTCGACGGGAGCGCATTCGGGGATCGATATATCGCGTCTAGACGAGACGCGATATATCGATCCCCGATAGATCAATTACTACCCACCGATTCGGCGGGTAGACTGGACGTACCCCTAGTCTCCTCAGCACATAGATTCCTTTGTAGCACACAGTTCATCGCTGTAGGCAAACTGAAATTGTAAAAACATAATAACAATAATTCACCCTAAGCCCGAATGCAGCCTGACATAGGGTATCTGGTGAAGATGCTCTCTGCCGACAGGAGTTCTCCCGTCAGCATAATAAAACCACCTCCCCAAGAGGCGATAGCTATGTCGTCAGGAGAAGCTGGCCCGCCAACATAGGACTATCCACACCAGTGCTTAGGTGGGTGTAACTTACATGGCTCACACCCCTGAGTGACATAAGCTGTAGTGTAGACAAGCCCTGAGGAGACTCCTAAATTCACGCTCATGGCTTCCTTTGTCTTCCAAAAGTCATAGGATGAGGGCAAGGCTGGCTAACTGCATGGTTTGATTGCTGCTGAACTCCTCCAAGAAGCAATTTCTATTCACCTATTAATAGAAAATAATGGGGAAAGGTTTGTTTTTTCACTCGAAACATTTTGAGCCCCAAATCACTTTTTGACCATTCTCAGCTGAACACTTTTTGGGTATCTAGATTTTTGTTTATTTTGACAAAAAATTGAAATTATCAGTGGAAAATTTGGACAACAACAAATTTAAAATGTAATTGAAATTTTCTAGGGGCTGGAGGTGGGAGCAGGGAAGGAAAACGTTTTCCAATCAACTTTATTGATCTTATTTTTAAATTCCCCATACACACGCAAATGAAATGTGACTCTCAGGCTCCTGACCTCTGAAATTGAATGGGGTCTTATAGACAATACTTTACAAATCAGTATCAGAAAGAATGCGGCTTTCCCAAACCATGCTATAGAATTCTATACCAGGGCTATAGTTTTCTGCTAAATTCTGTAGGACAGGTCAGAAAACCCTATGCTTTTCTATTACATTCTTTAGAACTTTTCCAGTAGGGTTTGCACTGAAAAAAAATGGGTTTTAAAATTGGCTGTTTTCATATTGATGAGAACTGGGAAAGAAAATGACATTATTTTAATCTATTTTTAAGGCTCTGACAGGCAGTTAAACCACCATGTTAATCTCTAGTTCCGGGATAATCATCATGCTGCAATTTTAAAATGTGGTCTCGGAGAATGGCGGGAACAGACCGGTGTAGAACAATCAGAACCAGCACATCTCAGAGAGGTTTTATTATTTTTAGCATTACTATTATTTCAAGTATGCCTCTGGCATGTCTCTCCAAAACCTCTTCCCCGTCTGTCCTGCAGTGAAGTGAGTTCTAGGAACAGCAACAGACTCAAACATGCAATGTTTCAAGACGTTTTTAATCAAAACAAATAATAATTCTTCCATTGTAAATCAATCAATCAACAAAATTACATAGTTTGCCACCTATTTAAAACAGGGTATTTAAAAATAACAAGTGTTAGTTCATTGCTAGTTCTCCTCACCCTCTGCTTAAAAAGAAAACCCACCTCTCTACCTACATTTACGGAAGATTGCTCTTATACCAATGGGAAGAGCAGAATAACAATCTTTATTTCAGCGACATCTACAGTATGAAAGCAAGAGAGGGAGATTAATACTTTAACATCAATTTTTTTCCTTTCAGATTATTTTTCCTCTTTCCTGCGCTGCTTGTCAAACGATGATTGATAGGTGTAGAAACGGACCTTAAAAACACCAGCCATTGCCTGGGGTCCTTCCTATAATCAAAGAACATGCCCACCCATGGCTAATTAGACATTAGGCGAATGTCATCTGATTGATTTAGAACAGTCATACCACCCACCAGAAAAAGCCATAAACCTTGTTCAAAGAGGCACAGTGCCTTTGACAATCAGCGATGGAGTGAAAGTGGTACCCAGAGGAGATACTGTTGTTACACCTTGAAAAACCATGAAGAGGAAGGTATTTCAGCTTATTTATGCAAGAGGGATACAGGGAGGTTTCTTCTTACTCCCTAGTTTAAAGAAAGGAAATAGCGGGAAACACAAGGTAAAGTGCATCCCAGCAATGTCATTTAGTTGTTAAAAAATGAATATAATGCAATATTATAATAATATTGATAATATAATGCAATATTTTCCCACCTGTATTGGTTTCTTCATCCTGAGTGCTCACAAGTACTTTGTGGTGAGATAAAGAATAGGGAAGGAGTGCCTTGGGCCGTGGGGGTGCCTGGAGTGTGTGAGAGGAGACCCTGCATGCAGAGACATCTTCACAAAGCAAAGATGTAAACGCAGCAAAGGTGCAAATCATTTTTTTTTTTTTTTACAGAGTGAGGGGAGTAGAGCAGGAGGCTGTGATGGGCTTAAGGGATAGTGAGTAAAGGGGGGAATTGCAGGGAGGGGGCACTGGAAGGAGGCAGGAATTGGGGATAGGGGAAAGAGAGAGGAAGTGACTGTTTCAGTGACGGGAGAAGGACAGAAGCAGAAATGGGGGATCTACACGCATAGGACAATAGATCATGAACTTGGAGGGCATATTCTCAGCTGCATGAACTTTTAAAAACAAGAACACTCAGAGGTCATCAGCTGAGCACAACATAAGAAATCCTGGCTACACAAGGAGCCCGGTTAGGCAGATTATCCCATAGGAGAGCAGCTGTGATCAAGAAGGTTATTGCACTGCACTATGGCAAGCCCTGGATCCATTTTGCTGGTATTCACAGTAGGCTTGGAGAGATTCCTATTCATTTGGCTACAATTTAGCTACAATTTTTCCAGGTCTTTTGGCCGGCATCCTTCCTGCGACCCCTCATCTCCACACACACACACACACTTGCTCTGAATTTATTGGCTGGGAAAACTCAAAGTTGTCTTGATGGATTAAGCAGAGACAAGTCTGTATTGAGTAAATTAAAAATGAAATAGTTACAGCTGTTGGAACGGTCTTGTGCCCAGTGAAGGTAAAAGCCTTTCTATCCTCCAGGGGCCGGGAGCAGTCTGTGAAGCACCAAGCACTTAAATAACGACAGCTTGAGTGAGAGCACGGGCTGTCACTGAAGTCCTGAAAGACCTCATCCTTACCTGTGGCTTAGGGCAACCCAAAAGGCTAGAGAAAGTTTCATAGATTCATAGATTCTAGGACTGGAAGGGACCTCGAGAGGTCATCGAGTCCAGTCCCCTGCCCGCATGGCAGGACCAAATACTGTCTAAAGTTGATCTATTTCACATCACTTTTCAAAAACTGTCCCCAAATTCTTTCCAGACTGACACTGCGAATAGCAGAGAGGGGACAGCGGGAAGGGAGGTGACCTGGTTATTCTCGGACAAGTGATTTTAGGGACTTCATTTGTTTATGACTAATCTTTTCTATATGCCGCTGAGTTACCAGGGCTAACGTTAAGAGTTGTCTTGTGGGTTTATCCCACACAAAGCAACATTAGGCCGTGTATGGAAAAGAAGGCAGGAAGTTTAAGGAGTGAGTGAATTAACTACCTCTTATGATAAAATGAATAATACTATACATTTATTAAAGTTCCTTTCGCCACAGAGGGACCCAGAACGTGTTGTAAGTTGGATCCACAGAAATACAGCCACCTCTGGGGCAGGAGGCAGCTGCAGTGCACAGCAGGAGCTGGGAAACATTTGGAATAAGAAGTACAGGTCAAACAGAACCTCTCTTTTTAAGGTGTCCTCTGAAAGACCCGACGCTGTAAAATGCATGGAACTCTATGAATCGAGAAGGGTGAACGGCTTAGTCAAATTTTGGGATTCTAATCAGTGGTTCCAGATCTGATGTATAAGCTGCTCCTTCGGCCCCAATCGCTGCTTTTGTGTGGCTGTCTCACAGCTTGCAACATAGGCATTAAAGGGTCCCAAGATAACTTCGGGGGTCTCTGCAATCATGCGTCACTGTCATGGTGTGTCTTATAATGTAGTGAGTGTGACTCATTGTGAACGACGGCACAGGCTAGCCACCCCAAGTATAAACCCATGGGTACGTACCTGGCTTAATTAGCCCATGCCACCGCTGCCCAGGCTGCTACAGCTAATCCTTTTAGCGTGCCACATCAGATGAGAGCAAGTGCAAGTCTGGCTACACAAGCTGGGAATCACACCCCTCGCTTGTAGTGTAGAAGTAGCTTAAGAAAATGTGCTTGCGATTGGCATTGGTTGCAGGAGGGTGGATTCACTACGTGGAATGCACATCACTACATCGTGATGCTCTGGGAGATGGACCACGAGAGCAAGCACTTTATATACCAATCACTAATTAACAGCCTTACTAAATGTCCCCTAACAAACCTTTGTATTTCCCTAGCACCATACAGAGCATCAATTCATCTTCACAGCAGCCCCCTCAGGTGTTGTTATTTGGACTGTACAGATGGTGAAACTGAGGGAGCATTAGCTAGTGGCTGGAGCACTGGACTGGGAACCAGGAGATCTGCGGTCCATTCCCAGCTCTGCCTCTCACTTGCTGTGTGACCTTTGGAGAGTCACTTTTGCCTCTGTAGCCCTGCCCACTCTCACCCCCCCCCCCCCCCCCCATCTACTGGTTTATGTAGATTGCAAGTTCTTTGGGCCATAGACTGTCTTACTATGTTTTTAATAGCACCTAGCACAATGGGGCTCTGATAACCGCTGGCGACTCTAGGAGCTGCAGTAATACAAAGAAATGATAAGAAATAACGAGGCACAGATAGGTTAGTGACTTAGTCATGGGCTCACACTGAATCAGTTTTAGAAGCAGGAACAGAACCCAGAATGTTTGATTCCTCCACTCTGACCACTGGAACATAGGTTCTCACTCTGCACTGTAAATCACACACACACTCTGCGGTTGGAGAAAAATTCTTCTCCTCCTTTCTCTCTTTCTATCTCTCACACACACACACACACACACACTCACTCTCTTACTCTCTTATTTTGTCTGCATACTGAGAAATGTACAAAAATGTCCCCTTCCTAGCAAAATAAGAGCTCCAGAGTGCTTAGCTGCTGAGGGAAACAAATGCTTATTATAATTTTCCCCCATGAATTTGTAGTGAAGATGTTAGGGCCAGTTCCAGAGTTAATGGAGCAAAGGAAGCAGAGACATTTGGAAATAAAACATGGAGGAATTCTCCTCTCTACTCATCTTCAAACAGCACCCGGGGGTGTCTTTGCAGGACAGAGGGCATTGGACCAGATATTTATTCTGTAACATTTCCCCCATACGCACACACCAGCATACCAACTAGATCCCCGAATTCCTGTTTTTAAATGAGTTTAAGGTGGAATTTGTTTCTGCGGTTGAAATTGCAGAATTCCACGTGCATCACAAGGTTCCCCTTAACTCATCTCCTCACAGAGGAGAGTTTGTGTGCGAGCGAAAGAGGAGGAAGGGGATTTTTCTCCGACTGAAGAATCTGAGCAACTTAACATTTTTCAGCTATAAACCTTTCAATACCTGGAAGTAAATCCTTCAGTTTTGTAACCGAGCTCGGCCTCTGCAGCTGCAAATTTACTCACCCAGCAGAGAATCGGGCCAAAAGACGTAAACATGAAAGATGTGACTGATAGCGCTAGGACATAACTCATGCTCTCTCTGCCCTGCACTGCAGGGCACTTCCCAGAGAGGGACTCTCTTTGCTAACTCCCTGCTGGAGCTGCCGATCTCATACTAGAAAGTGAGGAAATTCCTCCCTTGGAAGTTGAGGGAGAGCATAGGCCAGGTACACACTAGCGGCTGGTATAGTAACCATACGCGCTTGTTATGGTAGGGTTGCTTGTGAATGCAGCGCTGCACACGTTTGTTTGTGAATCGCAAGCATGGATCAAGCCCTCCTCTGGGTTTCTTTGGCTCCCAATGCTTAACACGAAATAATATTGTAGGGTTGCTTGTGCTGAGCTCATGTTATGGGCCTGGAGTTTCAGGGTTGCTAAGGGCTAACAGGCACATGGAGTCTGAAAAGAGCTAAAAGCCAAAAGATGGTCCTGCTAAGTCAAATGTTGAGCCGCTCGACCTTGACATGAACCAGCAAACTCTAAAGAGGCTTTTATATAAAGAACTCATAGACAAAACCAATGGCACAGCATTGCAACCATTGCCTGTGAGACTCTGAATCTGTGAAAGGCCTTTATAGTCTCTCTTATGTGATGTAATATACAGTCCTGAGAAAAAGAGCTTAGGAAATTACCTAGAGCCACATTTCACAATCAAAGGCATTGGGGAACAACTCCCTTTGAGTTTTCTACAGGGTCTCAATTCCTTTTCTTTCATGGAACTGGCACGTATGTCCAGCTACGGCCCTTGCGGCTACCAGCAGCGTCCCAAACTGCAAACCAAACCAAATCATACAGATGCTTAATTCGCTCAGATCTCCAGCCCAGCTCCAGTTGCTTTGCAATGCTCTGGCAGTGCAAAGCAACCTAACATTGCCTTACCTGGAGAATCTTACCCAAACTGCCTCCTGGCCCCTAGCATAATGGCATGTCCAGGGACTAGAGGCCACGTCTGAGCTTGTCATAACCCCCCTGCCCTCAGTCATCCCTGGCTGCCAGAACAATCCCTGGGGAAGCTGGGGTAAATTAAAGCAGCCCTAAGGCAGCATAAGAAAGCTTCTGGTCTGACCCTAATTCAGCTCAGCGAGAGCAGAGGATCTAACCAGGTTGGTGAAGTTTCAAGTTTACTCAGATGTGGTAATGATTCTTGAAATCAGCATGACCTGCTCCAGCTTGCATGTCCCTAACCTGGGAGCCAAGGGGGTGGAGTTTGTGAGGGCAGATTATGTCTGCGATGGGCTTGATGCTTGAGGAGAGTCTCTTGGATTTGAAGGTTGGCTGCATGATGAAGTTCTGTGTTGATAAGCCTTGTGTAAGGTAGGGGAGGGGTCTCGGGGGGTGAGAACGGAACAAAGACTCAACATAAACAGGACAGCACAGCGCTCCTGCTCCTGGCTGTCACTGGGAGTTGCTAGACTAGGGGTGGGCAAACTACGGCCCGGGGGCCACATCCGGCCCTCCAGACGTTTTAATCCGGCCCTCGAGCTCCCACTGGGGAGTGGGGTCAGGGGCTTGCCCCACTCCGTGTGGCTCCCGGAAGCAGCAGCATGTCCCCCCCCCGGCTCCTACATGTAGGGGCAGCCAGGGGGCTTCGCACGCTGCCCCCACCCCAAGCACCCACCCCAAGCACCCACCCCAGGCAGAGCTGCCTGGCTGCGCCTCCACGTAGGAGCCAGAGGGCGGACATGCTACTGCTTCAGGTAAGCACCGCCCGGAACCTGCATCCCTGCCTCCTTCCCGCACCCCAACCTCCTGCCCCATCCCTGATCCCCCTCCCATCCTCCGAACCCCTCAGTCCCAGCCCAGAGCACCCTCCTGCACCCCCAACCCCTCATCCCCAGAGCCAGCACCCCCAGCCGGAGCCCGCACCCCAACTCCCAATTTCGTCAGCATTCATGGCCTGCCATACAATTTCCATACCCAGATGTGGCCCTCAGGCCAAAAAGTTTGCCCACCCCTGTGCTAGACTCTATCAAGCTGCAGTCACAATGGGCCACTCATAGATACTGAGGCCAAGGGAGGCCATTGGCAGTCATTGCCAGTTATTACTGTCTGGTGGCTCTTTGTTCATCTGAGTGCGGTGTCAATCCAGTTCCTAGCAGACAAATGCCCACAGCAGCAGAACAACAGTGCTCCTAGTAGCAGTTTGTTTAGAGAAGTCATGGACTGAATGAATCAGAACTGCTCTCAGACTTCATGCTCAGAGATGATGAACCTAGCAAGGTGGTAGAGGGAAGCTAGCGTTTGGGTCAGCAGCTGGATTTTGAATCTGGGACCTTAAGCCTCACAGTCCTTTTACACTTAAGCTCCATTGGGGAGCAGCAGTAGTAGACTGTTATCCTTTAGTGTGCCAACTACTAGAGCGGAGACAACATGCACTCTGCCAATGTGTTACCCTGCGTTCTGTTGAGGGAGGCCGGCTTCACTTTCTAGGCCTCCTGGTCTGGCAATCTGCTCCAACCCAAAATTTACTTTACAGAAAACATAAAAACAGTAAAGCTACAGTGAAATCCAGCCAAGTAAAACAGAGCGCTTGGGTTTTAAAGGAATAGCTTAAAGGGGAAGATGCAGCAATGTGGCAGATCAAGATGACGGTGTTAATTACCTCTGTGCCTTCCCCACTTAACTTGAGGTGTGTCAGAGGCGGCAATAACTGCTCTGAAATGAGTCTCCCGATTTCGCCATGCTTGGGCAACTGCGTGCACCTCCTCGAGGCCATTGGAAAGGCAGACAATAAGGATGCAGTTTTACCCACAGGGGTTTGGCAGGACTCTCAGATGCAGGGGAAAAGCCGTGCCAGCGCGCACACACACACACACACACTGCGGTGCAAAATCACAGCATTAGCCCGGGCTGCAATGTAGACGTAGAGAGAGGGGCTTTCAGAAATACATCAAGATTCTCTTTAGGGGTGTGGTCGCCCCTTTGAAGAGATTTAGCACCGGCCTCGAAGCCAGTTAGTCTGCTATGGTGAAACTCATCCCTGTTCAGCAGAATTTAAGGTCTTGTCTCTACTATTGCGGGTATAACTGCAGTAGAGGCCTGTTCCCTAGTGGCCAGAGCACCAGACTGGAGACTTGACTTCTATTCCGGGCTCTGCCACTTGATGAGTGAACTCGGGCAAGTCACGTCCCCGCCCTGTGCCTCAGTTTTCCCAATTGTAAGACGGGGATAATGATACTGCACTCCTTTGTAAAGTGCTTTGAGATCTATGGCTGAAAAGCACTGTATGTGAGCTAGGGCTTATTATTATTCATGTAGACACAGTTTACTCCAACAATAAAATGCTTTTGCCAGTATTACACACACTGGTTCCCCAAGCAAAATAAGCTATACCAGCAAAAGCACTTTGATGTCTGTGGAATTGTGTCTACATTAGGGCTTTTAATGGTATAAAGATGGTCATCAAAAATCACACCCAACTGACATTATTATAGTGGTAACGTTTCTATGTGGACCTGGTGGGGGTGGGGGTTGTAATAACAGGAGGAACCCACCCAGCTCGACCGATTTAAAGAGTCAGGTGGAACTATGATTTGTCCTTCCTTTCTAAACAAAACAATGAGATAACTTTTTCTTTAACCCCCCCCCCCCCCCCAGCTCCCTACTTTCCCTCCCAACAACCCCTAAACCATCTGACATTGCAATGTGCTGGGCAAAGGTTATTTTGCAGCGTCACGTGCTGCATTTTGGCTTGGTTCATGGGCTTCTCCCCCCAAAACCTAGGGGCAAAAGCACACGACAGGGCTTTAACTGTCAGGCATTGCTGCCACTCGCACCACTCCGCCCCTCGGTGAGCAAACCCCGCCCCATTCTCTCCTCTCTACCCCGGGGCTCCATTAACACGGGAAAAGCTAATAAGTCTCCTGATAAATCGGATCATGCTGACTTGCTGGGAGAAAGAGAGAGAGAGAGTGTGTGTGTGTGTGTGTGTGTGTGTGTGTGTGTGTGTGTGTGTGTGTTCCTTCACGGTCCCTGACTAGCATTTCATCTTCACTTCACTGGCAAGCAACAAAAGGGGAGATTGTTTTCTCCTTTAACCCATAGGAGTGCCCCTTCCTATGTAGCACATGAAAGACTCAGCACTCTCAAACTCCATCGACAGCTGTTGGGTGCCAGGGGAAAGTCTTTGGGAAGGGGGGCTTCTTTTCCTTATTAAATAAATGGGGCGTCCATTTCATTAGCTGCAACCGACGCCCTGCGATGAAAAGGATTTATGGAATCAGACCCAGCGACGTAGGAGAGAAGAGACCGGTGGCCAACACAAGCTGGGTTCATTACCAGAAAGACAAGAGCAATAGTCCTTATGCAGCCTGGGCAGTGTTGTCATCTCTTGTGAGTCTTATGATATGTGGTGGCTTTCTTAAAGCTCCAGCTCCAGGAATCATTTGACTATATGAGAATCTCAGCTTTCATTAAAAAAAAGAGAGGACGCTTCTAGCTCTCGCTGTTGTAGAGTAAAGCTTGAAAATGAACAAAATACAATACATTGGAAATGCAGATTTACTCATAATGATTTGAACAGAAGGCAAATATAAAGACCCCCAAATGTATTTTTAATACAATCTCACAGGGGGGGGGGGGGGGGGAGGTTAAGCCAATCTCATCATTTGCAGGCACCTGATATGTTTTCTGAGGTATGATATGTTTGGGGTTGGCAGTAGTGTCGATGCGGGATTAGCCCTTGGCATAAGCAGTGCAGAAGACTACTTGGGGCCTAGTATGTTTCAAGGCCCTATGATCCTGCCTAATTGGCAACTTATGGTGCAATTCAAGTTCCATCTCTGACAACTGGACTGAAGGCACCATGCTAATTACCCCATGCTCGTGTCACTGTGTTTGTTTGTTAATATCATCCATTCTAGCAGCACCAGCTGACTTCTACAATCAGTGCAGCAGCAGAGCCTCAGCCTAGGAACGAGACCTCCTTGTGCTAGGAGTTGTACAAACACAGACCAAAAAGATGACCCCGCCTCCAAAACACTTATGATCTAAGGAATATTTTCTTCCCACCCCAATTTTACTCTTATTTTATTCTGAGCCACTTTTCCGGGCACCTTTTGTTGGCCTTTCTGTTTAAGGTCACGTTGTGCCTATCCAATGTTGCTTTTCCATCCAGATTTCACCGCGTCACATTGAAAACATGCCAAATCTAGAAAGGTCTGTTTTGAAAAGGGTCTTTCGCCTGGATCAGGCCCAGGCTTACTGGAAAATGGGTTCATCTGCATTGTAACAGGCTTGGGTATGAGCCAAAAATAATTTACACAATGGGGGTCATGGATGCTAAAAACAAAAAGGGGGGGGGGCCATTGTTAAGCTTGTAACAAAAGGTGAAGAAACACTAATTCTGTGCAGCTATATCTTTTTTTCTGTGGATCCTTAGCTCTCCCTACTGGGTCCCCGTAGTCAATTTAGTATTTCTCGGTGTATCTGGGTCCGGTCAGACTATCCTCTCCTATCATCTCTTGGGTTCTGTTTGCAGCACAATGACTAGTTTAGCAGTAGGACGCTCAGAGATGCTGCAGACGTTACTCATGGCTGCATCCTGGAACCCAGACGTGAACACTCATTTCACACTGCAACCATTCTCCCCCCCCACCCCCCGACATTTTCTTTTATCGAGTTTCAATATAATAAACAAAGGACACGATATTACTTCACTGGCAGAGTCTGACTAACGCAGAAACAGCTTTAAATCCTGGCAGACCGAGTGGCTTTTTCACCATGCGCTGGCTAATCCGTTCGGAACAACAGCAGCGCTAATGGCTTCGAGAAATGGAAATTCAGATCCCTTACCTTAAAGAAGAGCCGCAGTACATGCATGGCTAGCACTTTCTTTTTTCTTGCAAACATAGCGAACTGACTCATTACAGTTGTTTTAAAGGAAACTTTTACAAGGCGTTCACACACTGTAAGGGGGCTGCCGCTTGCACTTTCAGATTTCATCTCTGCAAAGTGTCACAATGTCTTTGGGTGGCAGTGTGGTGTACCTAGATAGAGCACTGAACTGTGGGTACGGAAACACTGGCTCTGTTCCTGCCTCTGCTACTGATTGGTTGTGTAACCTTGGCTAGTTACTTTACTTCCCTGTAGAGCCGGTTGGAGTTTTTTCAGCGAATAGTAAATTCACCAAAGTGCATTTGGGGGGTGAGGGGGAACCAAAAAATTGTCACGAATTTGGGTTGAATTTGGCAAATGAAAACTTTTTAAAAAAGTTCTTAATGGTTTGTTTCATCTGTTAACTATTTTTCGCTTTCCTCTGCAGCATGGGGCACCTGTCACTTGAGGGGTTAAACTAGAGTAAACGGTGAAGTCTCTGTAACATGAAGTCTTTAAACCATGACTTGAGGATTTCAGCAACTCAGCCGAGGTTAGGGGTCTATTCCAGGAGTCAGTGGGTGAGGTTCTGTGGCCTGCAATGTGCAGGAGGTCAGACTAGATGATCACGATGGTCCCTGCTAACCTTAAAGCCTATGAGAACATTTTGACTCTTTGTTTCAAAATGACATTTTGTTTAGAAAGCACAGAATTATAGGACTGGAAGGGGCCTCAACAGGTCATCTAGTCCAGTCCCTTGCACTGAGGCAAGACTAAGTATTATCTAGCCCATCCCTGACAAGTGTTTGTCCAACCTGTTCTTAAAAACCTCCAGTGATGGAGATGCCACAGCCTCCCAAGATAATTTGTTCCAGGGCTTAACTATCCTTACAGTTTTTTCCTAATGTCTTAATGTAGATCTCCCTTGCTGCAATTTAAGCCCATGCAGTTACATCTATTAAAACGAGGGGGAGATAATAAAACATCCAGAAACAAAATGAAATTAAATGAAAAACCCAAGGAAAAAAATGAACCAAACCAAAACATTGGGAGGATTTTTTTGTTTCGGCCCCTGAACTGAAAAATCAATTATTCACTCAGCTTTACTGCTCTGTCCCTGTGTCCCTTCCCATCCTTTGTCTTGTCTATTTAGACAGTAAGGTCTTCCTGATTGGGTGGGATCCGTGTTTTACTATCTGTCTGTACAGGGCTGAGCACTATGGGTCACTGATCTCAGTTGGGGCTCGTCAGGGCTAATGTAATACAGAAATTAATAATAAGAATGGATATCAAGCTAAGAATGTGCCGTGTGGTTGATAGTACTTTTGTATTCGCACAGCTTGTCAGTCAGACCAGTAGGGTAAAGGAGACCAATGGAAAAGAGGCTTCCTCTTTCGTCAGGAACTCAAAGTCAGTGTTCAAACCCGTATCTCGGGAGCTGAGAGCTAATAAAGGTCATAAGAATTTGTACTTACACGGCAACTTCATCATAAAGTCTCATAGAATCTCACCAAAAGTTCATGCTGTCTCACCTGACCCCTCTGGTGTGAGCTAAATTTCCCCATTTTGAGTGAGCTTGGCTGTGCAACTGAGCCCTAGTCCATCAGTGCGTCAGCAGCTCAACCCTCCCCCACCCCATGTAGGTGCAAGGCGAGACAGAGCTAGCACCAGCACCACCCATCCCAGTAAGTCACCCTGGTGCAAGCGCCAGTTTGCACGGGAGCCGTGTGCCTCCATGAGAGGTGTATCGACATGGTTACACCACTGCACATTTCACGAGTGTAAACAAAGCGCAGCGAGAAAAAGCCGTTCCTGGTCAAAGAGCCAACACAAGACTCGTGTACTGCTTAAGTGTGAGTGAGTGAGTGACTTTCCTAATATTGTACTGCTGGGCCATTGGTAGAGTCAGGACTAGCGGTTTGAAGTCCTGAGTCCCAGTCCTACTTCTCTAGCTATGAACCGATGCATCCTCCCACTGCATTTTTGCAACCCCTCCCCTCCACCTGGTTGTCCCACTGGAAAAATATGCCATTTTCCATAGGCAGGGGAGTTTTGGGTTACTAGGAACACAAATCATTATGACTAAAATGGCATTCCCAATTTATTGTTTTTGTTTTATTTATAATTTTATTCCTTGCTCTACATTTTCCATGTGTCTCATGTCACTCGCATCCATTCAGGACTTTACATGGAAACTTGGGCTCCTCTCCACTGGCTAATGTGTTGACGGCTTTATAAACAGTCTTGTTTCATTGTTTTCTCTGCATGTTTCTATCCCAAGGGTGTGTGACTAACGTTATGTTTGGTACAAGTCCGAGCATTCTGCGAGATGGGGGAAAGGGAGGGAGAAAGAAAGGCAGTCATTAATGTGATAAACTGGAGAAAATAAGGAACATAAAATTATTCAACCCCGGCTCCAATAAAGGAAAATCTTGAGAGTCCAGTTTAAAAAAAAAACTGGCCAAAGAAAAAAGGCCAGATTTTCCATGAGCTGCAGACAATGCAAAGAAGTGCTAGATAAATCACCTACACATAACTAGATTTTCCATCAGCTCCTGAAACACAACCCTTTGAATGAAAAGATCTCCTTCTGCTGGCGGTAGTAGAAGGGTCTTTACTTTCACTAAGGTACAGCCAAACGAAGGCACCATCACATGCACAGATGGGACACAATTGCTCACATCCTGCCCCCTAAACTGCCAGTGCAATTATTTTCTCAGGCTAAAAACCTGACCGCATGTATGCGTGTAAATCAGGAATGCTCAATGACACCGCTTGCCCCTATGCATTCAAGGTTTCGGGTGTGCAAAAGTATGGGTGCCAATTTACAGGCAGCTTTTGAAGATTTGCTGCAGCGTGTCAGAGGTACTGCTTAAAGTGACCTCATCATTCAGATCCTCAGTGGAGGGATGTTCATTTACACCAGCTGATCTCATAAATTTTTAATAATCCTCTTGTGAGTTCTTAATGACTCCTTCATTAATTAATGTTTTTGTTCGTTCTGTGAACAAGTGTTTTGTTCAATGTACTTATCCCACACCCGCAGCACATGGGTGGAACACACACACACACAAGATTATGATCTTTTCCTCACCCTTCCAACCTAGTAAGGACCAGCAATTGTTTGCAATGTGAATTTTGCCCGAGTAAGAGCTGCAGGCTTTTCCCCTTAACATTTTTCCTTAACCTGTACGCTATCAGCCCCCAAGAGGGATATCCCTTCTGGAACTATGGAAAAATGGACTAAAATAAAAGCTGGTGGTGGTAATGCTTCTGTAACCTAGGGCAGTGCAGTATCAAATCAGTGCTCAGCTCCTATGAAAACCTTGCTGGCTGTGAAGATCGATACTGTAGTTAAGGTGATTTTCTGACATTAAGAAATAGGAAAAAATGAGTATTCTAAGGCAATGAAGGGGTGAGGAGGGGAGACTGAATTAACACATCTGGTTACGTAATTACATTCACTAAAAAGTTTACAATCCAAACTACCAAGACGTAATTGATCAGACTATTGTGGTGTGTCACTTTCACTTACTCATATTAAGCAGTTGGTTTCACCTAGCTTCACCCTGGGCTAACCTTCGCTGTTGACCTGCTACAGTATACTTATTAAAGCTGCAATTATGGGGTGACTCTTAATAGCAAGGTCTTGGTTCAGAGGAAGGGGGGAATGTTTCTGTAGCTCGCATGTGACAATTAAAGATAATTTAAAATGTAAGTAATTGAGCTGGGTTTCTGGAAACTACTGTAGAGGTCTTGTCCCAGGCATCTGACAGGCACGGTGGTGTATTTTGACAAGTTGTGTGCAGATTTCCATTATATACCAAGGAGGAGTTCTATTTTCTTTGGAGTCACTGGTCAGGAAATGGTGCTTGTGAAAGGTCAGGCCTGGAAGACTCAGGAGGGGATGAAGGTGTTACTCAGATTTTATACCCTGGGGATCTAATTTCAATCTAAATCTTAAATCTCTCTCAGCCTCATGATTCTTGCCTCCTGTATAATCTTCAAGCTGCAGAGAGATAGGGCCTGATCCAAAGCCAATGCAAGTCTTCCCATTGAATTCTATAGGTTTGGACCCGTAGAGAGGCACCAGGAATGGTAGACCTGAGAGAAATTGTCCTCAGTTCTCTGAAGCCCTGGTGCCACTGGCTTTTTTAAAATGAGTAATCACTGATGTTCATAAAGTTTAGAGGTTTGGCTAAACACCCACATGACTGGCTGCTTTGCCATCCCCTTTCTCAATTGTCCAAAATATTCAAGCCTGCAGAACTGGATGTGAAATCTCAGCGGTCTCCAAGATTTGCCCAAGTTGGGATAGATGGCTGAACATTCCTGAAACCACACCCTGAAACTTCTGGAGGTTCACCAGCCGCTAGCAAACAGTTAAGTGCTGTCATCAATCTCCAGCACCTCAGGCTAGTGAGTGGAAGTTAGGGACTAATTTAGGGACCATCTTTAATTAAGGTACTGCCATCTGACCACAGGGTTAGGAAGTATATGCTTGATCGATTGTTTGTGTACATCCTTGACTCCTTTCTTCTCTCTCTTCCTTCCTACAAAGCTCTTAGGTGACCTACAGGTACACATTTAAGAAACCAGAATTATAAGTGTGTAATGTCTCTCAAGATACAGGGGCTTGGATTTGTTAGTTTACTGTGATGAAAGATCATTGACATAAGGCGTTATATAGGAGGCAAAATTACAGGATTTTTGTTTTTACTTTTTTTTTTTTAGATTGATTTCAAGTATGACCCAATCACTGCCCCGTTTTCATTAAGTAGCCATAGCTATGTGGGTACATAACACACTGCATGTTACAGGGATCCAGAGAGATATGGAACAGAGCTTGTATCAAGGAGTGTCATGCAGACAAGACTATGGCTTCCCACGAGTTATTCCGACAAATGCCACCACGTTGAACAATGCAGCAGCACTCGCTGCAAGCAGCATTCCTACAGCCATATCCCAGTGTCCCTACAATCTGAGAAGTGAGGTTTATAGTAACATCATGTGGCTGGCTCCACTGTGGCTGGAAGCGGGGCTTAGAGACTCAGATGTATTTATTAAAATTGTATATTTACAGATCTTCCAATGGTAGTGGAAGGAGAAAAGAAAGCAATATGTAGCTAGTTTTTAACACCAGCATTTGGATAACTGGTGTTGATTGTGGCAAGATTAATCCAACCTTCTCTACTTTTGTCTGTGCAGAACTGTTGTGGAATATTTTGGGGGCAGCCTTTTTTATGTTTTTAAACACATAACACATAGGAAAATAACACACTATAGAAACTTGGCAATGGATTAGTTTGGAGTAGCCAAGTTGGGCATGGAAAAAAAAAATTAGACAATAAAAGGTTGTTTCTAGCCAAGTTTTAAGTGAGTACACAATACATACCTTTTTTTGCCTTACTTATTGGCCAGCTTGGCTAAGGGCTCATGGAAAACAGTGAAATGGAATTATTTTAATTTCTGCATGCTCTTTTTTGACCAAGCAAAAGTTCTTATGAGCAATAATTTAATTATGGCAAAAGAGGAACATAGACATCGCTTTAGGGATGTACCATAGCAAAACCTATTTTGTGTACTGTACCCAAAACTCATTTTCAAGCCCAGATGATCTAATGCTAATGCTATTTATGATTATTTTAAAATTATTTATTATAAAGCATGTCATAAAGTGGAAAATTACTGGTGCCGACCACATTTCCAAACAGGCTAATTGAAAACTGAATATTGAACATTTGCTTACTAAAGCTAGTGTGTTTTGTTATGCTAGGATCAAAAGGGATACTTTTAAGTTAACCAGTGGCTTTTGAAACGGACAGACGTAGCTGTCTCTCTTCCGGCGTGCTCTTTGCATGACAGGTATTCTCCAAGATGGCTTCAGTCTGCCATAACATGTTTCCACAGATTTTTGTCTTTTCCCTGAGGTATTTCAGGTGGATTGTTGATTAAGAGCAAGTTCCTTGCTGACGTAGGTTGGGTATTTAACATCCCTGGCATGGCGCTTACTTTTGGCTTGCCAGGTGCCTTGAAATTTTTATGAGGACACGCAGTTTAAAAAAAAACTGTTTTTTTTCCTGAGCAGATTCCTAGACCTATGTAGCTTGGAATCAGGTATTCAAAAGACCCTGGGTTTTCTGTGGACGTGGCTACGCTGGGGATTTTTGGACCATTTTAGCTATGCTGATGTAGCCGCCCCATTGCACCCCCCCCCCCCCCCCCCCCCCCCCCATTGTAGATTTGCTGCACCAGCTTCAAAAGTAGTTTGCACCAATGCAGCTAATGCTGATTGAAACTTCGGACTGGATTGGGGAAGGGTTCAACTCTGCAAATAAATAGCTACAGAGCTAGGCGCTCACACAGGAAAGTTGTCCCCTATTGAGGTCAATACTCCAGGACCTTCCTTCCTTTTGAAGACTCTGGACATTGGACCATAAGGGTTAGAGATCTCCTGAACAGCTTGATGTAGGAATGTAAGCACTGCCAGGGTGGATCAGACCAGAGATCCAGCTAGCCCTGTCTCCTCTCTTCAACAGAGGCTGGCACCAGATGCTTCGAGGAAGGTGCAGAAAACCCTGCCCCTGAATAAATCCCGACTTCCAGAAATGTTTTGCAGGTTGAAATTTCCTGATAAAAATGCAGCCTTTCTTCACATTCATTTCTGTTAGGACAGAGATTATAACATGGCAGCAGACGGAGGGGGGCGGGGGCGGGCACGAAGGCTAGTGCTGACGAACTGGCCTCCCAACTGAGGCTAGGTCTACACTGGGGGGGGGGTCGATTTAAGATATGCAAATTCAGCTACGCGAATAGCGAAGCTGAATTCGACATATCCTATTCGACTTACCCCGCTGTGAGGACGGCGGCAAATTGACCACCGCGGCACCCTTGTCGACGGCGCTTACTCCTCCTGACGAGGTGGGAGTACGCGTGTCGATTTGGGGATCGATTTATCCGGCTAGATGAGACGCAGGCAGGTAGTGTAGACTAACCCTGAGATAAAGATAGGGGCAGTGGGGAGAAGGACATGGCAGTTAGGATGACCAGATGTCCCGATTTTATAAGGACAGTCCCGTTTTTGGGGGCTTTTTCTTATATAGGATCCTATTACCCCCCACCCCCGTCCCGATTTTTCACACTTGCTGTCTGGTCACCCTAATGCAGTAGAGGGCTGAGAGAAATAGCTGGAAGCCTTTGAAACTGTGAGAGAGAGAAAAAATTGGCAACGAAACCTAAGACAGGCGAAACCCTGGAAACAGCGCAGGAAGAGAGGCTACAGTTTATACTACAGAATCCAGTTAAATAAGCACAAGCATCTCCTGAGCTGCCACTTGCTGACACAAGGCCATTCTTTTTGACAAGTGCTGGTCAAAAAATTTCCATCCAAAATCATTTCCAAGGGAAAATGGCCTCTTCTGACTAAATGAACATTTTTAGTTTCTTTTACATTTTTCAAACTTTTGGCCAAAAAAAGCCCAAACCCCTCAAAATGATCCGTTTCCATTTTGCCATTGGAATAAAAGGGTGGGGAGCAAAAACCAAAATGTTTTCAGTTTTGGCTTCTTTTTTTCATAGAAAAAATTCAAAGGCAATTTTGAGACCCCCCCCCAAAAAAAGTCTGAAAATTTTCCCGGGAAAGCAATTGGCATTCTTTGCCCAGCGATATTTAATACCAACGCACTACAAGTAGCTTCCCAGCCCACATCAGTTGTTACACGCAAACAACAAGTTCATGGAAACCCTTTCTGAGCAGATGAGAATCACCCAGCTGGCTGTCATGACTGTTACGCGAAAACCCACAGACAGGCGTCTCCAAACCTTGAATCTGGCACAGGATGGAACACCACATAAACTGAGCAGCCAGCCCTATGGGAAAACTTCATTGCCATCTGTTTACTTGTGTCAGTGGGGGAGAAATCGCAACATGGCAAGCCTTGTCAAGTTCACATGTATGAGGCAGGTGAGGTCATTCCTAATTATACCCTTGGTAAGGATTTTCATGAACTAACGTACCTAGCACATGAGAAGTCCATTCTGCGTAGTTTATGCAGCATTTGTTAGCGGGGATGACTGGTTAGACGTCGTACCCAGACCCAAACAATGGTCTGGATGGGAACAGTAAACATGATGAGTAACTATCCATTCAGAGACACTGAAGTCATGTTTAATTCAGCAGGTAATAACTTGATTTTTGACATATGCAGCAGCGAGATGGGTTAAAATGACACAGCTGGCATGAGACACCATATTAGATTTTATTAGCATTGTATGTGTGGTGATGTGGTATTGCTACTGCATTTGCATGTCATAATAATAACTCAGATGAATGCATTAAGGGAAATACCCCCAGGTGAGACCATTGTATCTGTCTGGCCCCTTTGCAAAGGCACAGGAGAGTGGGAACTTGTTGGAGAGACGGAGTGGACAGCACATTGGACAGGAACTCGGGCAAAGTCAATGGCAAACCCAGTTCTTCTCCTAAGGTCATTTACCCTCTGTTTACTCTCCTGCTCTTTGCTTGTTTACACTGCAAGTCTATGGGAAAGGAACCATCCCTTATTATGTGTTCATACAGGGCCTAGCACTAAAAACAGCACGTAGGAACCCACTAAAAATAAATTAAAGTATTAGTAACACTTTTGCACTCTTCTTTCCTACACACTGACTAGCCATGATCTGCCCTCAATTATCTAAGCATTACACCACTGCTCAGAGGTACAAACGCATTTTACACCAAGGGCGATTGAAAAATACTGAGGCTAAGTGACTTTGCGCAATATTGCACATCGACCCTGTGGCAGAGCTGGCAATGGGACCTGGGAGTCCTGACACCCCGTCCTCACTTTAGCCACAAGACCATGCATCCATCCCTCCCTTAGTGTCTCCAGAAGTTTTATGAAATCCTCAGACGATTATGCAGGAATGGAAGGGGACTATGTTTGTGGGGTTTTTTTACAAAACCCAGAACTCATCCCTGGGCTGCACTGTCAAGCCCTATTCTTAGCCTCTGCTACTCCCTTGTTTGTTTGCTCATCCCAGACAGGAAACCACCCAGCAGCCTTTCAGGGTTTGGTTTGATCAGAAGTGAAGAATCTCATCTAAGTGTGAGAACCTCATGACATCAGTGGGACAGGCCATCCTGTTGCAAGGATTCTGGCATCTTCCTGCTCTTAATTGTTAATGAAGTTACCTTAAGCAACCTGTAGGAGTAGAGAGAAATGGCTTTAGGACATGGTCCCACATGTTTGATGGCATTTCTTTACAGTTCTGGTGACTTTCCTACCGCTTTCCTTTCTGTGCTGTTGTTACGACCCCTCCGGTTGTGTTACTGACAGGGAATGAAACTGGGCTCGCTAGCTCCAACGCACAGACCTCTACCACTTGAGCGAAACGACTAACTCCATTAGCTGGGAATAGTAGCAGGCGGCCACGTTCTGTGGATCAGGGCCTGAAGGGGATCCAGACATACTTGGCCAGTGTGCTATACTCTCCTGCTGCAGATGTATTTCTTCAGCCTGCCTGATCTGAATGTATAACCAGGAGACATGTTCAGCTTCTCCAGACACCTGAGTTTGAGGCTTCCTGTGCTTCCCATACAGGCCTCCAACCCACGCATAGCTAGACGCAAGCCATTCCCCACATGTCTTATGATAAGGCATGCCACTGAGTTACCTCTGTCCTACACAAGCCTGACTTGATAGTCCTGAAAATTAAGCATTGCCTGGGATGTGAAACTCCAGAGCTGGTGTTATGGCAAACAGTGTTAAAGGGGAAAAAAACGAGGAGTCCTTGTGGCACCTACCAGTGTTAAAAGGGAGAAGGCTGTGTCAAACTCCTGCTCCCTTGGTGTCCCTGGCACACGTTATGCACCCGGGTATCAGAATTCTGAGTCTCTCCCACGCTGTCATCACAGAAGAGGAATAAGGTGAGGCAGGATGTGAGGGGAGGAAGGACACCCAGTTTAGAGTAAGCTGTAGGGAAGAATCACCCTTCCTTTGACAGTGCTAGTCCCAGAACCAGAGACGCAGGGCCTAATTCTCCTTGTGGCCTCATTTACATGCCTGCAAACTGGATGTAACGTGCTCCTAAATCAGATCAGAGTCACTTTGCCCGGGTATAAATGACTGCGCAAGGTGCAAAGCAATGGCATGTCAGGCCCTCCGTGTCTCTGATGATGGTGACGAGCTCAGTACGAATGTGGATAGCTCTGAGAGAGACAAGCAGATGGAGAGAGAAAGAGACAGACATAGATCTAGTTTATTCTTTCCCCCTTGGCCTTCTGCATTTAAGGTCTGTCCCTGGAGGATGCACCTAGCATTCCTCGGCACAAGTTAGGGGTGCTAAGCATCTCCCAGGAGGCTGCCCCTAGCAAGAATCGGGGCCCTTAAAAAGCAACAGGACACAAACAAGTTTGCAAGGTGCTGTCTAGGCTCTGCTGGAGGGGATTTTCGGTGCCCAGCCACAGCTAGGACTCATTAAAGGCAAGGCCCCCTCCTATGGTGTTTTCTGATCACTGCACCACCCAGAGCCCACAGCTCCACGCCCATCTGCAAAATCAGCAGCTAGAGCTTGGAGCTTGGGGCCTGTTGACTCACCAGGACAGCTCAGGATGTGTAATCTTGTCGTCCTCTTAGCAAAAGCTATTTTTGTCTCCCAAACAAACACACGGCAACTTTGGTGACGCGGATGAAAAACGGCTTTGTGGCGTCCCCGAAGGGAAGCCTCATTTCAGTTGCATGCAAGGCGGCAATCAGCAGCCCCTCTCTCTTCGATTTGATGGATCCTACAGCCGGCTTTATCCAAAAGCTACTGACAAATACCCGTGTGCTGACCTCAGGAAAACTAACTCGGAAAAGCTGGCCGAGATCCTAGCGTAGCTGAAAGCGTCTTGAGGCCTGGCCAGCCTGAGCGGAGCATTGTGTTGTTGTTTCTTAAGAGTGCGATTCATTAAGTCCAGGAGTTGGGCAAAGTTCCTTTCTTTTCATCAGGCCAGTGTATGGAAGTGGGGGGGGGGGCTGGGGGGCAAGCAAACCTTGGAAAATAAAACTTATTTGGCATTGCTGCATTAAACCACTTTGCATTTCATTGTAGGAAATTGTGTTTGCCCAGATTTTATTCAGCTCTCATCTCTTCCAGCCACATAGGGTTTGTTTTAATGAGAGGGGAGTTATAAGGACCTACTTTTTCCTGATAGTTTTATAATATTATTATTAATAATAATAACAGTAATGATGTTTAGTTCTTATACAGCCCTTTCTATCCACATGTCTCAGAAGGCTTTATTAAGGAAGGCCAGTAGTAGTAGTATCATCTCCTATTTAAATCTGGGGAAACTGAGGCACAGATCGTTACAATGATGTGCCCAAAGTCACCCAGGAGGTCAGTGGCAGAGGCAGGAACCATGCTCATGTGCCCCTGTATCCCCTTAGACAGAAATTTTCCCATCAGCTCATAAAATCAAATCCCCGGTTCAACAGTGGCCTAATGACTGAGAAGTGAGAAAGCAGGGAGCCTAAAAGATCCACTGGAAGGCGGGTCCAGTAGTTAGAGCTACAGCCTGGGATGCAGGAGACTTGAACTCACGGATAAATACATTGAAGACTGGGAGCCACTCAGATACGGTGTTGAAGGGGTCCATACCAGAACCTAAGCCAGGGTGTGCCGAGTCTTCATTTATTCATTCTAATTTAAGGTTTCACGTGCCAGTAAAACATTTTAACTTTTTTAGAAGGTCTCTTTCTAAAAGTCTATAATATACAGTATAACTAAACTATTGTTGTATGTAAAGTAAATAAGGATTGTAAAATGTTTAAGAAGCTTCATTTAAAATTAAATTAAAATGCAGAGCCACCCGGACCGGTGGCCAGGACCCGGGCAGTGTGAGTGCCACTGAAAATCAGCTCGCGTGCCGCTTTCGGCACACATGCCATAGGTTGCCTACCCCTGACCTAAGCTATCTACATAGAGACAACGAGGCAAAGGTGTAATTTGACTGTAGAAATAGTAAAGTGAAGCTTAATAAAAATTATCTGGGGCAGCTCCCATGAAAAGAGGTTTCGCTGCTTGACAAAACCATAGAAATGACTAGACTCCCCTCCCTTTTTCTAGACTAGACCGGAGAGTGGAACCAATTCCCCGAGCGCCTAGTCTCCTTAGCGCCAGTCTCGGGAGGGAGGGGGAACCCAGCAAGCGAGCTATAAAATCAGCTGTGGGGAGGCAGCCCACACCACCCTTCTCAGGTTCTTGCTGATTTCAGAATCGTTTGGGAAAAGCCTGCTGCATCTGGAATCATTTGGCCTGGATTGGGAGGGGGAAGCTTCTTGTTTGGCTTTGGGGGATCCCCCCGCCCCACAATTCAGTGCATTTGCCTTTAAAAGAAAAGTTCCGCATACATTAGGAAATGATACAATTCGTTTCGCAGGGGGACTGCGGTGACAAAGGAAGACAGCGAGGCTGAGATAAAGGCAAGTGGCTGGCGACATCTCTAGAGCTCCCAGCAGTAACAAGCAATAGGGACGATCCGGCCACCGGCACGAGCTGTCTGTCATCATGATCATGCTCTTGCTAAACTCAGTGGTGAAAATCCCATTCACTTCAACAGCGGCAGAGCCACGAGCTCTCTGTTACTGCCTCTTGCCCTGATGGGTCAGACCAAAGGTCCATCTAGCCCAGTATCCTGTCTGCCAACAGTGGCCAATGCCAGGTGTCACTGAGGGATGCTTTAGTTTGTTCTTCCAGAACATTGAAATGGAAAAAGCTGGCAGGGTTCAAACTCCAGGTAGAGAAATGGCAGAAAAATATCACTGGAGCCTCCTTTTTTCATCTCTCTTAACCCTAACCATTTACTAGGGCCATGTGTGAGGCAACAGGAAATGTAATATACAGGGAATATTATATTATGAATATTATGTCTAGGTTAAGATGAATCAGATTCCAGAGACATGCAATAATTCCCAGCTCAGGTGCTGGAGGGGAGAGGTGTGCGTACTTTTAACAAGTGGACTGATGCAAGGTGAAGCATTGCTTACCGAGAAACAAGCCCCAAGGGAAAGCCACATTGACTTGCAACCCAGGACGGAAGGTGTGAATCTGGCTAGTTCATTTTACCCGCAAAGTTGGTAATATTTTATGTTAATTGCTGTATGTTAAACCAATAAGCAATTTGGTCAGCAATGCAGCCAGCATGTGGGAAATGACAGACAGTCGGGATCCTGCAATCAGAATTGATTTGGGCAAAACCCCCATTTGTAATAGGAAAGAATAATTTCCAGCATGACAGGAATTACTGTGTAAAATTCTATGGCCTGTGTCCCACAGGAGGTCAGACTAGATAATCCCAGTGGTCCTGTCTACCCTTAAAATCTCTACGCCCAGATCCAGAACACAGTTGGCTTCTTGCCTTCCAGGAATCCAGAGAAACCTGGTCCCAAACCAGCTCTTGCTAGTTTGCACAGAGGACAGTAATGAAGCGCTGCATTTTGACAGGCCTCCCAAGAAGAAACTGCTCACACCACCAGAAATAAGCAGTGTGTTATCCTGAGTTCTCTCTGGCTAATGGCAGACACATGGGACCTGGAAGGAAGGAGCCGGAGCAGGAAGAGAAAGGCGGAAAGGGACTGAGATTAAAGAAGGTTGGAAAGAAGAAGTCAGATTTCACTTTCCTGCTGTTCCTTAACCTGCCTATGCATGATCCTGTAGGTTCAAGATGTGCCTCTGATTCCAGCTCTCCATACGCCCTACCCCAAACAAATCCCCTGGAATCTAGCTCTCTCTTCATTTGTGTTGGTAAGAAAGAGGGAGAGGAAAAAGAGGATAAAGGCCCCTAAAAAGTGCCTGCTTTCCCCCCACCCTTTATTTTCTAATGATCTTTCTAAATTTCACACACTAGCTGATAACATGTGGGTCTCATTTACCGGTCTATCCCGTTCACCCCTGAACTAGATGGCTGATAGAGCAGTATTGCATTTGGAAGCACGTTTGTGACTGCTCTTGATTTTAAAAAGACTTTGAAAATAATGAGTGCAAGATCCAGAATAGCTCCAAATACTCCATCTGCCACTGGGTGATTTCCATTTCAGGCAGCATGTGCCACCTTCTTAAAAGTGCCTCTCTCCTTTCTTGAATTGTCCGGCTCAGTTCTTCAGCCGGCATTTTTCAACATAGCAATTCAATGTAGCAATTTTCTCTATCTGAGAATCTGTCCCAAAAATCTATAACCACCCTCTGGAAAATGTTGTCTTTAAATTGATCCTCACCTAGAACTTCGAATTATTTCAATATTTAATAGAAGAAATGTTTTTAGTGATGACAGTGCAAAAGGTTGGCATGTTTTTATTATCTCCACCACTACAGCTGGTTGAAATTTTTTCAACAAAAAAAGCTCCCTCCCTCCCTTTTTTGACAAAAAAACAGGGTTCCATCAAAAATGAAATTTTTCACAGAAGCAATATTTTTTATCAAACAACAAACCCAAACATATTTCAATTTCTAAAATCCACATCTTTTATGGGGAAAAAATTGATGAGTGTGAAAACTTTTTTTGTTTTGGTAGAAATTTTTCCCGGGGAGGGGAAAAAGTCCCATCCTGCTCTAACCCCACAGTGGTAATGCAAGCGTCCTCCATGTCACCCCACCACTACCATTGCTATGTCTCAGCCCTGCATGGGTGAGATCCTGTCTCCAGACATCAGAGGGAAATTCAGTTTGCATGTTCTAGTCCTTGGCCTCCACACTGAGATGATAGTAGTGGTAGCTTTGTGACAAGCTGTAGTCTATCCAGGATTTGGGTTGAGACACCAGCTCATGTCAAACTGAAGTCACCATGAGATGGTAACAGCTTCCATTTACAACTGTCTGGGGTTAGAGCTAGGCTGACAATTTAATGAAGTCAGGCTTTGTATCCCAGTCTTAGACCCTTCAGCTATCCTGTCTACTTCTGCCTTCATAGTTTATGGCTCTGTTGGAGTCCCCATTAAAAATCCCCTACTTGCCAGGCTTTCTAAAGCAGATATACAGTTTTGTCCCATTGTGCACTGGGGCCACACCACTAGAAAAGTTGAAAGGAGAGGAGACTGTTATATAGGATCCGGAACCACACCAGATGAAGTCCCTTCAGTGCTATAGGATTTTCCATCTGTGAATGGGTAATGAGTTCTTGAGGAGGGCTGTATTAGTACAAATTGAACATTGTCAAGGTAAATTACATTTTGAGCATCTCAGTCTAGATAGTGTCTGGCTTAAAGATTTGCTGATGGCTCATGAAAGATTTTTGAAAACTTACAGTGCATGGATGATTCTGCTGAGAGCAGAAATGTTCTGTATTTCTCCTCTTCTGTGGTTCCCACCAGACACGGTAAGCTCTCAACCATAACCTAGAGCCAGTCGGTGTACAGACTCTCAGCACCGCAGGAAGCATTTGCACCTTTGCAAGACTGGGGTGGTAACGTCAGGAGGCCTGAGATCTGACAGCAAAAATATGCAAGTATTTGAGCATCTACAGTTGTGTGAGCATTTCTGTGCACAAATAGAGTATGCCTTGGTGGGGCTCTTTCAAAAAAAGAAAAAGAAGGGTCCTAAGGAGCAAATGTCCTAGACTAAATTCTCCTCTCACGTACACCAGCATGGAAACACAGCACTTCACTGAAGCGGCAGAGTTCTTCTGGATTTGTGACAGGGAGCAGGTCTCTGAGCCAGAATTGTCAGTGCTATGCAACCTTGTTGCACTGTTAGGCTGGCACGAAGGGGCCATCAGGTAGGTGTAAGACCCTCCAGTTCTGGGGGGGGGGGGAATCCTAGAACAGAGAACCCTGCATCAGGCCAGCTCTGCTAACTATGCACTGCCTCCACTGCAGGCAGGAAAAGCCCTGGCTGCAGGAGGCATGTCAGGAAGGGGTAGACTGAATAAGGGAGAAAGGACCATGTTGGGGCTGGAGAGGTGTGACCTGGGTTTTCCTACACCCTGGTAGTTCTTTTCCCCTACAATGGCCCATCTAGGTCATTGCACCAGGATGCAAGTAAGGGAAAGATCTTTGGGCTTCCCTTACCAGTACCGGGGTCCAAAAGGGCATCCCCTGAACAGGTGAGATGCAAGCTGCCAATTTCAGTCCCGGCACCCCATCTGATGAATCTTCCCCTCCGTCTTCACGCAAACATCCTTTGTAATTAAAACAAACTAAACAAAAGAAAAGAAAACACCAGCTCTCCGAGCAGAAGACTTAGAACTTGGATTAAAATGACTAGACATCTATCTCAAAGCACTTTGCAAAGGCATTCAGTATCATCATCTCCATTTTACAGCTGGGGAAAACAAGGCAGAGAAAGGTGAAATGATTTGCCCAAGGTCACCCAGCAGCAATGGCAGAAATAGAATCCGTGTCTTCTGAGTCCCAGTCAGTTGCCCCATCGACTAGATTTTTTTCGTTTGTTTGTTTTTCTGTGAGATGTCAGCAGCTTGTAATTCAAAAATAAAAAAATATATCAGGTCAATTCAATTCACAGTTCAGGGCCTGACTTAGACCTTAGATCACTTAATGGTGACATGAATTCCATTTTTTTTTTCTCTTTTCAGTTGGGCTGCTGTGTCAGTCTAAATTTTCAGCCTTAATTCTGAATTTCCTTCTGCAGGATTTACGTCAGGCCCTTAACATGACTTAGTTTTCTGTGGTTGAATACATTTTGCCGCTCTCCAAAATGTGAGCTCATAGCAAAATGGACTGCGTTTCAATCCAGCTCTGCAGCTGAGGCTTGGAGGAAGAAGGAAGAGTTAAAGGGAAACACACAAGGCAAACCACTTTGTCATTTGTTTTTCAATAAGCTAAATAATGCTGGAGGACAGTGTCATGCGCAGACACTGCCAGGGCCCGGTGTTTCTTCACACAACACACAGTCAACCTGTGGAACTCCTTGCCAGAGGATGTTGTGAAGGTCAAGACGATAACAGGATTCAAAAAAGAGCTAGATAAGTTTATGGAGGATAGGTCCATCAATGGCTATTAGCCAGGATGGGCAGAGATGATGTCCCTAGCCTCTGTTTGCCAGAAGCTGGGAATGGGCGACGGGGGATGGATCACTTGATGATTACTTGTTCTGTTCATTCCCTCTGCGGCACCTGGCATTGGTCACTGTCGGCAGACAGGATACTGGGCTAGATGGACCTTCAGTCTGACCTAGTATGGCCGTTCTTATGTTCAGGCCACTAGACTACATGATCCTTTATAAAGGAATATTTCTCTTTAGCTAAAGCAAAGGCGGCTTTTGCAGGGTTTCGAGGCCTGGGCTTTATCCCTATTATCGATAAATACTCATTAGGGAGATAAACAGCCACCCTTACAGCCAATAATGTTGTCCAACAAAAAAAAAGGGATGGTATTACTCACGTTGCCTATAAATAATGGCCAACATTGCAGGCTCAGACACGAAGACACATTTTGCCATAGGCAGTGGGAGGCTGGGGCTAAAGGCATGAGGATCAGGGAAGAGAGAACTGGACCCAGGAAAAATGGCAATGTTTTGTTCTCTTTTTGTGTCCTGTCTTTCATACAGGTTTTGAGCTTTCTTGAGGAAAGAGGCCTTTGTTCTGGGCATGCACAGGGCCTTGCACAATGGGGCTTTGACCCTTCATCTGGGAACCGAGGTGCTAGTGACATATAAATAATAACTAAGAATAAGACACGGAGAAAGAAACAGAAGAAAAGATGGAGCAAAAATAAGAGTCAAAGAGCCACATTGAGAAAGAGAATAAGGAAAAAGTGGAGGAAAAAATAGAATCTGTCCAGAGAAGAAGAACCAACTGAAACAAAGAAAAGTGGGTGGAAAGAAAAAAAACTAAGTAGGAATGGGAGACCATGGCAGCAAGGAGAGGACTGGGGAAAAGCTGGAGAAAGACAGAAAGGAAACATAACAGAAACAAAGACACTGCGGAGGGAAAAGAGATGGTGAATGGCTAGAACAGAGTTAATGAGAGCCAGAAACACAACAGGTTGGAGAAATGTTGATTTTATTTAGCATTAATTGCAGGAAAGAGCCTATAAACTGTGGTAAAAAAAAACTATTATGTGCCCCATGCAATGCCAGCTTTGTGCCAGCCACCCCTTCGAAGCAGGTGTATTATTCCTAGTTCCCTAGGTATAAATAAATATTTGCTTTTCCATGTCTTTTTATGATGGCATTTCATTATTTTTTACTGCTATATAGTTAAAGGTTCTGATTCCTCCAGAACAAATCTGGAGATTAGCCCGTGTGCATGTAAATTAGGATGTAGGGGAGTGATGGAGGAGTTCTGCACCTAATCTCTCTCCCCTCCAGCATGCACATGATGATCATCAAAATAATTCCTAGCTCTTATCTAGCGCTTTTCATCAGTAATTCTCAAAGCACTTCACAAAGGTGTCAGCATCATTATCCCTATTTTACAATGGGACAGGGAGGCGAAATGACTTGCCCAAGATCTCCTGCTTGCCAGTCCAGTGCTCTAGCCACTAGGAAATACTGCTTCGCTTCCACATACACGGCGTCATCTCTGCATCCCACTGACTGACTCATGCCTGCAGCAATTATGAAAACTTTCAGGTGACTATACTATAGTAAAAACGATGTGTCTGGTGCTCTCTGTCTTTCCCTCTTGCTCCTGACTCCTCTAGCCAACATTCAGATTAGGGGAGGGGGAAAGGTGTTTGTACTTTACTCAAGCTCCACCCATAAATTTCTGCTAAAATGATTGGCGGTGAATTAAGTAGCACTGCTATTTTTAAGCTTCAGAGTTAACATTTTTTCAGTTAAGCTGAATGGGGGCATTTCACACTTGTCTTGGGCATTGTTTATGTCTGTATCTGCAGGCTTGATTTAATCAAGTCACATTCAGAAGACTTTCTTCACAACCATAAGGGATGGACACCTTTCCCCCCACAATGGCATCTTAAAGTCTGTAGAGTCCGATGGGAAGATGTGATCATCTAGAATTGGCTCAATCCAATTCCTGACCTAGGATGATGGGCTGTACAAAATGATCATTAATTTTAAACTTGTGGCCAATTCACATCAAGATTCACTGAGGGCCACACACCTTTTGGTGGATCTAACCTCACTTTGGATCAAACCACAGTTTGATTTATGATTTTGGGTGGAAAACCATGAAATGGTGATTTCAATGCAAAAGCAGGTGAAATTCTGCTGTTTTGCTATCAGACAAAGATATAACATGATCCATTGGCCGGAAGTTGAAGCTAGACAAATTCAGACTAGAAATAAGGTGTACATTTTTAACAGCAAGGGTAATAACCATTGGAATGACTTACAAGATTTGTGGTGAATTCTCTCAATCACTGGTCATTTTTGAATCAAGATTGGCTATTTTTCTAAAAGATCTGCGCTGGTTCACACAGGCTTAATTCAGGGACGTTCTATGGCCTGTGTAATTCAGAAGGCCAGACTAGATGATCAATGCTTGTTCATCCGTGTTGGACAGAGCTAGCCCACACATGGGGATCTTCAACTCAATCCAGTGTCCAAGCAAAGACACCGAGAGGAAAATGATTTATGGTTTTCAATCAAACAGCCACAAAAATGAACAATCACTGCAGTGAAAAACAGATTTTGTTTAAACCAGAAAGCCAAGCATCAGCTTAGGAACTAGCATTTAACTAGCGTCACCATTTTTAATGGCTCTGACGCCAGCCTACTCCCCAGAATGTCGAAACCAAGAGATTGGGAACGGGTGTGTGTTTGGGGGGGGAGGAGATTTCTGCAGCGTTAACAGAGTAAAAGTCAACCATGTAAAGCTGTTAGACTCCCTGAGCCTGTAGGATGTCTAAAGTTTATAGTCAGTGTTGATGTGGGCTCGCACTTGTAACATCTGTATCCAGCCGTGGTGCCAAGTTGGGCTTTTTTCCACTGCTTGGTCTCCCCTCCATGTGCATGTAAATCTCCAAAGGGAAACACTACATCATAATTTTTGACCAAAAAGGTAATCCTGGGCAGTCTGTTATAGCAACACCTGCAATGCACAGAGTCTTTTCCAGCCAAGACTACTGTTAATATGGTACAGGGCTTCCACTGCCCCCTCAGGGAATGCACAGACCAACGTGAGCTAATAAGCAACGGGGCAGACTGTTTAGATCAGCCAGCAGGTTTGTGTCACAAGACACTGAAAAGAGGGTCATGTGACCAGTGACATCTGTCATGAGGAAGCCAAATTGCAACTGCTGAGATTGTAAATGGGAATGTCAAGAGAACTGAAATCAGGGTGAAATTCACCCCAGTGCAAAGGGCTCACACAAGGTGAAGCACGCCCTCAAATCAGTGGTGCATGGGAGTGAATTTCAGCTTGCTGATTAAATGCTGCTGGGGATCAAACTCCATCCTTCATCTTAAAGCACTCTGAGAGTCACCAGAACTTAGGGTGAGTATGTCTTTATTAGTAGTATATTAGTTGAATTTAGTGCAGGGTGACTGACTTTTTCTGAAAGCAGCTATTGTGAAAGCTTTTTCCCCCTTCTTTTATTAAAATTTTCCTTTTATTGCCCATACACATTACTCTGCAATACCCTATTCCTGGGCAGACACGACCCTGCCAACATGCCTTACTCCTGACCTGCAGCACCTCTTTCTTTGCCAGCCCAGAGCGCACGTACAGCTCTTCTAATCCACCTCATTATTAACCTTCAGAACCCCCTGCACTTCCAGCCTTTTGCCCACACACGGAAGGCCAGGAATGAGTGAGGTACATTGCCTTACTTATCACCATCCCATGACAGAAGCTGTGGGGTTGCAATCACCAGATATGTCCTAAGACAAGTGTGACCCCAGGTCTCTAGAGGGCTAACGCATTTATTCTGCCTGAGCTAGCTTTTTCATGACATCAGTAGCATATTGCTGATCTCTCTCTCTCTGTCAAGGTCAAAGAGGTTCCTTCAAGTTTTCTGAAGCAATCTGGAGAAGGTGAGTTTGCTCAAAGGGTTTATGCAGGACCTACCAGCCCTGGAGATGTAATTGGGGCAGTAGAAACACAGCTTTATTAAAGAGAGAGAGAGCACAGGTATTAGCCATCTGTCTGCCATGGAATATTTCTGCAGTACTTGGGACTGTGGTTTATTTTACTAGTGGTGACTAGTTCAAGCCACATTTAGTCAATAAATATGAGCTATGAGGTCACTCCACCGTTTAGCTGTTACCCTGTCTACACATTTCACAGCTGGGTAGTAACCTTTTAACTAGCGTCTACCTCGGTGGGGAGTCTACATAAAATAAGAGCCAGGATCCATTGGTCTTGGTGGGGGATCAAGAAATAGAAACGCCAGCAGGATTTCTGAACAGGGAACAAAAATAATAGGTCGGGGCGATCTCTTCATTCTGTTATGTTGGTGCGACTCCCAGTGGAGTTACGGGACCCCAGAAGCTCTCTCAGAGACGATGCCCTCCCTGCTTTTTAACATGGAAGCAAGGAGAACACTCTACTTGGAGGGCACTGTGGTGTTCGGCTTCGCCATCCATTTGGAAACATGGGCCAGGACACAAATAATTCCCTTCAGTTTCCATCCTCATGAAACAGTTCTATATGACTGAATACAAAATGGTAGCCTTCCATAGGGTTATTTTAAAATAAGTGTAAAAAATGGATCTCATAGTCTAGCAGATTCTATAGGGCCCTATTACATTTCTCTAGAGCCCTACTGACTTCATTCAGTTCTACAGGATCCACCCATGAGGCCATAGTTTTGATTCAGTGTATTACGTAGATTCCCAAATCCTCTCATGCCACGAGACCTGAGATCCAGCTGGAGAACTGAGGGTCTTGCCCCTTTTTACAGTCTTTCTCCCACAGCTAGTTAAGGCCTTCAGAGTTTCAACTGTCCATCTACCCAAGGATGAGTGGTGGGACACAAGTCCTTGTTAAATGGCACTCTTTATTCTGCCACAGGGTGGTTGCTGCTGAGTGACATGAGGCTCTTCCCATTAACGTCCCTTAGCAATGGGTCAGGTATATTTCCAGAACCCCTGCAATCATGGGCAACTGAGACCACCTGTCAGAGCTGAACCTGGTTGTGATCATTACAGCAAGCCCTGATCCCACGTTAGCTAAAATTGCATCTAGAAACAGCAGTAGCTGAAATCTACCCATCTGAGACTAAGTGAGTTAGGCTTGAAAAAATTAAATCCGTGAAACTCTATGCAACGGGGACAGGGTGGGCAGGGACAAGGACAGAAGAGAATGTGCCAAGAAATTCATAAGTGGAAGGATCTGGAAAGATGCCAAAGTTGGAAAATACCAAAAAGAGGGGAATAAAGAATTCATGGGTCAGATCATGGAGCTAGGCTGATTGAAGGATCTGGCCCTGTAAACCAGAGGTTCAGGGGTGTAGCTCAGAAGCAAAAATGCATGAGCAGGAGGTGTGGAGATGAACAAACACCTGGGGCTCAACAGAAGTTGGGGCTCCTGTCCATCATCCTTCTGCAGACTGAAATGAAATGCAAAGCAAAGCCAAGCCAAATGAGAATTCCACCAAGGGAGGGCTCTGTTCATAGAATATCAGGGTTGAAAGGGACCTCAGGAGGTCATCAAGTCCAACCCCCTGCTCAAAGCAGGACCAACCCCCAACAACCTTCCCCCCCCATGGTCCTCTCAGGGATTGAACTCACAGCCCTGGGTTTAGCAGGCCAGTGCTTAAACCACTGAGCTATCCCTTCCACCAGTATGATGTGAGTAAGGTGATGGCAAGTCCCTTCCAAGTATTGCACAGCGTCTCCGAAGAGGCAAGCCAGAAAAGCAGTTCGCTTGGGCTGCTGGCAGGGTTAGAGGTGATGGCTCGGGTAAGCCTGTTGCTCCCGCCCTCTGGCACGCCGAGAATTCCAACCTGTTTCTCTCTCGCTGACGTCAGGACGGAGCATCAATGCTGGCCACATGGCACCAGCTTCTGGAGACGGCTGCAGGCCCCACCCAGCTCAGCTGGAACGTCCTAAAACGGGACCGGTTCAATAAGCTGCCTTTTATAGAACTATAAAACCAAGAGTTCACGTACGAGGAGCTGGGCCAGTGCGTGGGAGAGGTGGCCAGACCTGACCGCTGCTGCTGTTGCTATCCCCACCGCTGCTGCCTGGCAGCGTATGCCACCCTGCTCCTTGCCTGAACCAAAGGCCCCGTGGCATTTTTTTCAGCAGATCATGGCACTGGAGTGGACTAGCCAGTGCTGCATTTCCCGGACCTTCAGGCAAGATTGAGAGCAGCGGATAGACAGACTGATGGTCTGAGGGGTTTATACATGTTCATCTTTCCAATACGCCTGTATTTGCTTGAGATAAAAATGTTTCACTGACTTTTTCTCCTCTGACAATGGTCCCAGCTGCCCAGCAATACTCAATAGCATCAGAGGGAATACACCCCTCTGAATGGCAATGATTGAGAGAGGTA
Organism: Trachemys scripta elegans; assembly: GCF_013100865.1. Classification (NCBI taxonomy): domain Eukaryota; kingdom Metazoa; phylum Chordata; order Testudines; family Emydidae; genus Trachemys; species Trachemys scripta. Next base: position 30,857,797 of record NC_048311.1, read on the forward strand.
TCGAGGACAGAATGCTGCCCCCAGTCTCCCCCCGACCCTAACAAAGCCCATGCTCTGCTCTGGGAACAAGCCCTCCAGAGCACATTAGTATCAATGCAGTTAATAAAGTGCACACTTGTAATGTTGGGCCCAGCGACAAGAATAACATTAAATAACACTGCACCCACCCACTAAGAACACCGAATGTGTCACACTCCTCTGTGTCATGCTTTTAAAAATATCTTCACTGACGGGCCCTCTTTTTAAGAAAAATTATTTATATTTTTGAACATTTAACTCTGCCAGGTGGAAAATGTTTGCATCAGAGCCCAAGCCGGGGCCGGTGATGGATGTCTGCTTGTTTTACGTTAAATGGGAGGAAAGGAACAAAAAAAGTTTGCAATTACATGTTCCTCACAAAGAGGTGGGGCCGCTGGCACAGAGCGCAGCCTTAACCTAAACCGCATAGACAGATGCAAAGGGAGGTGGCTTTTGTGGCCAGTGGAAATATACAAACAGGGGCAGCCTGTAGCTGAGATTTTATGGGCATGAAGGGATTACAGGCTAAACGAAAGGCTGGAGGATTTGGTTCTCCTGAGGGCTTCCACTTTGTGTTGTTCATTTTGCTCAGCCCTGTGGAAGAACTTGGCAGCAGAATCTGAAATGAGAGACAGGCCTCGGTGACGGGGTTAGGTCCCAGTACCAGTTTGAATTTAGATCCCATTCTAGGAGATGTCTATGGTTCTGAACTCCCCCAGGGTCAGATACCGTGTGCCTATTTGAGTTCATCCTCTCACTACATAAAGCCAGGCCAGACTCAACTACTGTGGAATGAAAACAAGAGCACCAATCCAGACAGTCATGGGATGACCGCTCAGTGTGGTCAGTTTCCCACTAACGGCATGCCGCCCCTTTCCTGACTGGTCTCCCTGAAACCCTGAGTGGCATCATCAAATGCTTATTTTTAAATTGCCATTTCCACTCCCCCCCCCCCAAAAAAAAGCAACATTTAAAGGTTACATTTCAGTTAGCAAAGCATGCAGCTCATTTCAATCTGAAAATAATACAATTCAGGAATAAATGCATTCGTTGTAAATGCAATATGATTCAATTAAATTAGGCCGTTACTGATGCATTAAATGCAAATTGAGATGGTATGCACTTAGGGGCAGGTACTGTCTCATTCTATGTATGTACAGTGATTAGCACAATGGGGTCCCATTCCCCTAGGCATACAAATAATTAATACTATTCACCTATGAAACTGAAAGACAACAGGGCTCAAGAACTGTCATCTTAGCAATTGTCTTGGCAAGAGTCACCGTTTACTGCCTCGTTTGGACACCCCTCTTTCTCCTTTCTTCAGTGGTCACAGCAGCCATGATACCCAGTCCTGTGGCATTGCCCAAGTCAAACCCCCCAAAGCCTGCGCTTCCGGCCAAAATTATATGGCTAGGTCAGCACAAAAAACAGCAGAATTTCATATAAGACTAGACTGGGCCCTGCAAAATTTTCACAGAACCTCCAAGCAATAAGGTTTTGTTGTTCCCCGCTCTCACTAGAGGTGAGACATTCCATCTCCAGGGCAGATTTAGTCCCGGGGCTTTCATTGGGCTGGGAAGTGTGGGTATGTCTGCATAAGGATAAAAGACCCATGGCACAGCCACGGCTGGCCCAGATCAGCTGACTTGGGTTCAGACTGCAGGGCTAAAAATCACTGTGTAGACATTCAGGTTCAGGTTGGAGCCCAGGATCTGGGCCTCTTCACCCTTGCAGGGTCCCAGAGCTCAGGCTTCAGCCCAAACCTGAGGATCTACACGGCGATTTTTCAGCCCCCAAGACCAAGCCCCATGAGCCCAATTCAGCAGACCCCGGGCAGCAGCGGGGTTTTTTTTCTCCCTGCATAGACATAGCCTGTGGTGGCTAAGACATCCCAGGCATGTTGTGAACTACAAGCCCAGTATTCCATTATGTTCCTCCTGGAGACGGCCTAGGGCAGCATTTTTATATGCAGCAATGACTTTATAGTGACATAATGGGATTGTTTGGGATTGCCGAAGGAGGTGGGAAAGAGAGAGGCTGAGTTATCAGAATACCCTCTCTTCCAAAGCCTGCTGTAATCGCAACTCTAATTTTCATTGTGTTCAGCCTGCCAGATGCTTCTAACTTTGCTATTACCGCCAAACAGGACCACAATGGGCAGTAAAAGTGAAGTAGCTCTTATTCTGCCACAGCAGGTTCTCTGTATGGAGTCTGTTCACTGCAGCTTCATGGAGTGTGCTTGCATGCCAGCCCTCCAGGGCTGACCTGGGAATTTGGGGTCCCATTCACTAATGTGCTATGTATCATTGCTGTCTGTTTGCCACACGTGCTTCTAGACCTGCCTCAGAACGGAGCGGAATAAAACCTGATTTAAAAACCTAGAAATGGCTCCCTTACAGAACGTACTTAGAAGTCCCAAGATACTTTAGGAAACATGACCAGGTCTTTACCGCTCTAATGAAATGTAACAGATTGGCACTGAAATGCATAATGTATGCCACCACAATTGACAGCACAAACCCTGGACTGAGTTCCTGATTGGAATCAATCAGGATCTTTCTGGTTTTTAATTTAATTTGATTTGATTTCTCCATTTCTCTTTAAGTTCCATGGTTTTTGGATGGTATGCTTTTAGAGTCACTGAGAGGTTGCTGGGAAAGCATTACTTTGTAGTCCCCCACAAATGCAATTATCATCCCTTTTTTAATTATTCCTTTTAAAAACGGTATGTAGTGGCTTACGTCACTAGCTGTTACTTTATTTTTAAAAAAATTTAAAAAACATTTGCAAGATTAGTTAGTCAAAAATATCACCATCTTTTTTCTCTTACACTGATTTCCCACATACATCTCAGTCTGAATCTGTTTTATTTTTTCCCTTGCAAACGTCCACTGCACATCACAACCAATTTGTTTACACCTTCACGTCTAGGGACAAGAGGTCAATGGTCCTTTCACACGATTGCCTCCCCTGGTGAGAAGGTTTTGCTGATGGTGCTGTAGCTACCTATCCACAAGGAAATATGCTCAAACCACTTGAAATCAGGGATATGACAAAAATATGAGAGTGAAGTTTAGCTCTTACTTATGTGATTAAGGTGTTCTGTTCCCCTGTATTATGCTTTGTGGCATACAAAACCTCAGCCACGTAGCTTCAGTCTAAAACCGCTTTTATTTCATATTGAGGAAAGCAACAAAGAAGAAAGAAGTAAAGTATCCATGAGAGGGCCCAATGTGTGTCTCTCTTCTGTAACAGTCTGCAGCAGATCTGAGAACAAAATGGCTGCACTTACAAATGTAAAGGTGCAGAGCACCAAACAACAAAAGGCATCACGGTTTCCTAGCTATACACAGTGACCCTTGCTGTATGGAAACCTGCTTTCAATTCTTATTGAAAGTCTCCTAAAATTCACAAGCTTAAGGCACTGAAGCTATTTTCATAACAAGCCTTCTCAGCCTTTTCCAGTCAGGTACAAATGCCTCGTGACTTGGACAGTGTCGTTTCTGTCATCTATTCAACCTTAATTTAATTGTGTAGAAAAATGGTTTCAGGTTTTGTTTTGTTTTGTTTTTCCATGAGGTGATGAGGATAAAAACAGTTCAGCAGAAGGCCGTAAGCGCTGAACCTCTCCACATTTTCCCCCATTTCTTCCACAACAAGAGGCTGAGCCATCAAATCAAATTTCTGACCTAATGCATGGCTGCTGCAGGATAGGAAAAAAGCAACCGAGCGGTGTATAGAATTGCCATGTTGTGGCTGTCGGGAGACTTGGCTGCAGACTAATTTGGTGCAGCTTCCTGTTTTTCTATATCCAGGTCTGAAGAGAAACAGCGGAGAAGCTAATATGAGCTTCTCGAGGCATTGACTTGCTGCTGTTGTGTTTTTCGGCTGACAGACCCAATTCAGCAGGGGCCTGACTATGCTTCCAGCATCCGCCTCAGCCAAGGGACATGGTGAATGTCAAACCTGACGCACTTTGTTTATTGTGAGGTTGCAGTTACACAATGTACCGCTTGGTATTTCCAACTGAAATCCCGGCCATGGCATTTTTTCATTGTTTTTTTGGGCAAGTGTTTGGCTCTTCAGGCCTTCGTGGACCTGGGTTAATCAGCCATTAGGAGTTCATGTAATTCCCTAAGGACTTCAACTGAACATCACTTTAATCTCTTCAGACTTAGGAGAATCGCAATCTACTAAGACATGAACCTGATGTTTGAAAACTAATTGCATCCCTAGCCTTTAAATACGATGATGACATGTCTTAATTAACTCCTGCCTCTGCCAATTTAGACTACAATAAGCAAAGAGGTAGATTCCCCCTCCTTTCCCCTCCCCAGTGCACAGGACACTGTTGCACTAGCATTTATAAAGCCATTTAATTAGTCATGATGAAGTTTGGGTGGTAGGGCTCATTTCACTGTAACTTGCATCTCAAACATCAGCATCAGTTGAATTAAATGGAGTTGTACGGGGTGAGGCAGAGAGGAGAACTGGGTCTGCTGTGTATTAATAACCCTTCACTGTGCATTCAGTTTGTTATTGCAAATGCACACCTTGCAAAGTGCTACTAGAAACACCCGATGGGCAGAATTCCATACACCCAGCGCAGCTGTAGATAGGACTGTCCTATTGTGAAAAGCTCAAATAACGTGACTGATTTCATCTGGCGCATTGTGTTTGCTAAGGAAGCAATATTATACCGGCGAGGTATAATTGGTCTGATTAATTGGTCTGGCCAAGGTACAGTTGGCACAGAACCGGGTTCAGGGTGGTAAAGTTGTACAACCTTTGTGTGTCTCCAATTCTGGGGCCGGCCAGGGGTCAATCTAGTCTGCAGCATAACTTAGAGCAGCCTCGGGACTTCCAGGTGCCTATAGCCCCAAGAGGCCATTCTTGCAGCCAAGAATAGGCAGAGCACAGCAGCACTTTAGCTATGCCACCTTTTCTCCAAACCCACATTAGCGGCTGTAAATGTAACTCAAGTGCTTTCTCCTGCAGGATTTGACTTTGTTTCTCCAGGGGAGGGACAGATAAGCATCGTGAAGGGGACATAGCTCTTAGCTGGATGCTCTGAGTCTCAGATAGAAGGACCCTGAAACATCCCAAACATCTCTCTTTGAAACTGACGGGGGACTATTCCCATCCACTTAGCGCGGTTTTACGTAGGTCTTACCCTGTGTAATACTTTCGGAGAAGTCCTGAAAAGATTCCGGCCTATTCTTCAGCAAAGCGCTAAGCTGAAGTGCAGGAAGAAGGGAAGTGTTTAGTTAAGCAGAATACTGAGAATCCGCTGCCCCACTTTGCACAAGAGGGACAGCAAAGCCCCTCTATCCCACCAGGGATTTCCTTTCTGTGGAGCAAATTCCACAATGCACAAATCCTCCAGCTTTATGGCCCCTTTGCACGGGCTTCTTTTCACTTTCTGCATCAACAGTGACGATGCTAAAATTACACTGCGTTGCCCGTTTCATGGGAAGAGCTCAGAGTGGTTTACAGATGGCGAATCTGAGGCACGGAGCGGGAGCTAGAACGCAACTCTCCGAATTTGCAGGTGTGTGCTCAGATGAGAACGTGAAAGATCATCTATTCAAGAGATGGTTAAGAGGGGGTTTGATCATGGTCTATAACAGGGGTCGGCAACGTTTGGCACGCGGCTTGCCAGGATAAGCACCCTGGCGGGCCGGGCCAGTTTATTTACCTGCTGACGTGGCAGGTTCGGCCAATCGTGGCCCCCACTGGCCGCAGTTCACCGTCCCGGGCCAATGGGGGCGGCGGGAAGCGGCGCGGGCGAGGGATGTGCTGGCTGCGGCTTCCCGCTGCCCCCATTTGCCAAGGACGGCGAACTGCAGCCAGTGGGGGCCACGATTGGCTGAAACTGCCGCATCAGCAGGTAAATAAACTGGCCCGGCCCGCCAGGAGCTGCGTGCCAAACGTTGCCGATCTCTGGTCTATAAGTTCGTATGCGAGGAGAAGAGTTCCCATGGCAGAGGGTTCTTTAATCTAGCAAACAAAGGCATAATGAGCCCCAATGGTTGGAAGACGAGCCTAGACCAATTCAGACTAATATATGGAACATATTTTTAACTGTGAGGGTAATTAACCATTGGAACAAACTAAGAACAGGTGTGGTGGATTCTCCACCATCACAGTCTTTAAATGAAGACTTGGTGTCTTTCTAAAAGCTCCACTCTAGTTCAGCCAGAAGTTACGGACTTGAAGCAAGAATCACTGAATGAAATCCCCTGGCCCGTGTTACACCGAAGGTCAGACTCAGTGATCATAATGGCTCCGTCTCGCCTTAAAATCTCTGAAGCTATGAAAGGCCTTTTTAAAAACATGCTTCCTCTGGGAAGCTTGCCTGAGATGCCTTGCCCAAAATCTCTGCACACCCTCCCATCCTCCAATGCATTAGTCTGGGTGAACAACTGCGTAACTAGCTTCAAGCCAGGGGCTTTGTCTTCTGTAACAAGCATGTGGTCGGCACTTAATCAAGAATAGGAATAAGGCCATGCATATTAAGGAGACCCCTGCCAGAATGTCGGCTACCCACACCGGGCATAGCCACATACAGCAGATGCTTACTCCTAGCATGTCTGTTGTGGGAGGAGCCGAAAAAACACATTACTACCCCATGTCAGTGAAGAAATGTAGTGCTGCCAGTTGGGTCCATCACTAGCACAACCTCCACAGTTTAATATTATATGACGCTGCTGCAACTCGGGGCTTCAAAGAGGACAGGATTATTGGCTAATTGGATTTCTGTTCTCAATTAGGGCCGAGGGAAAGCCAAATCCAAGGCTGACATAGAAAGCTTTAAACATCTGTAACAACAAGTGGGTAATTTATGACCAATCCATCAAGTAGTTTGTAATCTGAATGCAGGCTTTTACCTCAAGATGCACACTGCCTACCTTTTCCCATATGTGCATGGATTTGTTTCGCAACGTAAAGGAATGCTGAAGTTTTCAAAGTAAACTCTCCATTCCTGCTCCCCCATTACAATTATGAAGATGGTACCTGGGAGGATTTGGGTTTCGAAAAGTGAGCACCAATCTCTTCCTGCTTTGAGATGCAAATTGGACATTTAACGGCAGGCGTGATTATTATATATATATATATATATATATATATATATATATATATTTATTTATTTATTTTGGTGAGCATGGAACTCTCTGCAGCTCAGCTGAGAAGCCTCAGGAAACTCCAATCGGTTTCACCTTCAAATCAAACCAAGATTTGAAACTAACAAGCAGGTGAAATATAAAATTGATGTTGGCCACATGTTGCAAATCAGAGGCTAATTAATCCAGCCAAAGAGTTGGAGTAGATGTTCAAGCATTTCCACATGACATTCAAGTAAACAGCTAACCCTGGAAGCCCTGGGAAAAAAAATTAGGAACTAATTGATATGAATTCAGATATCAGCCATTGGATTTCTCCCATAGTGTCATGACAATACAAACCAGCAAATAGCAGATTTCAGTAACAACATGGCAGGGGAGAAGCAAATCTTTGCAATTTGAGCAGGAGACATCCTGCGGGCAACTCTGTCCTATTATTAGAGGATCTCAAAACACTTAACCAACATTAAGGGCTAAATTTTGGCCTTAAACCACCTTCCTGTAATGGAGGCAGTATGGCACTGCCAGGGAACACACCTGTTGTGCTACAATTAAACAGACTGTGGGTGCACTCCCCTCCATCACCACTGGCTAGTAAGGATGGAGATGCGGCAAAGGCCTTACTACCTCTTTGGGATGGGTAGCGTGTCTAGCAGCACTGGCCAAGGGCCTACAAGCACTACAGCTGTGGTTAGCCCTTGCACGCAAGAATAGCTCCTTGCACCCACACCCCCTTGCACTTGCTGATCATGATCTAACCCTAGTCAGTTAAGACATGCAAGGCCTTTTTACGGTATGTAGGAAACATCGTAACTATTTTGTGGCTATATGGTGTGGGTAACTGTCTTGACAAAATCAATGCAAACAAATCCATCACAAAGGCAGGAACTGAATCGAGGAGTCTAGTCCCTGCAGGGGGCTGGACTAGCTGACGTCTCAAAGTCCCTTCCAGTCCTATGATTCTTACTTACTTACTCATTGAAGACAAAAAGATATTCATCTAACGAAGGCTTTGAAATATCTGGTCATGTGCATGTATCAATCAGCTGGAGAATTTAGATAGAAAAACACTATTGTAACCAAATTGTTCTGTCTTTAAAGAGACATAATCAAGTTAGTTTAGGGTCCTAATGCTTACCATTGCTTTAATTTAATGGGGAAATACCTTCTGGATAAACAGTTTGTAATATTAAAATGAATCATTGCTGAGAAATAAAACAAAAATATAGCCACTGTTTAAGTGTGACATATCAACAAATCATTAGCTAGTGTTCTAGCACTCTGCCTTCTGGCCTTCCAGCAGCAGCTAATGAACAAAAGGAACATAGTCTATCGCCAGGACCTAGTCTGGTCTATGAACAAGGAAATGAAGTAAGAGATGGACAAAATTTGCACACACAAATGGGAAAGTTAGATGAACAGCTGCAGATTTGAGTGTGCAAATGAGAGTGAAAGCAATATTCACCTGCACAAAAACAAGACCGTTTTGAACGCCTCTCTCTTATGTTTTCCAAACGGTGACTTTGGAGCCCCTCAAAAATTCAGCACAATCCTCTCTCTTTTGATAAGGCTGTTCCTTTAGCTACCAGCAGGAGTAGGCTATTATCCGCTGATGGAATAGAAAGGGGAGGGGAATATGACACTTCCTGACATGGTGCTACCTTGATTCAGCAAATAAAGCTGTGTAAACTGCATTAGCACAGCATTACCTTTTACCTTAAGGCAACAGATTACATTGTTTAAATACATCATGTCGACGGAATTAAAATCTTGGTTTACATGCATTTGCATGGCACATTTACATACCCCCTAGGGCTAAATAACACTCCGAGTTAAACCAAAGTAAAGCTAGAGTAACCCTTAGTCTCTAAGGTGCCACAAGTACTCCTGTTCTTTTTTTAGAGTAACCCCAGCAGCTTTCATCAAGCCAGCAGTGTTACTGCAGATTCGGACAGCTAATGATGCTACTCGAGGCTTAGTCGGAGCAGAAATGGTCCCTCGCTATGTTAGACACAAACTATATAGAAATCAGACAATGTAAAGAATTGATCTGCCCGGGTTTGCTCCTGCAAACACACATGCACTCACTGTCAAGTGCTAGAGTATCACTAAGTTGAAATCAGCAAAGAGTCCTGTGGCACCGTATAGACTAACAGCAACTCTCTGTTGCTTTTTACAGACCCAGACTAACACGGCTACCCCTCTGATACTAAGTTGAAAGGAAAGGGCACAAGACGCTGTCCCGGCTTCTGCCTTTGTACCCAGGCTGGCCTCCATCCTATTCCTGCCCTCTCTATGGTCAATGTCAACACAGACAGCAGCAACAGCTTCCCAAAAGGCGGTGGTGAGGGGTGGGGTGAAGCTGTGGCCAAACGCTCAGACGTGAGCATTCAGAAGTGGACTGCCGTGGTGGGGAGTACAGGCCGCATCTTCTCAAAGGAGCTGTTCTTGGTCATCATTTCTCCCCCATGCCCGGAGGCATTTTTCTTCCGCGGTCTTTGGGCTCTCCAAGCAGGCGGCACAAACCAGCTCCCAAAGCCTGTGGCTGAAAAGCCACTAGTGCGAAGTCTGTACACTTCATTTTCCGTGCACTACAGGATGAGGGCAGCTATGCTGATGGCCAGTGTCACAGGCTAGTGGCACGCTGCTGGGCAACCGCACATTATTTATGACACAGGTTCTAATAATTAGCTGCGGCAACTGGGGAACTCCCAGCAATTTCCACCCACTGCGCACACAGGTTTTTCAGCGGTGACTGTCTTTGCTGCCCACAAATATTTTCATGGAGCTGAATCAAAATCGGGCATAGAAACTGCGTGACCAGATTTTTCAGCTGGTAAAAATCATTTAAGACAATGGAAGGAAATCATTTTAGACAATGGACGGTACACCGGCTGAGAAGGGGGGTCTGTGAGATTATTGGTTGGAATATTTTCAAGTGTCCTGGGTTCTTTCCTATTTGAGTAGCCCTTCATTTTTACTTTCCTATATTGTGCAGCTTTACCAGGGATGGGAGGGTTGAAATGCTCCATTTTCGTTTGGCACCGTTGCCACTAAAAAAAAAACAACGAAGCTTGGTTTGTGTGTTAGCCGCATGATTGTGAAAGGAACTCCAGGATCCCTGAGGATTCCAGCCAGTTCTCCCAACTGCCACTGACATGGAAGGGGGGGAAAAGGGTTTCAGAAGTAATGCAAAGAGCAAATCGGGCTGAACCAACAAATGCTGGGGGGTTTCGTGGTGGGGGAGGACCCACAGCCCTCCAAGCAAAGTGGCTCTAGAAAGCTGATGAAGGTTAAGCGTATGATTCCTTAAGACTTGTCTGAGTGTCAGATGTTCAGCATTCAATGCCATTGCCTCCAATTTAAATAATTTTTAAAGAAGTGCAGAGAAAGGTGATGAAAAGGCCTAACGCCGTTCCCTGGTCTGAGAAACACAGCCTACTTGTACACTGTGGGCAATTTTTGCATTTTGGCGAGACATCTCGTGCAGGGTTGTGCTGGAGCCTTTGCTTATTTTTTAAAAGTTTAAGTCACCGGTGAGCCATAAAACGAGAATATACTTTTCCTTTGAGGAAGATTCTGGAGGAGTAGCATCTTTTCAAGAAATGGGGCCTTGCCCACCTCCTTTCATAGGTGGTGTTCTTTCCAAAGCTGGGTACAAACTCAAACATTGGATCGGGAAGCCACTAGGTTCTGTGGCATGGGCCCCTTATCTCCACTTCTCTTTGAAACAGCGTTAAGTCCCTAAACCACCGTTTCAAAGTGTCTGTCACAGTTTGCATCTGCACTATGCTGGCTTTAAACTCTGCTGTGATCGGGCGAGTGGGGGCTAATTCTCACGCAGGCCTCATGTAGCTACTCCATAAGGCCAGAGCAAAGTTTTCAACACAGATCTCAAATGCACGGGAAGTTTGGAGCTGTAGGCCCTGGGATTGGACTTAATGTAGGCAACTTATCAATATTATTATTTTTTTTATTTCTGGATTAGTACCTACGGGCCTGGGAAAGCAATCACTCCAGGATTTAAGACCCTATGTGCTAGGCTCTATTCCCCCACATAATGAAAAGAGAATTCCGGCCCGAAAGACCTTACAACTGCCTTTTCCTTTCCCACAATCTTTAAGACAATTTTTAATTTTGCCAGTGAAAGGGCATTCTTCTTTTAATTCAAAGCCGTGAATTAATCCATCACAAGGCACTGCAAAGAGGCGAACTTCAGAAGTGACCACACACATGAGATGGCAATGAGATCAGGAAACACTCTAAACATTACAATGAAACATTAAAATAGGTTTCTGGAAGGAAAAGCCAACTCTATGTGTAGCATGTACAAATCATGTCTAACAATGCTGGGTTTATCTTCATGATTTCCTCTGTGCTGAAAAGCGAAGTGCCCCCAATCCAGTGCATCCTCATTGACTGGCTTTGGCTGATCCAAAGCCCACTGAAGTCAATGGAAATACTCCCGTTGACTAAAGTGGGGGTTGGATTGGGTCCTGAAAGAACTTTTTTTTTTCCAGTGATGAATGGAATCCATTTTATTCCTGAGTAACCATAATGCTAGCCCTTCAGAAGTGCAGTTTGCATCCTAAAGGGGATGGCTTAGAAACACGAGCATCGGGTTTCAACATACCTACCCTGGCATCCACCCTAGCTTAAGATTCCTGGTAGAGTAGATTGAGCCCTTCAGACTTTCCAAGAGAAATAAACTGAGTTCCATGCAGTTTACTCTATGGAGGCCTTTCAGTGATGCCTGTTTGCTCTGCCTAGACGCTAAAGGTGCCATGGTACATTGTACAAGTCGACAATGCAGAGATCAGCTCAGCACGTGAGCCTCTCCAAAAGGTTAGCAGTCTCCTTCGGTTTTCATTGTGGTTCTTCTCTAATCACCACATTTGATTCTGCATTGCATTATTCTCTGTTATACTCCCGGTTGGCCTCACCCTATTCCATTAAAATCAATGGCAAAACTCACACCGCCGTTGTGCCTTTTCCCTCATTGTGCAGGTAGGGCTCAAGCCTGCAAAGTGCTGGGAGCCCTCAATTCCCAGAGAAGGCAGTACAAGTAGAGGTATTGGCACTCCACAGGGTCAAGCTCATTGACTGTCAGAATGGGAGTTTCCAAAATACTCACCAGTGATCTTACTCTGCTCCCACGGGTATAAATGAATGTACAAGGGCCGGGCAATGGGAGCTTCTTATTGACTTCAGAGTGAGCAGAGTTATGGCCACACTGAGCACTTCTTTGAAAATCCCATCCTAAACCTCCCAGGGCCACATTCTCTATTGCCCTAAACCAGGGGTCGGCAACCTTTCAGAAGTGGTGTGACGAGTCTTCATTTATTCACTCTAATTTAAGGTTTCGTGTGCCAGTAATACATTTGAACATTTTTAGAAGGTCTCTTTCTAGAAGTCTATAATATATAACTAAATTATTGTTGTATGTAAAGTAAATAAGGTTTTTAAAATGTTTAAGAAGCTTCATTTAAAATTAAATTAAAATGCAGAGCCTCCCGGACCAGTGGCCAGGACCCCGGGCAGTGTGAGTGCCACTGAAAATCAGCTCGCGTGCCACCTTTGGCACGTGTGCCATAGGTTACCTACCCCTGCCCTACACCAATGCCCAATTGGCATAAAATACTACCTGTTCGGAATGGTGCACTCATTTTCACTAGTACAAATGATTTTACAATGTACAGACCAATGGAAACTTTGGTGGCTATCTGGTTCACGGATCAATTATTTGTTTGGCAAGCTCACCGGCGTCAAAGTGCACGGTACAATTCTGATGCTACACAATATATGTCCTCTTGCAAATAAAAACATCCCTTAATATAGGCCGTTTGACTAACAGCACAGTGCTAGTACACTTTGAAAACTGTAGCACCCAGCTATCTAGGTAGAACCGCAAAAAGCAGACTCCAAATATTTGTAAATTTTTGGGTCAATATTGAAAAGCTCTGCAGGTTATGTCAAAAAAAAAATCCTCATTTCTTTGGATTGCTCTAGGTTTCTGCTGCCATTGCGTTGGCCTTAATAACCTAAAACAAGAGTGGATTGCCTCTTTTAATTCAGTATTTCCTTGCTCTGATTAATTAATTGATGGATTTTAAGGCCAGAAAGGTCAGTTATGATCATCTAGTCTGACCTTCTGCGTAACATAAGCCATCGAATTTTAATCAAGCCCTTAACTTCTGGTTGAGCTACGGCAGATCTTTTAGAACAACATCTAAATGAACGTCTCTTTTTATCTTTAAAAAAAAGTAGATGAACACATAAAAAGCATCCTTTTGTGATGCTGAACTTCTAGATTTACCCTCTGGAGAGCATGTGTGCATGCTTGTATTGAAAGATAAGTTTAACAATGGTGTGATTTCAATTTTTCTTCCTGCTTATGCAGAGTTACTAATATCCTGATTGGAACCAGATTTGTGAGAATTAGAAGTCGAAATTGGAGCAGTAACTGCTGTGCAGAGGATGTAAAGGGAATAAAATGAATGGGGTATTAACCTTCAACCACTGAATATTAATCAGTGTTTCACAAAAAAGAAAATACAGAGCCTGCCACACTAAATATTTTTAGCACTTATTGACGGGCTTGATTTCCTCTCTCCCTAGGTCCATTTGCTTCCATGGACCAAAAAAAAAGGGACACATAAGCTTTTTAGGGGGAGAAAAAATATTATACATTTTTAAATACTGTATGATGTTTGTGAGTTATGCAGTACGGAACCCCCTGTAACAAACAAAACACCTTATCCCAAAAGAGATCTGTTCAAAGAGTCATTTCTCTAAGCCTCAAGCTAAACAGAAATCTAGACTGGAATACGGTGAAGCCCTCGGAAATGAATGCACGATAAAGAAATAAACGTCCTTAAAAAATAAACTTCCCGTGTGCTGAAAGGTAAAATGCAACTGAAAATAAGCCTAATAAAAGAATTGGCATGTTAAATGAAGATATTTTCTGTGCACCAAGCTGAAGTCTGTTTCATAGTATAGCAGCATCTTCCGAAAACAAAGTCCTGTTAAAGGATTTGCTGGAATAATAAAATCTGGCTTTTCATACACTGATAACTTAAGTCTAGCAACACCCCGATTAGGTAAGTGTTGTCTATTATTATTCACCACAGATGGGGCAAATGAGAAACAGAGGGACTGATATTTAAAGGAATTTAGGCACTTAAAGATTAACATGGGCACCTTCATATGTGCCTAAAAATCCCAATGATTTCAATAGAATCAGGCAGTTAGGTGCTTTTCAAAATTCCAGTAGGCATCCATCTGCTTCTTTAGAGACCAACATACCTTTAAAAATCTGGCCCAGAGACTCTAAAAGTGTCCTCTAGTTTGGTACATCTTAACTTCTGGGTGCTGACTGAAAATACATAGGGCTTTGATTTCCAGAAGTGCGGAACGATTTTAGAGGCCATTTTTTATAATTTAGATCTTAGTGAATTGGCTAAAGTCATATATAGCGAAAAATGGCAGAACTATAAATGGGTCTCAGAAATTCTTGTTCTGTATTTTAACTGCTCAGCAGTACTCCCCATCTCCTACCACTGATAAGTAGGGATAGCTAGGATGGACTTTTTATTGGCTTAAATTTGGGGTGGGCTGTGTTACTTAGATACTCACCTTTCTTGAGATCTGGCCTTAACATCTATGAATGACTCTCTATCTATCTAAAGATAGATTTTTGCTAAATTAATTAAATAAAATCTCATAGTCAGGATAGTTCAAAGAAACTGCAACTCCACATTGTCAGGAACTTATTTCAGGGCTTTCATGACATTGTTTATGAAATCTATTTGCTAAAACAAACACACACACACACACACACACACACACACACACACACAACTAAGGCAGTTTTGACAGCAGCCTAACCCATATTATGTACATTGTTGTATTTTTATTTTAAATGCCTGCCTTGTTAGACCCTTGTGAGAACTGCTGTCTACACAGGGAAACTGAAAGAGGCTGTAGACACTTCTCAGGTGATATCACAGTTTAGTAGCACGCCAATGTTGTGAGTGCTCTGATGCTGTTAGAAAGGCTCATGTTTGACACATTTCAACAATACTTTGATGCCCTGAGTAAGATGCTAAAGAAGGGCAAAGAGGTAAGATTCTGAACAGGCTGGTGAGCATCTTCAACCCCCATCAACTCAGCACCTCGCAAGGGTACCCTGTTCCTTGTAACATTGGGCCCAGAGTGATTTACAAATATTGATCAGTCTTTGCAACCCTCTGTGAGGTGGACAGATGCTATTATGTCCATTTTACAGATGGTTAAACTGAGGCACAGAGTTTAAGTAACTTGCTGTAGTTCACACAAGTCCATGGCCTAGCGGGGAAAAGAATCCATGAGTCCTGACTTCCAGCCCTGTGTTTTAACTATTAGACCACCCTGCTTTCCAGAAACCACTGGCTCCTGGTTACCTGTACATGCACATCAAGGGAAGAATAGATTTCTCATGACCTTGTGAAAGGGGCAATGAAAGAGTCTGCCGGCCATTATTCAGTACAAAATTCATACAGCATAATCATCTCTTGAATTTTTTTTTGTCAGAAAAACAATGAGGTCTAGCATTTGAATGAGGATTCAAATTTCACTGGGGATTAGGAAAACTATCTATCTCAACATTTTCAATGAAAAACATATCCTGTTTTTTTTTTAACTAAGTTATTCCAATAAATTTCATCTCACCATTTTCACACAAACAATGTTTAAAATAACGACACACGCACAAGTGGAAAACTACAGAGGCTTCTCTTTTGCCTATTCTCTCCCACAAAATTTGGCACAGCAAGACTCTGACGCTCCAAACTATAAAGCCAGATGGCCTTTGAAATCCCTTTTCAGCAGAGACAACGATGCCCCTCTCTCACAGACTCTGCTGCCCTTCTCCTTAATGCATCTTTGCAAGACAGAATTAATTTGCTTTCATTAACTCCTTATCAAGTTACCTGGTTTTGAGTCCATGCTCAAAATGTATTTAAAAAAAAAAACAGCGGTAGGTTTTCAGGAAATAGCAAGTTCTTTTTCACTAAGATAGAAATCATTTGGCAAGCAACAGTGAAATACTTCTGGTTTCCAGTAGAAGAGGGGGGAAGGAAGTTTTAAAAGAAAAATCAAACCTTACATTTGAAAACTCCTCTGTTTGAAGCCGATTTTTTCAAGTACTATCATGGTTTGTCCCCAAGAAGGTAGGTGATATCCTGGCCGTGTGTTTATGAAATGAAGTGATTAAGAGAGGGGACTTTAAAGTCCCACATGTAATAATGACGGATGTTTAGATAGCATCCTGTAGCCAGAGATCCTAGGCACTGGTTCAGCAAGCACTTAAGTACATGCTTATCTTTGACTTCTGTGGATCTTAAGTATGTGTATAAGAGCTTTGCTGAACAGGGATAGATTTAAGCACATGCTTAAGTACTTTTCTGAATAGAAGCCCTCAACAAACTGATTATGTACAAAAAACTATGGATCTGAGTTATCCTACTGCAGCATAAAACTGAAGCAAAGTGATCGTGAATCAGGCCCACTATACCTGGGGATCAATTTGACTCATTTCTGTAACGCAGCCACTTCATGGACAGACGGTAGCTGCTTTTACACTACAGAGCAAGGAACATCCTTTTTCTAGGTTATTGCTACTTATCAAACGACTCAGAACGGGTGTCACAGGAGGGCTGACGAGAGACCAAGGGGGTAGCTACGTCCTTTAGGAATTTGTACACACATGGGCCGATCTGGATTTTCTGGCCTTATACAAATTGAAATGGCAATGTTCTGCTCCTTTATTCCCTGCTTTCAGGAGATTGTCCTTCACTTGGCTTTTTTTACTCAGAAGCAGGACTGCATTCTAATTAGTTTGCATTTAGAGGCTGCATAATGGTAACGTGATCCCTACTCTAACCTTTATCATCTGTTTCCCATCTTCAAAGCTGCACAATCCTCTTAACTCCTGGGGCACAGGAGCAGTTTTTAGACTTGCTGCTTTGCTGAGCGCAGTATTGAAACAGGAGGAGGCAAAGGTACCATTCTCGCTTGGGGAGGGCGTCGCCCTCTTTCTGATACACGTACCTGGGAAGATGCAGGCGACTACCTCTGAGATAGGTTCCCATGTATCGCACAATGGCTGAGTTCATTTAAGGCACAGTGATTTGGTAAGGTTTGTCCCCTGCTGAGCAACTCCAGTGGTTTCTCGGTGCTTAGTTGTACTGACAGTAGTGCAAGAGATGTCTATTGGGTTGAACATTTGCTTGACTCCGGACCAATAGTAGTTTGTTTAGGGATGGCGCAAGGAAAGGGCTGCTAAGACTGTCTGCTGTAGGTGGTTTGAGTTAATGTCAGGTGGTGTTTAGTCTAGATTAATGCACCACATGCTAAGGTGATGGGCATACCAGTGCATAAATGCATGCATTACAATAGATGGGTATTTTCAAAAGTTCTCACTAGTGCTAACTCTTCTCCCATTGAAGCCAATTGAAGCCAATGGTAGAATTCCCAGCGCGTTTCTGAAAATCCCACCCTAAATGTTTTGGATTTCTTTAAATCATAATAAATAACATCTTGTAGCAGTGAGTACCACTGGTTCTATTCCATTCTGTTTGTTTACATAGCCCCTTTGATCCAAAGGTTAATTGTAGGCTACTATAAAAAGCTTTTCTTCTTACACATTTTAAATCCGTTGCTTTTTATTTCCACCACGTGCTGCTAACTCTGGAATATCCTGGGGAATATTTCTCTCAGCAGAGCAGGGGGAGTCATCCTGAATCATTCCTCTAACGTGTTGGCCTCCGAAGAGGAGGGGAGGAGGAACCTCCTTTGAACTCTTCCCTGTGATTCATTTCCAGGCCCTTCCTGTCCCTTCCCACAAGCTGACCTGACCTCCACTCCTTTCTACCTCAGATGCAGGGAAGACCAAGTGACCTTCCAAAATCCTGAGTCAGGGAGTAAATCTCTCCCCCGCAGCTGACTGTCCTGGAGAGACAGGACCCAATTCTCCTTTTACTCCTGGTGGATATACACCAGTGCAATTTTGTTGACTTAAATGTAGTTCTTCCTGATTTACACCAGAAAAGAGGACGTAAGTAAGAGAAAGATCAAGCTCTTAGATAAACATCCTTTTTTTCCCTATGAATCATTTTTACTCCGACCTAGAGACCTTATATATTCTATTCTGGCCTTTTAAAATAAACGTCCTAGATAAAACCCTCCTTAGATGCTGAACAAGATGTGAGTTGAACAGGAAAAATCACCCTGAAGTCTGTAGTAAATATCATCTGCTCAAACCACCGTGCTAGACTCGGATATAAAGGGGTAGCGAGATGTCCCGCTTCATCCTTTCAAATAACCTCTCTCTCAAAAAGGTTTATTAGGATCTCTTTCAGCAATAATGTCGGGAAGTTTTGTCAGCAGCAGATGATTATAGTAGTAAAATGCACTCCAAACAAAACGAGAGGCTTGTTTGTTGGAACACTAGAGTCTCTGCTGCCTTGCTCTGATAATAGAAGAGTGCCAGCTAGATTTTTTTTAAATGTTTTCTTTCTTTCTTTTCAAACATAACGTGTTGCTTTTTTACTCATTGTTCTGTAGACACCGTTCAGCATTTTACAAAAACAAAACAAAAATCCTTTAGGTGTGCGATGATTAAAGTTTTCTAGGTCTGGACGTTTTAAAATCGGAAACATATGTTTAAAATAAATTCTGCTGGCTGAGGGCCACAGCTCTTTACATCCAAAGGGCTGCTGCATTAAAAGTATCCTCAGTTAGCATGAAGAGAAGAGAGTGCACGCTTCAGCGGGTCCTCCTGTCATTCTGATACTGCCAATGCAATTCCTATAGCATGCATTGCTATATACTCTGTGCTGGCTCCAGCCATTCTCAAACAGGGGTCCACGAGGGTATGCCAGGGGGTCTGTGAGTCATGTCCGCTGATTAACTCCTCCCCCTCCCTCCCCACGCCTCCTGCACACTGCTGAACAGCTGCTCCATGGTGTGCGGAGGTGCTGGGAGAGACGGAGAGGAGCAAGGACAGGGACCGCTCGGGGGAGGGGGTGGAAAGAGGCGAGGAAGAGGAGGGGCAGGGATGGAGCAGGGGCTGGAAGAGGTGAGGCGGGGTGGGGCTTTGGGGGAAGGGATGGAGTTGGGGGCAGGTTCTGGGGCTGGGCAGGAGGTTGAGCACCCCCAGGGAAAATTAGAAGCTGGCGTGGGGGGGTCCGTGAAAAATTTTAAATCAAAATGGGGTCCTCGGGTTGGTAAAGTTTGAGAACTGCTCTCATAACCAATTTCTTGAACAGCCTGGGTGATTTTCTTTGTATTCGCTGTTCATCCACCTCCTAAACTGGAGGCAAAGTTAGACAATGCAAGATCCTCTCTACCACTGAGGGCCCAATCCAGCTCCCGCCGACATCTAGAGCCAAACTCAGACTACACTGAGGATCTGGCCAAGCCCATTGACTTCCATGAGCGCTAGATCAGGGCCCTGAAGTGGGGCCGACACAGGTCAGGAGCAAGGGTCCATTTAATCTTCAGAGCACAATGGGCGCTCGTTAAAAATTCCAGCCTGGGCACGTCTATATTGCACAGTGATTTCCACATCCCGAAGGGGCAGTGGGCTGTGTCTTTTGCACAGCCTCCTTGGTCTGAACACGCAGGAAAGTGAGTGCTGATTCCCACTCTCCAGAACAGATGGATGTCCCGGCTCCTGCCCCTGGCTCTGCGCCGAACTATCACCACTCTGTTCCTTTTGCCTCCCGCCGCCTCTCCCACCCAAAACACACCTGGGAGTTTTGCACTTGACTCTGAAGCAGCCATCATAAGTCTCAGATGACTGCGAGATCAGATGTCAGATGAGATGGGCCGTTGCTCTGCTGAATTGGGGTAATTCAGATGTGGCTGTACAACATGGGACGGCAAAAAGCAGAAGCAGCATTTACTTTGGGAAGGAACTGAATGAAAGTAACACATCACAATTAGCCACATTTCCTCTTTCTTTTGACACCCAGTGTGTCCTCTCTGGCTTCCTAGAAAATTAATATAAAGGCATTTTTGACCCCTTACATTTCCTCACTCTGCAAGAAATGTGACCTAATTAGAAACACTTGTTTGATCAGCATCATCTAATGATATTTTTCCTCTCACTTGCCTTCCCTCTATCTGCAGGACATGAAGGCCAAGATTCCCAAAAGTATCTAAGTGACTTAAGGGCACAAATCCCATTAACTTTCATTGTGATTTATGCTCCTAAGTCATGCGGGAACTTTGGAAAAGCTCACCTGCAGTGCATCTACAAGGGTTAGTTGAACTAAACGGCTGTTTTCCTGATTTCTCCTTGATATGTTTTGTTCTTTCTTCCCTGTTGGGTCAATGCGTTCAAGACCAAGAGGCAGCAAGAACCTGTGTGCAGAAGGGATCGTTTTGCTGCAAACGTTTATTTTAAACCTTTGCAATGACCTTTGCATCAGCTCCCAAATATCCAATTCCACAGCACGTTAGCCTCTCTGATGATGAGCCATTCAGTGAAACTGAAAGGCAAAACATTTAAAACGAATAAAAGGAAACACATTTTTAAAAAAACCACAACAAACAAATTAGGCTGTGGAACTCATTGCCACAAGCTATGAGATCTTTAGCTGAGTCTCTGACTTTAGCAAGATTAAAATGAACAAAAAGAACATCCAGAATTATGAGAGTGAACACCTTTAAAAGGTGAGCGTTTTGAACAGAATATAAGCCCTCTTGCTCCAGAGCATAAGCCAACCTCTAGCCAATAGGAGTAAGGAAGAAACTTTCTCTGTGGGAGGATATTTCACATAAGCATCTGATAAAAATCACTGTCAGAGACTGGATGCTGGACTAGCTATAGAATAGAGCAGTTTTCATTGGTTAGAGTTTCTGGGGCTACCGGATAGTGTCCCAAAGAAGTTATCATGCAATTTATTTTCTTCTCCATTCCCTGTTTTTCTTCTGGTGTTTTAGTTGTATTGTCATTATCAGCAAAAGAACCATCTAGGTCAGAAATATGGATTTATGGGCCTAACTGGTGGGGAGAAAATCCTGAAATAATTGCATTGCAATGCTTGTTAGAAGCTGCATTACATTGAATAATATTCTTCCTCCTACATAAATTTATAGGATTTTTAACTCTTCCCTTTTTATAGGTGGGTTTCTGAAATCTATTTTATTAGGGGAAAAAGATTTGAGTGTGTTAGGCAAAGTGCCAGTAGCCATGGCAACCTAGAATTTTTCCATCTTCATTACAAGCTCAAGTAAAACCTTCATATAAAATCTAAATGAAAGGGTACATTATAAGTCAATTTTCAAATGTTTGCCTGGAAGTAAAAATTTGGACTGCATCCTTTTTTTCTGCAGAACATTCTGGTTCTACGCAGAACACATTTTTAAGGTGAGATATTTATTTTTGCCTTCACATTTTATTCAGTTTTCTCTGCAGAGTGTGTTGGCTAGTTGTTAGACCAAGGTAACCAGACTCCTGGATTCCAATCCCAGCTCTGACCTGCTGTCTGACCTGGGCAAGCGATTTAATCTCTACACACCTTTGTTCACTTGTCTGTACAATAATGATGACAATAGTTATATACGGTATCTCACAGGGGGGTTGCAATGATCAGCTAATTAGCAAAGTGCTTTGAGATCTTCCAACTAAAGGAGTGATAAGTGTGCTAAGAGCTCCTGGTCTCTTGATTATATTTCCTCCTTCTACCTAAAAATCATACCAAAAGGCTAAGGAGATGTGTGGGTTAGAGAACAGTATGAAGTGTCTGTTTTCTTTTCAAATAATTGATTATCTGAGAGCCTGAGGAGGAAAAATAAGGCTGTTTGTTTGGTTAAGACACTGATGCAATGTTATTCTAGTAGAGATTCATTATACATAAAAATGTTCAGGTGCCATTTAAATGGATTAATTCCAACATTGTTTCATCTTAAAGTGCTTCCAGTCAAGAGAGGAGACAAATTTGTAGCAGCACTTCATTTCCAGCCACATAGACTGGACAACAGGGATCATTTCAAGGAGTTCCTGCTTCGTCATTCACCTCTGAGATATGCTGCTCCGTAGCTTCTCGGAGTTTAAACCAGGATGAGGCATCCCACCTCAGCTCTCCGGCTGCCCCTCCCTGCCTGTTCAAGGCATTCAGAACCACGGGTTTAGGGCTGTGTTTTATCCTCTACTGCAGCGTCCCTGGGGAAAGGCACAGGGTCTCTGTACGGTCAGTGCTTCAAAATGAAATCACAACCAAGCTCAAAACTGCAGATCCAAACACGCCTAGACATACTATCTCAGACACACCTCAAGGCAGGAGCCTTGCCCAGAAATCACTCTGTATTTATAAAAAGCAACAGAGGGTCCTGTGGCACCTTTAAGACTAACAGAAGTATTGGAGCATAAGCTTTCGTGGGTGAATGCCCACTTCATCAGATGCAAGTAATGGAAATTTCCAGAGGCAGGTATAAATCAGTATGGCGATAACAAGGTTAGTTCAATCAGGGAGGGTGAGATGCTCCGCTAGCAGTTGAGGTGTGAACACCAAGGGAGGAGAAACTGCTTCTGTAATTGGATAGCCATTCACAGTCTTTGTTTAATCCTGATCTGATGGTGTCAAATTTGCAAATGAACTGGAGCTCAGCAGTTTTTCTTTGGAGTCTGGTCCTGAAGTTTTTTTGCTGTAAGATGGCTACCTTTACATCTGGTATTGTGTGGCCAGGGAGGTTGAAGTATTCTCCTGTATTTATAGTTTCTGAAGCCTCATGGGTGTCCAAACACTGAGGATGAAACGTGCAAATGGGACTTTCTAACTCGTGCGCATAAATCCTGTTTGCACATACAAAACGGTGGGCTGATTTTCCAAACGTAGCCCTTCATCTGGAAACGCATCGGCTCCATCACGTTAGTGTTGTAAGGGCCAGAGCATAAGAGATTGTGCAATGATATACTGGTATGCCAGATTGGAACCTCACAGCAATGGTGAGAGCACATGGAGGCATTGTGGGCCCTTCCTCCTGGAGTTCCCTGGGAATCGTTGTCAGGCAGGGACCGGGCACAATCTGGCCTTTATGCTTTTCTTTGCAGTAAATTTCATCCTTCCTGGTGTTCATGGAAAATATTTTGCAGCTCCACCATTAGGATGAAAGGAAACCCCACTCCTGTTGTATCTGATTTCCCTTCTGCCCTGTTACGGTTAAAGCTACAACCTGCTGCCTTCTAATATTGTACATTTCGGGGGGGAGACGGATTAAAAATGGCAGGGGGCTCTTTCTTTTTTTTTGATACATCCTTCCTTCCGCCCCTCGCAATCAATTAGTGGGCAAAGACTTCCGAAAAGCTCTTTCCTCCCTAACCTTTCACAGACTGTAGCGATAATGACTCTGGAGAGCTCGAGCTGGGCCTTTGCGTGGGGTTTGTTACCCTCCTAGGGCAATGTCAGGCGACCTCCATCACTTCCTCCTCTTCCTGTCCTACTCCTGCAGCTCAGATAGTCTCAGGAAAGAGGAGGGGGCTGCTGGGGGAAGGGATAATGTTCTCAAATTGGCTTGATGCCACCAGATAATGTTTCCTCTCTGGTGTCATTGCTGCAGTCAGAGGTAAGAGATTATATAGGCCCATTCTTTTTCCTGCTAATAAACAATAATTATGCATACCTGGAGTCAAGAAGCGGGGGAGACAGCTCGCTGTTTTTAATTTACATTCTCTTTGTCCCTCTGTCGAGTCAAACCACTTCTCGGAACCCAACCTCCATACTGCAGCAGCTCCGTCCCCCCCAAAAAACACATGGCTTATAATTATGGTGTTACTTATTTTGCCAGCATTCCATGATTCTCCTTTCTGCCCCTCAGCCTTCTCAGAGAGATAGATACGTCTCTATGTATAGACGTGGGATCCCACTGTCCGCTTTTGCTTGGCACCTGGTCCCCGTTTTACAGCCAGTTTGTTTGTGACGGCTGTATCATGGTTAGGTGATGCTTCAGTCTAAAGTATCAGGGGGTAGCCGTGTTAGTCAGTATCCACAAAAACAACAAGGAGTCCGGTGGCACCTTAAAGACTAACAGATTTATTTGGGCATAAGCGTTCACGGGTAAAAAACCTGACTTCTTCAGATGCACTTCTGAAGAAGTGAAGTTTTTTACCCACGAAAGCTTATGCCCAAATAAATCTGTTAGTCTTTAAAATGCCACCGGACTCCTTGTTGTTTCAGTCTCAAGTGTTTCTGTTTTGTGGTGCATGCCTCGTGGGTGTGTGCGTGAGAGAAAGAAAGGATCGGGTTCTGGGAAGGATTTCTTAGAAGCAGGCAGAATTTGTGCAATGCTTCCACGCAATGCTGCCAATTGACCCCTAATCCTGGCGGGCATCATCTCCTGCTCCTCCAGCCTGGGGACGCCCACAAAGCTCGGCTCAAGCGCCACAACCACTTCCCACTCTCCCAGTCCTATGGCTGACACACACACACACCTCTGCCAAACCACCTGAGCCCGGATCTGCAATGACCCCTGCTATTCCAGGGCCAGAGTCACTCCTGCACAAAGCTTGTCACGGGTGTGCCATTCCAGTGGTTTACTGACGCAGGCCAGTGTCTACTAGGAAGTGACCTCCACGCTCATTTTCGCTTGTGACCTCCTCAGGATGTACTGATTGACTCCCCATTCGCCTTCCCACTATGCCAAAGTTCTACTATTTTAACTACGCACACAGCTCTCCTGGCATATCTGCCTCTCACATACAGATCTGTGAGAAAAGGAAGCGAACCTATAAATAGCGGTTCACACCGTTCTGTGGCTGTTGTGCGCAATTCGGCATTTCAGTTGGCAGGGATTCAATTAAACCCACTTTTTTATTTCTCTTCGTGGTGGGGTTCATGCCCTGTGAGTTTTGGTTTGTGGTTTAGGTTCAAACTAAGCCCTCTCCCCCAAAAGAAATCCTTCAATGCAGAATTCAGCCTAAACTTCCAATCTGTGTCCTCTTTTCAAGCGAAAGATGGGGGGGATTCAGCCCTGGGGTCACTGAAAATTCAGCCCCGGTTCAGTAGCAACCTTGGCCTCGATCTTCAAAGGTATTTCAGTGCATAACTCCCATCAGTGGGAGTTAATAGGGCTCCATGTGTCTTGTAGGATCAGGCCTCCTGTCTCCATTTCTGGGTTTAGGTGTTTGGCGTGTGTCTGTCTGCTGCGTGTCCGGGCAGAGAGATCTGGAAGGACTCAGACTTTTGATTAACTATTTGGAAACTAAGTCTTACTCTTCTCTCGCTCTCTGTTTAAGCCAACTCCATGACTTCCATTCCAATAAACCATTTCCCTTTGGACAATGTGTCTCCTTGTTCATTTCTCTTTGGTAGCTGTGACAATGTTTCAAAGCTCTCTTGACAGGAGGCAAAGTGGCCTAATACATGAGAATACTGATTTCTGCCTTTCCCTTCTCCTTTAGAAAGCTACTAAAATTTCCAAATTTCTAAGTTTTGGTTCAGCAAAAGTCACTCACTCTGTCTTAGCTGTGTTTGTGTCTCACCTTTATTTTAGCATCATCCATCATTCTGATTCCAGAGATTCCATCTTATCAACATAATCAAAAGGCCAAAATTCTCAGTCCTAGATGGGCATTAATAAATACAAGACGAATCCATCCAGGGGCTTAATTCTGCCTAAGACAGAGATAAGGGCTGTTAGTTATTAGATCTTCTTATTAAACCTTAACTTGGGACAGTGAATCATTCACTAAATAGTCTTTAAGTTTCTAGACCCTTTTTTCCTTTTCAAAGCCTCATGAAATCTCATCTCTGACCACTAGAAGGAGAAGAGAAAGTCAAAAGATAAGCGGAGGACACAATTCCCACTCCCCCCACTCCCTCCCTCACCTAAAATCTAATAAAGATGATTAAGTTACATGTCTTTTCCTCCCATTGAAATCACCGCACACTGCTCAAATATTAGGACTCAGGAAATAAAGCACGACAACTTCCCTCATGAAACCTTAGAAGGCAGAGCAGGGGGCAAGGGCTACAGGCCTGCAAGACTGGGCTGGTCTAATTAAGAAATCACCCTGCTGAGCAGAACCTAATCTAAATAAAATAGAAAAAGGAACCTAGTTCAAACCTCTGCCTCCCTTCCTTCCCTCCTCCCCCCCAGCATGCCTGCCCCAGCCCACCTCACCCCCATCCAAAACCCATCCAAGTCACAGTGCATTTTTCTCCTCTGGAGTTTCTTGGAGGGTAAGGTTGGCTCACACAGAGCTCTGTGTGTGCTTAGGGTGGCCAACTTCCAAAGGAAAAATCCACCAGCCATGTATGGCAGGAGACTGCTGTTTCTTTATTGGCGATTTTTTAAAATGCTACTTGGCCTGCTGTTTGCTAAGAAAAACTCTGGTGTCTCAATTGTTGGTAGGTAGGGCTGGTTGAAACGGGTTTTGGGTGGAAAATCAGGAGTTTCCATTAAATGACATTTTTCACTAAGTGTCCTTTTCCCACTGAAAATTTTGATTCTTTGTAAAAAAAAAAAAAGAAAGAAAAAAACCTTTTTTTTTTAAATTTGACTGAATACCAAAATATTTCCTCCAAACCCTGAAATAGATTGATTCAACCAGCCTGTCCAGGTATCTCCTGGGAGTTGTAGTCTGGTGTTCTCATGTTCCCATTCCCCTCTATGGACCAGACTCCCCAGTTGGACTACACGCCCATGTATGCAGTGTAGTTGTAGCTGGGTTGGTCCCAGGATATTAGAGAGACAATATCTTTTATTGGACCAACTTTTGTTGGTGAGAGAGAGAAGCTTTTGAGCCACAGACGTTGGTCCAATAAAAGATATTACCTCACCCACCTTGTCTTTCTACATCTCCCATGATTCATCATGGCCAGAGACTCCTATAATGAAAGTGCTTTCCCTCACTATGGTACACCATGGGAAATGTAGTCTTTCTGGGGCACAGGCTATAGAGGAGAATGGGAGCATGAGGCACCCATTTGAGGCCAACTACAACTCCCATGAGACATGGCGGCAGTATTCAAATTGAAGCATCTTGGTTTTTGACTGACATATTTAGGTTTTTGATTTTTCAGTGAAAAATCAAAATTTTCTGCGGAAAAAAGCCCGTTTTCTGACCACCTCTGACTGTTGACAAATTACCTGGATATAGGCTTGAGAAGCCAATCTTTTCAAAAGTGAAGAGTGATTTTAGGTGCCCAATTTGAACTGCTGTCAAGGGGCCTGATTTTTATCAGGAACATGCCGAGCACCTTTTGAAAATCAGGCACATTTAAAGGGTCTCAAACCGGGCACTCAAAATCACTGGTTACTTTTGTAAAGCTTGGCCCAAAACAACTTGGAAAATCCATGGGAGATGGATTTGAGCCTTCCTCCCCCACCACCACCACACGAAAAATTTTTACAAAATTTAAATTTAAAAATTTTAGGGTTGGGAGTTGTTTTTTTCTGCTTCTTAATTATATTAGAAGGATCAGGAAGGCCAAGTACGGCCGTCCCTGTTTTTGTTGGAGCACTCATGGGAGGTTTCAGATGCAGACTGAGGTACCTCAAACCCTCAAGTGAAGTGGGGGTGGCATCACATCTTTAACAGATATTTTCTTCCAACTGTTTTCAAGGTGTTTGAGTTAAATGGCTGTTAATAAAATGGTGCAAGAATACGTGAGCGCTGGACTGACTTGGGCTACGCCTGGGCCAACAGTTACTCCCATGCCAAAGACCCTGATACTGTAACTTGTATGTATAACTCTAGGTATATATCCACCCCATTGTACTTTTTAAAAACCTACTTGGCTGATTAAGAGGGAAATTGTTGCAATTTGAGGGAAACATGGCCAGACCTGAAAAGCAGAGCAAACAATATATATTTTTACTTATTAATAATTCCTGACAGATTATTATTAAAGGTGATTTTGCCTTCAGTGGAGCTAGGCCAATTAATACCAGCTGAGGACTGTTGGGGATCTTTTACAGACATAATTAAAGATCCTAACATCCCTGAGAAGTTTGCATTCGTATCCATCCACTACAGTTTTGGCCCACGTCAGGGGGTAACGCAGGAGTCAGGATGAAAGACAAATCTATAATCCAGAAAACTCCCTTTCTCCTTCCCAGCCACAATTTGCTAGAAGCTGATTCTAGTAATCTATAGGACACTGCCAAGTTCCTAAAGATTCCTTGCCACTGATGTGGCCCAAAAGGACCAGCCTGACTCCTGTTATCGCTCTTTATTAATAATTATTAATTATTATTATTATTACCTAATTAGGTTGTCATTCAAAGAATATAACAGACTCCCCAGTTACTCACAGATGAGAGAGCTGCAGAAGGGCAGACGTGTCCACAAGATTGGGATGTCAGCACGAGTTCATTACCCTGCCTGAGTTGGATATTACATCTGTGATCGTGATGAAACAGAAGCAGACAAAATCTCAGGGGAATGGGAACGTCACAAGCAGCATTTCCAGGCTGAAGCCTAAAAGAGATGTCATCGTAACTTCAGAACCAAACCTTCAGAGCCTGGGGCTCTCACCGGACTGATTTTCACACTGTGGGACTCTACTGTCACAGATTATATTAAGTGGAGAAAAAGGCGAAGAATCTACTTTGACTGAGAGGATCGCCTGAAATAATAAGATGGACAAAGCCCACCTCATCACACCCCATCCTGGCCTCTAGACACACACACACACACACACACACACCCCACTTGCTCT
This sequence comes from Trachemys scripta elegans, assembly GCF_013100865.1. Lineage (NCBI taxonomy): Eukaryota > Metazoa > Chordata > Testudines > Emydidae > Trachemys > Trachemys scripta. The sequence goes on from NC_048311.1 coordinate 30,886,652, forward strand.
CCCAAATACCCTTTGTAACCTTATACTTGCTCCTAAGATCCCCAAAGAGCAGTGCACACTCCCAGACTGACTGCCATTTCATTTTCTTCTGAAACAGTAAAACCGTTTCACTATAACTTAGCTGAAGCATTAACACTCTGGTTTCAGTTTCTTTTATGATAGCCTAGGGCAACTGCCAATTAGGGTCCCCCTAGCCACCCCTGCCCCCTCAGTAGCAACTCCCTGAACTGTCTCATAGTGCAACCCAGACACATAACTCTCCTGTTCTCTGATGAAAAAAATATAAAATAATAATAAACACACCATAGAAAAGATTATTGGCGTTATTTGCCAACAGAAAATGGCAACGAGCCAATCTCTGTTCTCAAATCCATCCTCCTCACCCAGCATCACCACCCTTCCCCAAGCCGTTTCAACCACCATCATTTCTTAAAGTGAAATACACATGATTTTGCACATTGCAGGAATTGTCATAATACGGTTGTTTCAGGCTACCATGTTTGCTCTTAAATGTGTTCCGTTGCAGACAGGAAGGATGTCTGAGGGGATAGGGCAATGGACTTGGACTCAGAAGACCTTATCGTCAATTCCTGCCTCAGCCAGACGCTTCCTTTATGACCTTGGACAAGTCATAGTGACTGATCCTGTGCCTCGGTTTCCCATCTGTAAAATAAGGATGCTACATTTTTACCTCACAGGGGTATGTGACGATGAAATCCATTATCGACTGTAAGGTGCTCACGTACTATAGTGATGATGGCCATACATGGACCTATACAGATACATAAAACCTACCAAATTGTTTACTATTCTTATCTCCCCAGCGTGAAGGCGCTGAATCTTGTAAGTGCCAGCAATCAGTAAAAGCCAGGCATAATGCATTGGATGCAGCTGACAACTGCATTATCCACTGGCATTTGCATGAGATATTATCATTTATCATCTGTGTAGTGCATGAGAAATGGTAGTGCATTATAATCAGTGAACAGCGCCAAACATATAACATGTTCCTGCCTTGAAGAGCTTAAAATATATTTTAAATATGAGCACAAGGACAGAATACTGCTTGGCTTTCCACACACACAGTGTTCAATCAGATACCATGTTAGAATAAGGGGGAAACATCCTTTTCAATATCTTCTGATTGGTTTTTAGTACGGCTGCCTGGAACATTCCCCCCAAACATTTTTTTCAATGATAAAACTATATTATTCCCTCAACTCTATTTTTTCACTACCAAAGTTTTCTCCATTCTGTTGCTCGGAATAGCCGTTTTAGAGAGGCTCTCGCTTTTCAATGTGTTACATGCCCAGGAGATTTAAATCACTATAACTTATATCACTATTGCACATGTAATTCCCTACACACTTTCTCTCTGTTGCAGGGACTCCAAATCTTTTGTAATCAAATCATTAATTAATGAAGCCTTTCATCATCATCCCATATTATCCTTATACCTGAGGGGAAACTGAGACAGAAAGGAAAGTTAAGTGACTTGCCCAGTTAAAATTGAACAGGAAGCCTGTTGCATAGACAGGAATAGAACCTGGGTATTTTGTCTCTGAGTGCTGTGCTTTAACCACTAGGCAATGCTTGCATATATGGGCATATTAACCCCTTTATTTCTCATATGGTGGCATATATTCCCAACCATTATAAACTGACTTCATACTGCTCTGATGGACAACACTAAGCTCCACTTATGTCACTGACATCATTTACATAGTAACTAGTACTCTTCTAAGGAAGAAAAAAGAGACGGGAAAGACAAGAAGAAAAGCTAAAAAGAAAAGAATAGAACTGGTGAAACAAAACCAAAGCGGTGGTGTGGATGGCTCAATACACTCTCACTCGGAAACATATACATGCCCACAAATCTGTACATCAAACCACTAGAATAAACAGACAGATTCCATCTATGAACAACACAAACACTAGCATCTGAAGAAGTGAGGTTTTTTACCCACGAAAGCTTATGCCCAAATAAATCTGTTAGTCTTTAAGGTGCCACCGGACTCCTTGTTGTTTTTTACAAGCATTAGAATAGATCAGTATATGAATGCTAGAGAGAGGGAGAGGGAGAGAGAGAGAATGTTTATTCCCTCATATGCATATATATGTGTAAATATCACACACACATACACATGTTGTGCATTATCCACACAGATAATACTTTGCTCAACTCTTTCATGAGCTTACTGAATTGGTAACTGAATTTAAACAATGGGTTTAAACTGCAGCAAGGGAGGTCTAGGTTGGACATTAGGAAAAAGTTCCTAACTGTCAGGGTGGTTAAACACTGGAACAAATTGCCTAGGGAGGTGGTGGAATCTCCGTCTCTGGAGATATTTAAGAGTAGGTTAGATAAATGTCTTTCAGGGATGGTCTAGACAGTATTTGGTCCTGCCATGTGGGCAGGGGACTGGACTCAATGACCTCTCGAGGTCCCTTCCAGTCCTATAATCTATGAATCTATGAATCTTAGTCAGGCTTCTGGAAATGAGTCAAAATGTTAAGAGAAAATGGAGAGGGGGAATAAAACCCACTAAGGACATGAAAGCATACGGTAATAACCTGGGAAACACTCAGCCCAATAAACATCTCTCAGCCACGGCCTATTTTGACTCAATTCACAAAAGCTGTGCTTAAACACAGTGTTTGGCCAATCGCGTCGGGCATGGATGTGCAGAAAAAAAGGTGGATCCTGGGTCCTTTGTTGCTAAGGGCGCTCGAGGCTAATTATTCTCCTTACCTGCCAGTTCTTTAAGCCCTCCCGATACCAGCAGATGTCCTGATTTGATTCCCATTTCACCGATCCTGAAGCAAGTTGATGGGGGCAGAGGGCAATGGAAGAGGCTCTCGATAGTTTGACACTCTAGATCCAGGCCGGGAAGAGAAGAAAGGAATTTATTATTACACATTTTAAACATGGAGCCACTCCAAATTTTCATACCAGTTATTTTCATCCTCTTCAATAAATGGTAGTTTGGTACCTGGACGTCATCTGCAAGTAAGCGGCAATGTAATCTCTCTGGAATAGCAGGATACCATCACACGGAGCATTTTCTCTGGCTTTCAAAGGCAGACTCAACTGAAGCCATCTGACTGCAGCTGCTGAATTCAGACCCGGCATCACCATCAACCGAGAGAGCCCAGACACGTGTTGCAGCTAGGTGCATAAACAGTAATTGCACATTTTCCACTGGGCAGCTTCTTAACTAGCTCATAGAGCCCACATGACTTAAGATATTTAGGACAAGGACACGTTATCAAAATCCAGGCTCCCAAAGAAAGTGCCAGCTTTACCACCCCACCCCACGCCCCTCCCCACCCCATTGCTCTGTCCGACACCACGTTTACGGTTTGTTTTCTGGTCTGGAAAACACAAAGCTCTGCTAACACTGCAGAGGCAGAGGTACCACCGAGCCAAGAGCGTGGGACCAGGTCCCCAGCCAGCCTCCAATGTTGCAAGCAGCGACAACGATCGGTGAGCAGGTCTGGTTGCTGCTGCCAGCAATTAAATGAGGCTGTAGTGTCCACCAATCTGATCTTTTATAGGGCTTCGTTTATTAGCCGGGTGCCCCTATTTCATAAGGCAGCGTTAGCTAGACTGTGCACACAGGAATGATGAAGATGATGACTATTAGCAGGAGCCCAAGGACACCTTTTCTTAAGCCTCATTCATAGCGGCTGACATGGTAAAACAGCCCAGCAATTGTTCTCTCAAATGTCACCTTTCTGTGTAGGCCACTGTGCAGATAAAACCCTGCTCTCGTTGGGGCTTTTTTCCTTCCCTCCCACCCCCCTTTTAAAAAAAAAATAACTGTGCTATCCTTTAACTATCGCCAGAGAAATTCAACCGACCAGGGACTTTTTCGTCTTTTAGGCCCGCCCGCCCCCCTCATCCTTTATTTTCTTCCCCTCCCTTCTTCACGTCGCTTGAACAATCTGGCTCTGTTCTGGGCACATTCTTGCGGCCTATTCTTTGGGTGGCTCATGCAGGGTTCACTCTTAGTGGACGGGGGGTGGGGGGAGGGCAAAACAAGGTCTGCATTCAGGTAGGGGAGGGCAGGAAGGCAAATCTAATGTAATGGGGAATTGTTGTGCCATCAGCTTAATACCTGAGCAGGGGAAACAAAGAACCTTTAGAGAACTTGCTTCTAGGCGGTGACCTCCTCCTCTCCCCCCGAAGGAACTCAAAAAGATAACAAGGACTGAAAGAACCGGCACCAATATAATTAAAGCTGGGGGTATTAGATATGATGACAGAGAACCAAGCCGTTAATAGTATTCCTGGTATTATTAACATCCACCAGCATGAAGGGACAAGTGGTTTTTTTAAAACTCTTCGTCAAAATTATTCCTCTTGGGAGTGACTCAAAGCAGACGCTCCCAGACCAGGTAGAGCACATGGTCATTCCTGGAATGATCCTATATATATAGTCAGCAGGGTGTTTAGTGACTGCAGAGCTGGGGTATTTTCCAGTTCACACAGGTGGTAAATCAGGGGCCTAGCAATGGGAAAGCGTTTGACCTTGATGAGTTTGATCAATAGTGTTTGACCGAGACTCAACTAGAAAGAGGCTGAAAGTCGCTGCTGTCTGACAGCTGTTTGATGGATTGTGGGAGATGATTTGATGAGGAGGAACTCAGTCTAGTTCTCAGTGTGCAGGTATCTATCACTAAGCCAGCTCATTTGCTGGTAGAGTCAGCAGAGAGGGATTGAATGGACCTTGGAGATAATGTCCATCTAGCAAGCCTAGGGATGCTAGAATAATTTTGGGGCAGCTGGGCCTATTTCAGTGGCCTGCTCATCTCATCATTACATCCAGATGGCCCTGGACCACATTTGTGGACATAGCAGTAGGACGCTTTATCAACACCTCATAGCTAATGTGAAGTGCCCCTGGTGTGGGAATGGGAGAGGAATACGAGCCAAGAAAACAATAAAGAATGGAAAAACATACAGTAGGTCAGTTCTGAAAAAGGCTGGATACTTACATTAACCATAACAACATTTGCAGTTATACAGGTTAAAATGAAGATAATTAAATGTCATGCTCCAGGGCACAAACTGATTCCCACCAGGGTCAGGAAGGTATTTCCCCATAAGTATAGCATTGCTCAACTGGCTAGGTAGTTTACAGGAGAGAGGAAGGGTCACTTTCCTGTGAAATATGAGGTACTGTCCTCTACCAGTCACAAAACATAAGACTGGCTAGATCATCGTTCTGCTTGCGGATGGGAAATAAGCACCCAGAGGCTGATCCAAAACCCATTGAAGTCACTGGGAGTCTTTCCATTGACATCACTGGGTATTGAGATCAGTAGGGTTGCAATCTCTGCACAATGTGTATGGTAGTCCCTGTAGGCTCCCTTATGCTATAGCCCTGAGTCTCCAAGGCTGTGACATGCAATGTGGACTTTGAATGAAAAACATTAATAACATTAACTTCTCTGGGAGTTTTATCCCCAGTGATATCATGTCAGTCTGAAGTGATTCAAGCCAGGGCAGGATGGCTTTGGAACAAGTCTAAATGGGTGTGAGAGATTAACTACCTGGCCTATCCTTTTGTTCAAGTGAAAGGACTTCAAACTCCCAGCAAATAAAGTCCAGAATCAAGCCATTCATCACTTTATTAATCAGTCTCCTCCTCAATCCAATTTAATTTCAGACCAATACGTTTCAAGCTAGCAGCATAGCTCTCTCCCACCTCTCTTCTAGGTGTCAATCCCCACTACCTTCCCCAATGTTCTCTAATGAAGAGATCCCATTGGATTCCATACTATTATAACAGGGTAGGCACAAAAGCCTTCTATCTTCCTCACTATCTGAGCACTGCGTGTGCTCCTGGTTCAAACCATCTTTCCTGTGTGCTGCCAAAAGCATTAGAAGCTTTTTCCATAGGGCCTCCCCTTCGTTTTTGGGCCAGTGTTTAAAGGGATACCGTCAGCTCTTTGGGAACCGTCACTTGGACAAAGCATTTCTGGCCCAACTAAACTGAGCACCTGAGCCACTTACACATCATCTGTGATTTTGTTTAGTGGTTAAACAAATCTCATCCACAGGCTTGAAAATGGGCTTTTTGCAAATATCTCAGTGTTACTAGCTCTCGCAATTTTATCGTCAGTCTCATGGTTGGATGTTTCTCTTAAAGATCCAGCTGATGGAATCAGATTCTTTGAGAATCTCTGCTTTCATTTGAAAAAAAATGGTTTCTAGCCCGCTGGCTTGCAGAGAAAAATCTTGAAAACATGAAGCAAATGCAGCCTAAAGGCTCACACACTGAAAGGCAAATAAGAAAAATAACCCAACATTTATTGTTTTTAAAAAAAACTCATGATTTTCAAGCAAATCTCATGATGGGAGGGGGACGCTCGAATCATAATTTTTGAATATTTGGGGTTGATGATACTCATACCGGTACATTTTCCTGCTTGGTCTGCAGCAACGTGAGCTTGTTAACCTGTCAGGCTCATCAAAGCAAGGCTCGTGTTTTCTGCTTGCAGCACAGGGAGTCAAGGGATTGGGGAAATTGGTGTAGAAGATGTTGGGGAGCTAGTGTTCTCTATAAGTAATCACCAGCGTCGGATTATGTATGAAGGGTCTCCCAAACGGTGCACTGGCCGCTTTTTTATGTAGGATAGAATGAAGCTAAATAACTGTTGCTTGCACAATAACGTTAACAAAAAAGGAGCAGTGAACAATGTGAAGTGAAGTGAAATCCTACTTAGAGGTCACCAAAAACGTTTGTAAATAGTTTTCGTCACTCTTCACCCAGCTCCACTGCTACTTAAAGCCAAATTCCAAACTGGTCCAGTTGCATAATATAATTAATAGTCAGTTAAGCTCATGCTGTTATGCAAGAAAACTTGAGGTACTTTCTGCTCCAATTTCAGCTCTTCCTAATCAATGTTTTTCTGGACTGGAGTTCACACTGTTTGCCTTGCTCTGCACTCAGTGTATAACCTCATTAAGCAAAAGCATAAAGTCTGTTATTTATTTATTCCACATGATAAAACCAGGATATTACTCACAGTGATAACATGGGTTAATTTTCAGTGAAGTCTCTTTTGGCAGCAGGTGGCAAACTTTTAATACAATGAATAACACTCCTATCAGATCCAAGATAAAAGGCTGTCATATCATAAACTCATTTTGCTCTTTGGGCCAGTAACATTAGACTTCAAGGTGCTGTAATTATCTTCCATTGATTTTTATTTATTTATTTTTTATTGTTACTCATAAAAAACGAAGCATAAAATTCAATTAGTTCAAGAAGATTTGGTGTGAGCTTGGACGCTAAGGTGTAATAGGTGTCTATATAATGTAATTTAAGGGCACCACCCTGCCAACTGACTACTATGTACATCCTACAGAGCTATTTCTGCTGGAAGAAGGGGTGTTTGCAGGAGCTCTGGCTGGGGATGTCTGTAATGGGAGCAAAGTTCACACCACACCAGGAGAACGGAACATCTGAAGTGCACGAGGACAGCAGCGATAAGCTCCATTGACAACCCAGCATGCCCTGCTTCTCTCTTAGGATAGAGGTTACGAGCCCTCACGGTGGAAACCACTTGGGATACATGACAGGTAACTAGCCCTTCCCAAATGTTTCCTCCAGTAACAACCCTCACTCTAACCTGTTATTGCAGAATGAAACATGGAGGCGGCAGGGCCCAGTGGACGGCTTGGGACGTAGGACACCTGGGTTCTAGCCCTGGCTCGGCCCTTTGGGCTACTTACTCCCCTTTCTATGCCTCAGTTTCCCCAGCTGCCAACTGGAAATAATGACACTGACCTCCTTTGTAAAACACTTTCTTAAATGGTGCTTTTCGTCAGTAGCTCTCAACAATGTATTATTATATTATAGATATATGACAGATAGCGATGAAAAGCACTATAAAAGGGCTAGGTACTATATATATAATAGTGTAAGAAGGGATCAGGAATTACTGTTGAGTGCTCCCCAGTTCAGACCCTGGGCCAGATCCCCTGTTGTAGGCCAGCCCCCTTTACAACACTGAGCCTTCATTCACCCTGTAATCAGCGTGTAAGTCAGAGCAGTTTTTGGCCCGGCCTGTTGGCGTTAACGATCTTGGGTGAGTTTTCAGTCAGGAATGAAAGGGGTGGGGTGTTTTTTTGGTCAGAGGCTCTGGTATGTGGTAACATTTCCAAAAGGCTATATTGGTTTGCAGGCTCGTGCTATGGGTTCATGGCAGGAGTTACACACCCAGCCCTGCTAGCCGCAGTCTTGTCCTCCTTCCCCCAGAGCTAATTCCATTTTTTTTAAAAAACAGCAAGCTTAAGGAAAGCAGCAGAGGAGAACGTTTAAAACATAAAGAAGGGAGCCCCAAAAGGTTTGGGGCTGGCGCTCAGTGCAGAGAAACCCCCGAGGTTTCCATAAGAGAGAAGCCCAAGCTGCAAAATTCAGATTTTCAGTAGGCACTGGGTTACCTAAGAGACCACCTCTAGCTCCATCCTCCACTGCCACAGTTGCAGAAGCACCGATGTGATGTCCCTCCTCCATACAATGGAGAGGGGGTGACTAACAGGATGTTCTCTGGAAGGATCCAGGCTTTGGAAAACCTTCCCATACTGGTCCAAAATAGCCTGGCTTTGCCAATTTTCAGGGCATGCTCCAGCGTCCATTTGTTGCATCTGGCTTTAGTGAGGGGAGCCTGCTAATGTGCTGGGGTGTTTTTGTTTGCATGTAGAGGTGCTGCTTGTTAAAAGGAGTGAAATGGTGTTTGATCTTGTCATTTTAAATCACTGGCAGAGCCCTCAGAACCTTTGGACAGGTGCTTTTCATTTCTCTATCTGAAATAAAATATATAACAACACGTCAGCTCTGGATTCCAAACTCCCCCAGATGGGGGGTGTTTGGATCCAGCAGTCTGCTGTGGTATGCTGGGATGGTGGGGGCTATTTGCAAAATCAGGATCTGGCTTCAGATTCACGGCACTCGCAAAGCATGAGCGGTGTTTGGAGCTGGAGTTTGGGTTTGAGTGCATGGTGTTAGAAGGAAGATGATCTTGTGGTTGAATCACTGGAGCAGGATTCTAGAGAGGTGACTTCAACTCCCCGCTCTACAGTAGGTTTCCTGCGTGACCTTGGCCAAGTCACCAGATCTCTCTGGATATGTCTACACTGAACACTATGCCTGGGCCCTGACTCAGGTTTGAGTCCAAGCCCCCCTTCCGTCCACACACACAAATCAGTCTGCGGTCAGCAAGCTCCCAGGACCCGAGTCCTAAAACTCTGCTGAGGGGATGGGTCAGAACCTTAGTCCTGCTGTGACTCCGATCCAAGCCCTATCATTTTGCAATGTGGACACAGGTCAAGCCACAGACCCAAGTCAGAAGGTCTGTGTATTGCAGTATGGATACATTAGCACAGCTGGGAGACCCAGACCCAACAATTGTAAGCCCAGGTTTACACTGCAGTGTGGACACTCCAGCACAGGCTTGGAAACCCCAAGTACAATGCAGTGTAGACATAGTTGCTGTGTCTCCATTCCCAATCTTCTGCTCGCCTGTCCTTTTCTCCCACCATTGCCTGTCTTGTTTGTTCAATTGTAGGTTCTCTCTTACTAAATGTGTGTACAGCCCATAACAGAATTGGGTTCTGGTGTCAATAGAGACCTCCAGGCATCTCTGTAATACAAACAGTAAGAACTGGACATTTTCCAGAATTATTTGGGCTTCTTACCTATGCAAAGACGCATCGGAAGTAGAGCATTCATTTCATTTAATTCAAAACGGCATTTTTAAAAAAGCACAAATTTTCATTATTTTTTTTTTACATTTTCCAAATTAAAATCGTTTTTCATTCTTTTGGGCTTCCAGTTTTTTATGTTTCCTTTTCCTCCCTTTTTTCTTCCTTCCATTTTGCCAAAGAGTGGTAGGAAGGCAGAAAGATAAAAAACAAAACACTAGAAATTCTTCAGGTTGAGGGATTTTTGGAAAAAAAAAGGAACTTTCATATTTTTAAACTAATATTTTCAGAAACATGTAACATTTGTGACCAATCCCATTAGACATTTCACAAGAACAAGTCGTCTTGTGCAATTTCTACTATTATCTGCTTCTGATAGACCCAGAAATGGCACAAGAACAACCTTTCTTTTGTTATTTGGCATTTCCAGTCCCTCCTAGGAAAAAAAATGAAAAATAATATAAAATAAATTACCAGAAAATTCCTAAAAAGTCAACAAGGTTTGGTTAACAGAAAAAGTTGGCCTGATTCCTTACAATGGTTTTCTGTAATTCCACTGATTTTAGTGGAGCTATTCCTGATTTATATTATATTAGTATAAGTGACAGGAGAATTAGTCCTATTGCTGGGTGTAATGGGGGTGTTTTAAGATAGAAACGGGTTTGGATAAATAAGTTTGTTATTTTGTAGAAGACCTTTGCACACTAAGAAACTGGACTATGGAAAAAAAAATTCAAGCAAGAGGTGGCATGAAACATACTATTAAACCAGTGTAGCCTTCCAAAGGTGTGAGAGTTGTGATAAGTCCTGTTTAAACTTTACCCAGAGCTGAATACCAAATGTCAACAGGAGCTCATGCCCAAACGCTCTGATCAGGCCAGACAAACATCCAATCAGAAGCATCAATCAAAGCTGAGACATAGTTGAAGGGAGGTGGGAATGTTTAACTCTCCAATTCCCAGCTGAGCGAACCCTCCCCAGCAGGTTATCCTCAGCCAGTTCTTTCCCCTTCATCTATTTATACAAGACACCCTGCCACATGCATCTTTTTTTTCCCTTCAGGTAAACATGCACACGGAGCAATAACTTCTAAATGTACATCATGTACCAAATCCACACCAATTCAAAAGGGCATCTCCAGCATACTGCGGATGCAGCATGCTTGTTTGCCTTTCCTCCGGGTCCCATCTACCTAGCAAGCATCAGGCCAGGCTCATGAACTGACTTCTGTCCGGCCACTTTCTTGAATACTAGAAGGAAAAACATCCCCTGCCTAAATCCTTCAGCTGGAAGAGGATAACGGCTCAGGAGGAGGCGGAATGTTACAAACAGCTGCTACTGCCTTAGCTCACCTTCAGTGCCTGCCTCTGTCTGTGCCTACATGGCTTATATGATAGGACCTAGTGTGTTTTGTAACAATAGCAAATACATTTCAGATCTGTGCACAATGGCAAAAGTTCCGCCTGTTTTATAACCTGTCTCCCTCTAGTTTGAAGCATCTACTCAGGTTAGTACATATATTCATGAACATCTTATGACACAATAGACTTTGATCTGATCCAAACCCTTTTGAAGTCAATGGGAATCTTTCCATTGATTTCAATGAGCTTCGGATCAGGTCCTTAAGTCCTCAAATGATTTAACTTATTATGGGTTTCAGAGTAGCAGCCATGTTAGCCTGTATCCGCCAAAAGAATGAGGAGGACTTGTGGCACCTTAGAGACTAACAAATGTATTTGAGCATAAGCTTTCGTGGGCTACAGCCCACTTCATCAGATGCATAGAATGGAACATATAGTAAGGCGATATATATACACATACAGAGAACATGAAAACTTATTACGGTCGTGTGTCAATACAGCTGGGTTTTTTATTATTGGGCTAAAGAAAGGCTAGAAAACACCATCTGTCATGGTAATGCCTTTCTTTTTTATATTTCTTTTTTCCCTTCCTCATTAGAAGAAGCATGCTCATTCGAAGCAGGCAACATGTTTTATTAATTGATGGCAAATAATCCTAAGATAAAACGTGCAATCAACTTTTTAATGAAAACATATGACGGGGGAAATTGAAAGGGCTAAGCCTTCGAAGTGTGAGCTTTCCTTGGGAATACTGTTATAAAAGGAGGTGGAAGGCTGTGTGTAGAGGGACCGGCGTGCTCTAAGAGGAGGTGTAGGTGGGAACTGGTTTCATCTACTCTCGGGAGGTAGGGTTAGGTGTATTACTGGCATGGCAAGGTGGGTAGTATTTTAACCTGAGATGGACCCACGCCACAGAATTCAGACCCGTAATCCACACACCCCAAAGCCTGGGATTTCAGAGCTTGTCTATATGCAGTTATGATGGTTTAAACTGAACATGTTATTTTAATCTGAATTCGTTAAACCCGTGCTAACAGCTTTGTGGACACTCTTATTCCAGTTTAAACCACTCTTAGCTTAAGTCAATTAGAAACACATTTAATCTAACCTGACATAAGCTGCGCTTAAAATGAAATAAGAGTGTCCGTGCAGAGCTTTGCAGCCCTTAACTGGTTTCACTGAACCAGTGCCAGTTTGTGTGTAGATATGGTCTTGGGCTCCAGCCTACTGTGAAGATAAGGGCTAAGTCTGATCTTGGCTATGAAGCTACATCCCCATTAACTTCAGCAGAATCACTCCCGGTTTACACCAGGGTAAAATCTTAAGCCGTCATATTGCCTCACTCTAGACATAGTGGGCGACACCCTGCCCCGTTGCAGTCGGGTTTTGTTGAAAATGGCATTGCAGTTAGATCAGAGGGAAGCTGTGGCTGGCTTGCTATGACTCAGGCCATATCCATACTACAGGGACTACAGCAAGGGCACGGTAGCTATACCAGCATGACCCTGTAGTGCAGACGCATCCTGCCAAGACAGAAAGAGTTTTTCCATCGCTGTAGAAACTTCACCTCCCCAATGGTTGCTAGCTCGATAGACGCATTCGTCTGTCAATCTAGCCACCTCTGCACTGCTGGTTAGGTCAGCGTATGCTCCGGGATGTAGACTCTTCACACACCCGAGGGCCACAGCGGTGTTGACCTACATTTGAAGTGCAGACCAGGCCTCACTGGGGGACCCAGGGCAAGTCATTTTAACCCCACTGCCTGCCTCACTTTCCCTTTTCGTAAAGCTGAGAGAACAACAAAACTCCTATTAAAAACCATGCACTTCGGGCCAAATGCTGGAAAATGGAGCCAAGCGTGAGCCAAAAGAGAATGCCCCCAAAGGACACAGGGAGCTTTTCTTCCCAAGACCAACCCATATAGCCCGTTTAACAGTTAAGGGTGGGATTTTTACAGTGTCTAAGGCCCAGAACCACAGGAGCAATTGATTTTCAGCAGGACTTGTGCTCCCTTAGGGGCCTCTGAATATCCCACCCGAATAAGCTGCCCTAAATGGTGATGCTCTGAAAGCCAAATGCACCCACTGCCTCAATCTACTATTCCCAGCCGTGCCTGAGAAACCAGACGAGTCTTGCAGGGAATGGTGAAAATTGGTTGATGTGGCAAGCTGCTCCCCACCAGCAGCTTTTGGCCCTGGTGAACGGGTTCTTTGTGCATGAAACACACGATTGTGCCAGCACAACATCCGTGTACCACTTGAGTCTTGCTTAAACCCTCAGAATAAGTGGGACTTGCACGGAGCATACTCCTGGTGATAAACCATTGGCCATGGCCCCTAACACATTTCAGTGCTGGCAATGCAGAGTGACCCAGACCTCATGGGAGCGGTACAGAATCACAAATAACATCTGATTGCCTCCCCTGACTCTCTGGATGCCACTTGCAGTATTGCCAAACCCAACCATTCAAAAATCATGAGTCAGGCTCCAAAAATCTTGTGATTAGCTTAAAAAATCAAGAGATTTTAAACCATAATAATAGATGTGTGGTCCTTCTAGGTTAAACTCAGGTCCCATTTTCAAGCTTTTCTCCACAACCACAAGGGCTAAAAACTTACCTTTTAGAAACAACAAAAGCTGACATTCACATGACTCCAGGAGCTGGAGCCTTAAAGAAAACATCAATCAACATGAGATGTGTGATAAAATCACAGAAGTGGGCAACACCGGACTTTTGCTACCCAGTCATTGTTTGCTGGCCCTGATCCATCAGTCATGAGATCCTGGTTGGGGGTCAGAGGTGCCGGTTGGCCCTGGTAATCTATTAACCAGAGGCACATAGAGATATTGAAAATACTTGTGTTTAAAAAAATATATAGCACAAGTTAGATGCCTTACACTCAAAATTGCCTTCTTCTTCCAGGAGCACTTTCTAGTGTCTTTAATTCCCTGAGGGTGGCACAGAAGTTCTGGTGTGGGGAGTGAAGACAGAGGTCAAGATTTTGCATAGCCAGCCTGAGCCACTGCAAAGGGGCAGGCACTCAGTACTATCTGTGAATCAAGCCCCTTTAAGCTGATTCAGGTTGGGCACACAAAAATGGAGGCACCTGAATTCACTAGCTGCTTTTGCTGGCTTGTCCAGTCGTTCATTATTAGTAACGTTGTAATTTTGGCACCAGGAAAAAGCTGAGTAAGGCCTGTCCATCTCAAGCCTTTCTTTCCCCGGCCTCGGGCAGAGTTGCAGAAAGGCACTGACAGCGTCAGACGGAAGCACAAGCCCCCTCTTGCCAAGAGGCTGCAAACCTCCTGGCTCCCGGTCTCATTTATCACCTCAGCGAAGGTCCTGTGGAATTCCACTCATTCTTCACAAGGACTTTCACCGCTCAGATCAAACAAGGGAGTGACATTCCCGGGCCAGTGTGTGTAGGCGGGGAGGTGGGGGGGGAAGGCTTAATCAATCCAGCAGACTTTCCCACACTTTTTTATCAGGGTTTTGACACAATAGGTCAAGGACCTTCTAATGGTGTCAAAGGTGCTTTTCTGGCCTAATAGGCATTGGCATTGACAGTGGAGATTTTTAACCTCCCTACAGGTGGTCCCTCCACCACAGTGGTGATAGGGCCGCTCTATTGTGTCCTCTCTAACCCCTGAGTAGCTAACAGACATGCCATGCAGGAATACCCAAGTATTATTTGGAAGGGCATAGGATGCCCATCTGTTGGAATTCAGCTCTTAGAGCAAGTAGAACCGACTTTTTATCTGACCAGCCACCATGAGACACACCACGGCTCCTTCTGCATTTCACACGTAGACATTGAGAGACCCTGGAACATTCTAGCGAAGAGCCGTGAGTTCATGTCGACAAGAGACACTTCCAGGAAGACGAGTGGTAATTAAAGAGGTCCAATTTCCCTGTGATTTACGGTCACTTTATGTCCCTTGTAACACCATTAATGTAAATGATGTTCCTCCTGCTGTATGAACATGTACGTGAAAAATGGTCACATATACATTTCCCAGTTATGTTACAAAGCACCGGCTTAAGAATCACAGCACATTTATTTAACACGAACTATACCATGGTTTCAGAAACAGGCTGTGAGGTTTTGTTTTGCAACAACAAACAAGACATTTGAGAGAATAAGGCCTATATAAATTGCTATGGACCAGATACCATGGTGAGGGGTTGATCGATATAGAAGACATAGATTGGAAAGGATGGATGCTCTTAGGTGCATAACATAATCTCATTATGACACACCCCAAAATAATTGATGGGCAAACCTTGTAAATTTCAGAGTTAGGTTCTGGATCAGATAAATTTCTAAAAATTCAGAATCTTATCCAAACATAAAGAGTTTGGTGGCACCTTAAAGACTAACAGATTTATTTGGGCATAAGCTTTCGTGAGCAAAAACCTCACTCTACCCCCTGATACATAAAGAGTTTGCAAACTCATTACAACCAGATTTCTCACCCACTTTCTTGGACTGGTCAGATTGGAGATCCATGGGAAATAGCTCTACTTATGGGTACTTGGCACTTCATTTTATACTCCCAGCTGGAATAAGGAAGCTCAGAGGTTGAGAGAGAACATGAAAAATAACTCCTGGCAGGGGGAAGGTAATCCAAAGTTTTTATGAACTTCCCAAAAGTCTGGTTTGAGTTTTGGGGGCAGTTCTACTGTGTTTCTTATTTTACCCACCTCTACCTAAAACTAAATGCCTATCAGGGACACAATCCCTGAGTGGGAGTCCTGCTCTTGCACTACGAATAAATAAATAATAATAATGGGTTCCTGGAACCTAAAGGAGGAAGTTTGCTCCACCAGCTAATAAAAGGCTGTTTTGCAACAAGACACAATTAGAAATCCTTTCCTTATTTCACTGCGCCGGGTCATGCAGGGTGCTAAACCCCATACGTTTCCATGTACTAAAAGAGGAGCTCAGGGTACCTAGCAGCTCTCCGAAGCATTCAGCTCCTCAGAGGATTGGGCCTTAGGATCTGAACGCGTTCACTGGGGTAGAAACACTGTACAGAGTGTTCTGTATCTTTTGGCAGGTTTTCACTGTTTCTTTAGTTGGGGTTAAGGATACTTATCCTCCTCATTGGCTGGAATGTCAAAGAAAATTCATAAATCTTATGTAATTCTCAGGAAGTGGGTCTCTGCAAGAAGACTGGAAATGCAACTTGCAGGCACGTCATGTTTTGTTAACATCTCAGTCAGTAGCCTGTCTTAAAGTAGCTCTGTCAGGCCAAAAAAACTGACCCGATCTAACATAAAATTAATTTGGGCCTTTAGAACTTCAAGGAGAGCAGCAAATATGATTGATTTAATTTTTTGCAGGCCTACAATAACAACCCGCTTTCGCCTCACGATCGCAGGCACAAGCCTGCATGAAGCACTTTGCCCATCTGCTCCCGCTGAGTGGATTCAGTACAGGGCAGTGAAATATACAGGTCTGTTGCTCCTTGAAGGAGACAGCAGGAGGGGCCTTGAAAATTTCATTTTGTGGCTTGCTTGCAAGAAAGCTTCACACGCAGCAATGAGAACCAGTCCAGTTTCTAATGGTTAACGGGGCGGATGGGGAGACAGGACTCCTGGATTCCATTCCCAGCTTTGCCACCCAATCATTGCATGACCTTGGACAAGTTACTAAACTTCTCTGTGCCATTGCTTCCACATCTGCAAAGGGGATAAAATACGCCTCTCTGGCTAACACCCTGAGAGCTAGGGGCTACGAGGGTCAAACTCACGCGCTGATCGTCGAAGTCCTGGGCGCACGGGACCCCGGTAACAAGCGAGTGCTGAGAGAATGTGGAGTTGGTCAACGCTATGCTCGGCTGAGGTGGCAACTCATGGTGTCGGACGCCATCAGGTGGTCGAGGGACATCTACATAGAACACATCACCAGACATCAGCAATACTAGGAGGGTTGAGCTGAAGTGCCGATGAGAAGCGCAGTCGGGAAAGTAACTCAAATACTTTCCTGATGGCCTGTTTTTTCTAAATGGACAACCCATTCGAAATTCTCAATTACTGAGGGACAAGCTTCACTCATTGATATATTTTGCTTTCCGTCACCATCGCTCTGTATAACTTTTTTCATGAGTAAAGTACCCCAATACTTGGATGTTAAATATCTAAACTGTATTCTTAAATTCACCTCAATGTGGGTTATTGCTGATTATGCACTATGTGTATCTTATGACTTTAAAAACAAACCTTGTATTTGTGGCTAATCTAAGCACTATCCCCAGATATATAAACACTCTTTTCTCTACCTGTATATTATATAATTTTAACATTAACTTTAATACATTTTTAAATCTGTATCTCAAAGGGGACTTGTGAGGATCAATTAGGGAAAGTGTGTCTCTTGCCCTACATGTGCCCACAAAGGGGGAGCAAGGTTATTATAACTAAGCCTCCCCCTTACTCCCTTATGCTGGCTTCCTGCATTGCCAATCACAGCATGGAGGTTGGACAGACTGGATTCCATGGGACCACTACACCAGCTGTTCCACACAGACACAGAGGTGAGCAGGGAAAGAGCAAGCAATGCCCAGAGCCTTGATTAAATACTTCCTCCCCCAGTGCAGAGGTTAGCACACCTCAGGCAGCACAGGGTATTGATCTGTCCATACCAAATTACCTTCCTCTGCAAGCAAAGGAGCCAGGAATGGAGATGATCCTTATATATCCAGGTCTG
Organism: Trachemys scripta elegans; assembly: GCF_013100865.1. Classification (NCBI taxonomy): domain Eukaryota; kingdom Metazoa; phylum Chordata; order Testudines; family Emydidae; genus Trachemys; species Trachemys scripta. Next base: position 30,904,444 of record NC_048311.1, read on the forward strand.
TTCCTGGGATGATGAAGCCACATACTGCTCCTTACTTTTGGCCATGAGCAAAGTCACAATTTTGCCCTTCATTAAATGTTTTCAAAGTGTACTGGAATGCTCAGATAAAAGATGCTACATACGTTGTACGACTCACTCTGTACACATAAACAAAAAAGATTCAGACAGCCTGCAACCTAAGTAACAAGTCAAAATTGTAGTCCACCTTGACAAGTGTCCCCATAAAGCTGTTATTTCAGGCAGTGAAATTTCCAAGTGTGGCACTGTGCTGTTTTGGCCATTGCCTTTAATAGCACTTTTAAAAACAAAAATGACTACTGTTTTTAGAATAATCACCCCAAACAGCACAGTCTTGCTATTGTAAGAGGGAGTGTTCCGTTCTGGTCTTATGTTTTCAGAACAAGGTTGCCCAGCCCTGGTAATTAGCTCAGTCTGTCTCCACTGGGTTTCTCCAGCTTCTCATGAAAATACTCGTAAGGTTTTGAATAGATTTTTTTTTCCCCATAGCACTTTTCAGACTTGATGTTTCCCAAAGTGACTTACGAAGCAATGGACTTGGTCTGTCAGAAACAGCTCACACACGGCCCTGGAAACACGAGACTGTTCTATGGGGTCAAAGAATACTTGTCAAAACCATGGCGTTCTCCCAAGGAATGGAAACCCAGCAGAACATCTCATCGGCAAGCTGGTGCCTCGAAGACATCGTTCTTTTCCTGCACTGTGATCACCGTAACAGGGCTTCAGCTAAAGATGGGAGACTCTCATCAGGTTCAGGGGCCTGTGCAGATAAGCACACGTCAGCTCAGAAGCTTATCAGAACCTCTTGAGACAGAGCCAGTGCAAATCTCACAAGATCAGGTTTCTCCTCACAAGATTTGCAGTGGGCAAGGAAATGAAAAATAACAGAAACAATCTTTCCAAATGGCGCCTGTTCTCTTCTCTTCCAAGGCACAAGAATGCCAGCCCAAATCCTCAAAGAGATTTCAGCGCCAAGCAATCAGTCGGAGTTAGGTGCCTAAATACCCTTGACTCTCTGAAGAGCTACTGACTAAAGCCCTGATTCAGCAGAGTAGTTAAGCGTGTGATAAAGTTTAAGCCTGTGAGTATTCCCATTGAGGTCAGTGGGCCGGTGCTGTAACAAGGGCGAGGCGAGTGAGGCACTTGCCTCAGGTGCGCAAAGCGGAGGGGCGCAGCTCTACCACCCAAGCGGGGCGGGAAAAAAAAAAGCGCGATCGGCGGCGCTTCGGCGGCGGGTCCCTCAGTCCCTCTCGGAGGGAAGGACCTGCCGCCGAATTGCCACCACTGCTTCATTCATTCTTCGACAGCAATTTGGTGGCAGGCCCTTCCCTCCGAGAGGGACTGAGGGACCCGCCGCCAAATTGACATCGAAGAGCGTGGAGCCGGCCCTTGCCTCGGACGCAAAAATTCCTTGTTATGGCTCTGAGTGGGACAATTCATGTACTTGAAGTGAAGCGCCTGTTTAAGTGGCTTGCCAAATCAGAGTCTAAAACAAAGCACTGTCCACCCAAACCAGCTATTCAATGATACAGCATTCAGAGCACCATCAAAAGTAACAGTCTTAAGCCCAAGGTGCAAGGCCAATCTGCATTTAGGCCACAAAAGCTCCGGCAGCATGTAATACACACATTTCAAACTGGCTAACCGTATACCTGGCTCAACTTACACAACAGAATGTAAAGGAATCTTTAGAGCACTGGAAACTCCTCTCTTCTGGTCTGAGGTACGATTATTTTGCTGTTCTCTTGTAATAATGTTAACAATTATAATCATGTATACAGCACCTTTCATCTTGGAGGATCCCCAAGCACTTTAGCTAAGGCTACATTTCTCAAAAGTGGCTAGTGATTTGGGGCGCCCGGTTTTATGGGTGCCCAACTTGAGACACCTTAAAGGGACTTTATTTGCTGATGGTGGCTGCTCTGAAAAAACCAGACCATGTGTCTGAGGCTTCCTTAATTTGGGCATCCAAGTCATTTTTGAAAATCTTGGCCAGTTTATCTGCCCAGAAATCTCTTTATCCCCATGGGAAATGCAGCCATCTCTGGACTGGAATGCTGCGCCTGTAACAATGCACAGTGTGGAAGCAGAGAAAGAACTGACAGGAAGGGGATGCAGTGCATGACAGTTCTTTCTCTGCTTCCACAACAGCAACGTGACACGCTGTTTAGGAGAGGACGTGGAAAAGAATACCATGTCCAACTGAAACTGCAGGGGGAACTCCAGCAGCACGGATGCAATTACCAAAACTAGGCTAAACAGGACCCTGGGATTAAAACAAGCCCTGTTCTTTCGAAAAGTGCCATGGGCTCTTTAACCACTAGATCCTCCTTCCTGTCTTTTAGAGTTAGCTAGTGGCTAGCCTGGGAGTTGGGACATACAGGTTCAATTGTCTGTTCTGTCACGGATTTACCACGTAACCCTGAGCAAGTCAATTAGGTGCCTCAATACTTTTGAGGATCTGGGCCTAACTCCTACTAAAAGGCCTTAGTCTCCCTGTGGCTCAGTTCCCCACCTGTAAAATGGGGTAATAGCACTGCCCTGCCTCACAGGAGTGTTATGAGGGTAATGCATGAATAATTGTGACTTGCTCAGATACCATGATAATGCGGGCCATGTAATTCTCCAAGATAGATACCAATTAGGACATGGTTTTATTATTATTTATTGGTCACTGAAAGATGACATCTGCAAAACGCCCGCTTCACATGTGGCAATGATTCAGTGCTGACTCAGAGATGGACGCCTACTGAACCAGCATTACTATTCCCTCCGGTACCACAGGTTTTGCTTGCAGTTCTTCCTACTTTGTTGTTTTCAGCGATACTGCCGTGGCTGTCAGAGCTCCCCAACTAAGACCAGGAACTAGAATCTGTTCCCCCCAAAAAAAGTATTAAAGGGACAGTAGGAGGTGAATTTTCAAAGTGTGCCATCACCACTGGTTTAAATGGGGTTCCAGATATAAAACCATGCCTGAGGCTTTAGAAGGAGAAGTAAAAGGGCTGACAAACCCAACATTTGCAGGGAGCTCCATCCTTTCCCCCATCGCCTTCTGCACACCTGTTGCAGGTTGGTTCCAGGGATAGGTATTACTATAGATTCTGCAATACCCCAAAGACTGGTCTTAACTGTGAATTCCCTAATTCCATAGTATTGTCCTGGTCTGACTGAGGGTATTGCTACACTCCAGTCAGAGGTGTGATTGCAGCTTGGTTAGCTATGTTAGCTTTGATCTTATTAGTGCAGCTAAAACTAGCAGTGAAGCTGAGGCAGTGTGGACCTCAGCACAGGCTAGGAATGTGAGAACGTACCCAGGGTTCCAGGCAGGCTTGTACTGCCTGTGCTGAAGCTCAGGTCATTGTGTCTTCCTAACGCTAGTGCGGGTATGCCTACCTAAACTGTAATCCCACCTAACAATCGCAGTGTACACACACCGTGAGAATTCACTTCCACGAGCTTCCGAGACAGCAACATTCTATTGGAACCCACTAGGAAAGGATTATCCGTGCAGGAGACAGAATTTTCCCAGACGCGGGATCTCTCAGCCACAAGAAATAAGAATGACAGAGAAAGTTACCTTGAATAAATGGGTTTGGTATTTAGTTATGAAGATGAAGCCTTCTAAAATCAGGTGTTCTGATTTCTCTGAGTACAGTTTTCCAACCAGAAAACCGTACTTAAGAGAGTAGTTAAGATGGCTCACAGTCAAGCTGGAAGGACTTATCAAGTGGGGTCCTGCAGGATCTGTCCTGGGTCTGATTCTATTCAATATCTTCATAAATGATTTTGAATAATGTCACAGCAAATACACTTATAAAGTTTGTGGACGACACTACGCTGGGAGGGGTTGCAAGCACTTTGAAGGACATGATTAGAATTCAAAATAACCTTGACAAATTGGAGAAAATGGTCTGCAATAAATAGGATGAAATTCAGGAAGGACAAATGCAAAGTTCTACACTACAGAAGGAATAATCAATTGCACAAATACAAAATGGGAAATGACTGCCTAGGAAGGAGTACTACAGAAAAGGATCTGGGGGGTCACAGTGCACCATAAACTAAATATGAGTCAACAATGTAACACTGTTGCAGAAAAAAACCCAAACATCGTTCTAGGGTGTATTTGCAGTAGTGTTGTAAATAAGACATGAGAAGTAATTCTTCCACTCAGCCCTGACGAGGCCTCAGCTGAAGTATTATGTCCAGTTCTGGACAAATTGGAGAAAATCCAGAGGAGAGCAACAAAAATGATTAAAGGTCTAGAAATAACCTATGAGGAAAGATTGAAAACACTGGGTTTGTTTAGTCTGGAGAAGAGAAGACAGAGGGGAGACATGATAATAGTCTTCAAGTGCATAAAATGTTGTTTTAAAGAGGAGGGTGATAAATTGTTTTCCTTAACCACTGAAGACAGGACAAGAAGTAATGGGCTTAAATTGCATCAAGGGAGATTTAGGTTAGGAAGTTATTCCTAATGTCTAACTGTAAGGGTAGTTAAGCACTGGAACAAATTAGCTAGGGAGGTTTTGGTGTCTCTGTCTAATTTGTTCTTAAAAACCTCCAGGGACAAACACCTGTCAGGGATGGGCTAGCTAATACTTAGCCCTGCCTCAGAGCAGGGGACTGGACTAGATGACCTCTCAAGGTCCCTTCCAGTCCTACATTTCTACGATTCACATACATACAGAGACCCACATAAATACACCCCTCAGTCACATATACACCAGCAAAAAGAACAGGACTACTTGTGGCACCTTAGAGTAACAAATTTACACCGGCAAAACCTCTATAAACTACTTACCTAGATCTCCTACAGGCTGTGAAGACAGATCAATAGATAGATTAGGGTGACCAGATGTCCCGATTTTATAGGGACAGTCCCAATTTTGGGGTCTTTTTCTTATATAGGCTCCTATTACCTCCCACCCCCGTCCCGATTTTTCACACTTGCTGTCTGGTCACCCTAAGATAGATAGCTGCCTGGTGATGATAGCCTATTATACAGTCATAGCAAAGTTCCCTCTAAGCTGTGTGGCCCCGCCACCGTGCAGCAGGCTATCAAGGGCCGTGCAGGCAGGGAGAGGCACCTCTCTCCTGGTCCTGGCCCCAGAGCTGCCATGGCTGGGGAGACACGTCTCTCCCATGGCCCCAGGCTGCTGCTGCAAGAGAGGGCTGGGGGGGGAAGTCCTTTCTCCCCACTGCAGCCCCAGGGCAGCCTATACCCCAAATCCCTCATCCCCAGCCCCATCCCAGAGCCCACACCCCCAGCCGGAGCCCTCACCGTCCCCTCCCCCGCACTCCAACTCTCTGCCCCAGCCCTGAGCCCATCCCGCACCTTGAACCCCTCATCCCCAGCCCCACCCGAGAGCTCTCACCCCCAGCTGGAGCCCTCACCGTGCCCCCTCTGCACCCCAACCCTCTGCCCCAGCCCTGAGCCCCCCTCACACTCCAAACCCCTCGACCCCCCCCCCGCCACCCCTCACCTCCATATTGGTGCACATAACAAAATTCATTCCTCACATGGCCAGAAAAAAAATAGGGGGAACATTGCTACATATACACTTGCAAGTTGTTTCTTTTAGGGCATGTCTACACTGTCGCTAAGTGTGCGCTGCCCAGCACAACTAGACAGACGCACGCTAGTTCTGCTCGACTTAACGCACAAAAAATTGCCTTGTAGCCAGAGTAGCACTGACAGCAACTCAGGCTACCTGCCTGTAGCAGAGGTCCAGGTGGGTTTGTATTCAGGCAACCGCCCACCGTGCTACCCCTGACTACGCTACTATTTTTAGCATGCTAGTTCTTTTAGGGTATGTCCACACTACCCTTAAGTGTGAGCAACTTTTGACTCTTAGGAAGACAAACTGTTATTGTTGTTCCTTTGGGGCCAGGGAAGGTTTTGTGTAGAGGCAACTTCAGAAGAGAGGGAGCGGCTGCATTGTTTGCTCTCTGATTGGAGTCGGTTCCTGAAACAGTATTTCTCCCAGGCAGTGGTTCTGTGCAGAGATTCCTGGGAGACAGGATATCCCTGCATGCTGTGTGACCACCTCTGTTCTAGGTCTGACATACGCATGAAAATAAAATAAGTTACACTTGCAAATATACACTTTATATATACCCAGACTCTGTATCACTGATTTCTCCCCTAGTGGGATGCCGACTTGCAAAACCCCAGACATCTGCTACAGCTTGATAGAGGAGCAACAGTGGTGTCAGAGCAGGGCCCTGGTGTCAGGAGAAGGCAGGAATATTATTTGAACATACATTTTAATGCTTTGATGTGTCTGGCCAGGTACTATTGCAAAGAGAGGTTACACTCTGTCAAATCATTACTTACCTTGTAGGTTTTCATACCAATCAGTAGTTTCTCAGTTCAGTGGAGTTGAATCTTTATGAGCCTCTGTTGAAGCAGGTTCTATATTTTCTCTATTAGACTCCTACAAAGTTATTAGGATCCTGAAATAAAAGGGTGAGGAGAAAAGCAAAGGAGGGAGGGCTAAGGAACCAGAACTGGGTCCTTTCCAACCTCAATAAATGAATCTCTCCCCCTTGTGGAAAACTGCTCACAAACGAATCCCGGCAGACAAACTCAGCCCTATATTATTAGTAGTCATAACTTATTCCCATTTAGCACATCAATTAGCGCTGCTCCACACACCCCACTCTCAACTAGGTCCAACATTGGCTGAAAGGAGGTGGGGCGAAGGGGGTAGAATGAATTTCAGATTTTGGCACCCAGGCTCCAGCTGTTCTGGTTGAGCAGCTGGGAGTGGAATCTGACTCCGGAGGAAGGGATTTACAACATGGTTTAGCAGTTTACCTCCAACGTTTGTCCTGAATTTTTACGGAGAGGTTCGAAGTCGAGCTGAGAAGTTTCTCAAGCCCTTGTCCAAGCACAGAGGTCCGTCACACAAACGCCAACCCTGCTCTTTACCTCCCCTGAGATGCTAGGAACTTCACCAGACCAGGAGAGGAATTTTTCAGTTCCCCCCACCACCACATTCCCTCCCTCATCCTTTTTTGGCCACTGCTGCATAATGCAGTTGGCTTGTCTTGGCAGCCAACTGACAAGGTATATATGTACATACTGACCAAAATGAATGGAGTTGCTGAACTAGGTGTCAGAGTGAGACCCCTTAAAATGATGAAATACGCTTACTATCGAGCAGAATCCAAGTCTACACAAGCCCAGCCAGAACTTCCACAGTGGAGCTCTTTTCTTCTTAAACATTTTTTGCTGTGGAACCACCCTCCATGTTCAGAGTTGATTCCTTCTGGGGAAAACACACTGCTGCCTTGAATTCAGGAGATCTCATACAACTTTCCCACTGCCTTGAATCTGTGAGTTTTCCACTATCTTTGGCCACATCTGTTCTGGATCCTTCCCAATTCTGGACCCAGCCTGGACCCAGAAGTGTAGCAGAAGGTTCTGGTCTAGGGACTAAAATATGAGACACACACACAAATTCAGGGTTGGCTCATAGCTGAAGTAGCAGTTCGGGCCCCTCACTCTCCATTCACCCCAAGCTGAATGGATGAAATAGGATTCTACAGTGGCAGGTCATCATGAGACCGCTTCCATTTGCTGTTCTTTCTCGTAGGTTTCTAATCGCTCCGAATCAATAGGGCATAATGCACCGAGCACCAGTACTGGATGCAAGTATCTGCAATAATTTCCACATACAAGGCACTGCATTGTGGAATGGAGCTCAGCTTCCCAGGTGGGTTGGTACATCTGCAATGCACACAGCTTCTTCTCTACCCTGGGGCAACTGTACTGGTTTCAGTTCGATCAGAACTAGAGATCTCTTCCTATGAATTGCAGCCATCCAGCAAAATCAATGCTTGGAAAATGCCTGTGGGCAGCTGTGATGTTTGGATGCACAAAAGTCCTGATTCTCTTCACATCTATGTTGATTTTGTCCAAGTATCACTGGATTGACTTCAATGGAGTTGCTTGTGATGCACAACCAGGAAATCAAGGCCATAGTTTCATGGATGCACCGAAAGTTTCAGTCACTCCAAGCAATGATGTTTGCAACTCCTTTTGCTTAGCGTAGCTTAATGAATGAAAGCAGCTTAATCCTCTGGAATTATGCTGGGACTGGGAGTGAAAAAAAACTCCTTTGGAGTGATAAATGGAGTGGATTTGATATGGAAGGTCATTAACAGAGTAAATACAAAACACAAGGATGTAATAGTCTCTCTCCTGACCACAACCACACCCTAAACATTAGTTTATGATGCATACAGCCAGTTATCTCCTGCTGAAGTCGGTGAACAAACTACCCTCTTAGTAAAGGGAGAAGCAGGCCAGGTAGATATGGGCAAGCCAGCAAGCTTGGAGACAAGAAGACTCGCTTGGCTTTGGGAGTCAAACCACAAGCTGATCCGTTGACGCTGGCCCTCCGCATATGAAAAAGGAAACATATAAATAAAGATTGCTGTGGATGGCAGAAAACGATGTGAAGGGATCCCACTGGCTTGGTTTTCCTTTGGCGTGCTCTCAGTCCTGAAAGCAGAGCTAAGCTGAAGTCCAGTTCTCAGATGGAGCCAGCCTTCAGTCGCCTTGGCTTTACCCACTTCTAGACTGCAGGCCCCCCGCACGCTGGAATAAGGCAGAGGTAGCACATGTGTAGCCTTAAAAAAACAATTGTAACAAAAGTGATGATGGTTTTAAAAAAAGAGACGAACCCACCTCTGTTACAAAGGCATTGTTTAGGTCAGTCTGACAAACTGTGAGACTAGCCTTCTGTGGCAGAATCTTGTAGCGAGCCCCTGGGTCAGTGGGCAGGGCACTGGATTGGAGATACAGGCTCTATTCCCAGCTCTGTCACTGACTTGCTGTGCCACCGTGGGCAAGTCACTTAGCCTCTCTCTCCCTCTGTTTCCCCTCCCACCCTTTAAGGTGCGTCTACATTTGAGCTGGTGTAATTCCCAGCTCGCGGAGACATACCCCCCGCTAGCTCTGCTCAACCTAGCGCCTAAAAATAGCATTGCATCCACAGCGGTATGGGTGACCACTTGGGGCAAGCTGCCCCAGGTACAGTCCCGCCTGACCCCCTTACGTACTCGTGCAGCGACTGCGAGCTGCCATCCATGCAGTCATGTGCAACCTACTATTTTCAGACACTCATGCAAGCAGAGCTGGCACAGGTACATCAATAGGAGCTGGGAATCCCACCTTCCAGCTCAAATGTGGACATACCCTCAGTCTGTCTTCTTCATTTGGACTGTTAGCTCTTCAGTGCAGCGACTATATATCTGTAGAACACCCACAGCCATGAGTCCCTGATCTCAGCGGAGGCCTCGAGGTGTTACTATAGTACAAGCAACAACTTTGAGGAGAAGCAAACAGGTCAAGAAGGGGAGAGGTCTTTCCAGTTTAAGAACCCAGCAAATAGCCCCGTAAATCTACTGAATTTCTAATGTTAACGTCTCTCATTGCCACGTAGGACTCAGCAAATCCAAGAGAAACAAGTTGTGCTGATCACAGGTTTGAAAGATGTTACTAAAATGCACTTTGATTCTTTCATTTCTATTCATGGAGGAAAGAGGGCCTCTGGTCGCACCTCCTTTTAAAGAAACTATTACATTTGCGAAGGCCTGAATGTTTTATTTTGTACCACTGAGATTCTGAAATCTTCTTTCAGACAAACCAAGAATCTCTGGAAACTCTTGTGCCAATGGGCCAGATCTTCAAGTGACCAGCACTCCCAACTGGGGACAGTTTCAAAAGAACATAGCCTCCAAGATCTCTCCAACATAATGAGCTCTTTTGAAAACCTGGCCCGGATTGTGGGTAATGAGCTCTTGTAAATATTCTGTCCGTAAATCTCTTCCCTTTTATTTTTTGTAATTGTTAATTACCACATTTCTTCAGCCTGAGGCAAAGTCTGTACTGGTGCCATTGCCAGCAGCCAAAGGGCATGGGACTTGCCTTCTGAAAATGTTCTCTGTATGGTACACAAATATTTATAAAAGCCCAGCAAGGTCCCATTAGGCCATTCAAATTAAACAATTGACTTTGGGGGGTCAGGTTCACTCCTCTTAAACAAAACCTGAACTTCTGTGGCTTCTTCCACCTGTACCATACACTATCCGTGGTGATTAATTCCTAACAATAACCTACTGGCAAAAGTAACTCCCATACTGCAGAACCTAGCAAAAACAGGCCAGAATCCTTAAAGCAAAGAGTTTTTCATAATGATTAAAGATTGGTCTGAAGACAGTCCCCAGTTCTGAACGCTCTGGAGGATGGGATTTGGGATCCAAACCCAGATCCAAATTTCACGACTGATCCCAAGCGCTATAAACATGGGCAAAAAATCAACCCCCACACCCCCCAGATCCTGAAGTTTGAGCTCTAGATCTAGATCTGGATCTAAACTTGGTGGTGTGGGCCTGTCTCAAGTATAATTAATTAGTATGGTTTTTTTATTATTATGAGAGTGTTATTTTAGATAACACCTCTGAGATTCCTGGGGATGTACAGACAAGTAGCAAAATCAGGTGTTAAATTCACTGCTGACATAGGCAGTTGTGTCTCCATTGTCTTCAGTGGATGGACTCAAATGACATTGATGAACGTGCCCAAGAGTTCCATGTACTCTAGGCAGGTGAAATTTACCCCTAGGCAGAGGGGGCAGTGTAGCATCTATGACACTAATTAACCCTTTTGTTTGTTTCCTCCAGACCCTCAGGAAACCTAAGTGGTATGTAGACCTTCTGCTAGGGGATGAATTTCACCCAGGAACAGCAAGCGAGGGTGAAACACCAAATCAATTTGGTACAATAAGAGTCAGCCCAAACTCTCATCGAGAACCTTTGTTAGGGTTGGAATAAAATAACGGGCTAATTTTTTATCATCATACTTATTCTCTTTCTTGGGCCCCTCCATTTCCCAGCCTTGCCCAAAGGGAGAAGCATTGACATATCATAAGAACAGCTATTGCCACCCACAACAGAGGAAGCCACGACTGGAAATCCCACGAGAGCCTGTTCGGTGACACTGCCAGTCTAATTTCTAACCGAAGTCTGGCTGATCTTCCAAACTTTTAGTTGTTTATCCAAACCAAGCCTACAACCCTTTGAGATTCACCATCACGACACAGAGAGGCAGATCCCCAGCAGATGCAAGACTTCAGTGGAGTTGCACCAATTTACAACAGCAAAGGATCTGCCCCAGACGCTTTAGTGAACTATTTTCCTTTTCGCACACACCTTTCCTTCCATTGGAGGAAAAAAAACAACTCACTATCTCGTACCTCCTAGTATTCCTTATACACAGATCCGAGTTTTCGGATTGGTCACCCGCAGGCTAAACCTACTGGAAGAGCCGATCGGGTTCCTCAATCATATTTGCAAATGAGCTCTCATTTCCTGCTTACCAGGCTACCACAAGCATATTTTGTCCCTTTAAATCATTGTCTTCGGCTGGTGATGCGAAACACTGAGCAGCCCTTGCTGCGGATGCTCAATGTCATCAAATTCAAGGAGTGGATAATTAATATTGAAAGGTGTGATTGCAGCCAAGCAGGCCAGCTAATCAACTACTGATTTCTCTATAATGTCCTAGATCATTTGGAAATCTAATCTGGAGGGGAGGGGAAAGGGGGGACTGCCGGGAATTAGCGTGGAAATGCAGTATCCCTTTTCAAATATAAACACTGCACAATTATGCCAGCAAGTTGGTCCCGCCTTATTCATTGGGCTAGTCTCAAGCTATGGAAGTTAGACAGGCATTTCCTCCAGAGCGGCCTTCTATTGAGTCAAATGAGACCTTCCAAGAGGTCTACATTAGCCATTGGATTTGAAGAAGTCTTCTTAGGTCATATTCACGTCTGCTGTGACCACACTGTGACCGTTTGGGCATTCGTTATAAGTAATAAAGAGCTGGCACTTATGCCTCCATCGCTTTAAAAAATGGGACCATGTAAAAGTACGTCTATGTAGCCACCATGGAGCTATCCGATGGCTGTAACTTTAAGTATAGACTATGCCGAATTAAGGTACTCTATTGATTTCCAGTGCTTGGGGATTCCGCTATACTCAATGGAATATATTGTCTGATATGTGAACATTGCAAAAACATTATGGTAATTTACTTGGGAGATTACCTGTGTCCCACAGTAAAACTGACACTTTAGAGTTTTAAATACATTCAAGCCTATTTGCCCTTGTGACTCAAAGATATTTCCCACTTCAGCTGTAGGACAATTCCCAACGATGTTATAAAAGGACTAGAATGATGCAGCTGTACTGGTGCTTTTCAGGTTTCCTGTTAATCCTTTAATTACCTCTAAGAACATGCATATTTCCTAGCTTTAGTTTTCTTCTGTGGCTAACTATAGAACTTCATAGGGATGAAACCAACAGAAATGTTGTAGGATTCTGTAGAAATTTCTCTACAAAAGCAATTGATTTAAATGGAAGTGAAGGACATAGGCACGCCTACTTGTATCTTCAAAAAGGTCTATCTACATCTTTCAGCACCTAAATTCCTTTAAAAATTTGTCCCTAAGGGCCTAGCCAAAGTCACATGAGAGTTTAGAGCAGAGCTGAGACTGAACTCAGGGCTTTAGTAGCCCAGTCCAATGTCTTACCCACAAGTCCATGCACTTGTCTAGGTGAATAGTCACTACACAGCAAGCTGGGGTGTAAGTTTCCAGTGCACTAGCATGGCCTGCACCTAGGGTTGCCAGTCCTCCAGGACTGGCCTGGAGTCTCCAGGAATTAAAGATTAATCTTTAATTAAAGATTATGTCATGTGATAAAATCTCCAGGAATACCTCCAATCAAAACTGGCAACCCTACCTGCACCACCTGTCCATGAGGACCCTGTTACCGTGCACTGAAAGTTCCCTAATGTGTATTGATTTACTCTTGTTTCAAAGCAGAGTAAATCAAAGCACACCAGAAACTGGAGTATTGTGTCCAATCCTGGGCACCATATTTCAGGAAAGATGTGGACAAATTGGAGAAAGTCCAGAGAAGAGCAACAAAAGTGATTAAAGGTCTAGAAAACATGAGAGAAGATTGAAAAAGTTGGGTTTGTTTAGTCTGAAGAGAAGGACATAACAGTTGTTACAAGGAGGAGAGAGGTAAACTGTTCTTGTTAACCTCTGAGGCTAGGACCAGAAGCAATGGACTTAAATTGCAGCAAGGGCAGGTTAGGTTGGACATTAGGAAAAACTTCCTAACTGTCAGGATAGTTAAGCACTGCAATAAATTGACTAGGGAGGCTGTGGAATCTCCGTCATTAGAGATTTTTAAAAGAAGATTAGACAAACACTTGTCAGGGATGGTCTAGATAATTCTTAGTCCTGCCATGAGTGCAGGGGACTGGACTAGATGACCTCTCGAGGACCCTTCCCATCCTACAATTCTATGGACTTTTAGAGCCAGTTCGCAGTGTCCACACGGACAGTTAGTGCCTGGCAAGCTAGTGCACTACAGATTTACACACCAGCTTGCCGCACACTAACTTTTCATCTAGACAAGACCCACATTTCCACGCTAAACCAGTTCTTGACACAGACAGGTCATTTTCAGCTCAGCAAATACCTGCATTCCCTTTTGTCAATCTCTTTGTCCATATGCTGTCCAGAAAGCACAGACGTGTTCCGCCTGTGCATACCCTGGGAATCTCTCTCCTTTCTGTAGGCCTGTCTCCCTGACTCTCACCTAGCCTTTGTTGGGAAAGCCAACATTCCTCTAGTCCCACGGGGGCTGGGTGTTGTCCTACATTGCGCAAAGAGGAATTAAAAACTAGAATCTTATACCCAAAACAATGATGCTTTATTTGTCTTGGACCTGAGCAGGATTATTGCGTTTTCCTTTTAATTAACAAAAACAATTCCCCTGCAATAGTATTTTGATTTTTCAGCCTGTGCCGTTCCCTCCTCCCCCACCCCATCTGTTTTCCTCAGACAGCGCTCGAGATGGATAACTTCATTTCTCCTTGGGATGCAAGTGCGCTTGAGAAATCGCATCATATCCTCTTGCTCCTTCTTGCATGTGGGAATCGTCTTCTGGGAGGTTGCAGCGTCTGTTTGTTTTGGATGCAAAGCCTGGTGCGTTGGGTTAGATGTTAGTCAAACTGACCTTTCCTGTTTTCTGAGTCAATGATCTAAGATCACTAAGTCAAGCACAAGATGTTGAAAATTAATCAACATGTGGGGTTGACAGTGAACTGTGTGGTTGGGGGACAAGAGGGGGACCAGACCGACCAGCTTTCTCAGTCAAAGCACGGTCCTGTGCTTTTAAAACCTGCTCTCGGGAATCCCACCAGAAAACCCACATGATGTGGCACCCTGAGGCAGTGTCAGAATCGATGAGCCGCCTCCACCCCCGACTGGAATCCAGGGGAACTGAAGGTGCTCCCCACAGTGCAAGAGCCAGCCCCAAACGCTGATCGCCTCACTCACACGGATAACCCATTTGATTTAAAAGATTTGGCCCTAAATGGGAATGAATAACTTATTCCCTGGAAGGCATCAAGCTGAGGGTGAAGATTTGCACTGTATTTCAGACACCAATTTGGATGTCGCTTTAACTCTCCTGAAATGTTTAAGGAGTGGCACCAAGTTCCAACACATGATTTAAGGGTGTTTTCCAATAGGAGAGGGTCTTTTCTAGCACATACATGTATGTTTCATACACATCTAGCCACACCCTAGCTTTTGCTCTTGTAGTGCCACAAAGCCCCTGGTCTTTTTCTATCCTGGTATACACCCCCCAACATCCACACTGCAAATAAGAACCTGAGTCTACACTTTCAAAAGTGACTGATGATTTTTGGAGTGGAGACTGGGAGTGGTTGGGTCATTACAAAACCTAGACTTAATTTCCCCCATACTAATTTCTCCCTACTGTTACTCACACCTTCTTGTCAACTGTCTGTAATGGGCCACTCTTTTACCACTTCAAAAGTTATTTTCCCTCCCTTGGTATCCTGCTGTTAATTGATTTATCTCGTTAGACTGACCTCACACTTGGTCAAGCAACCCCCATCCTTTCATGTATTCATACCTGCTCCTGTATTTTTCGCTCCATGCATCTGATGAAGTGGGTTCTAGCCCATGAAAGCTGATGCCCAAATAAATGGATTAGTCTCTAAGGTGCCCCAAGGACTCCTCGCTGGTTTTTTTGATGATTTTTGGATGCTCAAACAGACTCATTTGAAAGAGGCCTGGCTTTCAGAGAGCGCTGATCACCGGTCCGCTGGAAATGGGGGCTCTTTGGATCCGTCTCTGCTGCAGTGGGGAGCGAGTCTTTCCACCCGACTCATGCTAGCCCCACTCAAGCTACCATGGAAGAAATAGCAGTGGGGACACTGCTCAAGCTCCCAACCCCTACCAGCCCCCCGAGTCTGAGCATGGGTGATGAGTCAAAGTCCCCACCTGATCCACAACAACCACCTTGCTGGCTTTAGCCCAATAGCTTGGGTGAAGCTAGGCTGAGTCTGTCCATCTGGTCAAGGAGACGCATTCCCAGCTGCAATGGAGGCATATCCTTTGTGGTGACTCAAGTCAGGCACCCAAACAATGGAAATATCTCACCCCCCTTCTAGGCCCGGCTGGATGAGTGGAATCCCAAGTCCTTCAGCCGTTAAGGCTAAGTGCTAAGCTTGTGTAAGTGCCAATAAGTAACAAAGCAATAAATATGAATAAATTACTATTTTATAAAGAGCACATGCTAGCCAACGTCACTCATGTCACCCAAAGGCCCTGCTATCAGGGTCAAGTTTAGCCAGATAAAATGTCTATACTGCCAAGCAATTGTTAGCAGGAAAGGGATGAAATAATAAGTCATTCTTAAGTAATATCAGTGCATTACTGTCCTGGATAGAAAAGATCCAAATTCCTCCTTTGTTTCTAAACTCTGCTGTTTTATTAAAAAAAAAAAAAAGTAACAATACGTCCTTTCAGGCACTGCCAAGCTCCGGCTCAAGCCCCCTCAGATAAGAGCTGGCAGGAAAAGTGACTGCCATCAATATTTTGTTGAATGTAACTACACCTGAGAATGGGCTGTGTATGGGGATAATCGCAGACACTTTGGTGTATCGGGCTATGTTTAAAAGACATCTCTCATTGGATCCCCCTGAATTCCTAGCAAACTTCTTCCATCACCAGGGTTTGTAAAAGAGAGTTTAGCAATAAGGAACTAAGTCGACTGTCCTCCGTATGAAGGTACGTTTTCAACTCTTGATGCTTCTTATTGTCGATATTTCATTTACTCCATTCAAATATTATTCATCTGGAGTTTATTTTGGATGGGTGGGGAAAGTAGATTTTTTTTCTTCCTATTTTGCAAGTTTCAAATCTGCAATGCAAAGAAGTCTAGGGCAGCCTTATTCCTTCAGCTCTGTAAGATAGCTACGCAGTATCTGGCTTGCTCTGTGAAAGTTATAGTTTCTTATTATTGTTCGTATTAAGGTAGCATTTGTTTTCATCTTTTTTCTACAAAGTCACTTGCATGTTACAAAGAGAGACCTGGGATTGATTGTTATGAAGGATGAGTTTAGGTTGAGAGTGAATGAAGCTGTGAGCAAAGGTATATATACTGTTCTGAGACAGATTAACAATATATTTAATATAAAAAAGCCAGGATGCCCAAGGAATATCATTGCATTTTCTGGTTTAAGGAGTAATCTATTGTAAATTATTAATTATTAATTAGTTGTTATTATTATTATTAAATAATTGGGACATGTGTTATTCTCAGAGTGATCTCTCCCCACTTAGCAGGATGGTGAATTTTTTTAAACTGTCTATCAAAAATGTGGAACTTTTGCCAAGCTAAATGGTCAGCACATGTTTAAAATCTAGCAGGGAGAGAGAGAAAAGACCCTGAATGTTTTTGACCATATAAATTCTGTGCTGTATTACTGTATTCACTTTCATTTGATGTTTTTAATATTATCTTTTTCGCTTTAAAATCCAGTGCTGTTATCTGTAATATAGCCGATTTAATATTTGGAAAATAAACATAGCAAATACAAAATAGATCCATTTCTGATATAGAACAAATAATATCCCCAGCAAGATTTCATTCTTTAATTGTTAAACTAGGAATTTATGTTATGGTTGCTATTGTATCACATTGAGTAGGTGCAAGTTGCTTTGAACTGAAAGCCATTATATTTTTCAGGTGCGGGTTTTAGTTTCTATAGTGTCCTTTCCAAACTTTTTACACTCAGTCCATCAAGCAATTGACAAGAAGAAACGCAGCATCCAGGAATGCAGATAAAGGGCTTAATCTGAAAGGAAGGATGATTTTATGGTTAAGACACTGGGCTGGGCCTCAGGAGATAGGAGTACTGTTCCTGGATCTGCCACAGACTTCCTGTGTCACCCTGGGAAAGTCACTTAATCTATTTGAACCTCAGGTCCCCATCTATAGAGCACGGATAATATTTCCTTTCACCCACTCTTCATCTGTCTTGTCTATTTAGATTGTAAACTCTGCAGGGTGGAGGCGTTCCCTTGCTATACGTGTGCACAGTGCCTTGCACAATCAGGCTCCTGAAGCCCCTGGGTGCTACCAAAATGCAAATAATAATGATGGTCTAAAGCCCACTAAAGTCAATAGATAGACGCAGTGGGGCTTGGATTAGGCCCAAAATGCTCTGAGAGAACGAGATTTTCAAAGGCACTCAGGCACCTAACTCCCACTGACTTTCAATGAGAGTTAGATGCCTTAAGTGCTTGATCATCGACGTGCTGCTCAAAAGAGTGCCAATTAAACCTTTGCAAACTGGCTTTGCAGATAGCTGTCAACCCCTGGGCCAGCAGCAAATGCTGCAAGTAAGCCTATTGGTAGGCTGGGCAGAATTCAATTTTTTTTTATAATTTTGACAGATAATATTAATGTTTATTTTAAAGCATTTTTAACTGATTTACATTTTCACAATTGCATGAAATTATTGGGGGGTCGGACAACAATTATTTAATGACCGTGGATGTTGAGAGTTAAAAGCTTTATAACCAAGAAACAAATTGTCAACGTGACATGCCAAAATATACACAGTAACTATCCTTAAAGCAAACTCTAGTAAGTTCTCAAGCAGCATTTTTCTTACTTTGCCTGTCCATAAATTTCAATCACCATCCATGGAAATATTTTTCGTCAGTTTGTGTGCGGACAGTGAAATCCAGGCCTGTGTAAGCTCGAAAGCTTGTCTTGCTCACCAACAGAAGTTGGTCCAGTAAAGCTATTACCTCCCGCACCTTGTTTCTCTACGGTGAAATTGACGTTTACCAACATTTACCAATACAGTAACCATTTAAACCTTCTACTCCTACTTACAGAGAAGTCCAGCCAGCTCCACAAGCCCCAAATGCAGACAGTTTCCTTCCCATCCCCAAGTTTAAGATGGGTGAGGGGGCTAGTTAAAAATCCTCTTCCACTGGAAATGAGGGGAGAGACCAGTATCTCATTACTTGCTTCAAATGACAAAGCAAGATGCCATTCACACCTTTTCTCCTCCACAAAGGTGAGAGCAGAGGACAAAAACTAGGGCCCCAATTCAACGAGGTACATAAACACATTCCTAACTTCAAGCAGTTACCTGCTTTGACTGAATAGAGATGGGATTACTCAAATGCTTCAAGTTAGACAACTGCTTATGTGTTTTGCTTACTCGGGGTCTGGCTCAGCGAAGGCAGATGTGAGAGAGGAATCATTGATCAACATGTCAAGCTTTACCAGCCATCATATTTAAGGATCCACATTTTTACAGTTGCACAACATTATGTTTTAAGCTTTTTTCCTGTTTTTATTGATCTAAATTTTCACCGTTGTGGGAAATTAGGGATGCGGGGGGGGGGCGGGGGGAATCAGTCAATAATCATTTAATGACCAATGTTGAGAAGCAAAAAGTTCAAGCTTTATAATGGTTAAAACATGCACAAATTGTCAACATCACTTGCCAAAATATGCAAAGTAAATATCCTTAAATCAAACTCTAATAACTTCTCAGGCAGGATTTTTCTTATTTTGCCTAGCTGTAAATTTTAAGTATCATTGATGGAAATATTTATCACCAGCTTGTGTGTACAGTGAAATCAACATTTACCAATAAAAACCTAATCCTTCCAAGCCTATATATATATATATATATACACACATATATTATATGCACCCATAAATACACACACACATATATATGAATACCTGTTTATTATGCAGTAGAGAAAATTGAAGTTTTTAAATAAATAATTCCAATGTAAATAAACTCCCCACCCTGAGCAAACAAAAACGGATCCCATAGCAGATTTCTCTATTTTTCAAATAAATCATAGTTCCAAATGAACATGGACCTGGCAGTTAGAAATTCCAAATGATTCCGTATTGGGGAGGGGGAGGCAAAGGGGCTGGAAAAAAACCAAACAAACAATTTTACAAGTTCCAGAAGTGAAATCCCACCCCCCTTTTTTTTTTTTAATTTGAAGAACTGGGAGGGGTGGCGGCTGCGTTCTTTGGCCCATAGGAAATCAGTGACCTGAGGACATCTGCAAGCTATTAGGACACAGACTTCAGGTAGCTCCCAGAAACACATGCTGTCCACATTACACCCTCCAAGTATATTTCCACAACTTTAGCTCTCCAAATAAACAGTCGAGCTCTCCCTGCATTAGGAAGGAGCTGCACAAACAGGTAGAGAGAATGGTAGTTTTATTCCCCCTTCCAATTCTCATGAATTTCTTGTAAGCCATTGCTGGACTACATAATATGAACTATTCCTTGGAAAATATAATAGGGCTAGTTTTAAATTACCCCCATGCATTTATCTGTAGGTGACTATGAAATATCAGGTACAATTTCCATTGCATGTTAGCTTCAATACAATAGCCACTTGTAAGAATGTGTTGTGTCAGCTGAACAGTTAAAAAACATGAAGCTACCAGGGGTTATGATGTTGCTGATGGACAATTTTTATTTAAATTGAGTTTTCCATCTTTTGAAACACCCCTACTTACTTCTAAGAGTTTGTATTGATTTTTAAAGGAAGGCCTCAGCAACAGAGCATGTGTTTCTTTGCAAATGTAATGGGGCAACACAACCAACTGCAGTTTAAAACACTGCATCCTTCGGAATAGATGCAGTTCTGATGGAGTTTGGAAGCGGATAAACAGACGATCTGAATGCAGAGAACTTGTTACATTTGAATGAAAGATCTTTCAATCAAACAGCAGATGCGGGGAAAATTGGGAAGGTGTTTTTTACTATCATTTTCTTGCTGTATAGGGCTGATTTTAAGGGAAAAAAATACTGGTTGTTCAATAAACATCCATTCCTTTTCCAGCCATCTCGGTGCTGTTATGAATTTGAAGCCAGGTCTTTGGCCCCCAGTAGCAGAGTTTGACCTTTTTCCTACGATTGGTTTAAAATAAAATTATTCAAAACAGATTGAGCATCTGATTCAGATCCATATCCAGGCAACATCCACTCCAAAGTGGGACTCGAAGTAAGGTGAACTTGAGTTAGAAAAGTTTCAGAGTAGCAGCCGTGTTAGTCTGTATCCGCAAAAAGAACAGGAGGACTTGTGGCACCTTAGAGACTAACACATATGCATATGCATCCAAAGACGTGGGCTGTAGTCCATAAAAGCTTATGCTCTAATAAATGTGTTAGTCTCTAAGGTGCCACAAGTACTCCTATTCTTTTTGAGTTAGAAAAGTAGCTCCTGGATACCTCTTCAGAGCTCATAGTTCTGACCTAGCAGAAAGCAACATAAGGCTATTTTTGGCTTGGTTCTTGTACCTGGTACATACTTGGATCACATCACAAGAACTTTGTCAGAACAAAGTATGCTAAGTTCACATCAGGAGGTGAAAATTAGGGTATTTGACCAAAACACCAAAAATAAGATGCACCCTAACTTGTTTGAAAGTATCTTGCAAAATATTCCTCTTCCACTAGCATGGGAAAAAATTCTGTATTGTTGCAAGGGTATTCCCCTTCACGTTCAACTGTCAGATACATCTTCTAGACCTACCAAGTTTGCAGAGCTTGAAGCCAATGTTATTTTTTAAAATAATAATCTTTAGAAGAGAACATTGGTAAATTACAAGTTTGTGTGCAGTGGTTTCAAAGCGTGGAGGAAGGGGGAGAAAACAAAAATTGTGTTTGCGTACACATGCACACCAGTGAAGCCTGCCCTGGAGCCAAGAAGTGTTAAAAATCCTATAGAGCTAGTCAGGTGCCCTCAGCTCAGAGATCTGGATTCAAACACGCAAAATAGAATCAACCAGTCTCTGGAGTTTCTGCTCTGCTCTGTTACCGTTCATAACCAGTGGATGGGTTAAAACTCCCTGTCTATTTGTCCCTGTACCAATTCTTGGTCTCTACACATTTTGGGTGCTTCTAACATTTTTTTCACCCAATGATCAGGCACAAAAGAGATTTTATAATCAGAAACAATGACTGTATTTGCTGCTGTCTGGGAGATTCAAGTGCAATGTCTGATTCTACTTGCTGCAAAAACAGGATCTGGCCCGTAGTGTATTCATACTCCTGGAATTATTTTTTTCAGGAGCAAATCTCAATTCTATTTAGAATGGTGCTATTTCATAAGCAGGGGTCAGCCCACAGTTATTCTGTAGACAAATAGGTATAGCCAGTCTGACCCTGCCACCCAAAAGCAGTCGGCCCTTAAAAGTAGTTACAGTATTTTTACTGCAGCACTGTCAGCCTTTGCTTTATACTTTCATTATGGAAACTTTTCATTATATTCTGTATGGCAAGCATGAAGAGGTAGTCATTTTCAGTGATTAATTAAAACATTAAAACATCAGTGTCCTTCAGGAAATCATACTGTAATCTGTAGTCTCCCCTTCACTTTACAATCCAAAGAAAGAGAAAAGTGCCACTGGTCCAACTTTCACTCCCATTGCTTTACATTTCATTCGTTCCAAAGCTTAAATCAACTGACATTTTGCCCAGCAGCAGCATAAGGTTGTAAATTATTCTGATAAACTGGTGATTAGATAGATAGATAGATAGATAGATAGATAGATAGATAGATAGATAGATTAACCTTAATTGTTCATTAACAAAGCTCTTTAAAATCTAATAATTCAGCACAAATACCAAAGAATTCTTAGTTCAGGCTGCAAAATAAGCCATAATTCTGCCCCAAAGCCATCACCTACCAGCCACCACTCTCACTATTAAAACACGACAGAGACCCGTGTTCCTCCTGACAAAGGCTAATCAGAAAGTGGTCTAAAAAAT
Organism: Trachemys scripta elegans; assembly: GCF_013100865.1. NCBI lineage: Eukaryota > Metazoa > Chordata > Testudines > Emydidae > Trachemys > Trachemys scripta. Next base: position 30,926,707 of record NC_048311.1, read on the forward strand.
TATTTTGCAAATGCCGGCTAACTAGCTACAGTACACAAGGAAACATCCCAGTGGTTACTGGATTCTGAGTAAGGCAGACTGCTAACCCGAACAGAGGAGGATGTGATGGGCCACTCCTACACAAGATCATTCCGGCAGCCACCAACCTCTTTCAGCCACAATTTAAAGCACCCACTGTTCTCCTGGCATCTCTGTAAGTGCCACAAGGGCCTCGGACAACTCTGGCAGCGTGGCAACAGCTGTTTCCAATGTTAACCCTGACGTGCGTCCACATGGGTTGCCTGTCACAATGCATGTAAGAATCCTGGAGGGATTTAATTCTCCCCTCTGTCATTCTCTAAGCTAAAGTGATATTTATTCTTTTGTGTCAATAAAAAATATCGTGAACAATTATTTATTGTTTGTTAAGTGACAACAATGTGTTTGGAAAGACAATGTGTTTGGAAAGGTTCCTGCCCCAATTTGAATGAGATAAATTAGCTAAAATGCTAACATCTTGCACCAACAGATGAAAACACTCTGCACTGACCAAGGGGAACACTGACCTTCCAGATTTACATCTGTTCAGAGCATGTTTCCAGGCTCTCGCTCCTTTTATTTTAGTAAGTGGAAATAAAAATGTGTCAATGTTTTGACGTTGATGAAATTGTCTTACGCACATGAACACGAACAGTGCGCTCTTATTTAAGAAATCATTCCATGGCTTCTGAGTGGGCAAAAGGATTACATAGTTTTAAAAAATTCATTACACCCCCAGATTTTCCAGTTGAAAGTTGCCTACCAAATGGAGGAAGCAGTGAGGAATCTAGGAAGTACAGACTTATCCGGCATCTGCTTTTGTGCCATGGAATAGTCATGAAAAGTTTTGCATACAGCAAAATTCAGAGGGATTTTTGCACTAGCTTCCTGGTGTATATTTGTAAAGGGTTGCAGTGCATCCCCACGCCTTTCTATTTTGCCCCACAACACACACACACACACACACACACACACACACACACACACACTCCAAATAGCTGAGCATAAGCAGTCACAGAAAGGCTTTCACTTTGCAGCACATCATTTGAAAAGGCGAACATTTCTCCCAGCAGAAATGCAGTGAGCCAGCATTTCCCTGGGTTTCCTATCCTATCAAGGAAGAACTTTTTGTTCGAATGAAGCCACTGTTCTGACCCAGCAGAGAGGTCCCAGGGCTGTGTTGGTGACATCACAGCCAGCAACTATGCAAATAAGTAGATGTCAGCAATTTCAGCATGACGACTTCATGGGGGGGGGGATCAGAGTCTGGGGTAGAGAGGAGAGACACAATGGACTTTAGAAATTATTGAACTTCATAAGGAAAACATGAAAGTGAATTTGCCATCCTCCTTTCTCCCTCTCCTCCTCCCTGCTCATTTCAGTATACTACAACTGACTTACATGTAAATGCAGAAGCCGGCTCTCAGCAAACATATCTGATTCATGTCAATATGGCTATGGTAAACATTTGTAGGGTTTGAGAGAAAAATCTTTATTTAATGTCTTCTGTGGATATTAGTCCCATTGCTATTAAACTGACCGTCTCTTTCCCTCTCTGCTAAGTAGCTTAGAAGGAGGGTTTCCTGAAATAACTAAATAACCTGAATTAGCACAAGAGGAGAAAAAAATCAAATGCAGATTGTAATTCACATTCTTATTTGTCAAAAATCTTTCCTGAAGCCTGGGCTTGAATACTCCCTGTAAAATAAGATTAAAATCTAAAACACACTATCCTGTTGTATAAAACAGGAGTTCAATAAAAACCATTCTACTCTTAAAAAGTGAATCGGATTGATCAGATTGTCCATATGTCTAACTATTCTGTAGAACAGGGCTTTTTTCATAAAAAAAAGATGCAAACTATGAAACGGCACATGATATCTGTTTTACATTTTTCTTTTGTTTATTGTTCAAACTTGTTAAACCACTTTCTTTTGTTAAAATAGATTCTCTTGTCATGAAAAGGCAGAATTCTTTCAACAAATGGACTTTCAGAATGAAAAATGTTCTATCACATTTTTCATTAAGTCAATTATCCTCCAAAATCATGGGATTTTTTTTTCTTTGCCCATCAATCAGCAGTAACAGCATGTAACAATCTGTTGTCACTCCCCCCCCCCCCTTCTCCTCCAGGTACATTCGTTCAGATTTTTTGCTTTACCAGTTCCAGCTAAGAGAAGAACAATGTATTGGTTGAGCTTTCTTTGATATGTCTATACCAAATATTAAAAAATAGATGTGCTGTGCTAAATTTGTCTCCTGAAATAGCTAATCTGAGTCTTAAATTGGTAAGAGATTTTTTTCCCAAAATTATCCATCTAAATATTAAGAATAGATTAACTATGTTCATCCCAAATGTTGATGCAAATCTCAGTATATCTTCCTATTTGGTCTCTGCTACATATTTAGTCCAGTCGTGTCTGTAACACTGTGAAATGTTTTTAAGTGTTGCAGACAATCATAAGAAAAAACAAATCCTCTTCTCACCTCCCCTATTATTTCAGACAAAGGCTCTATAAATAAGACATACACTTACCTTTCAGCTCACCCAAAGATAGCTGTTTGCCAGAGGTTTCCAAGCAAAAACTCCCAGAGAAAGATAGCAAATACAGAAAGGGTCTAACAGGGAGATTTTATTCAAATTGATTTCTTCAGAACTCCTTCCCCCTGTGCCTTTTTTTATTTTTTCACGCACAATTTCCAATTCCATTTAAAAAATAATAGTACATTTGCGAGGGGGCATTTTTTAAAAAGTGCAATCACCCAGTATGACAATGCTATCCATAGGAATTGTTTAACAGAACAAAGGCTGTGAACTGAAGCAGTTTCAATAAAGCACTTAGGGGAAAACCCGACATCGGAGCTTGAATTGAATTCAGAATTAGGCACTGTCTATCTTATAAGGAAAACTTCAGCAAAAAAATGTGTCCCCCTACTTTGGCCCTAGAGGTTTTGATCACTTAGTTTACAGGGAAGCGTGTGGGGGGGGGGGAAGACCCTTAGGTTCAATTCTGAATCGCAGTCTTTAAAAAGCATCTGCTCTGAAATTCAGTTCTCAGTTTAGTCTTTTTTTCCCCCCTTTCCTTTGAGGTATTATTAGCACAACTTGTATCTTATTCCCAACCTAGATAACCGTGTTATCATCCCTGACAATTCGTTTGCTGTATTGAAAAAGAAGGCTGCAATTAACAATGGAGGTGCTAAACATTTCACTACAAAGCGAAGGGGGAATGTTTGGATTTTTTTTTTTTTTAATCTCAACCCACAAGTTAAAAATCGCAACCATTTATAAAGAAATATAAATGGCTGCGATTTTTAACGTGTGGGTTGAGATGTGTTTATTTATTTTTGCTGATCGAGTTTGGCCAATTTGGCAACTCTTTAAAAATCGTGTGTTGCTGCCCAGATTCAAAGTGTACCAGGACAGAGACAAGAGTGTCCCCAATCACGCTGGAAAGCAATCTAACCCTTCCTAAGCAATGCATAGGCTCTGCCCAGAAGAGACTGCAACACGCAGCGAAATTGACAGAGAAGGGCATTGGGAAATATAGACTGAGTCGAGACTGCCTCAAAATGAGACAATTATAAATATGAATGATACCATTTTAGAAAACCTGTGTGAGGAACTGTATGGTGTGGCCAACACGCTGTATTCTTGGAATAAATGGGGTTGTTGTTTTTTTAATTATGTAGCTGTTTCTCATTTTACTCCTTAATTTTCCCAAATGAACCTTAGAAAAATATTAAGAGCTCTTTTAATGCAGCATCAAAAGTAAATTAGGGATTGATAACACTTGAAACAAAAATGTACCGTCAGAGAAGGGGGGAGAAAAAAATGCACCAGAATAACTTTCATTAGAATATGTAGATTTCCCCCAAAAGTTAAAAAACGCCTTTCCCCACCTGCATATACGGTATTTTATAACTATTTGGTATCTTTGTCAGTTTCATTGATCACTGGCTGAAAACACGTTGATCAGTTTCTCCTCACGGGTTGCTACGTAACGTTTGCTGTTGAATCTTGTGAAAGGAAAAATGATTCGAGCTGATAAATCGGATTGTCAAAGACGAGTCCAGATTCAGCAAGAAGCCTGGTCTAAAAAAGTCTCCTGAAGCGAAAAGTTTGAGGTTAGTTTCTTGGCTTTTGGCGCCCCCTCTGGATGAAGAAAAGAATGACATTTTACCAGCAGAAAGGTGATTGTTGACAACTGTAAAAGTTCCAAAAAAGAAACTGGAGTATGAAATGTGAGTATCAAACGCACAGAAAGCAAAGCAAACCCACTTAATGGTGCCTGACAGCTGTTGATAGAAATCGTTTAAAATAGGAGAAGCACCCTCATTGTTGTCATGTTGTTTGGCCACTAAGTTTTATTTGCAGGAGCTCTGGTAAATATCTAATGATCTGTGACTGCGAGATGATATAGGTATGTGTATGATATGATTGTGCATCTACATATGTTGAGGCATTAACGTGATTATTATAAGAAGAAATAATCACATGGGTATGTTTAAAACTATTTTCTTCTCTATCTTTATTACACAGTAAACTTGTTTAAGTATCACTAGTGGGTGTGCTATCTTAAAATCAGGAATAAAATTCTCAATTTTTCCCCCCTCCTGTTTGTTTCAGAATTGCACCAGCTTTGCGAAACAAATATATCTTGGATGCTCTACACCAGTTATCGGCCCCTAAAGAACAGTAGATAAAGAGCAAACTGAAAATGAGTGAAACTTTTACTAGCAAGACCCAAAAAGATATTCAAAACATATAATGAAAACATAAACATTTACAGCAGGAAAAATAGTCTTTCTGCAAATATAGAGGCAAAGATTTGCATTCTATATCATGCAAGTAAATCTACTGGAAGAGAGAAACTCTGGATTTAAATGCTGGGGGAAATGCTATGTATTAGTAAATTTCATGTTTTGTTACATTCTTTTGCATCTATTTTAGATATGGTCTTTGCATATGTTGAGACTGTTCTCGCTTAGCAGTTAACAGTTAACTTGCGCTTGTATATCCCTAATGTCTTCATTATTTCATCCTGAAAACAAATCTGTTGTAAATAACTCTCACTCTTTCAAATACATCTTAACTTTATGGAGCTCAGATATGCAAATATACCGTTTATATTGTAAGACTGGAGAAACGCATTTATAAGAGCTAACCGATTGCATTGACAAGTTACAGCGATGGACGAGAACGGTATCTCAAGTTAATTAGTGTATTAAAATGCAGAACGTAGCCAAACTTTTACTTAATTATTCAATGGTATGAAACATACTAAGGTTTAATTTTAAGACGACTAGCCCAATTGCACCATACTGACACAGTGTAAGTTACTAGAGTCTTCAAACTACAGTCACAAACCGGCCTCTAAATAAGGTAGCCCAGCAATAAAATTGTCACACAACTTTGCAGAGTTAGGCGAGCTCTACATCTGTGTGTACAGAACTTAAAGCACTGAATTATCAAATAAGCCTGCGCGTGGCATTAAACCATGCTGGTTTTAATTAAACAACAGCAGCGGAGCGGTGAGCATCACGTCATCCTGGATGACAAGTGTATTTTTAAAAACAGCGATAGGTATTATAATGAAAAACAAAGAGAGGCGAATCACACAATCATTTACTTCACAGAAAGTTCTTTTCCACGCCGAAGTAAGTGCAAATTAGGAGCCCACAACCTGTGTGATGCAATTTGACCCCTGGAGGATCTTTTCTAGAACAGCACACTGTCCGTAGTCCCACTGAAAACAATAAACATTTGCCTAGACAAATATCAAATAAAGAAGCGTTTACTTTTAAGGCATCACAAAAGTTCTGAAGTACAAAGAGTAAACTCAGACACTTCTACTTTTCTGTGTTTTTTTTTCTTCCCCTTCTCTGAGAGCTGCGCTCATTTCTCCCCTCCCTAAAAAAAAAACTTGTAGCCAATCATCTGTGTGCCAGCCCCCCAGGGGCAGGGCTGTCATTGGCTGAAAGTTTCTAAGGTGAAATAGAAGAGGAGAGTATTTATTACAGAGACACGGAGAGAGAGTTGGAGAGCCGAGCTTGAAATTGCCTAGGTGAAATTGGGAGCCTTAAACTTTCCAAAGCCAAGGAACTTTTTTTCTTCTTCTGAGAGGCAGAGAGAAAGAGGGGACAGAGAGGGGGCTAATAAGACTAACTCCAAACTTTCCCACCCCCTTTTGACTATCCTCAGAGCTGGGTTCATGCACGTCTCTGAGAGCAGATCGCTGCAGCGGCAACTTTGCAGTGGGCTGTGAACAAACTTTTTTTTTCTCCTGCAAGCTGCTGTTCACCAGGCAAAACTTTCTTGTTTCTTTTGCAAAGTTTTTGCTGCCTTCCTTCTCTCCCCCACCCCCAACTCCCTCTTCCATCCCTTCCTAGCTTCCTCCACCACAAACCCAGCTGGTTTTAAAGAGGCTTTGCCACTTTAGTGTTCTTTTTTTAATCCCTCCCTCCCCCCTCCTTTCCCCCCACCCCTTGATTTTCATCCCACTGTTTTTCCCCTCTGCCGCTTTCTCGCATGAATCTCCTAGACCCCTTCATGAAAATGACAGAAGAGCAGGACAAATGCATCTCTGGCGCCCCTAGCCCCACCATGTCGGACGACTCCGCGGGGTCCCCCTGCCCTTCTGGTTCCGGATCGGACACGGAGAACACCAGACCGCAAGAAAACACTTTCCCCAAGGGCGATCCGGATCTGAAGAAAGAGAGCGACGAGGACAAATTCCCGGTGTGCATCCGAGAGGCGGTCAGCCAAGTCCTGAAGGGTTACGACTGGACCCTGGTCCCCATGCCGGTCCGTGTGAACGGATCCAGCAAAAACAAGCCCCACGTGAAGAGACCCATGAACGCCTTCATGGTGTGGGCACAGGCGGCCCGGAGGAAGCTGGCGGACCAGTATCCGCATCTGCACAACGCAGAGCTCAGCAAAACCCTGGGCAAACTCTGGAGGTGAGTGAAGGGGGGAAAAATTTGTGCGAAGGGCCCTGTTTGCAAAGCAGGGAGAAGTTTGGAGCGCGCAGGAGAGCGCGTGGTTTCGGTTGCTGGCAGGAGGGTGTGTGCTGTTGGCAAACCCCTGTGCATGGGGAAAATGCAGCTAAGCTAGCGGTGGGGCAAAAACTGGGGCAGGCGCTTCCTTGGGCTTGGCCTCCTCGACTTCCAAGTGGCTTTTCTGCCCTGCATGGCTCAGGAGGGGGGCTCTGGTCCCGGAGGGGTTTGTGGAAAGAGGAGAAGAGCCCTTTGATCCCCTGGCAGGGGTTGGGAAGTGGCTGGTGCTAACAAGGAGGGCGGTTTGGAACTTGTGTGCGTGTGTAGAAAACTGGGCTTCAGCTACATGGCATCAGATTTGCACCAACGAATCAATGATCATGGCGGGCGAGGGGGGAGAAAGTTGGCAAAGTTGTGCCAAGCTAGTGGTGGGTGGTTCTGGGGAATGCTGCATGGCCCGATTTCTTCAGCATGGAAAGTGAAGGAAGGAAGGGGAAGGAGAAAGAAAGTGAGTCACCTGGCCGGGGCTTAGTCTGCGACTGCAGGAGACAACAAAACAAAACAAAAAAGTTAAATTTGCAGCAGAAGGGGAAAGTTCTGAGCGAATCTGGACCTCCAGAGGCGGTGCCCGGAGCCATCCAGGGCGTTAGTCATCTAATCTTTTTATTGACTCAGTGTGTGTGCACACTCCGCTTCCAGGGGGGGAACAGCTCCAACCAGCCCCACGGGGGGAGAAAAAAGTCACTGCCCTCGTTTTGTTGTGTCTTGTTTGGCCACCAAAACAATCTGCCAGTGTCATGGGGGATGGAGGGGGGGTGTGGAGAGCAGCACCAGGCAGCAAGAGTGTGAAGCAATGACAAGAGGCAGGCCACAGAGGAAGGGGGGCCTTTCCTTGCAATTCAGAGAGATGCCAAGCTAGAGCAGGGGAGCTGTGCTAGTCATGCAGGATGGAGTGTGCAGAAGGAAGGCGGGGGTGGGGGGGGCAGATTATGAGTGGGAGGGGGAAGCGCTATCTGCACTACAACCTGGCCGTAGTAGTGTGAGCTGACATTTGCAGCACCCCAGGTGTGCCTGGCTCTTTATGGCAGGTCAAGGCAGTGCCCCATGCTGTAATCTGCCCTTGCTGTTGGAGAGGCAACTAACCCCCCACTCCCCTGTGTCTTGCCCAGGTTGCTGAATGAGAGCGAGAAGCGCCCTTTCGTGGAGGAGGCCGAGAGGCTGCGGGTGCAGCACAAGAAGGACCATCCCGACTACAAGTACCAGCCCCGGAGGAGAAAGTCAGTGAAGAACGGGCAGTCGGAGCAGGAGGAGGGCTCCGAGCAAACACACATCTCCCCCAATGCCATTTTCAAGGCCCTGCAGGCGGATTCTCCTCAGTCTTCCTCCAGCATGAGCGAGGTTCACTCTCCCGGGGAGCACTCTGGTAAATATGCAACCTTACACCGTGAGACAGACACACAGGCACACACTCCTGGGCCCGACCCGCTGGACGAGGCAGCTAGGGAGACACACAGCTGCCTGTATGTTACGGAGATGCTGGCTGTGATTCCATAGCTCAGGTTGTGTTCTGAACCAGGCTCCAAATGCAATCTGCATAGAGACAGAGTGCCAGACAAACAGTAGATATGGCTTGCGAGAGCTGGATCCAGCGTCAGATCCACTCACACTAACACGCTTATTAGGCTTAAGACTTTTTCACCAACTTTTCTCATTGCAACAAAGTTTCAATCAACGTGTTCCCATTTTTGGCTTTTTAATTCGGAAATTAAATTAAAAATCACTTTGAGCCGCAGGCCAGCTCAAAAGCCCCATATTTTATCTGGTGGGGGAAGGGACAGCTCAGTGGTTTGAGCATTGGCCTGCTAAACCCAGGGTTGTGAGTTCAATCCTTGAGGGGGCCACTTAGGGATCTGGGGCAAAAATCAGTACTTGGTCCTGCTAGTGAAGGCAGGGGGCTGGACTCAATGACCTTTCAAGGTCCCTTCCAGTTCTAGGAGATAGGATATCTCCATTAGTTTATATTTACACAGATCACATTCGTGTTACAAACCTGGAAACGTGCGTGTTACCCTTCACAACTGACTTCAGGGGCAAAGCAGGGATATCTGCCAGGGCCCCAAAGATCTTGAGTTAACCATTAACTGAGTTATCACCATTATACAACGCCTCCTGCTTATAGAAAACCGCTGGCTTTAGATTTCAGGGCCTTATTGCTCTCGCTCTCTCTCTCTGTGCCATATCAACTAAAGAGACAGAGAGCTCACTTAATTTAACTGCACACAAGGGAAGCAGCAAACTCATGACTGCATGTGCTATATCTTTTCCTCTCCAGGGCAGTCCCAGGGGCCCCCGACCCCTCCTACTACACCCAAAACAGATGTCCAGCCTGGGAAGCAAGACCTGAAGCGAGAAGGGCGCCCTTTGCAGGAAGGAGGAAGACAGCCGCCCCACATTGACTTCCGGGATGTGGACATTGGGGAACTCAGCAGCGACGTCATCTCCAACATAGAGACCTTTGATGTCAATGAGTTCGACCAGTACCTCCCACCCAACGGTCACCCTGGAGTCCCGGCCACTCATGGGCAACCCGGTCAAGTCACCTATAGTGGCAGCTACGGAATCAGTAGCACGTCAGCCACTCAAGCTGGAGCCGGGCCCGTTTGGATGTCCAAGCAACCGCCGCAGCCCCAACAGCAGCCGCCGCCGCCCCAGGCCCCGCCCCAGCCGCCGCATACCATGACCACCCTGAGCAGCGAACAGGGCCAGTCCCAGCAGAGGACACACATCAAGACAGAACAACTCAGTCCGAGCCATTACAGCGAGCAGCAGCAGCACTCCCCTCAGCAGCTCAATTATAGCTCCTTCAACCCCCAGCACTACAGTTCCTCCTACCCGACCATCACCCGCTCGCAGTACGACTACACAGACCACCAGAGTTCCAACTCCTACTACAGCCATGCGGCCAGCCAGAGCACCAGTTTCTATTCCACCTTCACGTACATGAACCCCGCCCAAAGGCCCATGTACACGCCCATTGCAGACACTACCGGAGTCCCTTCCATTCCCCAGACCCACAGCCCACAGCACTGGGAACAGCCGGTCTACACACAGCTTACTAGGCCATAAGGGCGACAACAACAACAACAACAAGAGAGAAAAAAGAACTGTCTCCAACTTTTTTTTTTAAGACACTAACGCTAAAGATGATGAAAAAAGAGAACACATCAGGCCTTCTGCACTACCGCACCCTTCAGGAAGTGGCCAGACCACTCTGCTGAGAACCAGCAAAACTCGGCACAGACGTTCCAAGGACTGGACTTTACCCTTGATTCAGGGGCGAGAGATGAGCTTTCTCACCGGCCAACTCGTCTGCCTGTGTTTGGACTTTCGTAATTATTTTTAGCAGTAATTAAAAGAAGAAGAAAAAAGGAAAAAAATACCCAGAGTCCTCTGTGAGGAATATTCTCTATTTTAAATATTTTTAGTATGTACTGTGTATGATTCGTTACCAATTTGAGGGGATTTATATATATTTTTAGAGATTTTTTTTTTAAATGCTCTTATTTTTCCAACAGCTAAAACAACACTTAGTGGAGCAGTCCTAGCTTTTCTTGCAGTCAGAGGTATTTTTGTATAGATAAAAGTAATTTCTTTAAAGAAAAATAAAACGGTGTGCATTAATTAGGAACAAAAACTGTTAAACAGTGATTGGCATCAGGCTAAGCTTTGGTCAGCTGTGCAGCCTAGGAGACGCAAGGGGTTAAAAACAAAATAGGCTTTATTTTTCTAACGTGGAAGTAGAGAGAGAGCCAGGAGGAGAATGTGTTCGTTTTATTTTTTAAAGACCTCGAGCCTTAAAGCAGCGTTGTTGAAAAGCAACCATGTAATTTTTTTTTTTTTTCCTCGAGATTCTTATACGACTGCCTTCCAGTGCAAGGAGAAAGACAGAGCCCAGACGGGAGGCAGATCTGATTTCTGGGAAAACTTATGTCTGACTCTTTTACCAACAATCAGCAGCAGATTATGATGCCACAACCAGCATCACCCTCCTCAGCTTCCTGCTTTGGGGACCATGTGCACGACAGATGCTGGAAGCCGCCCATCACCTCCCCAGCCCTTTAAAGAGCCTTGAGTGCAAACATTTAGGGCCTGATCCAAAGCCCATTAAAGACCCCTATTGGCATCACTGGGCTTTGGATGAAACCCGTAGGGCACATTGGAAACATCAGACACATTTTAAATTATTTATTTTGTGAGAAAAGCCAATTTAATCAAGATTTTCTTTTTAAAATCTCCCTTCCATTTTTTTAACTCCTTTAAAAGCAATTAGATTTGTTGGAGTCTTATTTGGAGGGTACGATGCCTGTTAAATTATGGTCTAAACTGTAACCAGTTCTTTATTTATCTCCAATTCCTTTTTATTATTATTATTATTATTATTCTTTGGAATCTGTGTCCTAGGTTTGTACAAACGCGTCCTCTTCCTTTTTTTCTTTTGTTTTAAGGATAAACTGGAATTTTGTTTTGTACAAACTAGAGATTGCAAATGTAGTGTATCACTGAATCATTTGCCTTGTTTTCTGCCTCAGCTCTTTTGGACACACAAACGTGTGTGTGTATGTGAGACACAAGACACTATTGACAAAAGCGTGTGTGTCATCCTGCTAACCTTCCACCCCTTGATGTTGTTTTGAGGTGGGGACTTTGGTGAAGCTGTGGCTGAACAGTTAAGAATTGCTTTTTAAAAAAGACAGCAAACTTTTTTTTATTAAAAAAAATGATATATTTGTTAACAGTTGCGGGAATTTTTTTGTTTTGGGGGTATTTTTTTTTAGGGATTCAGTAGAAAAAAAAATCTTAAAGCACTCATAATATGGCCTCTTTCTATTTCTGTATAAAAGCAGATCTTTTTAAAGTATTTCTGTAACTTAAAAGACCTGTCATTTAAATCATATTTTGTCTTTAGGTAAGTTTGTTTTATTTTGTTTTGTTTGCAAGACCATTTGTTCTCTTTGTGAAACTTACCTTTTTTGTATATTATTGTTTGCAATAAATATACATTGTATTAAAAATTTTAAAAAGCAACTGTGTATATTTTATTAAGTAGATCCACTAAAGAACAGTGGGATGTTAAAGCTACAGTGGGTTTTTTACATAGTGACTTGTATACTTTTGTCTTGATTAACTTTTATCACTATATGGTCTTGGGACCTGAGCCTGCTTAACTGGGCCCAATCCTGAAATGGTTCTTTGACACAGTTGCTTGACTTCAGTGGGAGTTTTGTTTAATTTCCTCCTGCTACAGTGATAGCCCCATACGGTCAGCATTAATCCCATGGCAGGATAGGTAATTTAAATAAAAGACTACCGGGTTCCTACTACCTTTCAGGAAAGCCAGTGTGAAAAACCTTCAAAAGCTGCATTCATATTAGTGTGTTACAGTAACATATTACAGTTGGTAAGATACACCTACATGCTGTGTAAAGGCCTGTGTCCCGTACACATAGAATCATACACAAGTTTGGGGTCTCAGCCCAGTTCCTGGTGGCCAAATGTCTATCTCACAAACATCACAGTCATATCTCAGGCTAATTGTTGCCAGAGTGGATGAAGGGGAAATGGAGCTAGAATTCCCTTCTTATTCTCTAGGAGGCAACCCTCTCAGCTCAAGAGGAGGCATATTTAAATGAATCACGAGTGGGGCTGACAGGAGAGTGGGATTTGCATTGCTGCTGCTCATTTCTTTGCCTGTTAGGTAGATGAATGGAGGCCTTGCCGCAGAGTTGCCAGATGGTCTAAATGCACAAACAAACCAAAGGCTGAGCTTGGTTTTATTTTTTTATTTTTTTTTTTTGGCGGGGGGGCGGGAGGCAAAAGTGGAAAACAACAAGAATGAAAAAAGAAGCAACTGTCAAAGAAAACCAGAGACCAATTAATCCCTGGCATAACTCCAGGGACGTGAAAGTGATTAAGAGAAGAACCCGCCTGACTTGTCCCATCTGAAAATTAAGCATAGTTAACCTGAAAGGTGACAATGCACTTCACCTCTCTACCCCCAGGTTGGAGCTGGGCTTGATGTGATGTGCACCGTCCATGCCTGCATTTCAGTTTTAACCAATTCATATCACAGCGGGGGCGTGGGGGAGGAAAGGAGATGAGACTCTGTTAGGTTTGGCATGAATCACTCAGGGAGTTTCCAAGCTCATATGGACTTTCAGGTCATTTTCACTAAACAGATGATATCATCCCCTTCCCTGTGCAGCAGAACAGAACAGGTATCAGCCGTTGTACAATGATGTCACTTTTCCTCCGAGTCCGGGGGAATGCTGGGAGTTTTAAAGGACACGTAGTCACAGTTGTTTATTATATTTACCCTGAGACTTCAGGCTTCCCGCCGAACTGCTAGGAAGAATTTTAACCCCCTGCCCTCCCAGGAGCTGCACTTCCATCGGGTTCATTTACTGCCTCCTGGGCAGCTCACGTGCCATTGGAAGGGAGTTAAGAGAAGGGGACAGGGGCTCTCAAGATAATACCACGCAAGGGATACGCTTGCTTTTTCCATTCCCTCTGGCACCAACAAGGGTTGGTTTCCTTCCATTCCTGATCCTGCAAATACTCGCACACATGAGTATTTTCACTGATATCAATGAGGCTACTTGGGTGAGTAAGAGCTACTTGCCCGAGTAAGAATTTTGCAGGATCAGGGCCCTAGTCTTTCAGGGTTTTATAACCCCAAATTAGGGTCCTGGCAGTTTTCCTATTGCCTTCAATGGGAGTAGGAGCAAGCCCATAACCCTTATTTCCGAGCTGGAACTTGGCAAGGGTCTCACCCCTTCCGCATGGTTCATGTACATCAGCAGGACTGTGCCTTCACGTTCGTGTCCGTGTATCTATATTGCTATGTCAGTACCTAAGTGTTCTTATTCAGCACTCTACCATTAAAAAATACCTTTGCTGCCCATAAGAGTGAGATGCTGACATCGCCAAGTGGAGCCAAGCTAACTGTGGGCGAAGCTGCATAAACCCTCATGAGCAATGCCAACAGGCACCACAATCCAGGTCTGAAACACCTTCCTGGCCACCCTATCTACCAGTGCTGTTAGTGCATCTCTCAGTGCCTCCTGCTAGCCCAGCTCCGTATAGTCACTGAGATCCAACAATGCACCTTCACCCTGAGTTGCAGCTCCTTCTGCTAGTCCAGCGGTGGGAACCCTACACAGCGCTCAAGCCCCTATTGGTATTCTAGGGCTACATTCGCCACACACAGCTATGCAAATGCATCTTAAACCTGACCTCAGCCCCACCAGTGCTATTCCAGGCTTAGGTTCTCTGCCAATGCACATCTGTCCTCCTAACCTGCAGCACCTGTTGCTGTTCCCTGCTGCCGCTGAGCCAACCCTCTCAGAGTTTCTGTCTGGTGGCTTTGAGACACTGAGAAATGTGTACTCATGGCTGGAGCTTGGTTTCATTACAGAGGTTAAAGGTTATTGCATGAACTCATTGTGTTACTTCACCCTTTTTGAAACGGCCCAGTCATCCACCTATGAACACTGGCTGCTGCACAACCCTAGGAACGAGCCCCAGAGTCTGTTTGGAAGGCGCAGCGTGATCGCAGAGCCAGCCTCATGCTGGGAATGGACACACATTCCACTGCTCCTTAAGGGTTCCTCGGGAGCTGCCATCACTTACTGACCACAACACCTGTTCTGCACTGTCCTTTAGCTACATATTTGCCTGACAGGCTGCAACAGCCTCCACACCTCCCTGCTGGCTGCTGTGCAGGAGGTAACTTCTCCTAGACTATCGGCACAACATGGGGAGCTCAGCCTTGGCATTTCCAAGCGAATGGTGCTCATTAACAATCACGTTTCTGCCTAACTCTTTCTTAGGTACTAAATGGCTGGTCTTGAAGGCACTCGACTGGCAGCCATGAGATCTGGATTCAACTCCCCGCTCTGCCACAGACTCACTACGTGACCTTGGGCAAGTCATTTATTCTCTCCACACTGCAGTGCCCCATCTGTAAAATAGGAATAATAATAATAATGCTTCCTTTTCCCCCCGATCCGCTGACTGTTCTACTTAGATTGTAAGCTCTTTGGGGAAGGGGCTGTCTCTTACAAGGTGTCTATGCAGCCCCAGTACAATGGGACTCTGATCTCACTTGGGGTCTCTAGCCACCAGTGTAATCTAAAGAAACAGTATTATCATAGACTGCTTACTTGTGTTACAAGTAACGTTTACAAGGACTATAACTGAAAGGGATTTGTTTACTCCATGCATTGAAAAGTACTTGGGTAGAGCCAGCTTCAGAGAGGTAGTGCTTCCTAGTGGCAAGAGCGCACTGGTCTTGGCCTCAGAAAACCTGGTTCTATTCTTCGCCTGACCACAGACCTGCTGGGTGACACTTCACCTCTCTGTGCATCTCTTAACTCCGCCACAAAACAGGGATAACGAAACCAACCTCCTTTGCGAAGGACTTTTAAATCCGCTGATGTAAAGTGCTATGTCACTTAGTTATTAATATTTATTGTATTTGTATGGCAGTAGCACCTAGCATCTCCAGTCACAGGCCAGTACCCTATTGTGTCAGAAGCGGTACACACACAGAACTAAGAGACTGTCCCTGGCCCAAGCAGCCGACAATCTAAGTAAACTACTGAGTCAATTTCCTTCTACTACTTGTGTGTTGTGGGTGTTTTGCCCAGTAATGAAAGAGGGAAAACATTTCAAAACCAGGAAAATGTTCGAGGGGGTTGTTTATGTTCCTGGAATGAGGTGAATCAGATCAGGAAATGAAATACTTATGCGATCCCCGTAGATCTGACTGTCTATATCAGTTCTACAGCCTATATGCTCAAGTCTAGATCTTCAAAGGCATTTAGGCTCCTAACTTCCTTTGAAATCAGTGCTTTCCTGGCACCATGTATGATTAGGGCGAACCATAAGAGCTGTGATGAATAACCAATAAGGAATGCCACTGTACAGCTTTGGATCCGAAAATGGTGGGAGGGGGGAGTCTGGTCCCTAGGAAGATGTTTGTCTTTGCTGCTGTTGTTTTATTTTTTCAGGTATGTTTTTCTTTCATTTTCTTAGCGGGAAGAAAAGGTTCCTTCCGAAGTGGGGACATGCGGGAAGAGACTAGAGATGGCTGCCTATCTCATGCTTGGTGTCCCCAGGAATAACTGTCTAGAAAAGTCAAGTCATATTCCACAGCTGGCATTTGAGGAGATTGGAACACTTATGTCCTCCCAGGGCAGCAGCTCTTGGCTTTTTCCACATTACAGAAAAAGCCCAGTCCAAACATAGAGAAATCGTATGTAGAACTGTGTGAATAAGGAATTATTTGATTCATTGGCAAGTCTGAAAACAATAAAATCTCAATTTTGGGCGGAACCACAACATGTAATTTTTCAAAATTTTTGGTGAAACAAAGAGTTAAAAACAAAAAACAAAAAAACCACAACCAAACATACTCTGCTGGGGGTTGAGCTAAATGTTTCATTAGATATCAACCGTAAAAAACACTTATTTAAAAAAAAAGGAAGAAGAAGGAAAATGTAAATCAAGAAGTCATTTCAACCCGTAACGAAATGTTTAAAAATCAAAACATTTAGATTTTTTTCCCCATTTTTTTGTCAACCGAAACAATTGGGTGAAACTGCCATGAAGTCACAGAATGTTTTGTCGTCTTTTGTTGCCAGAAAGAAAGTTTTGGCCCAGTTCTAGCCATGCTTCACCCTGGGTAAGAGGTGCTGTGAGTTCTAGGGCCTTTGTTTCCACCTCTGGAGACCTGGGCTGGACTTGGGTCAGAAATGAAAAATGGCTCCAGCAGTATCTCTCCAGTGCCGCTGTTTGTTGTACGCATCACAGAATAAACTCACCCAACCAGCAGCCTCTGCTCCGTAGCGCTGCAGGGTAAGTGGGGGCTGAGTGGGTGTGGTGGGGGGAAGAGAAGGGGAGACGAGGGAGCTGGGAAAGCAGGGGAACATCTGTAATGCCGGAGGGCAGGTCTGGGTTAGAAAGCAGAGCCTAGGAGGGGGTGAGAATCTCACAGCCTGGAGTTTAGGGGAACTGCTGTAATGCTGCAGGGTAAGTTTGAGCCAAAGAGCAGATAACAGAGCAGAGTGCAGGGACAGCTGGGACAACGGGGAACGCCCGCAATGCTGTAGGGCAGGTTTGAGAACAGGCAAGAGTGTGGTGGGGACTGCAAGGGAGGGAACTACCTGTGAAGCTACAAGGCAGGGCTGAGCTGGGGATGGCGATGAAGCGGGGAGAACTCTCTTATCGGCCCTAGCTGCTTTGCTGTCGCCTTCTCTCTTCACTGGACCCCACTACCTTATCGTTAGCCCGAGTGCCGGGTTCTCCCTTATTCCAGAAAAACAATAAGAAACTTCAGAAAAGGGCAGGCAGGGGAGATAGGAAAAGAGGCCCAGCTCCTAGGAAGTCCCACCGGATCACTCACATCTCTGCTCTAGAGCCCGATAACACCTCTTCGTACTTCTGTCTAAAACCAGCCAGTTAGCTACACGCCGCCTGGCTACCTCACCTGCCTGCCGCTGTCCAGCCTGACTTTTGTCACATATCTCCCCCCTCACACACACACCCCGTGAGGGTTGGGTACATGGGCCACGAAACAGTGCTGTCAGCTGTTAGTAAATGCAGCTTCAGTTAGCATCACCTCAGACAGTTGTTCACACCCAGGGGCTTTTTCTAACAGACACAGCTAGGCCGCAGCCAGCTGTTTGCTGGGATCCTGCAAAGTGCTGTGCTTTCTGCCAGCTCTAACATTTCTAAATGCAGCTCTCAGGATTTTATCACCAGGATTTTTATTCTTCAAGCCCCAGCTCCTGGAGTCAGGAGAATATCTCAGCTTCCGTTTTAAAAAAACAAAGTTTGTAATGTTTGTGGTTACAGTAAAAAAGCTTGAAACCAAAGAGCCTGTAAACCATAAAGACTCAAGAAATCAGAAGGCAAAGAAGAAAGAACCCACGGTGTATTGTTTTCAAAATCTGGTGATTTTGAGGGGTGCAGGCTGGGGAGCCCCAGGACTGCAATAGCAGTTGCTGCAAGTAAGGATTGGATCTGCTGAGCTGTTTAAAGGCCCAGCACGAATTGGGGCTGCTGCAGATCAGACATGACAAATCTGTGTATATCCAAACCTTGCAGAAGACTGTGCCTCAGGCTGGCCCCACCATCTCCACTGGTCTCTAGCCAGCACTATTCAGCCACCAAATTCACACACAAAGCAGCCTTGTATGGGAAATTGTTGCATGCACATTCTTATTAACATCTAATACACGCCGATGGATCAGGAGTGAGGGGCAGAAGGGAGAGAAAACACACATCCTGCCTTCGCAAGGTGGGGAGCTTTGGGACCAGGACTGTCCCTTTACTATGTGCACGTACAGCACCTTCCACAATGGGGCCCCCATCTCAGTAGCCACCTAGTGGCCATAGGTGTCATACAAATACTTGATCATAAGGCGCATAGAGAGATGTATTTACTTGGATCAGGGGTTCTCAACCTATTTACCAGTGTGGGCCATATATGCAGCTCTCTCTGTGTTGTGTGGGCCACATCCACACAATACATATACTACTTGCCTGGCCCTGAGGATGTCACATGGGCTGCAGCTGTGTGCTGATTGGGCCTCAGGTTGAGAGCCACTGACTTAAAAAGGCACCATCTCTTTATTATGTGTTTGTCCAAGGACCAGCATAATGGGCCCTGATCCCTGCCTGGGACCCTACATGCTGCCATAATACAAATTATTAATATGTAATAATAACAATAATAATAATTCATAATGCCCTGGGCATTACTCAAGTGAATCCTGTTTAGGGTTATACCTTGCAGGCAAAACTCTATTGACGTCAATAGGGGAGGGGCCTTCATGAGCAAGGTTGGGTCAGAGCCATTTAGCAAACTCAGTTATGGTGAAACTCCATTTTTTGTGCAGAAGAATGAAAGCCTGGCACAGTTTTAATGCCCTGAACTAGGCAGCTTCTGATTATAGCAAAAAGCTTGGGTTATAGTGAAGCCGTGTGAAAAAAACCTCGACTTCCCCGTAAAAAGGGTTTGTGTTTATTAAAGTTTCAATAAAAACCTTTTGAACTACGAAATAACAGTCAGCTTTGCAGCTCAACGAAGGGCCGGGAAACAAGTTTCCAAAGGCACATTTTTAATTAATGACCTGCCTCGGAGCTGCTCTCAATTTTCAATGACTAAAAAGCCATCCAGGATTTTTTCCCCTCCCTAAATCTGATTATTTGTGGAGAGTATTTATGGAGAGCCATTGTGGATTTTTAGCTCCATCCCATGCATTTTCCATTTTAAAAAGGAAGAAAAAAGAGCGAGAGGAAAAAAAAAGAACTATAACTGTAGTGTTTACTTTTAACCCTTTGCAGAGTAGAGTGATCACTTGTTTACCATTTTTCCATGTCCCGTATTGGCAATACAGGGCCTTGATCTAGTCCTTCGCACGATGGGGTCCATCTCTGTGGATCTGTCTGTAAGATCTGGCTGGTCCGGAAATATTACAAGAGCCTCATTTTGGTATTTCAATAGGTGTTCCACTTCTGGGTCCAATGGGAATGGGAGGTGCAGAAGAGATTAACATAGGAGAGGATGAGAGGTCTTGTAACTAAGGGTATATCTACATTGCAAAGAATAATCCTTGGTGTCATGTCTCAGAGCCTGGGTCAACTGACTCGGGGTTCGCGGGACACGGGCTGTGGGGCTAAAAATAGCAAGGTTGATATTCGGGCTCGGACTCGGGGACTCCACGCCTGGGCTCCTGGTCGAGCCCGAATGTGTACACTGCTATTTTTAGCTCGGCAGTCCAAGCCCCACAAGACCAAGACAATTGACCCGAGGTCAGAGTCGGCACTAAGGGTTTTTCTTTGTAATGTAGACATACCCACAAGCCCTAGCCAAGGACTTGGGAAGTCTGGGTTCAATTCCTGGTTCTGCCAAGGACTCTCTGCAGGACCTGGGCAAAGACATCTCTGTGCCTCAGTTCCCCACCTTTAAGATGAGGATACTAATCTTTTGCCCATCTTGTCTGTTTAGATTGAAAGCTCTTCAAGGCAGGGAATGTCTCTCACTATGAATTTGTACAGCTCCTAACACAACGAAGCCCCAACCTCCGTTGGGGCTGCCCTTATACCATTACCCTAACCTCTGACACCAGAGTCCTGTCCTGACACCAGCATCGCTCCTCCACAGAGCAGCAGCAGATGTCCAGGGCTTTGCAGATTGCCTTCCTAGTGGAGGAGAAATCAGTCTTGGTGTATTCTAAGCTTAACTTATTTTATTTACAGATATACACCAGTCCTGGAACAGAGATGGTCAAAAACAGCATGCAGAGAAATCCCTTCTTTCAGGAATCTCAGCCCAACAGCAACATTCTGTTTCCAAGGAGCAACACTGCATCAAAAATTTACTCCAATCAGAGACCAAAGCAGAGAGTAAGTTCTCCTGTTGCTTGCACAGCTCCCTGTGTCCAGAATTTTGCATAAAAAAAATACCACCACCACACAGCATGTCTTCCCAAAACTGAACATTTGCTCATACACTACTCAAAAGAACTTGGAAGACTACATGCAATGACGCCACCTGGTGATGCCTCTATAACAATACAAAATAAATAGCAACTATGGCACCAACTCCCAGTACAGAACTGATTCCTTGGGTGCTCAGTTTATCCCTTAGGCTCACAGACAGTGAGAAAGGATCACATACATTCAGGAGTTTCACTAGGTTTGCTTCACACCTTTGTGTAATAGGCTATTAAGCCCAACATAAAGGGAATTCCTTAGGTTATCAAGGACAAAGTTTTGACTCAGGCATTCAGGACACAGACAGACTGAGCAACAAGTGGCCATTTTTACATAGTCACACGCAGAGAATATAGTTAAAGGGCTAAATCATAAACGTTAGGGCAAGAGAGGACCACTGTGCGCACCCTACTCTGACCTCCTGCATAACACAGGCCAGAGAATTTCACCCACTGATGCAGCAGAAGGAATTATTCTTCTCTGCTTTTGCGGGTGAACATTACTGAGCTCAAATACCTGCAGTTAACTATTTCTCTTTTTGGGTGCACAAGAGACATGAGAACTGTGTTTTTCTCCGACACTCTCTTTCAGAAAGACGTCTCATCTTGTTTTAAAGATTCCAAGTGATGAGGAATTTGCCACCTCCCTTGGTAACTTGGTTAACGACCCTCACTGTTCGCCTTTTTCATCTTATTTGAATTTCTCTTGCTTCAACTTCTAGCCACTGGATCTGGTAATATCTTCATCTTCTGGATTAGAGATCCCCCCTCAAATCAGATACTTCAGCCTAAACACCTCCACCAGAAGAAGATATCTCACTATAGAACATGAAAAAGAATTCATAGATAAGGTTGAGAAGCTCCAACCAAATTCACTCCATTGTGATCTGATATTTCGGCCCACATGGTTACATATTATACATGGATCTCAGATCCCCTCTACAACCTGGGCACAGCAGGATGAATTAGAGGGTGAAAGGGACAGTCTTAAATTGGGCTTTCTTCCCCCAGTGTAGGGATTAATTACACAGAGCTGTCTGGGCACAAACCAACTATCACCAAGGAACGTCTCACTCCATAAATTTTAAGCTACTAATAATAAGACTGGACAGCAGTTTTTAGGCTTCAGTAGATAGTTTACAATTAACCTACTCCTGTCAGCTGGAAAATCAACTTACATGTGATTCCAGTTCACGTCTGAATCACTTTGAGTTAGAGATTTCCTTTGAAACCAAGTAGACTCACATTAGGTTTCTATATAGAGATGGGCCCAAGATGCAAAGCTCAGAACCAGATTCTGCTCTGAACTGGACATTTGAATTGTTTGCAGACAGGGGTTTGGTGTGGCTTGTTATAAGAATAAAGGCCACCTGGGGAGTTTGGATATAAACTTTCTCAAAGGTCAGGGCTGTTTTGCCCAGAGGTTTGATTCAGCCCCATCTCGAGTGAGTTTATCATCTGCTCCTAGCCTTCCTCTTCTGGAGTTAGCAGGGGCCTCAATCACAGCTAAGACAACAGGGGAGAACAGCTGCATCTGGAAGGTCTAAAGCCAAAAAGCATGAGCTGCTCGCAAGCCTCACTCAGTGAAACTAACCTCCATGCAGCTGATATGACTTGATGGCCAGTTGCCCCTTCCACTGCAAGTCTAAGACTTTCTTTTACATACCTTTCTTGGATCGCTTTTTAGAAGGGGGAAGGACCTGCCTCCTGATGAGTCTCTCCAGCCATCCAACAGCCAGCTGGATGCCCTCGGTCGTCTTTCAGACAGCTCCCCTACGTCCAAAAACAAAACACTCAAACCTCAGCAGTTGTCACTAGCATCCAACAGCGCTAGCCAACGAAGACAAATGTGCAACCATATTTCTCTACCTCTCAAAACCACCACAGCAGAAATGTTGGTCACTGCTCAACATTGGGTGTGGGTGGGAGATTGCGTATTTCAGAACCAAGGTGCAGCAACTGAGCCGTGAAAGAAGCCCAGGAAGGGGCTGCAGTCAGGAGAAAGGTGCATCGGCCAGAGCTGCGTAAGTGGTGAGCCGGGTCCAGACTGGGGCGCATTGGAAGAGCTGTCTGGGAGGGGGCTCTCTGGACTGGAATAACAGGGAGCGCTGCAGGTTTGGACCGAGGCACATTAAAAGCAGCATGCAGGCTGAGGAACAGAACTGTGCAATGGAAGTTATGCCCGGCCCAGCACTCTGAGCTCCTCCCTTTCTTCAGCACCAAATTCACTCCCAATTTTTGAGATGTAAAATGCAAGCAAGCAAAACGGGCATTTATGGAAGTTTTTTCCAACCTAAACCACCCACTCAGAGCCTCAGGCATTGCTGACAGCTGTGGCAAAGAGCAAGAACATGGGCAATTCAGGTCCATCCATCTCACGAGAGCTCCAGAGGCTGGCACTTACAAGGGCCCATAAGAAGTTTATAATGACAGAACTGGTAGGGAACTGGATTGGGCAGGGGAGGAGTGGAAGGCGGGACTGGGGGGGGGGGGAAATAGATGCCCAGTCATTTTCTGTGATTAGAAGGGAAATTTCATTCCTCTAGGAACTTGGAACCAAATGTGGCGTTGCCATGGTTTCACACCCACTGGCTGGAAATGACAATATTAGCAGGGTGACCTGGTAATTAGAAGCTGTGCCCCCAGATCAGCCCGCGGGGAAAATAAAGAGAGATTATCGAGCCCTAAAGACGAAGCATAATGCGACAGGCTCCTGGGTTCCATACCTTTTATAACCGGCCCATTTAAATGCAGATTATGACTTTCCACCTGGGGCTGCTAATCTGTCTCACAGCCAAATCACACAATAAAGCATCTCTCAGCACAAAATGGGGCCAGGGTGCTTTCGAATTTGGTCTGTCATCGGGGTTGGGTTTTTCCCCCCTTTTCTCAGGAGTTGCCACATTAAAATACGATTATTTCTCCTATTATAACCCCCCTCCCCTCCCTGTTTCAGAGTGGCTGGGTCACAACGCAACATTTGTTCCCCAAGATTCTGAGGGCTGTTATGGGGCAGGCTGGGCCCAAAGTTTGATCTGAGTTACACAGGTGGGAGTGAGCTCCAGATGCTCGGTGCTGAAGGCAGTGAGGATGAAAATCAAGGAGTTATGCACATGTGCAACTAAGATCAGAATCTGGGACATGCCTCGATTCCATCTAACTACCCAATCCCACTGCAGATCTACCTCCCGACCCATCCAGGTCTTCGTCACCCATTTACCTACACTGCCTCTAGAGATGTGACAGGATTGATGTCAAGGTAGGACTTGAGAGGAAGACGGGTACAGTGGCTACAGAGCTAGCCTCCAGCTTTACCAGGGGTGGGCAAACTTTTTGGCCCAAGGGCCACATCGGGGTTGCACAACTGTATGGAGGGCTGGGTAGGGAAGGCTATGCCTCCCGAAACAGCCTGGACCTCGCCCTCTATCTGCCCCCTCCCACTTCCCGCCCCCTGACTGCCCCCCTCAGAACCCACAACCCATCCAACCCCCTCCCCGATCCTTGTCCCCTGACCGTCCCCTCCCGGGACCCCCTGCCTCCTATCCAACCCCCCTGCGCCCTGTCCCCTGACTGCCCCAACCCTTATCCACATCCCCGTCCCCTGACAGCCGCCCTGGGACTCCCACCCCCATCCAACCGCCCTCTGCTCCTCGTCCCCAGACAACCCCCTCCCAGGACCCCCCGCCCCTAACTGCCCTCCTGGGATCCCACCTCCTTACCCAACCCCCCTGCTCACTGTCCCCTGACTGCCCTCCCAACCCCTATCCACATCCCTGCCCCTGACAGGCCCCCTGGGACTCCCACTCCGAACCCTCCCTGTTCCCCATCCCCTGACCGCCCCCCGAGAATCTCCACCCCATCCAACTGTCCCTTCCTCCCTGACTTCTCCCCAGAACGCCTCGCTCCCTTACCCAACCCCCCCGCTCCCCGCCCCCTTACCAGCAGCAGGTGCTCGCAGCCGCGACACCCAGCCAGAGCCAGCTGTGCTCCGCACGCTGCCCAGCAGGAGCGGCGAACCAGAGCTCAAAACACGCGGTGGCATGGCTCTGGGGGACGGGGGACAGCAGGGGAGGGGACGGGCAGGATGGTCCCATGGGCCGGATGTGGCCCACAGGCTGTAGTTTGCCCATGTCTGAGCTAGACCCTGGTTCAATTCCCCCTGTGTGACCTTGGGCAAGTCATTGTCTCGTTCTGTGCTGCAGTTTCCCCATTTGTGTAATGAGGATAATAGTATTTCCCTACCACACAAGAAGGGTGAGGATGAATATCCTAAATGTTCTGAGTCACTCAGCTACTGTGGTGAAGATGTCCATGTGAGTACCTTAGGCAGGTTTGGTGTTATTGCTGGTGAAGAACACTCAGAGATAATTAAGAGTCAGCCCCTATTTTGTCTGAACCAGTTAGCCCATCATTAGGGAAGTAGCAGGAATTTCCATAGACCTGGTCTACACTTAGAAGTTTTACCGGTAACTGTTGCAGTTAGGGTGTAATTATTATTACTGTTTGTAACCAAAATAGTTATGCCAGTAAAAACCCAGTGTAGCCATAGTTAAAGGGTGGAGGGATAGCTCAGTGGCTTGAGCATTGGCCTGCTAAACCCAAGGTTGTGAGTTTAATCCTTAAGGGGGCCATTTGGGGCAAAATCAGTACTTGGTCCTCCTAGTGAACACAGGGGACTGGACTCAATGACCTTTCAAGGTCCCTTCCAGTTCTAGGAGATAGGACACCTCCATTAATTTATTTATCAGATTGGTCTAAAAGTGCTTATCCCAGTATAGCCTATTACTTTTCCCATCCAGGAGAAAGCCATACTGATACAAGCAAGCAATTTGATACCAATATAACTGCATCTACACCAGGGCTTTAACTACGCCAGTCTAGTTAAAGTAGGACAACGTGGGGGTGTCAATAAGTCTTTAGGGTTTGATCCTATGAGGCTTTGATAATAAGACCTGTCTAGTGCTTTTCAGCAATAGTCCTCAAAGCACTCTGCAAAGCAGGCCAGGATCATGAGTCTCATTTCCCAGATGGGGAAACTGAGACACAAAGTGGGGACATGACTTGCCCAAGGCCACCCAGCAGGCCGGTGGCAGAGCTCTGAATTGGACACAGGGCTCCTGAGTCCAGTTCAGCATCCTATCCACATGGCCCCATAGGCTCCCAACTACATGGCAGATGGGCAGGGCCGGCGCTTCCAGTTAGGCGACCTAGACGGTTGCCTAGGGCGCCAGGATTTGGGGGGCGGCATTTTGCCGCCCTCGGTGGCAATTCTGCGGCGGGGGGTCCTTCTGCGCTCCGGGTCTTCAGCGACAATACTGCGGCGGGGGTCTTTCCGCGCTCCGGGACCCGCCGCCGAAGTGCCCCGAAGACCAGGAGTGCGGAAGGACCCCCGCCTAGGGCGGCAAAAACTCTGGCACCGCTCCTGCAGATGTGAAAAGAGATACTGCAAGTGTAAGTTGGGGCTGGTCCTGCTTTGAGCAGGGGGTTGGACTAGATGACCTCCTGGGGTCTCTTCCAACCCTGATAGTCTATGATTCTCCATTCCGGCTGCAGCCAATGGATTGCTCAGTATCTTGCCTGCTCAGGAAAATAACCAGTCTCTTCTTAACTGTGCTTTCTGTGGCCATGGCTGCCTGCGCTGGCTGTGGAGGGAGGGTCCATGCCAGAGATATTTGCAGCATTTTCAGATTTAAACACAAATAATAATAAAGTAATCCATTTTAACTGGACATTTAAAAAAAAATCTTCATTTTAAACACTGACAAAGCCAGTAAATGTGAGAATTGTGGAAGTCAGACAACTATATCGACACAGTCAGAGACTGGAAGGTTTCAGCTCCTTACTCCATGAATACGCTCTGAATATGCTGGTTTTTATAAAGTAGGAGAGCATTTTAATGAATTGCAAACATAACAAAAAGCAATCACTCTATCTGACCTCTCAGTCCTCCCCCTCAAAGGAAACCTGCACGTCACCTTCAAAAAGATGAGCCTGGGAGCTTAAATTCATAACTTTGCTAGACACTAAAATTCATGGCCTTAATAAAGACACTGCTGTAATTGCCATAAATCCAATCTATAACCCACTAACCCCCCCATTTTGTCCTGTCACTGCAGCTGTGTTAGCGGGCCACTTCACCTTACTGATCCCTTGAAATATGTTAACTACTTATACTACACAATCTGTTCCACCATGTATTTAGCTTTGACACTCTGAGTACCTTTCCCAGCCCTGAAGAAGAGTTCTGTGTAAGCTCAAAAGTTTGTCTCTCTCTTTTATTGAACATGGTCCAATAAAAGATATTACCTCCCCCACCTAGTCTCTGTAATCATAACAGAGAGCTTACAGTGGTGCAGCTGTACCGATGTACGATCGCTCGTGTAGCCGCTCTAGGCCAATGGGAGAAGCTTTCCCGTTGACGTAATTAATCCACCCCCAACGAGCAGCAGTAGCTATGTCAGCCGGTGAAGCTCTCCTCCAACATAGCACTGTGCACACTAGTGCTTCTGTCGGTTTAACTTCGGATACTCAGAGGGGTGGAATGTTCACACCCCGAGCGACATAAGTTTTGCCGACATAAATGGTAGCGTAGACATAGCCCAAGTTAATATCCAAGTGTTTGATCTATGTTTTCTCATAACCCTACGATAGAGTGACCAGATATCCCAATTTTATAGGGATAGTCCTGATTTTTGGGTCTTTTTCTTATATAGACTCCTATTACCCCCCACCTCCCGATTTTTCACATTTGCTGTCTGGTCACCCTACCCTGCGATAAGACAGATACCACCACGATGAGCCATTGTATATAATTTTAGCTAGACAGCCTGGATTATCATCCACCTTTTACAGATGGGGAAACTGAGGCACGGAGGTATGCCCCCACTCCAGAGGCACCTCAGTCTTCCCATCTCAGGCTGGGAGAAAGGAAAAGTGAAGCTCATGCCTGGGGAAGCTGAGGAATCATGCTGGACTATCCCAGAACACAGAGGAGGATGTGCAACCATCAACCTCAAGAGAAAACGTCACAGTGATGGCTAAGGCAGGAAGGGTGCATAAATGTACAGTGTGGGCTCCTAGAGTGATCTAAAGGCGTGGAGTTGCAGCTGATACCACCTCCCCCCAAACACACACTAATGCAAATCGAAGTAGAACATTAAGCAGGAAGGATGGCCTAGTGGTTAGAGTGCTAGCCTGGGACTTGGGAGATCCAGGTTCAAATTACTGTTCCATCACAGATTCCCTGGGAGATGTTGAGCAAATAAGTCAGGTCCAGATTCTCCAAGGAGTTAGACATCCAAATACCTTTGAGAATCTGGGCCTTAATCTCTGGGTCCATCATTGCGATTACAGCCTGCATTAAAGGCTGTGAGGCACCTGAGCCCTACAGTAATGGAAGGAAGGTGGTTTGGAAGCTGGACCTTGCACTTCTGTGGTCTAATTCCACCTCTGACACTGATTCTCTCTGAGACCTCAGGCAAATCAGTTCACATCTGTGCCTCAGCTTCCCCACCTGCAAAATAGGCACTTGTTCCACAGGGTACAGTGAGGATTAGACACGTAATGTTTGGAAAGTGCTTTGAAGCTGAAGATTTGCAATTTCGCCACCCTGATATCTTATCAACACGGCACAAATGGTTTCACTTGCCATAAAACTTTAAACAGCAGGTAACATTTACAGATCCAATAGGAAGTTACTCTTCTGCCCACGGAGAAAAGGCCCAGATAAAAAAGCTGAAGCTGGGTTTTATTACATTCATAACACGCCCTCCTCTATCCCCCAGCTCCTTCTCTCTTGCCAAAGCTGCCGTGGTTTATTTTGTTTGAGTGGATTTTTTTTTTCTTCCCCAAAGAGATAGTTTTCCCATGGAGATGCAATGTGCCCTGTG
Source organism: Trachemys scripta elegans (assembly GCF_013100865.1). Classification (NCBI taxonomy): domain Eukaryota; kingdom Metazoa; phylum Chordata; order Testudines; family Emydidae; genus Trachemys; species Trachemys scripta. Next base: position 30,955,175 of record NC_048311.1, read on the forward strand.
CCTATTAGCATCCTTGTGCATAATTAGAGCCAAACGCATTGTCATGCAAAACAGCCTCGGATGACAACACTGAATCCTGGAGGACACAAATACCGCAAGGAAGTTTCTCACACTGTTTTAGCCAATGCAAACGGGAGTTTACAAGCTTTTAAAATTAATTAATTTCAGGTTATTGGGGTCTCCACCCCACCCACCAAGTTTGGTCTGAGCAAGTTGCATTTATGATCCCAGCTGTTCCCCTTCCATCGCCCAAAGCGGATCTCTACATTTTTAATCGTTTCAGCTCGTTTAAAAAACAAAACAAAACAGAAAAATCATTTCCTGCCACCCACAAAATGAGGCGGGCTCAGATCGACATTTCGATCACAGCACCGAGGCCCTGCTAAGGACCTGGCTACACTGCGCAGCTTCTAACACACAAGGCAGAGGGGTCTCTCACGGACCTTCTGCTCACGTGCAGCCTCATCCAACCCCTGCTGAAGTCACTCGGTGTCTTTCCATTAGTGCAAGAGACAATGGATTGGGCCCAGGGCTCATTATTCTGGTTTCCCATGTTCTAGTTGGACAGTCACTCCTGAGCGTTATATCTGGGCAGAATCAGGCCCCGGGGGGTGAGGGGTGATGTTCTCCCCATCATTTTAAAATGACATTTCTTTCCAAAGAGATGGCTGGCCAGGGGTATTAAAACCTGAATAAGGTGTTATAATCACAGATGCCTGCCATCCATGGAAGGAAGAGTTGGGGTCCACAGACAGGGTGCTAAACCAATTGGCAGTGCGAACTACAGGTGAGGGAGACAAAAGAGTCTAGTGGATGGTGCACTGGATTAGAACATAGGACACGTGGGTTCTGTTCCTGAATCTGCCACGGACCTCCTGGGTGAACCTGGGCAAGTCACTTCCGTTCTCTGTGTCTCCGCTTCCCCTTCCAGCTTTTCTCGCTCTATTTCAGACGCCCTCTCCAGGGCAGAGACTATCTGCCACTACAAGGGTCTGATCTTGGACGGGAAGAGAATGCAGGTATCCTGACCCCAGTAGTCCTGCTCTAACCACTATACCAGCACTCTCCTGAGGAATTCCTTCTCTGTCCCCATCCTTCTTCCTTCTAAAACAGCCCTTTTCCATTAGCAACCTACCCCAGCCTCCTGGGCGACATCCTCCACCCGTGGGCAGCCAGACGCTGCAGCCCGCTCACAGCCAGGCAAGAGGGGCTCTCCCCTCGGGCCTTGGGACGCCTCTCCCGGGGGTTGCAGGAGGTGCTGGCTCAGCCGCTTCGTTAAAGGCGGCTCGGCCGGGCCGGGCTCAGAGCGGCGCGGGAGGCGGAGGCCGGTGCAGGTAGTGGGGAGTGGCGCATCCCAGGGAGCCCAGCAGCACGGTGAGCGGCAGGGATCGCTAGTTCCTGCCCCCCCGGGCCGGGGTCCGTGCCCCTGCAGGGCTGGGCTGAGACTGGCAGAGCGCGGGGAGCCGGCTGGGCGCTCCGGAGCTGCGGACCGGGTTGCCAAAGCAACAAAAAAAAAAGAAAAAGAAAAAAAAACACCACGGCAGGGTGGCTGGAATGTGCCGCCCCAAGATTGGCTGGAATGCCACCCCTTACAATGTGCCGCCCCACGCACGTGCTTTCTCGTCTGGTGCATGGAGCCGGCCCTGGTGGGAACTAGTGAAAAACCAAAGGATGCCCCGCAAACACCTTTGCCATCACAACCTCTGAAATCGGCACCAAGGTGGTGCCACCTCATTCGCATACGCCTCGGCCTTTGCAGACCAGGAGCGAGGTCTCTTCTTACAACGCTCCAGAGTCTGGCCTTGCATGCAAACATAGGGGCCCCCAGTAAAAATTAAGCGGGAGCGAGGGAGGGTAATCGTCCATTTACTCCAGTTTGAAGAGGTACTGCTGATCTCGGAGGAGGTCGCGTTGAAGCTGGCACTGAAGTCTCAGTTGAATAAGTCAGCCCGCCACCACTTCACTTCTGTGGAGTGGTTCCCAGCTGCTGCAGCGAGCGGGGAAGAGATACTTCTTCCACTCTCCCAACTGTTCCCTTCCCACAGCTCTGGGGGGACTTGACAAGGCAAGAGTTTATGGCTTTCTGTGGGAGGCAGACGGCACCTGTGTAAATCATGGGACAGGTTTCAGGGGCAGGAGGGGGCAGGGGAGACTCCCCAGTCAGCTGAGAAAGCGACTCTCACAGGCGTGGTCAGTGAGTTTGGTGGGAGAGGGTTGAGATGCCAGAGAGGAAGAAATTAAACTGTGTGAACTGGGGAGGAAGAGGGCCGAGTGTCGGGCTGTTTGTTTGCCCATTGGAATTTTGTACGGACCACAAACCCCGTGTTGTAGTCCCAGCCTGGCACGCTGCAGCTTTGGCTCTTCCTTTCTGACCAGAACATGCAATCTTTAAAAGATTGAGTAGTGTTTGGATCTGCACCTCTCTATCTATTCTGCCATCGAGTGGCACTGCTCTCAAGTCACTCTGCTGCTGCCAGTTGGACTTACTAGACACACACTAAAGAAACGACACCTCCTGGGGCGGGGGGTGTCTGTTCCCAGCCCTGCCACTGACTCACTGCATAATCTTGGGCAAGTCACTTCACTTCTCCGTACTTCCATTTCCCTTCCAATCCTTTGCCTGTTTAAACTGGAAGCTCTTGAGGGCAGGGACTAGCTCTTAATATGTGTTTCTTCAGCAACCAATGAGACCCCGCTCAGTTGGGACCCTTTGTTCACTACTGTAAAACAGATGATGGCAGTAACAATAACAACTTACCATGAATAAAGGTGGCAACATTTGGCTCAAAATGGAGGGAAGGTCAGAGCCAGGAACAAACTTGGGTGGCTGAGCCTTACCTCTACCCCCTTCCCTCAAATTCTGTATTAAGATCCAGATTTCATAGCTAGCCCCCTTAAAATGAGCCTAAACAAATATACGACCGCTCTAAGCCTAAAACCTCAATTCAATACCACTGAACTTTAGGGCAGTTTGGATCCAGGCCGATCTCTGGTTGGAAATGCTCAGATCTGCCTGCAGGAGAGAAACCACATAGTGAAAGAGATTTGCATCAAAACATACGAGTTTTTTGTTGTTTTTTTTAATGGTGGGTTTATTTAAAGAAAATCAGCTGTTGGATCAGATCATAGGCTTTACCCCTCAGGTCCAGCGCAAGGCAAAGGGGCTTCATTCTGACACTGAGCTGAGCTAAACGATATCTGGCTAAAGAGGCCATTTATTCACCTGAGCTCTAGAAAAAGCGGGCTGGCACGAACCGAGGCCTTCATCTCAAATTTCAATTGTGTGCTCAGAGGAAGACAAATACGAGGGCACATTCACAGAAGGCGGTGGCAGCAGCAGCCGCTTGTGTGCTCAGATAATGCATTTACATTCCCAAGCACTTAAAGCATAATCAAATATACAGTGGCACTTTGGAAGCCTTGATTTTCAGTGAGGAACAAGGGAACCAGATCCTCTGGCTACAGAGAGGAAAAATACCAGCTTCAGGATGGAAAGATTTTTGCCTGCTTCCTGAACGGACACTGTCCCCGCTCCTGGTGGTTGGAATCCCAATCAGGTTACTAGGTGGCTAAGAGAGTCATTGCAATCCAGTCGTTGTTTGGAGGCCCACGACTTCCAAAAGAGCTCAGCACCCCCAACTAGGGCCAGATTCTCCGATCCCATAAAATGGACTGAACAGATTTTCAGAGATGCTCAGCACCCGACAAAAGTAGGAAGAATCCCATTCCTAGCCCCCCTGCCCCAGCCCACGGAGAACAATGGGAGGTGCTGAGAGCTTTTGAAACCTAGTTCTAAACAATTGTAGACTAGGGCTAACATTTTCAAAGGTGTCTAAATGTCTTAGGTTCCTAAATCCCATTTTCACAGTGATTTAGGACCCTACATGCCTGATTCTCATTGACTTTCAATGAGATTTAAGCTCCAAAGTGCCTCACCCTCTCCTGAAAATGGAACTTTAGGCACTTTTGAAAATTTTACCCCAAGGCTGTTTGAAAAACTTTCCATCGAAACTTTTTTTTTCAGCAGAAAATTGGGCTTGTAGCACAACAAATGTTTCCAGGGAAACTGCTCACTTTTCTCCCAAAGCTTTCAATATTTCACTGGAAAACCCCAAACGAACAATGTTTGAGTTTCCAGTTAACAACTGTCGGTTTTCCATTGCCGTTGGGTTTTCAGTTTCTCGGTGAAAAGGTCTACGTTTTCAGCAGAATAAAGTCCCATTTTTTTCCCCATCAGCTCTCTGGTAGCCCAGTGGTCGCAGCACCTGGCAGAGGAAGGAAGGGGAACTTCGCCATCTTGGACAGTGATACTTGTGAATAATTTTGGCTTTGATCCTCCAAAGTGTTTAGGGAGCCTTCATGTGGCCTTCATGGAACTTCAGATGAGCCTCCGCCAACTGACAGGCAGCGATCCTAGGAGGAATAAGCAATCAGCCTCCCACCCACCAATTAGGGGACATTTTAGGGTTGACAACCCTCCAGGATTGGCCTGAAGTCTCCTGTAATCGGCGTCAATCTCCCAGTGACTATTGAAAGCAATCTGGGAGATTTTAATAGGATATTTTAAGAAAATGACATTACGTCATGTTGGGAAAAATATCTCCTGGAATAGCTGCAGTCAGAGATGGTGACCCTAGGACATTTAGATGACTCCATGAACAGAGGCAGCATTCGGATCTATCCACATGATGCTCCCCTCAATCAGAACAGAGGGAGGAGACGGGTGGTCAATACAGCTCTGAGCAAAAAGGCTTTGATGGTGACCCCGTAAGCACTTCCGCCTTTGATTCTTCCCAAAGCACATTATATCCTGCAACACTTGCCAATCACCCCAGCGTGAGGCAACACATGACTCCAGCCAGTAGTCACCGGTATGTCTTTCCTAGCCTGCCTGAGATTGCGTGATGAGATTCTGAGCCCGGTTCTAATCATCCACCCCGCGGTATATCACTGTGTTAAGTGAAGGAACAGGCAACCATAATCCTGCTGTGTCAAGTAACATATGTAGCATTCCCCTCTCCCCCTCTATAGGTTTGGCAGGTAGTTTGCAAACATCTGTTGCCTGAGGGCAGGCTGCAAACCTTAGATGCCCCTCATCAAATAACAGCACCGGTAGGCAGCCTCTCTCTCCCCGTCTCTTTCGGCGAGCTCTCAGCCCGGGGTCCACAATCACAAGCCCCTCTGAGAGGGACAGCCCCAGAAGAGGCAAAGGGCAGCGAAGTTCCGGGAGGCCTGTCAAAAAAGGGGGAAGCAACTCTTAAATCATGCCTATGAAATATTGCCCCGAAACATCAGTAATTTGTCCTGGAGGGTTGCCATACCTACAGCGAACGTAGACACTGCCAGCACACAGCATATGAGTCACTTTGGAGCCCTGCACACTGGAAAAAAGTCACTATTTTTCACAATTTATTTTCCCCAATCATTTTCGCTCTGCCCCAGTGTAGGATTGTTCTCTAACATACATCGCCCCGTGGTAAACTTTGCAATGCATAATAAACAGGGTTTCTATCTGAGTTCACCATATAAGCAAGTTCCCCTGCATTTCCTTAAGATGCCAGAGCCTCTTTTAAGACCCAAACCACCCAGGGCTATGGCAGATTTGCTGTCTCTAGCACTTTGAAATCAAGATTTCTTTTGTTTGCTTTTTAAAAAATATGCTCTAGTTCAAAAAGGAATTTATTTCGGGGGGCGGGGAGAGCCGGAAAGCTCAGTGGCCTGAGTTATGCAGGAGGTCAGACTCGGTGATCACAAACTGTGCCTTGGACTCTCTCTCTGAAACCCTTTCATAGGGCTCTGGGTCACGGTAGCTATAAGGTGGGGTAAGCTGTTCTGCTGAACATGCCATTGCTAGCAAGGAAGCTTTGCAAGGTGCACTGGCTTAATCATTAATCTCTGAGCTCCACTCTTCAGTTTCGCTCTGTGAATTTCCCCCTTCCCCACCTCCTATCCCCATCGGATCTTGAAGCAGCAGCATTTAAAGCAAGAGCTCCAAAAGCAACTGGGGAGCAGCATGCATCAGCCAGAAGGCATGGGGGAGAGCAGGGGGCTGCCAGGGAAAAAAAGAGACAGTCCCTGAGCATGCTGCCCTCTCGGGACTCCCAGCTAGCCCAGGGAGTCAACATCCTGAACAGGCATCTCTGGTATAACAGTGCATTGGGCCAGCCCTGGATCTCCAAAGACTTCAGCAATGAATCGTGTCATAACTTACTTAATCCACAATAACCACACCTTGCATCAGAGGGTCATTACGAACTTTCCACCCATTCATTTATTACACTTCATAAAATCCCGGTGAGCCTGGTATTTCTGACATCCATTTTGCAGACAGGTCTGAAGAGGCACAGAGAGCCAAAGAGACTTGTCCCGGCTAATACACTGAGTCAGTATCAGAGCTGGGTCTCAAACCCAAGTCCATGCCTCTAAGTTCTCTCCCACTCCTATATCTAACCGCCCCAGGCAACACACTGCCTCCATTTCATGGAGCCGCGGCAGCAGCGTAGAGGGGATATTCCAAACAACCTCTAACTGTTTAATACGGACTGATTGGTTAACTGATTGGCTGACAGAGGGAACAGACCGATCGGCTTGTGTGTTAGACATGGATGACACACAGCTGATTAGCAACACCATCACACAAAAAGGAGATGGGCCCCTTTGAACGCCGCAGCATTCCATTCCGGCATCTTCAGAGGCTTTGTCCCCGGCGCAGAAAGCTGGAACGTCCCCCCTCCCCTTCCACACACACACTCATCCATGTGTGTGCGCGCACATACACACACACGCACACACACACACACTTTTCTCTCTGCACCACCCTGGGCGAAACACAGGAAGTTTCGATCACCATGGACACTTGGGGCCAGAGGAGGTCACAAACTGCTTCTGATTGGAGTTTTCCATCATGTTTGCTTTGCATGCCCCATGGACCCTCTGACAGAAAGAGAGGACACAATGAGAAGTCAGGGGCTGACCCTTCCGGTGACCCGTAACTGGGCCATCCGAGCTCCTGATTGCAACCTTCTGTATGGGGTAACAGCTTTTAATACAATCCACCTGGATGTCGCGCCCTCCAGAACGAGCTGCCAGCCAATGCCTCTGCTCCCACTTTGCACGCTTCAAGTGTGGAAGAGACGCCATCCAAGCCCGGCTGAAGAGTGATGGGGTAGGAGCTGTCACACCGCCACGCATGCAGGTGTCCTGGCAATTACCCCAAAGCACTCTACAAACATGAATGCATTAAACCTCACAATCCCCCCAGTCCCTCCTGTACTAAGGAAGGTGGGTATTGTTATCCTCTCCTAACAGATGGGGAAACAAAGGCACACAGGCGTTAAGTGACTTGCAAAAGGTCACACGGTAGGCCTGACTCTAACTGCATGTAGGGGATGCATGTCAGCAGCAGAGCCATATATAGAAACCAGGTATCCTGTCCACACTTCCTCCCTCAGCTTTTCATCAGATCCAGGGCCGGCTCCAGGTTTTCTGCTGCCCCAAGTGGTGAAAAAAAAAAAAAAAAAAAGCTGACTGGCGGTACTTCGGGGGCAGCTCAAAGAGGAAGAGAGGGACTGAGGGACCCACCACCGAAGACCCGGATGGGCCGCCCCAATAGCGGACGGAGTGCAACCCCTTTGTGATCGCCGCCCCAAGCACCTGCTTCCTTCGCTGGTGCCTGGAGCCGGCCCTGATCAGATCAATCCACTTTGCAGGCATCCTATGTAGCTACGTTGATTTGGTAACTGGAAACTATCTTACAAATCTGTTCTTTTTATCAGATCGGTTTTCCATTCCCCTTTTTGGTGAGCAAAGGACTCATTCCTTTAACAGGCCTATTCCTTTTTCAGCTCTTTTCATACGAGGGCTCTGCTGTGTTTTTGTAGGGTTTCCTGCACGGGGAATGTATTCTTGGCACAAGTATATTCCTTTAACAGGAACTCACTTTAATAGGTCTCATGGTGTTCAACATTCAAGACGAACACGCCTCCTACATAGGTAGAGAAAAAAAGGTTTGAGAAGAGCAATATAAGTTCCTCATACCCATCTGCTTAGCCACTGTACTCTCATTTACTCTGGTAAGAATAGATATATAAGATGGCATAAGGCCTTCCATAAAGCTACGACAAAGAGAAATCTTCCAACACACTAACATTTAGCAGGTTATAAAATGACAGCACTTTAATCATCTCTATCCTAATCTAAAAAATTTTATAGGCCTCCAACAATCTAAATTCAATACATCCTAGTCAGCGCTCCCTCTCTCCCTATCTTTTTTCGTTTGGTACCTGTTTAATCCTTTTAAGTTCAAGGATTTGCAAAGCAAATATTATAAAAGATGAAAGGTGGGACTGAGGAAATCAGCTTTGATAAGAAGCTTTTATGGCTTGTAAACTCTATTCCGGCCCTTTTGGCTTGAAAGGCAATGCTGATTTTAAAAGCGTTGTGCAAGCGTCATGTTGGACTAAAAGGGATCCCTGACTGTAAATGATGCTAAGTGAGCTCTCACTGTTGCACACTTAAAGGGCACCGATAAGGTCAGACAATTCACCACTGGACACACTCTGGCCTTTTCTTTTTCATATCTTTGTTTGCACACGTTTTACTTTCAAAACAAACGCTGAAAAACTCCTTTCCCCTGTTTAAAAACTAGCACAAAACACCAGCAGCGCAACCCTACAATAACAAACCACCATGTATGGCACTATCCTTATTGGCAAACCTACAGCAACAAACCAGTGTGTTTAACACAACCCTAGGGCACAAAACTGCAACAAACAACAGCTCCGGGAGCTAACAATACCAGTGGGTGCAGCACAACCCTCTGGTGCAACCCTACAATAGCAAAAGTTTGTCTAGGATAAAGAAAACAAAATGTCAGTAAAACTGATTCAGTGTCCAGCTTCCAAGGGGTTTATAACTATGGCAGACAAAAAAAAAAAAAAAGAGGGGAAAATCCCATAGGTGCCCTTTCCCCTCTGATGGGCTGTGTGCACATCCGAAGCAGTTTTCAACATAACATCAGTTTAAAGGGCATGTTGATATCCCAGGCATGTCAGGTTGCAATGCAGAAGCCTTTGAGTTAACCCCACCTACTTTTCCCTTCCCTGTTTACACAGCCTTTGCGTTCCCCTGCACTTTATTTAATTTATATTACAGCTTTAACGTGACAGGCCTCTTTTCATCTGCTTCAGTGCGGCCTTGCGTGCCTGAATGCACACAAGACACTGCTGAAGCGTTAGGGTTTGTTACGTCTCAGAAAACAGTGCTGGTCAACACCAAGCATTCAAAAACCATGAATCAGGCCTTCCCAGAACTCTTGAAATTGGCTCAGATTGTTTAAAATCATACATTTGAGGGTTCATTTTATTTGCCCTCTGGGTTTTGAGCCTTTAGGAGTCATGTCTTCAAGCTTTTTTCTGCAACCACGAGGGTAGGAAAAGCACACACTCATAGAGTATATATGTAACAGAGAGTGAAAGGGAGGATGGTCCAATGATTTGGTCCCCAACCTAGAACTTGCTCCAGCACAGACTGCCTGTGACACCTTGGCCAAGTCCCTTAACCTTTCTATGCCTTTGTTCCCCATCCATCCACTGGGGATAACAGCACTGCTCCGTCTCACAAGGGAGGGTATGTAACATTACAGATTGCGAAGCGCTGAGATACGATGGTTGTGGGGTCCAGCTATGTGCTTATATAGCTAATGAAAAATGAGACTCTCACCTCCCCTCTTGACTGAGCCGGGGCTTAAAGAAAACACCCAATATTGCGGGACTTGGCAATAAAACTGTGAGAGTTGACAACACTGGAGAAGTATTATGAGATACTGACGGCCTCATGCGTGGCGAGTCTGGACCCTCTCTTTTCCCAGGAGGCTTTGCAGGAGCTTCCGGGGGCAGGAAGGAAGTGGTCCTGGTGTTCTTATGCCCTGGCAATTCCGCACTGCTGCCATGTGTTTTTGGGGCCATGGTAGTGGGAGTCACAACTCAAGACTGGAAGCTTTAATCTGTGTCACGGGCCCAACCAGTCTCAGGGAACCCTGGTGTTCGGATGCCACAGCTGGTACAGGGATGAAACAAGGGAGGTGGAGGCAGAGACAGACACTATAACACAACAGTTCCAGCAGTGAAGAGGTTAAGAGGCCAGTTGGTTAATTCAGTTCAGCATCAGGCTCTGATCTGCACTACATGAGTCTCAGGGCTAGATGTGATTAGATCACTGTTTGGCACAGCCATTCCCATACTAACTGGAAACGTGGAGTATGCGGATTGCATAAGAAACGTGTTTAGAAAAGGAGATGTCTCGTTTGACAACATAAATATGAGGAAGCATCACAGTTGTTTGAACAGAGGCTGGGTGACTTAAAGGTAAGTGGCTTAGCAGAATATATCGGGTGAAGTTTTCAAAAAAATGTCTTGTAAGATCAGAAGTCCCAATTCTGGGGATCCATCAGACCTCAAAGCACTGTACAAAAGAGTGTCTCTATCTCTATCTCAATATCAGTATCTCTATTGTCATTTTAAAGATGAAGAAACTAAGCCACAGAGAGATGAAGTGACTTTCCCGAGGTCACAACAGGCAATAAAACTTAAGTCTCCAGCGTCCCACTCCCATGCTGCCTCTCCACGATGTTTCACGCCAGGCATTCAGAAACGGAGGCACCCAAAATTAGAATGCACTTGTAAAAATATGGCCCAATATTCCTTAAAAAAAAAAAACAGAGAGACTACAACAGCTGGCCTCTGAAAGAATGACTAGCAAGCAACAACCCACATCAAAGCAATTTGTTAAGGTGTAACGATTACACAAGAAGTGGGAATGGCGGCAAATGTCATTAGCTCCAAATTACGTGTGAATAAATATGCAGTTAGAGTCATGGCATTCATTAGCATGTTCGTGGAAGACACTATTATTAGAGATTGGGGTGCTGGGTCACGGGAAATTAGCATGGATCCCAGAGAACCCTGAAGGAGGAGCAGCGACCAGGGAACTAGGGATGGGTTACAGAAACCATATGCCTCTTCCTGGCGGGTGGAGATGAGGGCATTGCATGCATGTTGTGATGCCTGAATACCAATGGGTATTCATGCCGGTGCAAGAGAAACAGAGGCAATCAGACTGAGACAGAGATGAGGGAAGATGGATTTTCCCTCTATTTACCTGAAAAGCGGCCCTAACCTCTAAGTCTTTATTAAACTTCTTTGTGCCATTAAATAATCTTTAATCACACACACAAGACCTGCTCCAAAGCCCATTGAAAACAATGGCTTGACTCCCATGGATTTTAGCGGGTTTGGGATAAGCCCCGTCGTGAATTATGATTGCTGTCACAAGTGGCACCACCTTTTTCGGTGAAAGGCACTCTCTGGAATTGCACGACGCTATCCCTACCCTACGGTTACCTTGGCTCCTTTCCAGATCGTAAACATTCTTTTAAAACAAAGAGCAAGTTTTGTGAGTCTATGTCCTGCACTGACCTGGGTACACAGATGTGGCAGCATCTTAGCAACTGGTAGGGGTCACTTGTGGGGAGGGGGAGGAAGAAAATCCCAGCAGCTAGAGCACTGGGCTGGGACACAGGAGACCTGGCGCTGCCACTGACCTGATCCGGATCCTTGGGTAGGTCACCTCACCTCCCTCAATATCGTTTTCCCCTCCCACCTTTTGTCTATTTTGATTGCAAACTCTTCAGAGCGGAGGCAGTCTCTGACTGTGCATTTGTACGGCATCTAGCACAACAGGGGGCAGTTGGGACCTCTAGGTGCTATTGTGATACAAATAAGCAAAACCAGCAAAAATCCTTCCTCGTATAAATGTTCTGCCTCCTCCTTCTCCCCAGAGCAAGAGAAGAATTTGTTGATCAGCTCCTCTCAGACCCAGCTCATATTTCCATTTCAGAGGTTTTATCCTCTTTTCCAAGAACTTGTGCTAGGCACTACCACAGAAGCAAAAATAAATTTATAAAGTGCATTACGGGCCCAATCCAACGCGCACTGAAGTCAATGGGTTTCTTCAAAAAGCCTTTGGATCAGGTCCCACATGTGGCTTTGCACTCCAGGGACCCCTGCTAGGGAAGAAAGGGCAAAGAAGGAAGAGAAAAAATAAAGATTTCAATTCACTCTTGCAGATATAGTCCCTAAAACATATTCACTGGATCTTTCATTTGGGACTAAGAAAATAGGACGGTGGATCCCTCCCACCACATATTTACAAAGGAACCAAGGCACCCTTAGCGGCTTCTGCGATTGCTGGTGGCACCAAGAACTTACCCTTGGAGACTAACGAGGGGTTTTTTTTGTTTTCTTTCTGCCCCACAAAGTTGTTTGTTTTGTTAAAAATAAAGATAGTTACGTGTCTGAGCCAAGCAGAGAAGAAACCATGTTTGTTTTTCAACCAAGCCCCTTGCATAAGTAGGATCTGAGGTCATGCAGATGGAGGGAGGGGTCGGGGGATGGCCGGTGTTAATGGATGGCCAGGTAATGAACTCTAGAACTGACTCAGTAATAAAACTGGCTGGCCCCACCCTGCATCTCAACAGGTTCTTTTTGCATTTAGGGTCTGATCCTGCAAGATGCTGATTTATTAGTGTTTGTAGTAGCCATAGGCTGCCCCTGAGATCCGGTCCCCATTGGGCGAGGCACTGTACAGATGTTAAGAGAAAGTCCCTATCCCCAAAAGAAGCTTACAATCTAAATGAATAACTCAGATAAAGGGTCGGGGAAAATAATTCCCCAGGTCATACCGGAAGTCTATGGCAGGGCCAAGAATTGCCACTTGAGTTCCTTAACCACCAGACCATCCTCACTCAATGTTTCCTGTGTCATCGATAGGTATGTCTAGACTCAAGATTGAATCCTGCTTTATCTTAACTGACTCCCAATTAACTCGAGTTAACAAAGCCTTTGCAAATACCAGTCTAGACACTCCACAAATGCTAGTTGCAGGACCCAAACATTTGTGGTTTACACCCTAGGGTTGAGCAGGATTAACAATGGACAAGACACCGCCAGAGTAAACCACCAATGCTTTTAGGTGACCAGATTAGCATTTGCAAAGGCGTTAGTTAATTTGAGTTAATTGGCAAGCAGTTAACTCAGATTAAGACCAGGGCAAAACCTGTAGTCTGGACATACCCGATGGCAGCTGAGGGAGCTCAGCACGGCTCAGGTGTTGTGGCGGAGGTGGGGAGTCTTGTGCTACAATTTATGAGACAGTCTATCCCCACCCATTGGGAGTGTGAAACCCACAATCCAAATTAATTCCCGCCTAGGCTGGCACATCCCACCTCTGGGAATCTGTCTTCTTGCCTGTTTCTTTGCAGCCTTCCCTCCCTTCTATGCCATTCCTCCTCCTCATCCCCTGCTGTTTTCCCGCCCAGCTCCCCACCTTCACCCCACAGTTAGCAGCACTGCGGTAGTGTTAAGTACGTATTTATATACTTGCCTTCAGTGGAGTTCCACTGAAGCCAGAATCTGGCACAGAGGGACTCCGGGGGCAGAGAGAGGAAGGGGGCACGCACCCCAAGAGAGGTCTAGATGTAATATTGTCACCAGCAGGAGCATGTAATAAGTTTAACGGCCACCTGCCTGTCTCTGAGCTGATCTGCCAATCTCTCCTCTCTGCACCAAAAACCTTGCCCCACACTTTGTCCCATCCACCTACAGCACTATCCATTTCAGAATGACAGCCTAGTGCAGCCAGTGGCTTAAAGGTATCATGCAAGGTGCAGGGCAACGATGCATTAGACCATGAGTCTCCAGACTGCGTACTGTATTTTGCACTCTTTCCTTGCAATGAAACTCCCACGGATGAGATGAGCACTGAGAGCTGTTAGAGACCCACAATGTGGCTAAGAGAACGAGGAGAGAGAACGGTGGGTAAATGGGGTTTGAGACCCCCGCCTAGCACTGACAAGAGCTGTCAGTCATGAATCAGGGAAGCCATTCCTACAAACGTAGGGGCACGAAAGGAGAGATTCTCCTTCGAACAACGACCGGACCCTATTTCCACATGGCCAATAGATATGGGGTGCAGCATTCAAAGGCAGGGATGAATCCTGCCTGTGTTAATGAACTAAATCAGGGGTAGTCTTTTTTTTTTTTTTTTGGTCAAAGTATAGCCAAGGTTCAGACACCAGAGAAAATAATAAAAAAAAACAACAATTACTATAATAAGTAAATAAAAAGTTTTCGGGGTCCGTTCAAAAGTATCTGGCTGCCCGGATTTGGCCTGTGGTCTAACTATTGACTACCCCTGAACTAAATGCTACAGCCAGAACAAGGACTGGGCAGGGCATGAGAGGGGAGTGATAAGGAATTCTTCTGCTCTACAATCAAATCAGCTCTGAATAAGCCCTGTTTTTTTTTTTTCCCCATCATCCTCATGTCTCTGACTTACGGTCAAGCACTTCCTATACATTGGCTCTTTAACAAGGCCAGGCTGAGAGATCTCAGCCTGAAACTCCTGTGCTCTAATACTATTAAATATGCACCAGCTTTCCCCTCCTCCCCTCTTCCATCCGTCTGTACTCCGAGATCTTTCCAGTTTGAAAAGCCATTGCTCATTTTTTGGCCTGGGCTCTCCAGCACGCGCAGGGAAGTGGGCAATGAATCCGCTACCTGAGCTACTCCGCGGCTGCCACCCAAGTGCAAGAATTCGAATATTGAAGTTGCAATCTGCCTTTCCTAAAACCTGATTTCAGCTCATTTCAAGCAACGATATAAAGAGGTAAAGCCCCTTTCCTCCCCCAGTCTATACCCCCCAATCACCAACCCCTTTCCCCAAAGGGCAGAGAATTTCAAACATCCGTCAGCTCAGCAGTGGAAACCCGGGGTGAACTCTCTAGAGGGACCCTGCGAAGTGCCTTCATCTGGATGGTTTCAAGGCAATATGTCAGGCAGTGCCATTAAAGGGAGGCTCCTCTGGCTAACATTCATTTCATACTTTGCCCCTTCTGCTCAGGGCTTTTGACCGGTGACAGGGTGGATTTTCCCACTTACCAGCCCGTCCCCCCAAGCTACTTTCCTGTTATTTCATCACACCCTTCACAGCAGGCTTGGCTGGAAAGGGAGAGAATGCACAGCAATCGAGCCTCAGGGAATTGGGCATGCCTTGAAAAATGATATGGTCCGTCATAGCTTGGGGCTGCCCCTGGTCATTCTGGAGATGGATGTGTATGTTCCTTCATTTCAAAGATGATCTGTCTGCATGGTCAGGCTTTCCTGACATGGGACAGGGACGCCACATCGAGCCAGAGGGGCCCATCTAATCCTGTATCTGACTAACGCTACAGAGGGGAACACAACCCCCCCCACACACACACACACACACACACACAAGGACCTAACAACAACATGAGCTCAAGTTTAAAGACTATCCCGACTTTATGGTGAACCTAAAGGTTGAAACAATTGTGGAGAGTCCCCCATTTGAGATGGCCAACGGTTGGGGTTTGGCACAGATATAGGAGTTGAGGTGAAGTCTAAAACAATCCCAATTTTGAGATAGCCCAGCATTCCAAGTTAATCCAGCTGTAAGTCCATCAGAAAGAGCAAAGGAAGAACCTTTCATCTTGCTGAGGAGTTGTAGGAAAATATCACATCAGAAGAGAGAGCTCTCTGAGAGACCTGCAGAGGTCATAGGGAAGAGGTTCCTGAAGCTCAGAACATGTAATAACATCTTGACCATCCTATGACACTAACCATAGGATAACACAGAGGAGAAGGAGAACGATCTATTACTAAGCCAGGAATATTCAAATATCCTTGAATATTTTGAGCCAGAGAACAAAGAAAGAATGTATAATGAGGAATTTCTAGTTTCTCACCAACACCCTACAAATAACAATATTTAATACTTTTCATCTGCACTTAATGAGTGGTAATGAATTTATCTTCCCATATCCCTTGCAGTAGGTAGTAGAGATGAGAAAACTGAAGGACCGAAAAGTTAAAGGTGATGCCTTCGAAGATGGCCCTCCAATTTTGGGTGCCCAATGGGAGAAAACCCAGCTTGATTTTCATATGTGCTGGGCACCCACATCTCTAACCTACATCAGCTGGACCAGCAGATGTTCAGCACCCTGGAAAATTAGGTCCTCGGCAGGAACCCAAAATCAGAGGCCACTTGGCCTAAATAACTTGCTTAAAGTGACAGAGAAGCTGAAACATAACTGGAGTTAGACTCAGGAGCTCCTGGCTCCCAATCCTTTGCTCAGGTCCTGAGACATCTCACTGTAAAAGAGAAGAATGTCAGCATAGGACAGGCCTGAGTAATAATCCCTGCAGAAAAATATGGGAGAAAAGTCTTGTTTGACAGCCTCCTACGTGACAATGAATAACAGTTGATAAGTATTGGTTCCTCCTAGTTCTCCTCCTCCCATCACATCACATCTGTGAAGATCAAGGTCACATGTTCTGCCACTCAAAGTCTGACAGGCTTCTCATAAGTAGAAAGAGGTTCATTTCAGCAATTTAATCTCACCAGCGTTTAGCTCTCCCCTTGCAATGACAGGTACAGCTTTTAGACTTTATGAGAAAGAGCATTACAGGAAATAGATCTCGAGGCAACAAAAAAGTGGACATAAAAAACCAAGGATTGCTTTCCAGAGTCCTCCCTTCAATTAAAATTAAAAAAAAAAATCCCAGTGCATTAATATTCATACCATTTCAACGACCCGAAGTGCATTCAAGTGGAACTATTTAAATTGCTACATATACATTTCTCAGCGTCCACAGACGTTCACTGCGTAAGTGGAGCCTGTCCCATGTAAAGATGTCAGGGCAGCCTGCCAGGCAGCCTTGACAATTCTACCTCTCCCACCCTTCCCCCTCCAATTACCACCACTCATGCCTCTCCCTCCACCCTGCTTGAGCGGTACTATATGCTAATGGCAGCTGCATTGGGCCTGTGCCAACCCCACCAGAATTCTGGGATGGGCACTTGATTATCTCCTTGCAAGCGGCACAATGAGCAATGGAGAAGCACAGAAAGAGAGAGGGAGACACAAAACTCCAACTTCTGCTGCAGAATAATGAAAACTCAGATAACCACAGCTATTTGTACTGGGGGCAAATAATGTTTCAATCTGACAGTTGGTTTAATTACCTGCTGCCTGTTTTCTGGCCCAACCAGGAACGCTTCAGCTGAGAGCATTTGCATTTACGAAGTCTTATTGTATTAAGGTTATTTCTTCACTCACTTGATATTTCTTTTGTAGTTCTATCCCTGTCATTTATGCACCAGTGGCAACAAACTCACACATGCACACACGTGTCTTCTTTAGGGGTGGAAAAACTGGTTTGGAGAGAAAGCATCCTATCAACCTCTCACCCATAACCCAAACCAAAGCTAAATTTCTCCTTTCTCATGCATCTAAAAGCAGAGCTGGTCATGAATTTGACAAAATGTTTTTATTTTATTTTTTTTGTCAGAAACCCAATTAGTGCTAAAAAAAGTGAACATTTTTATGGGAAAAGGTTAGTTTTGACCTGTTTTTACTCTCAGAATTTTGCAAAAAAGAGATTAGTAATTGTCAAAATGTTTTGTTTCAACATTTTCTAAAAAAAAAAAAAAAAAAAAATGCCATTTTCCAGTTTGAAACAACTTTTTGATTTGAACTTAAAGCTAATTATAGTAAAAAATAGTTTAAAAATATAAGTGTTGAAATTGAAACAAGAGGTTTCCAAATGATTGAAATAAAACATTTCACTTCACCAGAAATTATTTTGTGTATTTTATTTTATTTTCAGTTTGTAAAAATTGTCAAGATTTTGACTTTTCGTTCTGATTCAGGGTGGGAACAATTTTCATGGAATGGAAATAATATTTTCCATCCAGCTCTACTTAAAAGGGACCACAAACTGAAAATTCACCTCAAAATGTGGAATTTGTAAAAACAAACACACACAAAACAAAGTCAAAAATGTTGACAGAACCAAACATAAGAACATAAGACTGGTCACACTGGGTCAGACCAAAGGTCCATCTAGCCCAGTATCCTGTCTTCCGACAGTGGCCAATGCCAGGTGTCCCAGAGGGAATGAACAGAAAAGGTAATCATCAAGTGATCTATCCCCGCTCGCTCATTCCCAGCTTCTAGCAAACAGAAGCTAGGACATCATCCCTGCCCACCCTGGCTAATAACCATTGATGGACTTAACCTCCATGAACTTATCTAGTTCTTTTTTGAACCCAGTTATAGTCTTGGCTTTCACAACATCCTCTGGCAAGGAGTTCCACAAGTTGACTGTGCATTGTGTGAAAAAATACTTCCTTATGTTTGTTTTAAACCTGCTGCCTATTAATTTCATTTGGTGACCTCTAGTTCTTGCATTGTGAGAAGGCGTAAACAACACTTCCTTATTTACTTACTCCACTAATTAATATAGCAGGTCAGAACCATAGGGGTAATGTTTGAGATTTATTTTTCCCAATTTTCTCATCAAAAATTAAAATTTTGATGACACATTCAGCAATCTGAAATGTTTAATTTTTTTACATATGTTTTCCAATGGAAATATTTGTTTTCCAATTAATCAAAAATCCCCTAAAATGTCTGCAACCCAAAAACTCATACATCTTGCTAGTTTATGGGAACCAGAGGGTGAAATTGTCTAAAAATTGCAAAAGTGAGCTTGACTCAGTTTTTTTATTGTCCAAGGTGAGAAAAATGCAAGTAGTTTAAAAAAGAAAAAGAATTGTCAGGGGAAAGTAGCTAAGGCTTTTTATTGTTTATTTTATTTTCAAAATTCACTTTTAATGATCTTTTGTGTTGTTTGTAGGCCAGGTTTGCCTGGGAAGGGGTTTCATGACCAATCCAAATCATAGGCTGATAGCATCACCGCGATTCTTTAACAATTCAGTGACTCTGAAGGCCGCTTTTCAAGTGAACCTTGGCTCTATTTCAAGAGAAACTGGGACCAAGTTTTTAAGAACATTGCAAAGCTCCGTTGTTTTGGCTGAGTTTCACTTGGAGACTTGGGCTTTGTTGCAATCTGAAACTCAAAGCAAACCTCAGGTGAGGGCAAATCCCGTGCAAAGTGAAAGGAGGAAAGTTTCCTGAACAATTGCAAACAGAAATCACCGAGTTTTGCACAGGACTATTGCGAGAAACACCATGGTGACCCATGTGCGCTGTAACAAGGTGCACTGCTGGGGAACGAACCCACATTCATCTGGGCCGACAGCCTTCCAAAAGGCTCAATCTCTGGGCAGCGCATAAGGCAAAAGAGAGGTTGCCCTGCTCTGGGACAGAGAACACACACACCAAACACCTCTTTCCACACCAGGCAACAAACTTCACCAATATCAAGGTTAAACGGCAGAAACAAAGACAAACCCTGCAGCTGCCCCGCTGAGTAGCCCTGTACTGGAAACGCTGTGTGCTATCAATCATTATAATGTTCCCTCAACATTTGGTCACCAGATTTGCTCCTTATTTATTTTTAAATGAGGAACAATTGCTCAACAGCTGTGGCATAGGACCGGTTAGGCAAAAACTCCTTAGCTCATGGCGAGGGAGCGGCGTGGCTTCGCCACTCATTTATTTGTATTATCGTAGCACCTAAGGGCTCACACCAAGATCAGGACACCACCGTGTTAGACACTGTACGCACACACAGTGAGAGACTGTACCTGCCCTAAAGCCTTTACAATCTATTCAACAGGCAAAGGGGTGGGAAAATGGACGGGGGACCTCCACAGCTAAGAGCGCGAGCCGCTAAGAGCTTTCTCTTGGAGCTGTTACAGACTCATAGCCTCAGCAGATTAGACCCAAAGGGCCACCTGTAGAGACCCTCATCAGTCGGTTACACTAACATACTCAATGCTTCTCCAATACACCTCCCTTCTCCTTAGCCTCCCCCCTTCCTCTTGCTCCTTTCTGAATGATGGATCACTCCTCAAACGGGGCCTGATCTGCCCTGGTTGATGGAACAGTCATGATCACACGTGGCTGTCTCATGCTGCACTCCACAGCTGCAGTTCTCCGCTGCTCTGTGCCCCTGCCTTCTTCCTCAGGATATTCTGACCATTTGGTGGCCAAGTTTCTGTCCGTTTCCCTGCTCTGCTACCTCGAGTCTTCAGCATTAACAGAGGTCAGAGCTTTGCTCATCTACAAGCACACACCTGACGTTGCCGGTCACTGACACACCGTTCTCCGCTCTGAATGGTTTTTGATTTCACACCTTGCCATATCTGACTGTCTCCAGATGCGATGGGGGCAGTCCTCTCTCTTCATACCCAATGGATCGCTCGGAGCTCGGACTATCCACTGGTCTGTTTCTAGCCCCCGATATGCCTCTGAAGGTTCTGAGACAGCACCCCCTACCACTCAGGTGGCATTTGGATTTTACCTGAGTAACGATGATTCACATAAAACAGGGTTTACAAGAGGAGACCCTGCCCCAAATTTACAAAGGTATTTAGGTGCCTAACGCTAAGTGAGTTAGGTGCCTAACCTGCACTTTTGTAAAAACCCAAAGTAGGCACCTATCTGCATTTTTAGGCACCTAAATGGCTTGGTATATCTGAGGCTATATTGATGTATTCCACTTCATAAACCTAGCCCTTACTTCCTATGTTTTCTTTGAAGATAACGTACCCAAAGACAAGTCCACTGTATCAAGATTAACAGCCAAATAATACCAATGTTGCATATTTTACATGATTTGAAAAGAAAACCTTTAAAGATTTTATGAAGGCACTAATGAGCAATTTTTCTTAAATCTTTAGATCCTTTTCTACATTGTAGCACCAGTGGAATTCATACTGTCCCTGCAACTGATAATAAAACCTTTAATGTCAAAGTGGCTACATATTTACCTAGGTGTCGCAAACAAACTTTAAATTAGTAACACTGGAGTCTGTTGCTTTTTAATTACCTGAAACCTCCAATATCTGCAACTGCATCTAAACTTTTTCCCCATAAGGTGCCTGGTCGTCAAATTCAAGGAGACTGAATTTTTACACAGTATGTCCTAGAGCCCGGCATGGAGAGGCTGTGTGCGAATAACTCTGCACTTAATACCGATAAGATATTTTGCAAATTAGAACTTAGCCAAAGTTCAGGGATAAACAGGGTAAAGCAAGACCCATATTGTAGCAATCTTCTCTTCATAGCCATTAATTGTATCCTGCTGGCACAGCACTTTCACATTCTGGACCGAACGTATGTCAAACACATTTCCCACTTGGTAAAGAAACGTTAACCTCTTCAGTTCGGAGACCCTGGCAGGGAGCCGGGCGGGATGAAAGCAACCAGGGGTCATTGTACGGAGTGAACCTCCAACTCGTAACTGCCTTCCTTCACAAAGGACAAGGACTCTGCTGGTGGGAACGCTGGTGGGAACCCACTCCTGCTTCCCAACTTTGGGAGGATATGGTCTTGGCGGGGGATCTCCTTAGATGAAAGACCATCTATTTCCAGACCAAAGGCTCCTAGTTTTATTTTATATTTGAAGGCCACATGCAGTCAGCGCTTGTAAAGGTGTTAGAAACAGATGGGACACCGTTTTCTGACCTCATACAGGGTACCCCACTTAAAAACGCCATTAGAAAAGAGGAATAAATGCTTCCTGAAAGCTGCTGGTGCTCATTTCTTCCTTGCTGAGGACTGGCACTAGACAACGAAAGGCTTCCCAGGGGTCAGCACCAACCACAGTGGGAAAGCTTTGAACCCTTTGAGGAAGGAGGATCTTGTGGCTAAAACGCTGGCCTCTGACTCTGGTGAACTTGGTTCAGTTCCTAGCTCTGGCAAACTTCTTTTGGGACCTTGGGCATTTAAACTCTCTGTGGCTCAGTGGCTCATTGGGGATCAAGAGAGGTTAATACTTTCTTCCCCACCCACTTCATCTGAACTGTCTATTGAGGCTCTCATCCTGCAAATATGCCCTGAGACTAACTCATAGTCGTAATGTATCAGGATTGGGGCATTCGTTAGACTGTAAACTTTCATGCGCAGGAGCTGTCTCTCATTGCTATGTGTATGTGTAATAATCATAGCACCACGTGCTTCTCTTCTCAAAGGTCCCAAGCATATTTCAGTAGATCTGGCTAATTGCAAGAACAGCCTTTCTCAATACCCATCTCCAAGCATCCTTGGTGCAAGTGCATGATGGGTAAAGTCAGGGGATGCCAAAGGAAAAAAAAGGTGATGACGCCATTTTGTCTCTCGCAGAGAGAAAATTAAACAGTGGAGCTGGTAGAAAATTCATGAGTATTTTCTCTTTCAAATAAAGGAAATTTTTAAAATTTTCCATGAAAAAAATTCCAGTTTTATTTCAATTCAATAAACCCCCAAGATTTTAAGTTTTCAAAATCATTTTTGGGGGTGGGAGAAGGTTTTGTTTCATTTTTATCCCTTTTCTTTTTTCCCCATTTTAGTGGCAAAATGGCAACAGCAAAATAAAGCGGGAAGAGTCTCAAAGGGAAACGGTGGGAGGAGGAAACAAGGTGGGGGGAAAATGTTGAAAAAATCAGAAAACTTTGGGAAAAAAACCTAAAGTTTTCTGCACAAATGTTCATTTTGCCAAAAAAAAAAAAAAAAAAAAAGGCCATTTTTACGTGGGGGAAAAAAGGCTTTGAACAAAAACTTCCAACTGGTTCCATGACATAACTTGTGAGTCTTTTGCTTGGTGAAGACCTGTGATCAACCGCAAGCCGTGACCAGGCATCCAAGCTGCAATCCGATCCCAAAGGCAGCCCAAAGCCCTACCACCACCTGTAAGCAAAACTTTATCGCTCCTGGAAATACACAAGATCCCTCTCTCTTCCCCCTCCTCTCCGAACGTTGTAATACAACTGTTTCTATGTAATATGCATAGCCAACGCAAACACAGGTTTCTGGAGCCGGCTCTCGGACAAGCAGCTGCACAACAAAGCTGGCAACAGTACAAGAGCCTCCTCCTCCTCGTCATCTTCCTGGTACGCCACTTGTGGATGAGCGGAAGGGTCTCCCCAGTGTTACATGTCATAAGAGCAAGTCCCTGACTCGCCCATAAACTGATCAACAAGGCAGCTGTGTAATCCAGCAAGGCCTGAACTGCTGCATGTGGGAATGCAAGTGAATCTCTGTTTCACCATCTCCTCCTCCTTGGCTGTAAGCCCTCATGGCACGGGTGCCCGAGCTAAGGGCCAAAAAGGATCATTTACACTCAGCTACCCTAGTTCCCCATGCCTTTTCAGTTAAATACAGCTTTCTCCTTCATTTCCTCTCCGGAGCAGCTCTGCGGTGTTGTGTGTATTATTCAAATCATTTCTGCGTTCCACCCCAGAGGTAGCTGCATTTCAAGGTAAAGTATATAAAGCTTTCAAATCAGTTTGTAAAGTGCTTTGGGATCCTTCTGGAGGACACATGCTGTGTAAATGTCATTGCGAGAAGACAAAGCAAGTTCCAGGAAGGTTGGGAAGCAGGTATGTTACTTTTTATTACTTAGCTTCCTCCGAAGGCATTTGACAGAAGGGCTGCTTTTCACCTCTTCCAAGGTTTGCTGGGCATGGACGAAAGGAATGGATTCAAAGTCCATCATTGACTTACCTTCACGCAGAAAATGGACTCTCCGAGCACTGAACTCTTTCACAGATGACGGCTGACAGCTGCTGCATCCCAGGCTAGATATTTAAGAATAAATCACGACGATTACAATTCTAAAAAGCGAAATTTGTATTTGAAATTGTTGATCTCTAAAGGCTTCGGAGCGCTGCATCTTTAAAAGCAGAGTGCCCTGTCTCCAAATGGCAACATAGCCCCAAAAACAAATAAAATGTAATAAGATGCAGGCATTGGGAAAAGGGGATGGGGAAAAAGGCAATTACATGCAGGGGTGCTGAGGAGCCTAGCAAGATCAACTCCTTGGCCCATCATGCTCCTGTGTCCTGTTGATGGCAACCCACCCAGTTGTGTTGAGGGGTTAGAGAGTTTCGAGAGAGTAGGTTTGTGTTACTGGGAAGAGACAAGCTGAAGACAGCCTTCATTTAAGTAGAAAAGACTCTGAAAGAGGGGAGTGAATGGCTTGGAGGACTGGTAATGGCACCCAACGTCTATTGAATACGGGCCCCGCTCAATAGCATAGGGTTAGTGAGTTGGTGGGTATCAGCACAGCTCATTGCTGACTACTGTCCACATCACAACTGAGATGTCCAGGCCGTCTCTGGTCGCCGTTCCAGCAAGCCCCCAACCGTCACAGACAACTGGACCGACTAACCAAACTCAGAGCTAAATTCTGACTGCAGGCTGCTCAGCAGAGGTTCCCTGTGCTGTTCTGCTTGAACAGGGCAGGCAAAGATCAAACGGCTCAGAGTATATTCTGCCCCTTCTGGATGCTGGCAGATCCCAAAGTAGGAGGGAACGTATGTCTATGCGCTGGTATGGCAGGTGATTCCTAATAACCAAGTTAATAGCCGGCTGTTCCAATTGGTATAAACAATTAAACATTCATGGGGCCAGACAGACGCTAACTCTATATTCCATAACCACCGGGCCTGACTTTTCAGAGATGGCAAGGCCAGAAGGGACCATTGTGAATATCTAGTCTGACCGCCTGTACAACACAGACCAGAGAACGGCCCCTAAAGTAACCCCTTGAGCAGATCTTTTTGGAAAAACATCCAATCTTGATTTTAAAATGGTCAGTGATAGAGAATTTATTTAAATTTATTTTTTAAAAAGACTCCACCACAGTGTTCCAATACTTGGATTTTGGGAGAGGGATAGCTCAGTGGTTTGAGCATTGGCCTGCTAAACCCAGGGTTGTGAGTTCAATCCTTGAGGAGGCCACTTAGGGATCTGGGGCAAAATCAGTACTTGGTCCTGCTAGTGAAGGCAGGGGGCTGGACTTGATGACCTTTCAGGGTCCCTTACAGCTCTATGAGATAGATATATTTAGTTACGCTCACCATTAAAAAAGGGATGCCTTATTTCCAATCTGAATTTGTCTAGCTTCAACTTCCAGCTACAGGATGATGTTAGACTTTTCTCTGCTAGATTGAAGAGCCCACTATTACACACTTATCGACTGTCATCAAGTTACCCTTTACCCTTCTCTTTGGGAAGCTAAATAGATTGCACACTTTGAGTCTCACTATCAAGCATGTTTTCTAATCATTTAATTATTCTCTTGGCTCTTCTTTGAACCCTCTCCAATTTATCAACATCCTTCTTGAATTGTGGGCACCCAAACTGAACACAGTATTCCAGCAGTGGTCACACCAATGCCTAATGCAGAAGTAAAATAACCTTTCTACTCCGACTCTTTGGGTGTGGGAATCCCAGGGTTTATGTCCATGGATTTAATCAGGCAGAAAAACTGGCTATTCTGGGCTCTCTCGCTCTCTCTCTCTCTCATCAGAAATTCTATCCTGGACTTCAGGAACTTTTCCCAATAAAGTTGCATTGTAATTGCTACGCTCCCCATGAAAAGTTTCCATTTCAACTAATTGGCATGTCCTGACGACAAACTGTTTTGTCAGAAATTTCTGACCAGCTAGTTCTTTCTCCTGCCTACAATGCAGCAGGGTCTGTTCTCCTCCCTGGAGATAACAGATACCCACCTCTGCAGTATACAGGCCAGGGCTAGAGCTCCAATCTGAAAAACTCAGGCAGGGTTGCCCTTTCCTCTGATTCATTCCATATTGAGAACTTTATGAGCCTGTTAAGGACTCTCAGAAAAATTCACAGGCAAAATAAATTTGAAAATGAAACAGAAAAACAAAACCCCATGTGCACTCAGATTAGAAAAACACAGTCCACAGAGATCCCTTTGAAGTTACTGAATTATCCATGAGCCTGTTTATGCATCAACATGAGTAGGTACAGCAGGAACGCCCGCCGAACAGCTGTGATAAAGATACACACCAAACGGAAAAGTGCTAGGAAGGCATCGTCACTATCCTCCACCTGCATGACAAAGGGCTGCTTAATCTGGATAGTAATTTACAGAACATCCCTAGGGGAAGCAGGGATGATCCAGGGCCTGATCCAGAGCCAGTAGAAAGGGGCTCATTAACTCAGTAGACTTTGAATCAAGTCCTTGCAGGGTTGGCCTTTCACCTCTGGAGACCTGCTCCCAAATACTGACTCAGATCTTCCCAACTAAAGAAAGATTGGTGCGGTGGCATTTCTTAGGCTCTGTTGGTATGCATTACAAGGACCCCATGGGATGACACATCACACCGCTGGCAACTCATGCTCTGTCATGCCCAGAATTGCCTCTTAAATTGAGCTGGGGGAATAGAAGTCAAGACAGAGGCACACGCTACATGAAAAATTCAACAGCTGCTTTGTGCTAGGGGATCCCAGGGTACAGTAAATGAAGTTTAAATGAAGAAAATAGAATTCACTTGAGTAGGGCAGAGTTGGTTCAGTCCTAATTTTTTTTTTTTTCCTACCAGGGCAAAAACGTAATGTGATTTTTTTTTTTAAATACTGGAAAATAAAAGCCCAACTGTTCAAAATCAGATTCTTCCAAGTTACAGCCTATTGGGTGATCTCCAGGGCTTTGCATCGTTTACCAACATCACAAGCTTTTTATCTGTTTATCTAGGTTCTTACATTGGCATCATTGCTGAAACAAGAAGGAGGAAGGATGTTCTTGGGCTTAAGGCATAAACTTTTGGATCCCTAGGTTAAATTTCTTGCTCTGCCAAAGACTTCCTTGGTAATTATAGGCCACGTCTACACTACAAACTTCTGCTAGCAAAGCTATATAAGTCGGGGGTACGAACCCTGAGTAATGTAGCTGTGCCGGCAGAAGCCCCTACTGTAGATGCAGTTATGCTCGCAAAGCTGCGTTTTCACCGGTATAGCTTGTTTTGTTCAGGCATGGTGGAATAAGCTATACTGGTAAAAGCACAGCTCTGCAGGCAGTGCCGGCTCCAGCATTTCTGCCGCCCCAAGCAAAAAAAAGGTGCGATCGCGATCGGCGGCGGCAATTGGGGAAAAAAAAAAAAAAAGCCGCGATCAGCAGCGGCAGTTCAGCGGCAGGTCCTTCGCTCCTAGAGGGAGTGAGGGACCTGCCGCCCCCGAATTGCCACAGGTGCCGCCCCTCTCCCTTGGCCGCCCCAAGCACCTGCTTGTTAAGCTGGTGCCTGGAGCCGGCCCTTTCTGCAGGTATCAGCCGTGCCCATGCTAGCAGGACTTTGCTATTTATCTGTATACCCATATCAGCAATGCAGTCCTAATGTAGACACGGTGTCCCTCTGGGCCTCAATCCCCCATCTGCAAAATGGACATGATTAGAGCTGGTTGAAACAATGTCAATTTTTCACAGATATGGAAAAAAAATTTCCTCCAGCCCTTCTTTCCCACCACTTATTTTGAGAGGTTTTCAACAAGAAATTAAGCCAAAAATTGAAATATGTACCGCTTTAGAAAACCAAAAACTTCTAGAGGTCTTTTTTTGAAAGCCTGTCGTCTGTGTCTGTATCTGTGTGTGTTCCTGTTTTCATTAAAAAAATTCCGTCTTCAGTTCTTGAAAATTGTAAATTTTAACCAAAACTCCAAGATTTTACCAAAACGTTTTCAGTTTCCAGCGTTGTTGTCAAAACACCAATAAAACTATAATCAAGATGAAAATTTTCAGCGCAGAAATTTTTCCTTTTGCTCAAAAAGCCCTGCCCCCCCCCCACACACACACACACACACCTCTCGGAAATAACCAGATGAAAAGTTTTGGGGCAGCGCTAATAATACACTCCTTGTCCCAGGAGGGAATTGTGAGGACAAAGCCACTGATGAGGGTGGAAGGAGCTCAGATACTAACAGTGATGGACAGCAGTAATAAATACACGTTATGGGGCATTCAGATATTAGCTTGATGAGCACCCATGTAAGCAGGTGGTAGCCAAGCGTACCTGTCAAGCGCAACAGCAGCAGCAATGAGACCGGAAGCACTGTGTGACAAGGCACAACAGCCATGACCGGGGCGTACATTGGCTCGGATTGAAAGAAAACTTTCTAGCACTGCACCTGGTGAAAAACATGGCTGGGAAAGCAGAGCAGATTAACGCATGCCTCAACCAGGGCTGTGAAGCTGGCACCGTTCATGATCGCTAGGTTCCCTTTAATAGATCTATATAAGTTATGTTTCCTCTCTTTTGAACTTAATCATATCCAAACCCCACATTTCCCCCCTCCTCTCCCAACCCACATCCCCGCTTCGTTGGCTACGTGGTTCCTGGATGCTTTTCTGCACCTCTCATGGTTGGAATTCCTACCGCACGACACGTGTGGGGTACCCGCCAAGAGAAGACTGGTGCAGGTCAGCCCATTCACCCGGCGTCAGGGAATTCCTGACCTAGGGGCTGTGGGGAGAGAGAGTGCTGTCCCCTATTCAGGTTCTAGATCCCTGAAATCAAGCCCCTCTCCAACTTTGCCCTTTTCCGCAGCTGCTAGAACCCTCCTGCACCTTCAGTGACAACTGACCACAATGCCCCTAGTTACTAAAATCCTCCTGCACCCCCACGTGATCAACCACGTCCTATTCCGCACCTGACCTGCTGAAAAATCCCATCCTGCTACCCTGAGCTGCTGAAATCTCTTACATGCCTTCAGGGACAGGCACACCCTGCCCAAAGCTCCTTCCACCTACCAAAACCCTCCAGTGACAAGTCCTGTCCACCCGCTCCTTCACGGGCAAGAACTTTCGGATCCCCTGTACCGGGATGTCAGGTTCCAGGATCCCACATGGAGATGCAGGGCTCTTTCGGTGAATCCACCTGGCAGCTGAGACCAGATGAGTCTTACCAGCAAGAATTTAGGCATAAATGTGTTTGGCCTTGATCTTCCATTGCCCATCACCTCATGTAGGCCTGGACACCAGTGCAAAATGAGGACAAACTGCTACCAGATCAGAATGGCAAGGTGCTATATCCATTCTGCTCGGGTATAACTGATTGCACAAGGGAGAACTGAGTGCTTTGTGTCACTCTTTGAGTCAGAGAGATGAAGGGTGTGAGGCCGGAGGTCTTGCTAGGGGAGAGGAACCCTAAAAAGAAGCTAGCTTAAGCGGGAGCTGAAGCTAAGATTTACAATTTGTTCTTTGAAGGGAAACCCCAGCAAAGTGGGTTTGAGTTCTGGACACTAATCCAAGCTCATGGGGCTGAGAGTTGGGTAAGGACTCTCCCTGCAATGTAAAGACTGTGCCGTTCAGAGCTAAGCTTCCTAGACACTGAGCCTGGGCATGGTGCTGGGAAGCTCTCGATAAGCACAGTCACTTGGAACCAGACACAAAATAAAGTGCGAGCCCCTGAAGCACTGAGTGTGGACTGAACTCTGAACCCCCATAATAACCTCCCCCCCCCAACCATCTGATAAACGCTCCTGCATTCCCAAAAACAGGCATTCTGGAAACCCCGGCTAGACATCACACAGAGATGTCCCCCAAGAGCTGGTCTCTTCTCCCATCATGTTTGGGGCGGGGGGCTGCTTTATTCCAGTTACCATAAGGTTACAAAAATCTAGTCTTTTGGGGCCTCCTTACTGGGAACTTCCACCCAAAGTCAATCCGTTCCCTTCTCTCTCTGCTGATCCCAGTCGCTTCTGCTGCACCACGCAGACCCGAGAAGAAAAGGCGTGTATGCTCTGTGCCAGAGCACTATGACCCTAAGCCTCCTTTTCCCTGACACCACGGACCACAGTGAGTCTGGCAGCTCTGGGGTTAAGCTGCGAGATAGGCTTCAAGCATTCCTTTGACTGCCTCAATGCAGATACCTCTGCGGCTACCAATAAAGAGCTTTAGCATTGACGAGAGTGACGACATTAGAAGCAAGCTCAAAGAATCTAATGAACCTCTCCTCACCCTCCTCCCCAGCTCCCTACTGACCTCATCTACCAGCTGTTGATGGGTTCAGTCAAGCTAGCTGTGCTACCCACCAATCAAGCGGTGAACAAATGACCTGCCAGCTCTCCCGCCAGTCTCACTGCCTCCATCCCATCGGGTCTCTCAGTTTCCTTCTTTACCCTTCTTCTCTCCAGGTGTTTTCTGCGCTGGATCTGCTTTGCAATCCCAAAGGAATTGGCCACATTCATTCCTGCTGGACACAGCTAGGGCTGTGTGAAAAGGCCAGCAAAGCAGCTGAAAACTCCTGCCAGATTCAATATTCAGGTCATAGTGGCAAAGTAAGGCCAGGCCGGTGACACCCCCTCACAAAAACAGGCAGGCAGATGTCTGAAACATCACTAGATATTCCCATGATAAGCCTCTCCTGAATATAGATTGCCAGGCACGCTGAATCACGGGATGTGGACGAATGACCACCAGGGACTAGGCTGAGAAACTCATCACATTCTTCACTGGTGGAGATGCTGAGACTGCAGAGGACACCCTCGCCACATTTCAATTTGCGCAAATCCCCAAACTCAACCCAAACTGCCTCATCCTGCCAGGTTGCCGCTTGACAGCGCAGGCTGACCCAAATTTCCCTAAGCCATCTCCTCCAAGCCGTGCTGAAAAAGTCCCTGGACTCTGGTAAATGCTTTGGAGAAGCTGGCCTGAGTCTGGGGTTTGCAACAAAACTTGAAACCAAGTGCGTTGCCCTGGTGACTTGGCCCAGCTGTGCTTTGAGTGGGCTCTGGCGGGAGGCTTCGAAACCGCTAAAAAGGGGCAGCCAAGCAGGAGGGGACAGATCCTGGGGATTTCAGCGAATCATCCTCCACCCTGGATACAAATTTTAAAAAGAGGCACAGACGATATTTAATACCAGGTGGGCCCATTGATTCAACAAACCTGGCTTTCTGTATATAGCAGATTGTCCTATTCCTGACACTCCAGAGGAAGGCAAAAAAATGCAATGAAGACCACCAAGTGGGGAGTGCTGTACCCAGAAAGAGAATAATTCCTTCCTGACCCTGGTAGGGGTGCTCTGAAGCCTGACATTTGATTACCCCTATCTTAGCAAGTACAGCTATAAAGGATGAATGGACTATAAGGTGGGTAGAAAGCTGACTAGATTGTCGGGCTCAACAGGTAGTGATCAACGTCTAGTTGGCAGCCGGTATCAAGCGGAGTGCCCCAGAGGTCGGTCCTGGGGCCAGTTTTGTTCAATATCTTTATTAATGTTCTGGACGACGGGATAGATTGCACTCTCAGCAAGTTTGCGGATGACACTAAGCTGGGGGGAGAGGTAGATACCTGGAGGGTAGAGATAGGGTCCTGAGTGACCTAGACAAATTGGAGGATTGGGCCAAAAGAAATCTGATGAGGTTCAACCAGGACAAGTGCAGAGTCCTGCACTTAGGACGGAAGAATCCCATGCACCGCTACATGCTGGGGACCGACTGGCTAAACAGCACTTCTGCAGAGAAGGACCTGGGGATTACAGTGGATGAGAAGCTGGATATGAGTCAGCAGTGTGCCCTTGTTGCCAAGAAGGTTAACAGCATATTGGGCTGCATTAGTAGGAGCATTGCCAGCAGATCGAGGGAAGTGATTATTCCCCCCTATTCAGCACTGGTGAGGCCACATCTGGAGTATCGCCTCCAGTTTTGGTCCCGCCCACTACAGAAGGGATGTGGACAAATTGGAGAGAGTCCAGCGGAGGGCAATGAAAATGATCAGGGGCCTGGGACACATGACTTACGAGGAGAGGCTGAGGGAACTGGGGTTATTTAGTCTGCAGAAGAGAAGAGTGAGGGGGGATTTGATAGCAGCCTTCAACTACCTGAAGTGGGGTTCCAAAGAGGATGGAGCTCGGCTGTTCTCAGTGGTGGCAGATGACAGAACAAGGAGCAATGGTCTCAAGTTGCAGTGGGGAAGGTCTAGGTTGGATATTAGGAAACACTATTTCACTAGTTGGGTGGTGAAGCACTGGAATGCGTTACCTAGGGAGGTGGTGGAATTTCCATCCTTAGAGGCTTTTAAGGCCCGGCTTGACAAAGCCCTGGCTGGGATGATTTAGTTGGCATTGGTCCTGCTTTGAGCAGGGTGTTGGACTAGATACCTCCTGAGGTATCTTCCAACCCTAATCTTCTATGATTCTATGAAAGGCCCTAAGTCTGCTCCAGTCTTACGCAGGGATCTGCATTCAGGTTCCCTTTTGAGCGCAATGCGTCACAGCCTGAGTGACCATTGTAAGGTTAGATTCCTTTGATTTGGCAGCTGATCGGTGCCTAGTCAAGTCAGTTACAACCACCCTCCCTTCAGGTGGTCTAACACACGCCTAAGTGAAACCACGGAGCGGTTAATATGGGGAGCCAGGAGGAGAGATGTCCCGAGAGATCACAGGCCCCCAGATCAGCTGTGGCACTGTTTACTGTGCTACACTGATACATTTCACGGTGTGTCAGGGGCAAACAGAGGCCACAGGGGAAATTCTTTCATGTGGGATTTATGAAAGCCTGTTCACTCACCTCCTTAATCCTGCAGCAGCTACGCAGCATCTGGCTCCCGGCCCGCTGTGATGCACATGTGAGGCAGGGGGCACACCACTGGAGATATCGGAGTGGAGCTTAACGGCCATATTTATAAAGGCTACCCCAGCCTGTCTCTTTCTGGAATTACAAAGCTCTCCAGTGAGCTTCCGGAGTGACGCCAAGTACCGATTTGTGGGGGCCGAGGGGTCAGCCCCACTGCCTGGGTTGTACCAATTCTAGAGAAGGGAGGACTTCAGGGGGCTAGAGGACATCAAAGTGGGAACTAATTAGAGCCGTTATTCTCAACCTTTCCTTTTCCATGTGGGTATCCCCTCCCATCTAGCCAGGATCCCCATGGTATACAGCAGTGCATCTCAAACTTTTTTACTGGCGACCCCTTTCACACTGCAAGTTTCTGAGTGTGAACCCCCCCCCCTAATAAATTAAACACACTTTTTTATATATTTAACACCATTATAAATGCTGGAGGCAAGCGGGATTTGGGGTGGAGGTTGATAGCTCGCGACCCCCCATGTAATAGCCTCGCAACTCCCTGAGGGGTCCTGACCCCCAGTTTGAGAACCCCTGGTATACAACAACGTGGCAAAGGCAGGCTGGCCATGACCCTCTGGGAGTTGGGACCCATCAGGCTGCGCACCCACGGATTGCAGCTTGAGCGATGCCGTTGATCTCTAGTGAGGCGTGCTGCTCTCCCCACAACACACCTCCTCCCCCCCAGTAATAGAAAGCAGGGACAGGACAGGGGAGCAGTGAAGTACACCTCCCGAGGTCCCAAGCGACATAGACGCACAATTCACCCCAGGCCTAACTCCACCGAAACCAGTGGGATGATTTCTGGCCCACCAATAAAAGTGCCGTCGCAGCTGAAGGCGCTGGGTGTTGGTGTCTGCTAGGTGCTTCGGACTCTACCCTGCTGAGCTGCAGAAATCGAGTCACAGGCACTGGTTTCAGTTTCCCTCCCCAGCTTTTCCCCACAGCAGGCCTATTAGACAAGGCCGTATTGCTCCTCCTCGCCTCCCCCGTGACACAATCGAGTGCGCCTACAAGGCAGAACAAAACAGTGACAATCGGTGACAAATGGACTGCACAGCATCCCCTGTCTCTGTTGCCACGGAGACATCAGCCAAGCATGGCCAGGCGATCAGGAAATGTCAACAAGGGATGGCACAAGGGACACAGGTGCTAGCAAATCAATACAGATCGATCCGCTAATTGAACCTGCCAAGGCCATCAAGGGAGGGGGCAGTGAGAACTCATTTATCCCACATGACAAAAGCCAGAGAGAGAAGCTACAAGAGCCAGCAATCAGCAGCGTAAACACGCCAAAGCTCACACCTCAGGACCTTTGAATCCTCTTGCACCTCTCAGCTAAAGCTGTGTGACGCCAACTGCGTTTCAAGGGAGCTACCGAGGGGCAGAACGTGGCCCAAATATTTTCTTTACTCTGGGTATCAATCCCATCCCCTAGCCACCCACTCACTCCACCGCTTGGTCATTATTTATCATCAGAGAGAGGGGAATGAACCCTAAACCAAACAGCCTTAGAATCCTAGAATCTCAGGGTTGGAAGGGACCTCAGGAGGTATCTAGTCCAACCCCCTGCTCAAAGAGGACCAGTCCCCTTGGGTGCACAATCATCATCATTATTCTTAGCAGAGTTTTCAAACAATCTAACTTATCCTCCTATGGCTTCCGTTACCACAGTATCTTAGTACCTCACACTCTATCCCAATTATCCTCACAGCATCCTGTGAGGGAGGGAACAGCTGTTATCCCCATTGTACAGATGAGAAACTGAGGCACAGTGACATACAGGGTGATGAAAGACCCGCGGCTGGCTCGCTGACTCAGACTCACAGGGCCTATCACATTCCAGTGTAGACATTCAGGCTGATGCTGGAGCCAGGAGGGTGGATCTCAAAGCCCAGGCGACAGCCTGAGAACAAACATCTACACAGCAATTTTTAGCCCCACAGCCTGAGCCTTGCGAGCCCAAGCCAGCTGGCCCAGGCACTCGCAGACTTAGTGCGGTGGGATTTTTTAATCGCAGTGTAAAAATACCCTAAGTGACCTGCCTTTCCTCTCTAAGAATGGCAAGTTGGTTAATGGTATGTCCTCGGATCTGTACTGTGATCCATGAGACAATAAAATATACTCCAAACAGGTTAGGCTGGGGAAGAATGCCTCTTGCTATTAACACTTTGCACTTTCCTAATGCCCTCCTGTCAGGGATCTTGGAGCATTTTTTAAATATTAATGAATTAAGCCCTGTGCTAGATGTAGGTCAGTATCATTATCCCCATTTTGTGGAGGGGGAAGTTGAGGCAAAGCGACTGGCTAAAGTGGTTCAGTGACAGAGCCAAGAATAGCTATCTATTCATAAACAGGGCATTCAGAAAGACCCGGCTCTTTTACGTTAAGAGATACTGGTGCAAACACTACAGGGTGAGAAATGAATTGCACTTTTGGTTCTATTCTGTATAGTTTCTTATACCGTTACATAGTTTCTTATTCTGTAGAACCTCAGTGTTAGGAAGGCTGTTCCTAACTCTGAACAAAACATTGTGGTTGTTCTTTCAAAAGTTTACATCTGAACATTGACTTAATGCAGCTTTGACATTTGACTATGCAGAAGAAAAATGCTGATTTCCCTTTTTTTGTAGTTTATGTTTAACACGGTACTGTACTGTATTTGCCTTTTTTTATTTTATTTATTTATTTATTTATTTTTGGTCTCTGCTGGTGCCTGACTGCGTACTTCTGGTTCCAAACGAGGTGTGTGGTTGACTGGTCAGTTTGTAACTCTGGTGTTTGTAACTCTGAGGTTCTGTTGCATACCGTTTACATTAGAGCCGGCAGAAATTTTTTCTAAATTCAAAACGCCGACAAATTTTGACCCAGCAAAAATAGGGAATAAAAACTTTGTCTCATTTTCCAACCATCCCTAGTTCCCATGAACCTCTGCAGCAACTGCCGTATTTGTTATTTCCTGGAAAAGACAGTTTGAGCTCTTCCATCCACACACCCATTGATTTCGATGGAACCAGGGTTCGGCCCTTTATTCTTTCTCGATTCCAAGGTTTCCTCAGCAGGCTGCACTGGTTTTCAGGAGAGGCACTAATGTCTGGGCACCTCAGTTAACGCAGAGCATCCCGCACGCTGCATTTTGCTTGATTATCCTCCTCACCCCACCCCCACCCCAAATCTATGCGGGTGGGCAAGAAAGAGTTAAGTGTGCAGCTGCCAGCCCATGCAGTGTGGAGTTATGTTCAAACTGTTCCCATTGCCGCATGAAGTCAGCTGTCATTAGAGAACAAAGGAGCCCTGGAGCAGCTCAAGTTGTGTCACACTCGGAAGGCGCTCAGACTGCTCCCTGATTAGGATTTCTAAATCAGCCCCATCAAGGCCCAAAGAATAAAGCTGCAGAACAATAAGCCGGCCACATTCACACAGCCAGCAGCCCCCTTCCATCCCCCTCACCTCCCCTCTTTTCCTCCCACCAGGGCCCTCAATGCCACTTCATCTCCAAGCCCCATTAAGAACCACAGATTGCTCTGTTGCTTGAGTGATCGTCTTTCTTGCTGGGACTAGACACCGAATCTCCACATCGCTTGGATGCTTGGAACTCTGGATTCCTTGTGTTTTAGTCTCTCCGCCCCTTCATATCTAGGGAAAGGGACACACACCTCATGGCCCACTCTAGCCAGTTGTGGCCCGCAACATGATCATTCCAATCAAGGGAACTTATTACAGAGGTGGATGCTCTTCATAGGGGCCCCAGGCTTCTAGTCCACCAGAGCAATCTATCTACTCACAGGCCGGTTGGCAGGGACAAATGTATCCCCGGTGTTAGTCCAGTGAGGTCAAGGGAGTTGCAGCAGGGATAAGTTGAGCCCAGACGTTGCCATACTGTGGCAATGCTCTACCCATCTGAAGAACATGTCGGGGATGAGCGCCGATGCCTCGTGCAGGCAGCGCAGGTTAACGGTGAGCACAATGCAACATTCGTTAACCTCCTCCCATGAGGAAGAGGGCTGGCAGCCGCTGACTGTGGTAGCAAGCAAGAAAGGCAGCAGCATGCCTCCTCTGTGCCTACCCGTATAACCGACATAACACACGCACCTGCTCCACAAAGTCTGCTGGGCTCTCGGGGGACAACGATGACCAGGCAGGCAGCCCAGCCAGTCATGGCCTTTCAGACTGGGCCACCTGCCTGTGTTTCCAGACAGGAAACTGGCTGCCTCCCTGGGATCTTTGGTGGTGGCATCGGACAACAGAATCGGAGGCTCTCACCAAGGTATCAGTGAGATGACATGAGATCACGTGGCATCAGGCTCCTTTAGGGGAGATTCCAGGATGTTTGGTTTTCTGAATCATGAAAGTAAGGTGCTTACAGGACTTTGCAGCAGGGGCTGTAGATTTCCTTCACACAGCTTTGCCAGTGACCTTTATCCTGACCAGAAGCACCTCCTGTTATTCGAGCCTTGGGCTCCCCTCATCACACACAGCTCTGCCGATTCATGGCAGCCCTGGCCTAGAGTAGCCCTGCTATTCCATTGCTGGACCCTAACATCGGCGGCAGCGGCTATTCCTCGGGGCAGGGGGGAAGTCATTGATGAGACTTACGATGGCGGAAGAGTCCAATCCGCGCTGTACCGGTTTTTCCACCTATTTGACAGGTGGTTGCTTGGAGAAAGCCCAACTGCTGGCCAGGATGCTGTTCCCTTTTCTTCCTCCTCTGCCATTTCTCAGCCTCTTGAGCAAAGCGATTCTCTTCAAAACGGGCTGTGTGATGCAACGCCACTGCAGTCTATTGCCAGCCAGCGCGTCCCAATTCATGGAGTCAATGCCTCCTTAAGACATATTCTCAGGATGTCCTCGTAGTGTTTCCTCTGTCCCCCGGGAGTCCTCTTACCATGACTAAGTTAAGAAAAGAGGGCTTGCTTCAGAAGACAAGTCTGAGCCATCTGCATACAATGGGCAGCCCAGCAAAGTGGATGTTTCATAATCTTCCCTCAACACTAGTGAGGTTAGCTGCAGAGAGAACGTTGGGATATGGAGAATCTTCCTGAGGCAGCGCTATGGATACTACTCCTGACGCTTCAGATGGCTTCGCTATGTCACCGAATATGGGACCTAACACAGCTCTGCCGACACCCCTCAATGCGGACCTAGAGCATTACCTCACTCTCTGCTCCTTGTGCTTTGTTAGACAGTGTTTTCCATGTCAGAGAGAGAAAGAGTGTTGTGGACACAGGGACTGGAATGGAGCCCATCAAGTTTCGTTTTGACTAAGCAGACCTGCGCTCTACCCAGAGTTATAAACTCACTCACAATATAAGACAGTATTACAAAGTAGGGTGTAGAAACCCATCTCTCCAAAAGCGTAAAGGAAGCCAAGTACTAACATCCCCTGTTTCTAAGATTGCCATGAGATTTTGTTTCTTCATTTGTATATGTAAAACGTCCATTCTGGTTGGGTGGGAAAGATCACAAATCTAGTATATGATGATATTACATGATCCCAATAAATAAATAAAGCAAAACCAAGATTCTTTGAGTTGTGGTTAAAAACACAGGGCAAGGAATCAACAGACCTGGGTTCTTCTCCTGGCTCTGATGCTGACTGTCTATGTAAGCTCGGCTTAGTCATTTTGACCTCTCTGTACCTCAGTTTCCCCATCTGGAAGAAGGAGATAACCTATTGAGTTCTCTCGCCAGAATCCAAGTCATTAGCCCACATAGGGAACATCATTAAGGATCCCACGTGCTTTACAAATTGGAACTGTGTTGTAACTAAGCCCCAGGACTTGGTTGTAATTGTGGTGTAGGCTGGTCCTTAGCGGAGACAATTTAGGGCAACCGGCTGGCTGTGCTCAGGAGGGGCCCAGGAGTGCGGTGTATTGGCAGAGTTGTGGGAGGAGTCAGGACTGAAATAGCAGGGAGTGTTGCAGGTCAGGATTAAGGTGAATTGCAGAGTGATATCAGCAGGAAGCTGGCATGACCAAGTCCTGTGTTTATCTAACACATACCATTAACCAATCACATTCATGAACAGAGTGACACACAGAAGTACAAGAGACACCTCCTCCATACAGCTGCTAAGATGCATTTTCTTGTCTGCTCAGGGTGAGGAGATTTCCACTGACATGCATTTCTTTCACACTAAAGGGCTGTCATGGATGCAGAGTCGAGAAGAGGGGTAAGCAGGGTTTTGCTCTCCTACGCCAGCGTAACATCCTCAGGATTACACCCTTCTCTCCTGCATCCATAACTGCTGGGCTGGGGAGAGGCAGAGAGAACTGCCTTTGGGCGGGAGAAAGGCAGGCAGCCAGCAGGTGCAATGACTAAACATCTCAGCAGAAATCAATATGAAAAAAAATATGTGGATATCGGTCATTCCCTCCCTTCCCCCAGCACACTCCCACCACACACACAGGCAGACATACACTAATCACAGTGGCTTTGGCCACCATATGACATGGCCAATCAGTCCGAGGGAGGGGATTTAAGGCACGCCTCTTCTTTCACGCCAGGAAAGGATTTTCATTTCTTGAGAGCACAATGAAAAAAAAAAAAAGCCAATCAAGCTGGGATCAGCTGTGGGCAGGGCTTCTGCGGATCTGCTTGTCCCAGAGGGGGGTGCAGGGAGACATATTTGGCCGTGTGGGAAACCCACAGCCTCAGCTTCTCACACATTGTTCTCCTCTTCAGCTCCCCCCCTCACCCCCGCTCCCCGACCAAAGCCGTTAATGCCACAAAAGATACTTTGCCCATTGTGTGATAGACAGCGGAGAGGATAGAGTTAGCCTGACACAGCTTTACTGACTCTCTCTGGAGAGGGGATGGAGCAATCCAAATGGAGAGTTTGATGCTTATCATACAAAAGAATTAAATCCAGTTAGGCCCCTTTCTCGCTAATCTAGGACGGTGGGGGGTTAAATATGGTTACATTTTCATTAGGTACTAATAGCAAAAGGGCAGCTAATGGCAGCACGGACCGGGGCATTGTCATACAGAAAAGGGCCACTCACCGTCACAGCACCGGCCCTTGCGCTGAGGCATGCTCGGAGTGGGAAATTGTGTCACACGGCATTGTTGGCTGGTGAATTCCATCAATGGGAAAGTCATGTTTCCTCCAAGGAAAGGAAACAAGTTAAAATGGTCAGGGAGGGGAGGGGAGGAGAGCGGGGGAAGGTGGTTGGGCAGGAGGGTGGAAAAGTGAGAGAGAGGGACAGCAGAGGATGTGTCAAGTCTGTATGGCCAATTGCATCTGAACCTGCAGTATTGCACGCTGATGGCTACTCTATGACACAAAATGCTCCTATCGGTGGTGTCAAAAAAGGCCGGCATGGGCTGGGGGAGGGGAAGATCATTTTCAAAAGGCTAATTGTGGGTTATTTTGAAGGCGGGAATATCAGCTGTTGCATGCAATGTGGTTAACGTGCAGAACTCCTAGATTCTATTGTCACTTCCTACGGGCTCTCAAATCTCAGAGAGTTAACAAGCTAGACAGGTCCACAAAGCCCCCAGCGTGTTTGGTGCCTCCAGTTTTGAATGTTTGCTCCCCAGTTTAAGCACTTGTAGGACACCCAAGATACCAGGGCGACAGGAGCCTTGGCAGTAATAACTTTCAGTTCTGCCACCAACTTGCCCTGATCTTGAGTAAGTTCCTTATCCCTCTGGTGCCGCAATAAGTAGGATAACAGGATAGTCTTTACACACCTCACAGTGAAGAGGATTCACGTCCCAAAGGTACTTTGAGTTCCGCAGCTGGAAGGGGCAGTAGATACCAGCAAGCCATTGTATTTCACATCTGCGCGCTGATTCAGGAAGGTACTCGGGCAAGAAATGCCTTGGTCCAGAGAGTGAGCTAGTATCCAGGTCAGTACACCAGAGGCATCTGATTTTCAGGGGTTGTCTGCAGGTAAAATTAATAAGGGAGACCTAGGGGAGCATGTGGAAAGGGGCACACTAGATTGAAAAAGACTGCATTCAATCAAGATCCTAATTGCTCATTGTCTGTTGGCAGGAAAACAACAAACACTTACAGCCTGGGTGTCACTTTCAGTTAAGAGAAAAATAAAACAAGAAAGAACAGAAGTAAAGTCTACAGGCTAGAGCACACCGCATATTCCCTGGGTGACACTGGCACTGACCCATACACAGGAACTGAACACACAGCAGTCCTTAGAGATTTAAAGGTGCAGTACACAGAAAACAAGGACAACACAGTTCCATCGCTAAATCCATCACCCTAATCCTTCCGGACGGATTTAGCAGCACATCATTTTAGCTGTGACGGGTAAGTCCCAGACTGGAGTCCCAGAATCATTTGAGCTGAAAGTGGGTTCATAAGTGCCTACCACTTGAGATACTTACAACTGGGATAGACAAAACATGGGACAATGTACAGCAGGGGGAAATTCCGCCACAGTCTGCTGAGGTGATAAGCTAATGGTGGGAAAATGTATTTTAGTGTCCAGAGAAAAATCCAAATAAATGAATTTTTTTTCAGTGAATTTGGGAGGTTACTGTTGGAAAAACTGTTTTCAGGTTTTTTAGGAAAACTGGAAAATTTGTCAACCGAAATGTACATTTTCTTGCCAAGGTTTCTGAAATCATCCCAAAGCCATTTTTCACATTAAAAGGATGCTTTGATGAATCGTTTCTGACCCGCTCTAATAAGTCTTTTCCTATCCCTCATTCTTATGATTCTAGTGAGCTGGAAACTGGAGATTCAAAGGAGAAGCGGGGCGAGGAGGGGAACCAGCCCTGCAGGTTTGACTCACCACCCACATCATGCTGCTGCCCACAGATTATACTGCACAGTGTAACTAACCTCCGCTGTGACTTTAGGTCACTGCTTTCATCCTCTCCTGACTCATCCCCAGTGACCTCCTCAGCAGATGGGGCTATTCTTCCTGTCTTTTATCCCACTCATGTGACAGGCTGCAGCACTGCCGCCGGCATGAAAGGAAAGGGGCTTGGGTCAGCATTTCTGGACCCACTACAGGCAGGATGCCTTAGCTTCTGTGTTCATCACAACTCAAGCCAGGGGATGGCTACTGACTAAGCATCTTTGCCAGCAAAGGAGCAGGATCGGTGCTTGATATGATGGGCGTGGTCACGCTGGCAGATCTGTGCAATCCGTTCTCTCCATCTAGGACGTGGTAACGTATTAGGGGAGTTTAATTCTTCTTCAGCCCTCACTTTGCCAGTACCTTTCGACCCAGGCCTGATCCTGCAGTGCATAGCACACACCGGTGGATGGCTGTGCTGGCACCAAGCCCACTGACACAGGTGCTACTCCCTGAAGGATTGGGGCTGAAGCGACGGCACAACTG
This sequence comes from Trachemys scripta elegans, assembly GCF_013100865.1. Lineage (NCBI taxonomy): Eukaryota > Metazoa > Chordata > Testudines > Emydidae > Trachemys > Trachemys scripta. The sequence goes on from NC_048311.1 coordinate 30,996,887, forward strand.
GATGTGTATGGGACACCAGGAACACCAAGGAATTGAGAGAGTCGCGTCACCTGGGCATAGAATAACAACGTATGTAACACAGATTCCCTGCATCTGATGCAATCAGAACCTTCTCTCATAGTCTTTTACACACAAAGTCTTTTTTAAAAATACTTTAAATAACAAAGGTTGGACCCAAAGCCCACAGAAGTCAACGGAGAGACACCCTCTGACTTATACATGCTTTGGGAATCAGGTCCTACAAGAACATAAAGGTGTAATTCAGAAACAAAAAACATTCACCGCAAGAAAAACAGAGTTACGCAAGATTGAATCATGATGGAGCAGTCAGTAACTGCAGTCAAGAGAAGAAATCAGATATTGGTGGTACAGCAGAGAGGATAACTGCCTTCAAATATGGAAGCCAGTTGCTGGCCAGCACAGTATTATGGGTAGTGTGATTTAGTAGCAAGGGCAACAGACTAGGAAAGTCAGGAGACATGAATCCACAATGGAACTGTGCTACTGACAGGTTGTATAACCCTGAGAAAATCACTCTCTCTCTCTGTGCCTCTGCTTTTCCTCCTCTCCTTTATTTGGCTTGTCTATTTAGACTATAATCTTCCTCTCTGATGGCTCAGTGCACAATCACAGAGACTGCACAATGGGGCCCTGATTTCCGTTGAGGCCTCATCACAAGACTCCAGGAGCTGAGGCTTTAAGGAAAAAACATCAAATACTGCAAGACTCACAACAAAATCACAGTAGTTGGCAATACCGGTTTTGTTTTGTTTTTTGTCTATTTGAAAGACACAAGGTTGCAATCCAGACCCAGAGTTTGGATCTGGAATTTTGGGACAAACGTATCCCTACCAAAAAATGTAACTGATACATATTAAGTACCACGTTTACATGGGCTTGGTTCTTAGCTGATGTAAATCCACATAGCTCAACTGGAGTCAATGGCGCGCCGCCAGTTCACACCAGCAGAAGACCTGGCCTTGTGTTTATTATTTACCATTAAATAATACATTACATTAAAGGCAAAAACGTTTGCAAGATTTCATAAAAAGATCAGCACCTGCATTTTTTGTTGTTGCATCTTAAGCCTCTCTAATACTCTGGAGTTAACTGGCATAAGTCCTGGGGTTGTGGGAGGGAAGGGGAGGCAACTACTTTATTTTACTCAATCTGATAGCTTCAAAAAAAAAAAAAAAAAAAAAAAAAAAACCCCAAGCACAACAACACAGCAGCAGTGGCGTCTGCTTTTGAGGGGAAACTACCTTCTGATTCCCGGCCGTGTCCAAAAATTACAAGCGGTCTCCGCAATTATGAGAAGTAAAAGATTAAAAAAGCATGAGGCAAAGTGCATTTGCATGCTAATAGCTTCCCTAGGTAGTGCTGCCAGGCTGTATCCAACAACAAAGCAGAAAACTTCTCTACTAGAGAAATATTAACCCTTGTGGTCACTTCTCCCTTCTTTGCCCCAGGGTTTTAACACCAAGGGATAAATTCAGACATGATCTAAACAGGTCCAGCCACATCACAGTCAAAGAAGTTTCCGCCAGTTACACCAGTGCTTGACTATGGCCCCCAGGGTTTGAGTCCTCAAGTCTCAGCTGGCTTGGAAGTTCGAGGGTTAAACTTTGCTTACTCACGCCATCCGCTGAGTAGCCTTTAATGGGTTGGGGGTGGAATAGGGAGGGGGGCGGATTGTGTTATTTAAATAGGAAGGGTTTCACTAGTGACTGGTGTTCCAGTAAAATGCCTTCTAGTTCCTTACTAGCTGTTGCAATAACAGGTGTCTGTTTGATTCAAATAGCACAGGTGGGCAAGTTACCTGAAAGTCATAAAAAGGAATCTCCCACATCCGCTCTCAAAGTGTAACCTAAGATTTAAGCTGATCAGGTGGAGGGGGAAGGGAACCTGAGAGGCACCACCTTTGCATCACCCAGAGTAGGATTTCACCTTGGGGGGGGGGGAAACTTTCTAAACATGATCTGACAAAAGACTCTTTGAGCAAAAATTGTGGGCACATCAGGCAGTGCTAAGAGAAGCAACTGCAAACCCAAACTAAAGCTTTTCAAACTTCGAAAGCAGGGGCAGCTAAAGACCAAGGGCTTGATTCTCCTCTGATTTATAATGATGTAAATCCGGAGTCACACCCCTGAAAGTCAACTGAGGGTGCTCAACCCCTCTGGAAAGCAGCCCACTTTTATTTAGGTGACTAAATTTAGGCATCCAAACTTTGACCTTAGCTGTTTTAGTCAGTTTCTCTAGCCCCCTGCTCTTCCCTGTATTCCACCCCCATTTTTCAAGATCCACATTACTTGCCTTTCTCACAGCCCTGTTGCATTCCAAGCTCATTTCTAATCTGCAGTCCACGGTCACCTCTAGCTTTCTTTTGTCATGCCAATTCCCAAGATGCTTCCCTCCATTGAGTTTGGGATTATTTCCCCCCTCCAGCATATTGACTTCCACTTTTCCTAACAGAATCCCATTTAGCTATTCTTTGTTCACATTTCTCAAGTATCCAGGCCCCTATATATTTTCCCTTCTCTTCTGATATATCTTCTCAGCTCCTCCCAATGTCATCATCTGTGAATTGCATTAGCACGCAATGTTAAATAAAACTAGTTTTAACAATGGGTATGGCTATAATAGGAAAAATGGTAGAATGGTAACTAACATTGTGTAACTAACCTCAACCTTTTTCCTGGTGTAGACACAGGGTAACACCTTTTACCTCAATCTAGCTGGTCAAGGTCAGTTCTAGGAGAAGCCTTGAGTTAATCTGAAACAGCTAAATTGGGGTGACCTAGGAAAAAGGTCAAGGTTAGCTACTATGTGTTTACCTAACGTTGATCATTTCTCCTAGTGTAGGCATATCCACTGGTCATTCCAGTACCTTCCCTGAAACTTGATATCTTGTCATTTATCAGGGCTGTTAATTTGTGGACCTTTAACCCATTTTCATGACAATTTCCCCAGTCCAAGCCAGTTTAAATTGATTTTCAAATAATATTTTGTGCGATAGCCTGAAAATTCAAATTTAATCAATTTATTTTCATTTACTTTCATCAACTGCGCTAACTTTGCTATTCTATCAGAAAAAAAAGTAATCACATTTGTACTACAGTATTTGTAAACCCAGATCCATTGGCTCCACCTTTCCTAACCCCTTTTCTACTGACCACCACCTTCCAGATATCTGATCACAGAATGGAAGGAAAAGGAGGTAGAGGATAGCTAGAAAAGGTGAGAAACTTTCACTTACACAGACAATCAAGTATGATGAGAAGGGATATACAAGAAAGGATGTAATTACTCTGCAAAAATATTCTTCTTGGTGACCATTCACAGCTGAGTGAAACTTTCCAGAGGGCTTGGGTTTTGTTTTGCAGAGGATGTTGGTTCAGATGGAGTTTGTATCCCCCCCATCTCTGACTTTGGTGTTTAAAAAGCAGACAAGTCCCCAAAGCTCAAAGTGAAACTCAGTCCAAATCTCAGAGCTCTGCCTGGTTTCTAACTGAAACCAAAGGCCAACCCAAATTCCCCCAGAATTCAACCCACACGCACGACCATTGGCACAGGTCCCTCTGAAAGGTTCAAAAGCCTCAGCACGTCTGTCCCTAGACTCACGTTTACCACGATGGGGTGAGGATGAACAAGATGGCCTCCCGAGGGTCCTTCCAGGCCTACGTGTCTACGACTCTATAAGCTGCAAGTCTCTCTATGACATCTCTTCTCGGCGTTCCTGATGTTGCCCACGCAGACCTAGTCAAATGGAGCAGTTGCCGAGTCAAATTCTGCTGTTGGCTACGTTGGCATACATCCAGAGCAATGCGGTGGAAAGCGATAGGGTTACTCTGGATCACCCTGGTATACACAAGTGCAGAATCAGCCCCACTGTCTACTCGCCTGAGATAAATTCAATCCCCAGGTGGAATAAAGCACCTGATTCTGCTTTTGTCTCATTTCTCAGCCCCTTCTGACATTGGTCTCAACTTTGGGCAAGCTCAGTTTTCTTTTCAAGACCTGACTGCTACCCACTGTAACCTCAGTGAGACGGGGCGATCTCCTCAGTCTCAGACGCTTCAGCCAAAATGTAAAAAGCATTTCCTTAACCAAGGATGCTCCAGGAAGCCGGGCGGCAGGCAGTTCACAGCTAACCACACAGCAAGCCTTTGAGTGGGTCTGCAAACGAGATAAAACAGCCCTCGGGAGACCTTTCCACTTGACACGAACTCTGCGAGTAAATACAGAAGCCACACATTTGAGGAGCACCCAACAACAAAGGATCCAAGTGGCGTAAAGGGCACGTCCAGGGCTTGCTATCGAGGACGCTTCCTACATTTGTATTTAAATTCACAGTGGGATTCATAAGTTACAGGCTGCAAAAGAGACAGACCTTTTTTACTTAGAAAAGGCCTTCAGATTCTGTAAGTCAGTGTTTCTCAAACTGGGGTCGCCACTTGTGTAGGGAAAACCCCTGGTGGGCCGGGCCAGTTTGTTTACCTGTCCCATCCGCAGGCCCGGCTGATCGCGGCTCCCACTGGCTGCGGTTCACTGCTCCGGGCCAATGGGACCTGCTGGAAGCGGCATGGGCAGAGGGACATACTGGCCACTGCTTCCAGCAGCTCCCATTGGCCTGCAGCGGCAAACCATGGCCACTGGGAGCCGCGATCGGCTGGACCTGCGGACGGGGCAGGTAAACAAACTGGCCCGGCCCGCCAGGGGCTTTCCCTACACAAGTGGCAACCCCAGTTTGAGAAACACTGCTGTAAGTCATTGAGCGCAGACTATTTCACAATCTAATCATTTTAAAATAGTGCACATAACAGCAACCAACATGAAAGACTCAAACTCAAAGTAGAGCAGCCACATTCCAAGAGGTATCAATCCTCATGCTTCACAGCATAAGCCAAGGCCTCGCTGGGATCTCTGGCACCAGGCAGGATGACAGACCACATGGACCATCGGCTGGCGCAGCAGCGTCCTGTAGAAGTTTGGTAGGACACTTAGCAATAAACTCCCCAAGCAGTGAACGAGGTTTAAAAGTGCACAGCATGTCTAAGTGGAAGTCAATAGGCGGATGAAGGCACACAGCTCACCACACTGAAGATACACCCCCTCATTACTGTACCTGCCAAGCTCAAACATGGGATGCAATGTTATGGTGAAGCCCCAAAATGAAGGACATGCAGGAAACTCACATTGGGGGCGGGACGGGGGGAGTCAATCCTTCAGTGCAAATAGCTCTGGCTAACCGTCAGTTTCATTATTTCAGCTGTGAATTATTGTCAACAATAAAACCGAGGCGGTATCGAATTTGCGTGGGATGGAGGTGACTTCCGGACTAAAAGGAGTGAAATCCCCTGAAACAAGTGCCTGAGAGACATATACATGCCAACCGGTTACAAACTCTTTCAGTTATGGACCGAGCGAGGATTTGGCTGGGCGTTTCTGGGCTCTCCGTAAGCAGCAGAGGGAGGTTCATTAGAAGTCTCCAGCAGTACGGTACCTTTCCCCCATTTAAAAAAAAAAAAAAAAGATGTTCTTTTGAAGGTTGTTTTCTTTCCTCCCTCTTTTAGCCCCCTTGTTGATCTCCTTATAGCCACTTGCAGTTGGCTCATTACCTCCAGCTGGGAGAGCAGGACGCTCGCCAGGAACTAGCTCCAGCGATACTGCTGCCAAGACCCCCCCCTCTATGGATCAGATGGTAAAGGCGACCGCAGTAGCTACAGTGGCAGCACGCCCCCATCCGCCTCTGTCCTGCCCCACCCCAGCGCTGGGGCATCACCTCTGTGACACACACAGCTTTTGCCAAACCAGAGGGCCTGGGAACTTAAATCCATCTCAATTAGAGCTCAGGTCTACGGCATGGCAAGCCAGCACAGTGTCCCTGGGGCAGCTGCCATTCGGGAAGACTGAAACAAACAGGGGAGGAGAAAGAGAGGCAGCGATGTTTGTCCAGGGAAAAAGGGGGAGAAATTTCCAGGCACTTGTTACTGGTCCTATATAGTACCTAGGGCCCAGTCTTATGGCCTCTATAATAGCTAAGCTCCCATTGACCCCACAATGGGAGTTTTGCTGCATTGGAACTGTAGGATTGGGTCCCTCCATTGGGTTACCATTGAAACCTGATGATATAAAAACACATGGAGCTACACACAGTCCTCGAACGTCCCCATGGGGTTGATTTTAAGCCATGCAAACCACTGGTTGGGACCCTGTGTCCCCCTTCCTGGGTCAAGTCTCATATACTCAGAGGGACAGGGAAGTCACAGGCCAGTTTGCACCTCCAGCCCCACTGCTTTCAGCTCGGACCCCTGCAAATCATGTCACTCTCAGCTCCGAGTGGCAGGATCTGCTTTTGATTTAAGGGTGGCGACGTTTCCTGTTCAAATGTAGAAAACAAGACCGAGACCATTAAACTCATTTCACCTAAGATTTTATTATTGTTTGTATTACAGTCACGTGAGAGCCCCAAAGGAGATTGGGGCCCCATTGCGTTAGGCACTGCACAGAATATTAATGTTTAAGAAAGATGAATGCAAACTAGAACAGGTGCAGAGAAGGGTTACTAGAGTGATCAGAGGAATGGAAAACCTACCTTCTGACAGGAGACTCAAGGAGCTTGGCTTGTTCAGCCTAATCAAAAGGAAGTTGAGGGGGGGAAAGGATTGCTCTCTATAAATACATCAAAGGGATAAATATCAGGAAGGGAGAAGAGTTATTTATTTAAGTGCCATTGTTGACACAAGAACAAATGGATATAAACTGGCCATCAATCAGGTGAAATTAGATGAAGGTTTCTAACTATCAGAGAAGTGAAGTTCTGAAGCAGCCTTCCGAGGGGAGCAGTGGGGGCAAAAACTCTAACTGGCTTCAAGACTGAGCTTGATAAGTTTATTCAGAAGATGGTGTGATGAGATTGCCTAGAGTGGCATGTAGCCGAATGCGACTGCTAGTAGCAAATATCTCCAACGACCTGTGATGGGACACTAGATGGGGAGGATTCTGAGTTCCTACAGAGAATTCTTTCCCAGGCGTCTGGCTGGTGGGTCTTGCCCACATGCTCAGGGTCTAACTGATTGCCGTATTTGGGGTCGGGAAGGAATTTTTCCCCCAGGTCAGATTGGCAGAGACCCTGGTGGGTTTTCACCTTCTTCTGCAGCATGAAGCATGGGTCACTTCTAAGTTTAAACGGGTGTAACTTGGTGGATTCTCTGTAACTTGAAGTCTTAAAATCATCATTTAAGGACTTCAATAACTCAGCCAGAGGGTCTACTACAGGAGTGGGTGGGTGAGGTTGTCTGGCCTGCAATGTGCAGGAGGTCAGACTAGAGGATCATGATGGTCCCTTCTAGCCTTAAAGTCTATGTGTAATATAAAAACCCTGCCACAAAAAACTTACAAAGCAGACCAAGGAAGTATAATTAACTCCACTGTGCAGATGGGGAGCTGAGGCTCAGAGAGGCAAGTGAGTGTCCTGCCCAAGGAGTCAGGGGTGGAGCCAGGAATGGCACTCAGTTATCCAGAGTCCTAGTCTAGTGCCTTAACCACAAGACCATCCTTCTGCTCAAGATATCCACTTAGGGTATGTCTACACTGGCAGAGTTCCATCGCCGCTCAGAGAGGCATTGTGGGACACCTCCCAGAGGCCAATTGCAGTGTTATAATCGACCAGAGTGTCTACACTGGCACCGCGGCGCTGTAGCCCCGGCGCAGAGAGCTGTACACCTCTCGTTGGGGTGTTTCTTTTACAGCACTGCAACTCCGCAGTTTCTGCACACTCAGTGGCTTGGCAGTGTGTACCCCTGGGGAGTTACAGAGCTCAAAGCAGCTTTACTGCACAGAAACTTAGCAGTGTAAGTAGGGGTGGATAGGTTAGTGGTTTGAGCATTGGCCTACTAAACCCAGGGTTGTGAGTTCAATCCTTGAGGGGGCCACTTAGGAATCCAGGGCAAAATCAGTACTTGGTCCTGCTAGTGAAAGCAGGGGGCTGGACTCAATGACCAAGGTCCCTTCCAGTTCTAGGAGATAGGATATCTCCATTAATTTATTTATTTTTAGTATAGACAAGGCCTTAGACTAGAACCAGGTAGCCCATAAACTCAGAGCCTTCCATTATCTAGCTAGGCCGCTGCATAAATTGGAGGCTTATTATTATATCAACTGGACTCAGAGAAAATCAACCCAATCTCCTTGAAACAAAGACCCTTCCATTCTTCCCTTTCTAGCCCACTTCCTTCTCTCTCCTATCTCAATCTCTCTCTTTCTCTCTTTCGCCTTCCCTGCTATGCTCACAAATAAGCTGCCATGGTAAAGAAGGGATTCCCCCCCCTCCCCCGCCCAGGTGGTGGTAGGGGAAGGCCCTTGTTTCAAATAAATAAATACAATTTATTGCCGGACACATCTCTAAATCCACAGCCCAGGCCTGCAAACTGCAGCTGCAATGTAATAAGCACATAAATAAAGTTTATGGCTAAACTGGCCTGACCTAGCATTGCCCTGAGGTACAGAAGCAGTATCTTGTCATTAGTATGCAGAATACATCGCCCTAATGTCTGCTCATTTGTTCTCAGCCCTCTCGGCTCTATAAATCTCCACAAAAGGGCAAGGCAGGACTAGGGGGGGGGCTAGAGGGAGGGAAGGGGGGGGAAACAGAGGCTGGAGTTTAACTACTGTAATCAGCCAGTTCTGCCACCATCAGAATGAATTATTCGGGGGGGCTGAGGGGAGAGAGGGAATTAAGTAGTTTAAGATGAACTTTTTCTTTCCTTCCTTCATAGGCTGAAGCCAATAACTGAGACTGAAAAACCTTCTCTGTCCAAGTGTCTGAACACTGGTTGGGCACTGCTAGCCCGTTTCTTTTGAAGGAGGAAAAAAATAAGGTATTATTTGTATTGCAGAATTTCTTACAGGGCCCAACAAAACCGGGGCCTCGTAGTGCTAGGAGCTGGATATACAGAGAGTAAGAGACCGCCCCTGCCCCCAAGATCTCAAAATCGACGTAGGATCACAAACGCAGCTTCCGACCTGCATACAGAGTGCAGAGACGTGAATGCATGTGGCAGGGAGTCCATATGGCTTTGAGGGTTATTCCCCAGATTGTTCTGTGCTGATCTGGGAATAGCAGCTCCAAAAAAGTCTCTCTCCGTCCTTCCCTTCTGGGTTTAGAACGACAAAGTGCCATAAAGGCACATGCAGTGGGCCTGATCCTGTACAGTGCAGAGTGGCTGCTTTGGAAATGCGGAGCGTTGCCAATTCCTACAGAGGCCATGACACTTCCACCATTAAACAAAGCCTCTGGCCATAGCCCCATAGAACAGGGGGAAAGGAGCCAGGAAAGCTACATGCATACCGTCAGCTGATGCCAGCAGCTTCTGTCCCATCCCCACCCCCCGCCAAGGACCCCAGTATTACAACTGGTCAAAATGTTTCCAGGAAAATGGTTTTTCAGCAATCTGAGGCTTTTCGACCTTTGTGGAAATTTTCACCTTGGTTTATTTTTTTTGGCCAAAAAACTGAAATAGATTTTTCGTCATCGTTTTTAAACCAAAACCAGTTTACAAAAACAGCAACATTTGGGGGTTTTTTTTCTTTTGTTTTGTTTTTAAGAACACTGCTTAGAAGCTTCCATGGGAAATTTTTACAGAACCTGGATTTCCTATGAAAAGCAATCAGCATTTTTGGACCAGTTCTACTGACAGTGCTACCGAGACACTGAGGCTAGAGGCAGGAATCTGAAATGAGGGTTTATCTGCACCATTTTAAAACTCCCTGTCTTTCTACAGGTGTCAACATCATCAAAGGATGAGCGGTGCCACATCTGCATTGCGACCCAAGTTCAGCTGTGGTCTTGCTCCAATGACTTCACTCTCCCCTTCCTAGACCCCTTGCAGCTGTCATACTGAGAAGAGACACTTTCAAACTTAGTGATTTACTGTCAAGCATGATCCTGTAAAAACAAAAAGCTTCATTGCTTCATAAATTTACATGGAACGAGCATGTTTTCCTTACAAGGGGGAAATATTAACAGCCCTTTCTCAGTCTTGTACCTACTCTTGTACCTTTCCCCCCTGTGAAGAAGACAAGCCATTATTTATCATCTGATTAAAAAAGGATGGGAGAGGAGAGGTGAGCCAAGCAGGCCTCATCATGGCAGGTGAAACTTCTGGGGACCAGAAAAGGAGCAACCTGAGGGTGAAATTTACAAGCAGGGAGAGAGAGATGCAGTTGTCGGGCTTGAAGTGGGTGGAGTTCTATAGCCGCTATCACGCAGCTCAGACAGGATGAGCAGTAGAGAGGCCCCTTCTGGCTTTGAAATCTATCCAGTCTATTACGTGTCACGTAGGGGAATGGACCAGGCTATTGAGACTGGGGTCCAGAACTCAGTCACGCGGATGTCAGACTGGAGTCACTCCAATGTTTTACGGGTATAAAGGAGATCGGAATCTGGCCCTTTGGTTTATTTCCAAACTGCACTGCTGGAAAGAGAAAGGGGGTTAGGAAGTAGCAATAGGTGAATTTCAGGAAGGTGCTCCACCTGTGTCCCAAATAGCATGAGTGCACGTAATATACAGATGAGATTGTGTTGATTCTCCTTCTAGTGGCTGGTCCACTAGAGGATAATAGCCTATTATTGCTAGTCCTTCAACTCAATAGGTCCTGTCCCTTGCCGTGGTGCTGAAAGGCTTAGGTCCAAAGCTGGGCTAATGGGCCATGCTTACGGGTCCTTACGCCTGAAACGGAAGCTGGAAATCTTAGAGCTGCCTGCTTTTTTCCCACATGATTCCTTGCAGCGCAAGCTGCTATGCAGGTTGGAAATATTACCAGAGCAGCCTCTCTCACTGCATTTCTGCATCTCTGCTTTGGTTCCATCCAGAACTAGAGAAGTCAGAAGCAAAAATTAAAGGGTCTTTTACAAATAAATACACAGGGTACCCAAACTTTTCTCTGAGTAACGTTTCGCTTTGAGTTGCAAACCAACTTTTGCAGGGAAAGGAGAGGGAGCCATTGATTCCTCCCTGCCTCTATTCACCAATGACAGGGGCAAGCTCCTACCTAGAAGACAAAAGAAGGAGCTGTGGCTTTGCAAGGATGCCCTCTGCGTTGCTCCTTGCTAGAAAGCCATTGAGTTCCAAAGCCCTGCCCAAGCCAGCTCTCCATGTTCTGATAAACTCGAAGTGACAGGCATGTCATCCTCTTTGGAGAGTCACCTTAATGAAGTCATCTGGTAGGTAAGGCCTTTATTAAAAGAGAAGGGCTACCTACTGGCACGGCCCTGCTGCTGGGGAATCAGCTCAGGGAGCGTTTTCCAAACATGTAATAAAGCCCCTGCTTTTCTCTGGAATTTCACGCGGTGAGCTGCATTGTGCTCCCCACTGAAAAGTTTCAATGAGGATGAGCTCCCTTCAATAGCGTCTGGCAACGGCAGACTCCGGCTGCTTTGCAGAGGAGAGCTGGGAAGGGTTTGGGATTCAAACCGACTCTGGCACAGTGATTGATTGCCACTGAAATGCCAGCTTTCTCGAGCACGACAATGGTTCTGTGCCCGGCCTTAGGAATGGTAATAGCTAATGATACTCTTGGTAAACAAGAAACCGAGACTGGAAGCGCTTTGAAGCAGGGCTAAGTTTTTTTGTTCTGTGTTTGTACCACGCCTAGCGCAATGTAGTCCTGGCCCTTGACTGAGGTTCCTAGGTGCTACCGTAATACGAATAAAATTAAGAATAATAATATAAAGTGCCAGGAGCTGAGTCTAGGGATATAGATGTGAGAGGTGATGATTCATTGGGTTATTTGACTGATGAGGACTGAGAAGAGGCCAGTGCTTGCTATAACGAGTTCATCAGTGCTGCCACTACATAGTAAAGACGCACGCCCCAATTTACAGACCACTACCAATTCAACCCTTTTCTACTCTAGACTACATCGTTAGTAGTACTTTGAGGTTCTTTGGTAGAATGTACAAAGTGCTTTACTACCATTAACTAAGCCTCATGACAGCCTGGTGAGGTGGGTCAGTATTATTACTTCCATTTTACAGGTGGAGAAACTGAGGCAGAGAGAGGCTAAATGAGTTAGGACAGAGCTAAGAACAGTGCCCGTATTTCCTGTCTGTTGCTCGAATACCTGGAAAAATATACCCTCTCCTTATTTCCATTCACATATATATGCTTGTTTCTCAGTTCAGGGTGGCTGCATACTAGCCCCAGAATTCATGCCATGCCATGCCATTCTGCAGATGCCAGTCCAGTGCCAGGCCCTGACTCCATTTTCAGCAGGTACCAATGCTGGAATTCAGCCACCAGAAAAATAAAAGGCTCCCAACTTTCAGTTAGTCTGATGTCCAGTCATAAGGGACGATAATGCAGCTTCTTGGAACACCAGAGTTCTCCCCCTGAGCTTGGCATACAGTTATGAGAAGATGGGGTTCAATCTCAGTATCGCTGGTGAGGATGCCACCTACAACGGTCGCAGGTGAGCAATGTTGACTTAACATCTATACTCACATCAGGCTAGTTCCAGGACTCGCCTATCCTGCTCCTCGCTCTCTCTCTTGAAATAAGAGAACCCAAATTGCTTGAGGGCTGAGGGCCTTCCCTTGCTGAAGACAACAGCAAAACCCCCATTGACTTCCTCAAGGCCCTAGGCAAGTCTCCGGCTGTGAACTCTCTGCACTCCTTAATGCTAACAGGCAGGAAATGGAGGGATGGAGTGCTCACAAATGACCCTACAGATTGGCATGATCAGCTACAGAATTAACTGGAAACGCTTCCCCGTCTGAAGACCAATCTACTTAAAGGAAAGCAAACAAGCCTTCTCCATAGCCTGCACTTTACTGCAGCTCACGCTGGAATGGGCATCATGCGGGGTGGATGTCGCGGCACTTGATGTTGTGAAACAGAAAAACAGACTTTACAGCTTGAGGCAAACACCAAGGTTAGGTGTGCTCAATATTTGATCCATTCTCTCCCCTATCATCGTATCGGTTTGCAAAGTCCATGCAAATATTTTAATTTCAGGCTTGGAGGCTTTTTCCCCCTTCCCTCTCAAGGTCATTACTAACAACATTCAAAAGCAACCTGCAGTAATAAGAGTAAGTGCTCATGTGAGAAGCTGTATCAGTAAGAATTCAATTTACAATCCAGACACTAAAGAGACTTATTGGGTCATCTTGTCAATCACCTTCTCTGCCAACGCAGGATTGTTCCCTACTGTATATTCCTAACATCTTGCACGATCTAGTTTAAAATATTCCAAATCAACCACTTCCCTGGAGAAACTATTCTGCAACCACATCGATTTCTTTGCCAGAAAACTGAAGAAGACGGTAGCTGAGAATCCTGGGGTGTGTCAGTTCTATTGACTTTTTTTTTTTTTTTTTTTTGTTTAAAAGGAAGAAAAATACTCCCCCCCCCGCCAAAAAAAAAATTCTTATTTTTCTTAATTTCAAAAATTTGAAATTTTCTTGAAATTCCAAACATTTCAGTCTGGCTCTCTGCCTGATGATATTATGGAGCCATGGGTAGGGTGACCAGATGTCCTGATTTTACAGGGACAGTCCCAATTTTGGGGTCTTTTTCTTATATAGGCTCCTATTACCCTCCACCCCCATCCTGATTTTTCACACTTGTGTCTAGTCACACTAGCCATGGGGGTTTGAAACACCGGCTCGTATAGTTTAGTGGAGAACTAGGAGGCAGTATTTACATTCAGCCTGGTCACTACACTAAAACACCAATGTAGAGACGCACCTGGAAACAGCCTCCCCTACACACACATACACACACACGCTAAACTTTATGGAGGTTCAAAGTAAAGATTTGAATTTTGCAGCTGAGACCCATGTCTAATCAAATATCGGGATGGGGAGGTTAGTTAAAACAAAAAAGACCATGTGGCGCCTAAGAGGATAACAATATTTAAGCATCTAACTGTTGATCCCTTCTATGTGCAGTGCATGCTCATTTTCAGTACATTGCAGTCCAGACCAAACCGAACTGTCTCTCGTAGGGAAAACCTCCCTCTAAGAGAAAAGCCAGCCTTTGAAGAGCATCTTAAGGCCAGGAAGGAAAACAAAACCTGAAAACACAGCTGGGCTTTTAAGGCAGGCAAGCTTTGTATTCACAGCCCTCAAAACACATTGCAATAGTCACTTCTTGGAGTCCCTAGAACTTGGCCCGGCCCGGTTGGAACCTTTGGGGGAAGTTAGTTCCAGGCGGTAATGGTCACAGTAGTTATCACTATGTTCTACCTTCCGTCACATTAACCCATTTCACAATAATCACTCCTTCCAAAGTTCTCCCCTAAGGTTGAGCTTTCCCTTATTGGAGGCCCCAACCCAATGGGTTCTAGACTTAAGGCCAGAAGGGACAACTGTGATTCTCCAGTCTGACCCCCTCCATATAAAGTTGCCATAGAATTTCACTCAAGGGATGATTTAAACAACTTCTTTTTTTAATTTGGTGAAGTCTTAGGAAACTCAGATCACCAATTTTAGAAATGTGGCACTGACAAAACCATGCATTCCCTCCATTTTTTCTAGATTCCTTTTTGCACATGGATAATTCTAGAAAAACAGAACTTTACAAGTCAAAACTTTCCAGATGTCTAGTCCTAACTAAAGACTGTCTGAAAGCTATGTATTTTTGTAAATTGCTTTTGTAGAGTCAAAGTACCCAATTTCTACTACCTTTAAAGTCATGAATCTATTTTCAGACATATGAAATAAATTCACAACACTGTTTCATGATTCTGTAGATGGCCTCTGTGCAAATATACCAGTGTAGAGTTTCACAGTCACATCGTTCAATTTTTTCCCACTGACTTCGAGAAATATGCTTTTAGCTCCTTTTTTCTTGAAACTAAAAATCAAGGAAATTAAGTGCAAAAATCTTATCAATGTAACAGTAAGGTCTGAACTGAAACTAAGTTAGGCACTGCAAAAGTTATGGGACTGCATTTTCAAAAGTGTCTCGTATGCCTCAATCCCAGGGTGCCCAGACTGAGACATCTGAAAGTAGCCCAACGTTGGGAGGGGAAATTACACAGCACTTTCTGGAAAAATGAGGCTCCTTTAAGGTGTCTCAGATGGGGTACCCAAAAATAAAGGCACCCTAAATCACTAGCCATTTTTGAGAATTTAAAGCAAGGGCTTTCATAGTAACTTTAATTTGGCCCTATTGTTACATACTTTCTATTTTCCTTTTTAAGGACCGGATTCAGGTAAGCACTTAAGCACAGTCTTAAACCCAACCCAATTCAGAAAAGCATTTACATGCTTAGCTTTAACCATGTGCAAGAGTCCCCAACGGCCTCAATGGGACTTAAGCACTTGCTCACGTGCTTGGCTGGATAGTGTTGCTTTTCTGAATCAGGACCTAATAGCATTTATGTTGTTACATGTAGACCATGAAATATAAGACTGTGAAACACAGCCATGTTAAAGTTCTTATGAAATCCTTAAACTTTGCATTCTGTAATCCCAGATTATTTCACCTCGAAACCTTAGCCTTGCATTGATGTCAAGGTGGATTTCAGTACATCAGTGTATGTGATGGTGAATGAAGATTATATTAAAATGATGTCAGATCCATTAAAACTCCTGTGGTGCTGAGACCTTTCTTACCTTTAGTGGGAAACCAGCACCTCTGGCCTCTGATGCATCTCACAGATATGCTAACTTTGTAGATTGTAGTCAAAGTGAAACAAACCCAGTGTTTAACTCTGTTAATTACCAGCAAGTTGTACGTGAGTAACACGCTAGCATTAAGGGTGTGGTATGGTTTCCATTACAGACTCCTATTCGCATGACCGCCATGAAAAACACTCTCTTGAATGAAACTTGGCATAAGAAATGGTAGTTCTAGTTACGCTTTCACTGTCCGGGTACCCCAATGAGCTGTTGGAATCTGTCTCCCTCTCCAGCGTGGCTAATTCTACAGAATGGTACTTTTGGGTTATCTTGTTCCAGCTCTAGGCAATCAGCATTTAGAACCATCACCCAAATGACACCTAGCTGTTACAATTATAGGAGCATTGTCAATATGATAGATATGGATAGATGGCATCATGCCTAAAAAATAAAGCCTCCTTAAAGGGGAACAACGCTATCCTTCTGAACGAAGTGGGAACTGGTGGAAATGGTCGGAGGGGAACACACGAGATTTCAACCGGAAACACGTGAGTGCCACCATGTTTTCTCCTAAGGTCCTGCTCTATTAAAAGAAGGGCCTGCACATTCTAAGGAAGTGGTTTCAAAAAGTGGCAGTTTTTCCCCCTAGAGGTTGAAGTTAGAACTTTAACATTTGAAGGTAGAAGTGGTCCAAAAATTTTCAAGCATTTATTTCACACACACACACACACACACACACACACGCGCACACACGCACACACACGCACACACACTGGAAGAAGAGAAGCAAGTCAAAATGGGAGAGTAGTTTCTCCCAATATCATTTAAAAAAATATTTCATTGACTTTTTTCATCAAAAAATGAAAGTTATGTAGAAATTTTAAAATAAAATAAACAAATTTCATTTCTTACTACATTTCTTTGGCTCTGACTTCTTAAAAGGTGATAGGCCTAGAAAGGAACCAACCTGTTAGATATTGGTAAGAGTAAAGGAGATGAAAGAAAAAATAAGTCCACAATGGGAAAGTCTATGGGAAAGAGTGTAAAAGGACAAGATAAGAACGTTTCTCAGAGATCACAGCAAAGGTAAAACGTGCAGCTTGTAATCTGTGCAGTGCATAGCCTGGGTTGTTTTGCTGGACCACAGAGTTTCACTCAGTGTTTGTAATCCTGAACTGCACACTACCAAGAAAAAGTTGGCGCACCTATCCCATTAGCCTTATTAATAACCACCTGTAGCTGCAGAGGCCTCTTTCACCTTCATAACTTTTCTCAGCATTGACAGGTTTTTGTCAGAAAGAGTGAAAGAAGATGAAGAAAGAAACATAGGTTCCCACCTTGCTTCTTTCGTCTCCTGGAGTCACTGTTTTGAAGTGCAGATATTTCAGCTCTGACTGTGCCATGGAACAGGATTAGACAGGTCACCGGGGAATCAGATTACAGACTTTTACCTTTTTAACTTTTCTTCTCCGCACGTAGACTGGAGAACTGACACCGAGGCAAGGGGGCAGGGAAGGGACAAGGAGGGGAGGGGGTGGCAGTGAAACCTCAGTGACTCAGAAAGATCTGCAAAGTCAGTCATCGGAAGAGCTCACCAGTCCAGCACGGATAGCAAAGAGCCAGTGGTGGGTTAAATTAAAAAGAGCAAACCAGACCCAAGACATTTCTTCCAGGACACAAGGATGGCAAGGAGGTGAGACACAAAAGTGATTTGCGCAATAATTTATTCTGGGAACCCCCAAAGGCACATTTATTTAATTCCCTTCCCATTTATACCTAGAAATCCCCATTCAGTTCTCCGGTCATTCACACAGATGTTAAAACTCATCAGGGTTACAGCACAATGAACAATTTCATTGTATATCAGAGCTGCACCGACAACCTCTTATATTACCTACAAAGGAGTAAGACCCTCAGTTATATCCTATAGCCCACAGCCTATTTCCTCCCCAAACCCCCAGAGAACCACAGAGAGTGACAAGGACTGGGAGTTACAAACTCTTTATTTCAGCTCAGGTTGTGACCACACGCAATTAGTAGATTTTTAAGGCACCATTAGGTTATCTAATCTGACCTCCTATATAACACAAACAGAATTCCATCCAGTTACTCCTGTATTGAGCAGGGGGTTGGACTAGATGACCTCCTGAGGTCCCTTCCAACCCTGATATTCTATGAAACTCTTCAAATACAGAATTTCTAAACTCTTCCTAATGTTTTCGTCGGGGTTCCGTTTTTCAAAACAAAACCCAAGGGGTGGTTCAAATCAGAACCCCATTCAGATAAACGGTTTCAATTCTGATCTCTCTCTACTTGACCAACACCAACCAAGCCTCCTGGGTCAGAAGGATACTGGACACAGTTTGTTGGTAGGGGGTTATAAACAGGAAAAGACAAGAACATTGAGACCTTCTTGATAAGGAAACCCTAAGCTCAATGGGACATCTCCTTAATATCGCCACACAGATGCCAAAGCTCTCAGTACTGATGTGGGAAAGCCATAGGTCCCTATTCTACCTTGTTAGTTGAATGTCGGGAGTTATTATATGTGAATACTTCCTTTTACTATGAGACATTTGAAAGGAAGGAGAGTTGCAAACTAAGCTGGCTGGGAGCCGCTGTACCAAATGACACAGGCACCATAATCTCACCGCTGGCTTCTCACCACACACTAACAAAAAAAAGCCAGAAACAACAAATCTGAAATGAAAACAACAGTTTAAACAGAAGCCTAGTGCCGGCAGATTTCTGCCTCAGGCTTTAGTTAGTGGTATCCCAGCAAAACCTCTGAAATCCAGGACACATCAGCAAACCAAACAGGGAACTCAGCCCATAACCAGAAGGAAAGCATTTTACCAGTTCAGTGCTCCAGAGCACAGCACGGACACAGATGAAGCCCTTAACACAGAACCCTACCTACTTTTGGATTAGACCCACCCCTCCAGAGAGATGCCGGTTGGCAGATGAATTCCAGCCTTTGCTACTAAAAGGTAATTCAAGGAGTTCCATATCCTCCGGGATGTTTGTTTACAACGGTTTGAAAGAAAATCACTGGCAGCGCCTTGCATTGTGATGCTGTGGGCATGGAGACTTGGTTAAGAACACAAAGGTAGTACCTGTGAGATTCCTCGCCGTAGAACAGGTATAGCCTTTCCCCAACTGCCCCAGCCAATATGCTGCTTTTTCTTTTGTTACAACCTGCATTGAACTTGGAGCACAGGTTGCAGGAAGCACCAGGACTTCAGACCTGGAGGGACCCTACTCTGTAGCAAATGGAGGAATTACCCCACGCCCCCACACCCATGGCCCATTCAATCCATGGGCTTCCCATGGAGACTACCAGCAAGGGACATGAAGGGAGAACTATTAAGGATGTGGATTTTGGGACATGGAGACCTCTGCCACTAGGAAAGCAGATGAGACCACCAACTCATCTCCACACAGGCCTCCAAGCAGCATCAAATGCTAGCAACTTTCAATCTCGACCAAAATGGAATGAATTTAAAATGCCCAGACTGGGCCAGGTTTTCAAGAGAGCTCAACAAGCATTTGACAACTTGACCACAACTGGGAGCTGGACTCTTATGAAAATTCCAGACCCGTTTGTGAAAAGTTTCATCTCTTTTTCCCACTCTCTAGCTAATCAGGCCTCTGCGAGCTTATTCTTTATGACGTGATAATAGTGACGTTTCAGCCTATCATAAAATTCTCAGATTAACCCTTTCACAAATGCACCAAAGCTCCCTGTCTCGCTTTATACACAAGCCACTAGCTCAAAGAATTATTCAACTGGAAGTATCTCCTCCCATAAACCCATTTCTTTAACCTACTTCCGCTTAATTATTCAATACAGTTGGTCAAAATCTTTTGTTGGAAAAACACTGAAAAAGCATGGCCTTTTTCTAAACTAAAATTTTTCACCTCAAATTTTCATTTCATTCAGAATTTCTATTTTTTCAATGAAAAATATTTTTTGGTTTTGTATTTCAGTTTTTCATCAAAAACAAAAAATTCTCACAGACTACTACATACAACACAAACAAAATTCAATTTTTTCTGCAAAAAATAAATTTCCATTTTTTGACCAGCTTTGTTATTCAGCCAAGGATATCAGATCAGATATCATAGGAAAGCTCAAACAGCCAATGCAAGGAGCATTTTCGAACCCTAACAAGGGAAAGAAAAGTTTCTTATTGACATGTTGGTTTGTTGTATAATAGCTATAATCACAATTCCTTTGTAGCAAACTCGCAAGAAACAGCTTTGGAAGGTTTCAGCTAAACCAACAGCCGCTTATGGCTTTGGGTAACACAAAGCCGTGGAGTTTATCCCTGAAATAGACCAGATTTGCAAGCCCATCTCTGGCATTTTGAAACCGAATGGCTAATTAGACAAGACCAGATGCGGGCATGAAGGGTTAAGCTGTAATGTGTTGATTAGAGATGGTCCTAAACCAAAACATCAACTCCAAAACTGCCCCGAAGCTTTGAAAAAGTGTCGATGCTGATCTGAACTTTGTGACCGGCCACTTGCTCCAGATCTGAACACCTGTGAATTTGGAGGAAGATTATCTATTGCTGAACTTTCCAGCTCTGTCCCATTTCCAGCTCTGTTAAGGGCTGGCCTACTTAGAGTGTAAGCTCCTCAGGACAGAGCATGCTTTTTGTTATGGGCTTGTTCAATGACTAGCACAATGAGGCCTTCATCCTTGATTGAGGTCCCTAGATACTACTGCAATACAAATAATAATAAATACCCAAGAGAGTAGCACTCAGTGAGTAAGGTATCAGACTCCGGGAAGCAGTAAGATGAAACTTCATAGGCCATTTTTAGACATGTTAGTTGGTGGCCAGAGACTGCACCAGGTCTGCCCAATTAATGGAATCTCTATCTAGTGACTAGATTAGGTAGGTTAATCCTGCACCATAACACAACAGAGGTTTGAATCAGGAGCCTCATGGTCCAAAGGTGGGAATTCTATCAGGTGAGTCACGCAGGAGCAAAGCAGGCAGGAATATGCCGCTGTTAATCATCTCATCCAAGAACGAGAACATTGAAGGCCCAAATTCAGTAAGGTATACGAGTCATCCTACTGAAGCCAATGGGATGACTCACATGCTTAAAGAAAGACATATGCTTAAGGACCTTCAAGTGGGGCAACTGTTCTTTATTTCAGAGATGCAAAGATGAAAACTAAATTTTAGGCCTCTAATCCTTTTGCTTAAAATAAACACGCACACAAAAAAAATCAATCTAAGAATCAGATCAGATTGATAAAAAACTGGCCTGGTGAGTCCAAAACATGAGAGAATCAGTTGTACAGAAATCCTTGCTAAAGTTTCCCGCTCCTTCTCAAAATGGCCGCCCTCGCTGGCACCAATCAGTTAGCCAGCCAGTTCTAATTACAACACAGCTTGCTTAACTCAGCACCTGCCTCCCCCCTAGCAGAATGGCAAGCAAAGCTGAGTAGGTAGATGGATTACCGCAAATGAAGTGAAGATAATCCCAGGCAAGGACCTTTTTATCCGGGGAAAGTCTCCATCTATCCCACATCACAACTCTCCACAATCTCCTCTTAATAACTCGCATGCCTGAGTGTTGAAAAGATTAAAACCACCGAGTGATCTGATGCTTGGCAGCAGTGACATGGAGCACTCGGAGCTGAAAGAAAGAAGGAACATTTTCCGTGATCCTTTTATTTAGTGGCATAATGGCGCACTATATTTGCTCTTGGGTTTGTCAGAGAGAGAGTGAAAGCAAGCGAGAAGGGAGCTGGGGAACTTGAAGCATAGTAAAGGTTTTCTTTTGCTAAGACTGATTACCGCTGGCACCCTAAACCCAAATGCTGACTGGAGCCAAGGAGTGATTATGTGAGGGACGAGTAACCAACCAAATGCATGTACTGCTTTGTCAGCTCCTTGCTATTGTATGCTGCTTGCCAAACGCATGATGCAGAAATATAAAGACAGTAAGCTTACTTAGACATGGAGAAAGTCCTAGGGAGGCTACCCTGGAAAATCTCATATTGTCAATATGTAGATATCTCAGGATTTGGGCTCCTGTAGATATCTCAGGATTTCCAGTAATACAAAGGTTTTTCTTTTGAATAGATTACAATATAACCACCTCCTCTTTACTTGGTACCCAGTATCTTCAATCCAGTAAACTCACAACTGGTTCTACAGACTTCACCTGCCACTGATTGAAATGCAGCCACCTCTGAGGTGGAGCCACTCTTTGCAGCAAAAGTAATGACATTTGGGGACTAAGCATATCGTTTCGGGCTGATTCCTGAAGATCTTATTTAACTTTTTACTCAATACAAAAAGTCTCTGTTGATTTCAGTGGGAGTTTAGCCCAAGTAAAGATTTCAGGGTGTGGCTCACTGTTCCTTCTGGTACCTGGCTAATTAGTGTACTACACTTCCAGCAATAATGTAGGGAGCAAAATCTAGCACTTAGAACAAAAAGGCAGGACAAAGGAGTCAGTTCTCCTGAGTGCTGTCTCTGTTCTGTCCCTGATTTGCTGGGTGTGTCATTCATAAGCACATTTTCAGCTAATCTATGACCCTACCTCGGCCTGTTTCTGGTGCAATTTGCTGCCCAACCAAGTGTTAAGATTTGTCTCTGCAATGCATTCTGGGCTCAGAAACATGGACACAACCTGCACCTGCATTAGATTTTCTTTTGCAGGCTCAAATTTTATCAGCAAGACAGTTGACAACATATCCCTTAGCCTCTCTGTGCCTTGGTTTATCTATCTATAAAATGGGTATCATCAATACCTACCTCACAGGGCTGACTGAGACGTAACGAACATTTGCACTCTGCTAAATAAGAGCCGAGAAAGAGATTCATTGATTCTTTTACCACGGGGTTTCCAGCCAAAGGGATGAAACACCCTTGACATGGACTGAAAATATCTAAGGAGATTTTAGCCTCTCTTTGACGCTGATGTTAGAGAATAATTACACAAATACTTTACGGCACCCAGAACGTAAGCCAGGACACAACGGTGGTGATCTGGCATCATTTAAATTGGTTTCAGAGAATCAGGCGGACGCTCTTTGCTGAAGTACGTACCTTGGTTAATAAAGTTTATGAGATAAAGGCCACTGCAATCTTTTTCACAGGGCTTCTACTCGGTAATTATAAACCCATCACTTAGAGTTAATTACATAGTGCTAAAGACGTTATTATGTATATGTGGAAAACCATCTCACAAGAACTGACTGCCTTTTGCCCTTCAGCCACTGACAGCTCAATGTTTCCAAACAGGAGCTTAGGGAGATTCTCAGCTAAAAGGGAAGGCCCAGAGCTGTTACACAATGCCTGTACCTTGTGGGAAGGGAGGTATTGGCTCCTTAAAACACCACCCCAGACAAAGGAAATGTGTTTGAATTGGGAAGCCTTGGAGGGAGACGCCTTCATTGTTTCATTTTCTGTTTAACCAACCATGGATATTCTATTATAGATACAGAGCTACCATGGTCAGACCCTCAGCGGGTATAATAGGCATAGTTCCATTGACTTCCAATGGAGCTCTATACATTTACACCAGATGAGGGTGTATAATATAGGTGAAAGACGTTGAAGTGATAGGTCTGGAGACTGAAGTGCCCCGTTGGCAGTGGTGGAATAGCTTCCTTTTGCTGCCTCACCAAGATGCACTCTTTAGAGGTATCAGAGGGTAGGCCAGTCTCTACAGCCCATTGACTCAGAGGACTCTCTGGAGATATTAAGTATCAGAGGGGTAGCCGTGTTAGTCTGAATCTGTGAAAAGCAACAGAGGGTCCTGTGGCACCTTTAAGACTAACAGAAATATTGGAGCATACGCTTTCGTGGGTGAATGCCCACTTCATCAGAAGGCTTGCGTCTGACGAAGTGGGCATTCACCCACGAAAGCTTATGCTCCAATACTTCTGTTAGTCTTAAAGGTGCCACAGGACCCTCTGTTGCTTTNTGCCTCCCAATGATTATTGAAGATGGCACAGTTACTTATTTTTGTAACCCTAGGACGAGCGGCGTTATCTCAGATACCGCCATGTGGCAGTTGTTAACAGGTGCTGACTTCTTCATAGGACATGAGGCAAATTCTTTGTTTTCACACTGGTTCTAGGCAGAAGGGTTTCCACATAGCACAAACCTGTACAACACGCCTTTTAGTAGCAATATCTCCAGAAAGCAACAGAGGGTCCTGTGGCACCTTTAAGACTAACAGAAGTATTGGAGCATAAGCTTTCGTGGGTGAATGCCCACTTCGTCAGACGCAAGCCTTCTGATGAAGTGGGCATTCACCCACGAAAGCGTATGCTCCAATATTTCTGTTAGTCTTAAAGGTGCCACAGGACCCTCTGTTGCTTTCTGGAGATATTGCTACTAAAAGGCGTGTTGTACAGGTTTGTGCTATGTGGAAACCCTTCTGCCTAGAACCAGTGTGAAAACAAAGAATTTGCCTCATGTCCTATGAAGAAGTCAGCACCTGTTAACAACTGCCACATGGCGGTATCTGAGATAACGCCGCTCGTCCTAGGGTTACAAAAATAAGTAACTGTGCCATCTTCAATAATCATTGGGAGGCAACGCCTGGCAAATGCTGAATTTCTGATGGCAACAACAATAGGACACTGAACAGCCATCAGATGGTATAACACCTTTTGGCCTTACCCACCCTAGCAACAAAAAGACGGAAACCCCGTTGTCATGTTATGGATTCTCTGGGCAGTCCAGTCCAGTCCCTCCATCCTTACACATTCCTTTGGCACTTCCTTTGCATTTGGGAGAAAGAAGAGAAAGATTTCAGAAACAACATGACGCAGGAGGGGTTTTCACATCAGCTGCCTTCTTATATTATAAGTCAGAGTAATTTCAGAAACCAAAACATCGGAGAAAAAGCAACGTCAAGCTGCAACGACTAAAACATGCCAAGCAGCAGTCTCATTCTCTGGTACGAGGTGTGTGACAGGCCAGGGCAAACCCTAATGAATGTGTTGCGTTGCTCTCTGCCTCAGGGCTGGAACAGGTAGGAACAGAAAGAAAAACCATTTCACAATTAGAAAAAAAGGGAACTGGGGGAGAAAACACTGAAAACAAGGAGGCAGGAAAAGCGACACTGTAGCTAGACAATAAAGGTGCTGAAAAAAGTTAGCGGAGACAATCAGATGTTCGCATCAGGAATGGCTATCATGACAATTCTTCCTAGAACATAGGAGTGGTTCCTCCTTTCATGGTAAGTCAGCATAGCTCCATTCAGGTCAATGCAGACCTGCTGACTTATACCAGCTGTCCCACTGACTCATTTTTTTCATAGAATTGAAAGCCAGAAGGAACCACTATTACTCCGGAGGGCATTCTGCACCAAACATTTTAAAATTCTGTGCCAAAAAATGTAAAGTTCTGTGCACGATATTTTAAAATTCTGCAAAATTCTGGAATTTTTATTTGTCAAATCAATGTGGAGGCTCCACCATGGCATTGGGGAGCACAGGCCACTGGTTGCACAGAGGTGACACGGACTCCGCGGTGAGGCTGCACCCAACCCTGACTCAGCTCAAGGACCGGGCCTGCCCCAGAAACACCCCAAGGCCCTGCCCCTCCATGCCAGATGCACCAGATGTGGGCAGGCAGGCTCAGCAAGGCAGGATCCAAATGTAGAGGGGCTCAGTGTGGGGGGATCCAGATGTGGGGTGAGTGAGTTCTGTGTGGGGCAAACTGGGTGCGGGTGGCTCAGTGGGGGATTCAGGTATGGGGGGGATCTGGATGCACAGGGGCTTATTGGGGTTCTGGGTGCAACAGTAATGGAACTCTGCAGGGGGGTCCAGGAGAAGGTGGTTGGGGCTCAGTGGGGGATCTGGGTGTGGGGAGGATAGAGCTCGTGGGGGGCTCTGAGTGTAGGAGGTTCAGTGGGGTGTCCAGACGCTGGGGGAGTGGGGTTGGGGTGGGGATCCAGGTGCAACTGGTTGAGGCTTGATGGGGTGGGGATTCAGGTACAGGTGGTTCATTGGGGGTGGTCCAGGTGCAGGGGGAGTGGGGCTCATCGGGGGGGGGGTTCTGGGGGGGGGGGGGGGGGGGGGGGGGGGGGGGGGGACTGGGTATGAGGGGATCTGGATGCACAGAGGTTGGGCAGATGGAGGAGCAGCTCCCTGTACAGGGATCCTTCCCCCTGCAGCTGAGGTGCGATGGGTGCAGGAAGCGGTGTGTGTGTGTGTATGTGGGGTGGGGTGTTTGCAGAGCTTCCTGCAGCTGGGGGAGAAATCTGGGGGTGGGTCTGACCTGGCCCTGGATGCCATGCAGGGGAAGAGGAAGTCCCATCCTCCCCACCCCAGCTGCGACTAGCAGCTGAGCCCAGCACAAGGGTAGGAGCCACCAGCAGGGTCTTCCCCCGTGCCGCCTCCTGCCCTACAGTGATTTACCTCTCTGTTGGCTGCCCTGGGCAGCTGAAACATATTGCTGGGGAGGGTCGTATCACCGCTCTTGTGGCTTTCCTTTGCTTCCCTGTCAGAAAGTCATTTTTCTGCAGGGAAGCAAAGAAATCTCCAGGGGACATAAATTCTGCACATACACAGTGGCACATAATTCCCCCAGGAGTACACTATGATCATTTAGTGGATTTCTTCATATAGTTCAATAACTCGTGCTAGAATGACAGCAGATCTTTTAGAAATATGTTCAGTGCTGATTAAAGGCTCCACACAATGGAGAATGTACCACATCCCTTGGTAAGCTGTTCCACTGGTTAATTAACTTCATGGTTTAAAAAAATGTGCATTTCCAGCTTGAACTTTGTTGACTTCAACCTCCAGCCATTGGATTTTGTTCAGCCTTTGTCTGCTAGTTTAAAGAGCCCTTTTGTACTGGAAATCTCCTTCCTGTGTAGGTACGTACAGACCTCGATCAAATTACCTCTAGTCATTAACTATCTTACAGACCATTGGTACCATACTGAGCCTCCTTGAAATGTAACATTAATACGTGAAGTTTGGATGGCGTATATTTTATCTTTTGGCCCACTAGGGACCCAAAAATGCTACACTGCTCATTCACTGCTCAATAGTTCCTATTAAAGTCACTAATATCTAGCTACATCTGACCCTAATCCCATACAGTGATCGCTGTCACAAAAATCACTACTTACCACTGGTTACCTCACAGTGAAACTGAGCTACCAGTTACTTCCTAGACTAAGTAAAGGCAAACCTCAATTTCCTGGATCCCAACCATCTACCTTTTCATGTTACCCAAAACTTGGATCTGGTCTGCACATTGCAAGCCAGATCCTCAGCTGGTATAAACCAGCCCGGGTCCCTTGAAGTCATCAGAGCGGTGTCCACTTACACAGCTGAGGATCCGGCCCAGTCACTAAGTGGTTGCCCTCTATTAATAGGATCACAAAGTATTCTCCAATGGCCAGTCTTCCAAGACACTCCAGCAGGCCTCAGACAATACTTGGCACAACAGCCCAATGAAGTTTTTGCTTTTGAACACCCACCCTTCAAAATTGCCAGAAGAATTTACTGCTGTTGGCCTTGTTTACTCACAAAACCACAGTGCTTTGCTACCCAACACAGAAGTGAAACACTTTTCAAAGACATTTGTTGACCCTCCACACACATGGTACAATGTGTGAGGCCAGCATTTATTTACCCAGCAAAACAAAAAATAGAAGGAAGTTAGGGGATGACCTAAGCTACTTACTTCCTAGAATCTAGGGTTGAGTTTATTTAAGTCTCTTGCTTACAAGTTATTGACACCAGGGTTTTATGATGAAATACTGTTAGTTCGACGGCCTGGCTGGAAACGATTCTACCCGTGCCTACAAATTCCTGCAGCTGCCCTAACGCTGCCACCCACAAAATATATTGTACATGGATACCGATGAAAAGGCCCTTCCTGACACCCAAGCACTCGTCAAGCACCCAAAGTGTTTATGAATCATAGAATATCAGGGTTGGAAGGGACCTCAAGAGGTCAGCTAGTCCAACCCCCTGCTCAAAGCAGGACCAATCCCCAACTAAATCCCCAAATGACCTCCTTAAGGATTGAACTCACAACCCTGGGTTTAGCAGGCCAATGCTCAAACCACTGAGTTTAATCAATATCCTCAAGTTCCCATATCTCTGGAATGATTAAAATTGAAAACTGAGTTTTATTGCATTCTGTTTCCGTGTCCCTTAAGAGTCAGTGATCTCATCATGAATTGCAATGCACAGGAGGACACTGTTTGGCTAACGCCCCCTTTCAGTTTCAAGAATATTTGTATCATCAGACAACTACTCTCTGTATTCCCAGCGAGCTATAAACTATCATGCGCTTGGCTGGAGCAAGCAGCATGCTTTGCACCTAGACAAGAAAGAATGTGCCATTTCCACTTTGCAAATGTGCTAGTATTTTGGGAATATCTCTTCGGATTATGCTTTTATCTAATCCGTCCACGGTAGTAATAACACATATATAAGCTTTACATGGTGCTTTAGATTTTCAAAGTGCCATGCAGACATTAACTATGTATTCTTCACACCCCCTTTTAGAAGGTCTGTGACTTTATCACCCCTGTTTTGCAGACAGGGAAATTGAGGTATAGAAAGGATAAGAGACTTGTCCAAGGCCACAAAGTGATTAGCAAAGTAGGGATTGAAATCAGGAGTCTCTGACTTCCAGTGCTTTGCTCAATTCTGCTACTACCACGAATTACTATTATTAAGATCTAGGATGGTAATTAAGGAGAAGGATTTTGAGAACAATGCAAAATTAAGAGTAGCCTCAGATGAAACACTATGCAGGTATCCTTGAAATTAATGTTCCCACATATGCACTTAATTTAATTAAGATTTCTTAATGAGGTTATTACAGAATTCTCAAATAATAATGGATCTTTGAGACACATTCACTGATCTAATGAACGTTGCATACTGGGTCCCGTCTTAACATGTCTACCCTTTGATACAATACTGTGCTGTGTTTTTTAAAAGGTCTATTTGACTATTCAAAGTGTCCTATTAAAATGCATGTCTAATCCATGAATAAATGCAGCTATTTTATAACATGAGGTAGTTAACCTACACTAAGCAGGAATTTAATAATCCACCAGAGTTTAATAATCCTGATTTATCAGGCAAAAAAGTTGAAGAAGAGAAGAAAGATGGTTTTGAGGTTAGGGTATCACACTTGAGTAAAAGATCTGGGCTCATTCTTCTCTCTGCCACGGTCTTCCTGTATGACCTCGGGCAAGTCATGTCATCTCTGTGGCTCTAAATAATGCTTCCTTCTTCTGTCTCATCTAGTTAGAATGTACGCATTTTGGGGCAGAGACTGCCTCTTACCACATGCATACACACTGCCCAGCACAAGGAAACACTACTGTAATATACCTAATAATAATTCATCCTCCAAAAACCTGGGTCTCCTAATGGCATCCAGGCAGATTATACTCAGTGACTCACAAATCCATCACGCAGCCCTTACTCATGTAAATCACTCCATTGATGTCAGCTGGAGAGGAAGGCTTTCAGCACCTCATCGGTTGGAACACAAATGAAATTTCTCAGTTTTCACTAATAGTCTTCCCTGGATTGTCTTATTAGCTCTGCCTATAGGATTGGGCCCCAGGACATTAACACAGACAGATACAGGACCCATTCAATCCAAGGGGAAAACTCCCATTTACTTCTTTAATCAGGCCCAAAGTTCATCTAAATCAGTGATTCTCAAACTTTTGTACTGGTGACTCCTTTCACACAGCAAGCCTCTGAGTGCAACACCCTCCCCCCCACCCGCCCCCCATAAATTAAAAACACTTTTTTTATATATTTAACACTATTATAAATGCTGGCTATGAAGTGGGGTTTGGGGTGGAGGCTGACAGCGCGTGACAACCCCCCCCCCCATGTAATAATCTTGCGACCCCCTGAGGGGTCACAACCCCCAGTTTAAGAACCCCTGATCTAAATGACCCTGATCCCGAATCCAGTTCGGGTACACTGAATTTCATCCTGCTACAGTGATTCTTTGGCTGAAGCTCGACGACATGTTTGGAACCAAACTAAGCCACAACCACCACAACAAAATACAGGCTAGAGACTTTAAAAACATATATGCATAATAGCCAATTAAGCCAGCTGAGGTGTTGTCGTCACTTTAGGGTAGTGTCAGAAAAGTTAAAAACCCAAGACAACAGCCCATAATATGCACCCTAGTGCTTCGCAGCAGCTTTTGCGTAAACGTTACCATGACATTGTGTACATAAGTCTGTCCTCGCTCTGAACCGCAATCTCCGACTCGACAGAGAACACCCATTTGGGATCCAAGGACAGGTAATTGTCAGGGGAACACAACAGCTTGTTTTGTTCAGGTTGAAACCTGAGATTGCTTGCCCGGCTGCAGGAAGTCTTGAGTGTTTTTTGCGGGGGGGGGGGGGGGATAAAAATAATGAAAAACCACAGAGAGCAAAGTGCCTGAGGGATAACAGAGCTGGCATCACCACACCCGTGTACGGATCCACCCAGCCCATGCTGCTTGCCTGCTTGGGAGGAGGAAGAGATGGGCTTTAAAAACAAAAGGGGTTGTGGAGGGAGAGAGGAGAGAAATTTCCCTTCCAAAAGAACAATTTTTATATGCATCTCACGATGTCAGCTAATAACGAGATCTTTTCGAGAAGGTGGAAATCTTTCAGGGAGCTACTCCTAAGCTTGGCTCAAAAGGAATCCAACTAATATAGGGCTGGCTAGCCACTAGAGCATGACGCTTTGTTTCCTGTCACTGATACAGAAGTCTGCAAGGTGAACTACTTTGGAAACAATAGCCAGAAAGAATGAGAGTGCGGCTGCAGCCTGCCAACCAATGGAGCAGCAACGGACGACCTTTTCCTGCTAGTTAAAAAGGGGGCCAAGCTTGGGGCAAATTCTGAGATGAGGCTTGGGGAACCTAACTGCCTTTGTTAGTGCAACTAATTCCAACGGCCTCAACTTCGGTTGTCTCTGGATCGTTAGTCAGTTCTCAATCCAGAATGTACAGCACCCCACTTACTCGTCAACGCTGAGCGTGGCCCACTGAACGCAAGAGAGGCTGATTTGGTGCAACTCACATGCTAAGGGGAGCGCAGCAAGCCAAGCAACTCACGGGAAGGTGTATGGAAGTTGAAATTAAAGCAACCTCACCTGACTTGTACTTGTACCTTCCTTCAGCTCCTCGGTGTGCATCTTGCACCCTCATAGGCTTCCTTACGCACATCTATCAATACAGGTAGATCTCTGGAAGTCAGCATTTAAAGAGAGTTTCACTTTTAACGCCTTCTGCATCACCCCTGAATTTGGCTCCAGGCTTCAAGCCTAGGCCAGCCGTGCTAGACACTATTCAGAGATGACTTGCTACAGAGCATGTTGTTAATGGGTGCCAGATAGTTAAGCTATAATTCTTGTAGTGGCACAGCTAGATTTGAAGTGTCGGGCAACTTAGGGCTAGGCAGACTGGAAGTTTTCACCCGGCCACTATGTGCTGGGACAGCTATTGCCAGAGGAGGGGAAAAGGGATGGAAACAACTGGTTCTAGCAAGGAAAGGGATTCCGTTAGACGCCCTGTAGTAGTTCACAAGTACGGGCCCTTAAATCAACACAAAACTGCATATAAATCACACAATAAAATGATGATTTAATCCTACCAACACTATTGACATCATCTTGGGGAAAGAATGTAACAAGAAGAACAGAATCTGCCCTGACTTCAATAAACATCACAGCTCTGGAGTCAGAATTTGTTTACACATGGGGTTAATCCACATGCTCCTGACAAGGTCAGGAGGGTTTCTTCCTCTGATCACAATGGGATATTCTGATTGCGCATCAAGTACCCCAGGAGCAAAGTCACAGATGAGCAGATTTTGCAAGTCACCAAGCCAGCGCTGGAATGATGCTAGGGCAGTGTTCCAAATATCCTAGTATCTCCTGTGCTGGAAAAGGTCACAATTTATAACTGCTGCATCTAAGAGCCCCAGTCATGGACCAGAACCCCCTGGTGCTAGGCTCTGCACAAACACAGAACACAGAGACAGTCCCTGTTCCAAAGAGCTCATAAGTATGAGACATGGGACAAACAGATGGATACAGACATGTGGGGCAGCACAAATGAACCATGAGCTGATACTGCTCAGCGTGATAGACAGTGGTCAAGATGAAAGCCCCCCTGATCCATCAAAAATATCTCCACCACATCAAGGCCAGCCCTTCTAAGGGGGGATATGATAGAGGTATATAAAATCATGAGTGATGTGGAGAAAGTGGATAAGGAGAAGTTATTTACTTATTCCCATAATACAAGAACTAGGGGTCACCAAATGAAATTAATAGGCAGCAGGTTTAAAACAAATAAAAGGAAGTTCTTCTTCACGCAGCGCACAGTCAACTTGTGGAACTCCTTACCTGAGAAGGTTGTGAAGGCTAGGACTATAACAGAGTTTAAAAGAGAACTGGATAAATTCATGGAGGTTAAGTCCATTAATGGCTATTAGCCAGGACGGGTAAGGAATGGTGTCCCTAGCCTCTGTCTGTCAGAGGATGGAGATGGATGGCAGGAGAGAGATCACTTGACCATTGCCTGTTAGGTTCACTCCCTCTGGGGCACCTGGCATTGGCCATTGTCGGTAGACAGGATACTGGGCTAGATGGACCTTTGGTCTGACCCAGTATGGCTGTTCATATGTTCTTATGTTCATCCAGTATTCTATAAACCTGGCCTGTACCACGTGTGTCTGATTTAGTGTGTAAACGTGACAGCCACCATCTTGGCCAACATTCCACCGTTTGCACGCTAATGGTAAAGAGTAACAACAGTAGCTCCAAAAGCTGCCTCAATCCCTCGCATCTTGAGATTAAACTAAATGAATGAAAAACACCTGTGCAGATCCAACCACTGAAAGCCAATCCCAGTGTGTGATCTCCACTGGCTAATACGTCAGCCCCATGTCTCCGCCCCCCGCTCCCCTCTGCCACTTTGAAGACTGAATGGAAACTGGCAAACACACAGGAGATTGACAATGATCACAAGGCCAATGGGGTCATTTTACTGCCTGTTTTATAGCTGAATGCCGATTAGTTCAGGACACCTGGGTTCTATTTCTACCTTCGGGTGGTGGGAGGAGAGTACAAGTGTAATCTAGTGGCTGGAGAACGGGACTAAGGCTCAATACTCCTAGCTTCTATTTCTGTATCCGTCACTGTGTTACCTTGGATCGGTCACCCAGGGTGAGGTTTTCAGAGGCGCCTGAGGAAATTAGGCACCTAGTTCCCATTGAATTTCAGTGTGAGTTGGGCCTCAAAATCCATAGCTGCTTTTGAAAATCCTGGCCCCCCTGCAGTTCAGTGAGAGCACTTCACAAGAGGGCAGGTTGTGAGACTTGAGTAATTCATACTGGTCACACACTGGAGAGCCCAGGAAATGTTACTTGGCTAGATACAGCACGGTGCTGAGGAAGCCTGCACTCCCACTGAACCTACCAGCAGCTGTGGGTGCTCAGCACCCAATGAGATCAGGCCCTTTTTATTTGTTAGTGACCTTCCCCCCATGCTTTCTGCAAAGAAGTCTGGCTGAACAAAGCATTGAGAGTCGCCCCATGTGGCCAGACTGGTGCATGCAAGGATCTTCCGAGGCGGTTTTGTTGCAACCGGCAATTCAATTAGCAAACACCCTAAAGTGAAATTTCCAAAGGAACGTTATCTCCGAGTTAATAAGAGAAGCATTTTAATTGCCGTATTTAACAAGTTATAGCCATGGCAAAATCTTCTCTTGGGAAGATTTTGCATATTTTCCCAGAACTGCAGGAAAGACGGAGGCAGGGGGAAGGGGAGGAAAAGAGATAAGGAGAAGGAGGAAAGGAAAAGGAAATCTCCCTGATTCAACCATTGCTATCGAGCCAAGATTTTCAAATGTGAGTCAGATCCTCAGATGGCATAAATTAACACAGATCCACCAGTTTCCATGGTCAGGTGAAGGTGAAGTGACTTCAATAGAGCTTCAAAAATTTACAACGGGTAAAGATTGTGCCCTTAGTAGCCCCCAGATCCATATTCGGGCCTCATCATAAGTAGCCTGATTTTCAGAGACGCTTCTAGTGACTCCAGTGGAAATCACAGGGGCTCGGCGTCTCTGAAAATCAGCCGACTGGTTTACATGCCCCAGTGTGGATGTAGGTGGCTCTCTCTAGGCAACAAAGAGTTTGATTATTTGGACCCATATTTCTAAGTAGCAACATCAGTACCATTCCCCCCATTTTGAAAGGCGCCACATGCTAACACACAACAATCACAGCTGATTCTTAGAGGATATTGGATCCACTGTATCAGTGCGAAGATATGGATTTTGCCAAGACAGCTGCTTCCAGCCATATCTAAGTGGTTACCCGTTCTTGCGCTGCTTGGCACTTTGCACCCTAATCTGGCTGTAGATTATGGAGGACCACACATAGGGTTGCCAACCCTCCAGGATTGGCCTGGAGTCTCCCGGAATCAGCATCGAGCTCCTGGTGACTAATCAATCCAAGAATTTTAAGGAAATGACATTACGGCGTGGGGGGGGGGGGAATCTCCCGGAATAGCTTCAGTCAGAGTTGGCAACCCTAATCACACACCAAACGATCCTTCAAACGTGAAGAGGGGAAGGCTACCTTAGAAGAGATCCGCACAGAAATGATTCAGCATTTGCAGGAGGGATTTGAAGGAGGGGAGAGAGTCATAAAAAGGCTGGTTTAGAGGGAGATGCTAAATTGTGAATGGAAAGGGTGCAAAGCAGGAATGAGGAAAGATGCTCTGGAGGAGAAAGGAGAGCACAGATGATGTGCTGAGCAGAGCCTGGAAGCAGAGAAATGAGAACGGGGGAAGCATTGCACAGCAGTTGGATGTTACCATTCTAGGCTATTTGCTGGACATTGAGTTATTCTGATGGCTCAGCTACCCACACACATACAGTTAGTATATTCCACTAAGGGACAGCCAGTCAGGATCCCCCCACCCACCCATCATTCTGAAAGTCACAAGATTTAGAGAGACCTAAAAAAAGCCCCTTTGGAAATGCCGAATGATGACTGGGCAGGGAGATAATGATGATCCATTCGTTCAACGACCCTAATAGTCATTTTCTTATCCCAAAGAGAGATCACAGGGCAGGTAAGCTCACGAAAGCTTCCAGCTACCAAGACAAACCCAGTTCTAAAAGCCAAGCAGCAGTACACCAATGACATGACTGATCAAATATGAAGAGCTGTTCATCCAAGCTCCCACGTCTGGTCTTTCGCTGGAATATGTAGTGAACAGGGAATTCTGCTGCCAGTGCTAGTAACTAACGCAGCCAAGCGGACCAGCAAAGTCAAGCTGGCTACGGCTCAGAATTCTTCCAAAGGCAAGTGGTATGCAGAAAATGTTCCTCTTTTCAAATCCCAGCATGCCATGTGTAGGTCCCGGTGCTGATTACCATCATGTAACAGGGCACTGGCAGCAGACACCAAATGGCATGGTAACAAGCCAAACGTTTCAAGTTCGTTACCTGCAAAGAAAAAAAAAGTCTCGGCAGGAAGCATCCATCCATGCTCACCTGAAATACAATACTTCACAGGAATGTTTGGAGCTGGGTTTTGTATTTAAATAGTTAAAAAAAAAAATTGGCATCTCTTTTAAAAAGTTTTTTTAAAAAACCCTTGTCTGGTTTTATAGAGGTACTTGGGAAAGGAACTCACCACCTTTGATAATTAGGCCATTTATAACATGGATAACGAGGGAAAGAAACAGTGGAAATAATTTTTAAGAAGCAGAAAAAATATTTTTATACAGTTAAGTTCTGGACTTATTTGAATGACTAAATACATTAGCAAATCTTGGTGTAGGATTTGTTTTCAGTAGCTAACATTTCCCTTTTAAATGGGCTTTAGTCTTTATTTCACCCGGTACCTGCCTAAATTAAACCCTGCAATTTAAGTTAGATGAATTGGGCCAAACTCTGCTCTTTGTTCCACGAGTGTAAATTTGGAGTGAATTATTATTTATTATTTGTATCACTGTAGTGTCTAGGAGTCACAGGCCAACACCCTTTTGTGCTAGGCGCTGTACAAACACAAGAACAAAGGGACGTTCCCTGCCTGAAAAAGGTCACAAACTAAGTAAATCCATTGACGAACAAGGCAGAACGCAGTATTTTTCCACGCTTCCCCTCCAATGTTGTTGTGCAGCATTGATAGTGACTGCTACACAATAGCTTCTTTCTTCCAGCCCTTACGTGTACATCGACATTGCCTGAGGAAGCAAGCCCCCCCCTCCCCACCAGGTTGACAGACAGCTTCAAAGCACTATCCACACAGCTGTTTTTAGAGCACTGCCACAAGCTCCTGCTACCCCCAGTCTGTAAAAACCAGGCTAGGAGGATCACCTCGTAGGCTGTGTAAATGTACCCTATGTGGTTCAATTTCAGTGACTGGTGAAGTGTATAAAGGCCAAACCTTTGTCCGAGATGATCCCCAGGCAGAATTGGGCCTGGCATTTTGGGATCCCAAGGTACTATCACCAGTGTCAGCACAGGCTTCCA
Organism: Trachemys scripta elegans; assembly: GCF_013100865.1. Lineage (NCBI taxonomy): Eukaryota > Metazoa > Chordata > Testudines > Emydidae > Trachemys > Trachemys scripta. The sequence goes on from NC_048311.1 coordinate 31,033,070, forward strand.
ATGGAGCTTGGAATGATAGGCATCATTGCAAGTGTTTAAGAAGAGGCTGGACAAACACTTGTCAGGGATGGTCTAGGTTTCTTGGTCCTATCTCAGCACAGAGGGCATGACTTGACTTCTCAAGGTCCCTTCAAGCCCTGTATTTCTCTGATTCTATAGTTTTAGCATACCCATTTGCAGCCCTTCGGACACCCGCCGACAGGTCGTGAGCTGATGATAGCAAGTGGCTTTCGGTTTTCATATTAGGTGGCGAGCAACTGGCGAAACCGAACGGGCCTTGCAGATTTCTTACCACCAAGGCAGTTTGTGTATCCTCCGCAGCTCACCCAAGCAAGTGTTCCCTCAAAGTCATAAATGGGAACAAGTGGCATTTGCTGTTGATTCCTGTCTATGTGCATGTAGAACGTAGTCTCTCAGCACCTCCCTTCACTCATTTCCTTATTTCGGTGGAAATGGATGGAATTTGATTTGCTCATAGTTACCACAAGCCCAGAGGAGGTGGAAAGAGATGCCAACAAGATATAAAGAATAAGTCTGGGCCCTGGAATTTTTGCAATATGACTTGCTATGCAGTATAACCACATCTGCACATGATTTGCTGATTAAATACTATCATACGACAGGCCTTCAGTTCTTGATTATTAAGGAATCCCATGTTACATTCACAAATACCAAAAGGGCTCTTCATGCTTAATGTTGTTAGAGGGAAAAGCCAAAGGAGGGATAATTCAGACTCATTTTTAGCTGCATTCAGAAAACGTTCCCTCCTGCTTTCATCCACTAGGTCACTGCCAATTGGGGGCGGGGGAGAGATTCCCTGATACTCAGGTTGCCAGATCAGTTGGGATTCAGGGTTTAAATTGGTACGTAGGCAACAAAGCAGGCAACTGGAGAAGAAAGAAGAAAAATGGACAAATATATGAAGGCCGAGTCATAGCCTATTTCTTCACCGTGACCTGTAGGAGATGGCGGATTCCTCACAAGGACTTCACAAATCAGCAGTGACTCTCCAGTAAAATGCAGCCTCCCTCGAGCATTTCGGACTTTCACTCCTGTTTCCGTCCCATCCAGCTGTTTCGGGCTGTCCCCTGGAATAACAGAGGAGAGTCCCAAGACTGGGGCACTCAGTTACAAGAATGTCAAGAGCTTGACAGGAGTGGCAGGTTCAAACGCTGTCTTGTTATGAGATAGTGACAAAGGTAGGACTTATTGGTGACGAAATGGCTTTTAAACTGCCCACCCTTCATTTCTTTATAGGAAGCTATAGAGCAGTTTCTCCGAGGTACCCATGAAAAATCGTAATTTGGAGAATAGCAGCCACACTAGAAAACAGACCATCGTGGGCCAGTTCAAGCCAACGGTGTAAAATGATCCATCTCTTTTTCTTTTAAATATGGCTGGCTGCAAGCCCATGTTAACGCAAGGCTCCCTTGAGATTTGAACCCCCTGACCTTCTAAATAAGAGACCCACCTTAAGCAGTTTGCCACCCAGCGACCTGTCAAGATGATTAATAACATCAAAAAGCTGGTTTAGCATTGGTTGCTCGCTTGGCCACCTGTGTCATCTGTCAGTCCTCAAGAAGACACCGTTAACCACAGCTTTAAATTTCCTGAAACTGGAGATAATTGTTGGTTTTGGCCAGGGTCTGAAACTTGCCCAGCTTACAACAGCACACCAGAACCTTTGCACTCAGAGGTTCCTTGCGTAGGCGTGATTTAACAAGAGACAAAAACTGAAACCGGCGAAACAAAACAGCAAACTCTAGGCTGAAAGGAGATTTCTTTTACTGCAACAGGCTGCATTATTGGCTTTGCACTCTTCCCTCATAACCACCCCTTTCCCCTCTGAGGAATGCCAATGTGAAACCAAGGGAGTGGATAAAAACTAGGGGCTGTGATCAAAGGGAAAGCCACATACCCTCGTAGCCAAACTACATTTACCCTCTGCAGCCCACTGCACACTGGAGTGGAGGAGAAACAGACGTTGGCTCTCTGACAGCCACACCACCAGCAGCTAAAATCTCAACAGATCTCTTAAGTGAAGCAGCGTTGAGCCTAGTCAGTGGCTGGATGGGAGACTGAGGACGTGACCATGGTGATTCCCTCTGAGTCAGCAGCGAACGAGTGCTGCAGCATAATGCTGGGTAGGGGCACTGTGCTCCCAGGAACACCATCTTACAGCTAAGACAAGCCCAAAGTTCCCACGCCGTTCATTACTTGGTATCCTCCTCTCTTACTCAGCACCTCTTTCCACGACATAATCCCAGTGTGTTCACTCTGTCGTCACAGGGAGTTCTTCCCATGACTCATCGGTGCGGCCACCCGCCTCCCAATCTGGGACTCAGGTGCAGTTCCCTGCCCTGTGCAACCTTGCGCAAGTCATTGAGCCTTTCTGTGCCTCAGTTTTCCATGTGTAAAGTGGGATAATAGCCCAGCCCTCTGTGACCGGGGTATATGAAGTATAAACACCTGAAAGATAGGGAGGTGTTCAGACACTTTGGTAAGAGGGCGATATAAAACCAGATCGATAGTCTGAACTCCATTATGTCTGTTCTAGCTTTTCCTTACGAGCCAATTGAGCATAATATTCAAGTGAAGTGTGCACCATCCATTTCTATAATGCCCCTATAATAGCTGCAAATATTTTCTGCCCCATTCCTTATACATCCTAAGATTTCACGTAAGTGAGAGGAGACTCAGGCCTTGGGCTTTTCTACGCTGCAGACTATTCTTTCTATATTTCACATATTACCTTGATTAGTCATTCTGCACTAACGTGAGCGATTCTGCAATACAGCCCCTATTTAGATTGAACACTCTTTGAGGCAGGGACTTGCTCTTCCTGTGTGGACGCACAGCACCAGCACAATGGGGGCCCTGAGCTCAGCTGGACCCGGGCACTATTGCAAGACAGATAAATTATGTGACTCTGAGGTTTGTAGATAACATAGAATTACAAGTGCAGCCAAAGATCAAGGGGTTAGTAGTCTACCAAGGAGGGAAGCTAAGAAAAGGGGAAAACGAGACTTTAATGGTCCTATGTGGAATATTTGTTTTTCTTCCCTTTACAACTCTATTCCGGCCGGGAGACAGAATGGAATTTTATACTCAGTGCAAACTCAGGAATCCGTAAGATCAGCTCAGAGCAGGGGATCAAAATACAAGAATGCAGAAAGAAATGAGGCAGGACTAACAAACAGATCCAGGAGTAAAGCCTTGGGGTCTGAGTCAAGGGTACGTGACATTATCGTTCAGGCCTCCATAAACCAGCAGCACGTAGGTAGCAGCTGTCGGAGGCATCTCATTCTCACCTGCACAGGGCTCACGGACAGGGGGGATGGAGAGATGTTTTAATAAGATGTGACGGAAGTTCTGAGTCATATGGAAGGTGCTGGGGTGGCAGGGAGTGGGGGGATGTCTGGCTCCACGGAGCTGACCGCTTGCTTTGGTTGTAGCATAAGGATCTGCCCAGTTAACATGAACCGCTAGATTTCTTACATCTCCCAAGTGAAACCCAATAACCCATGAGCTTCTCATGGAATTCAGTGGTAGCAACTGTGCAGCTTAATCCCATGCAACTACCGAACCTTAGGGGAACAGGTCCAGTGCCTGGAAGTGGAGAAAGCTTTCTAGACATCCCAGCTGCCCCGACCCAATATCTGTACCAGCCTGAGACGCAGAAGCACTAACCCTGCCCCTGCTTTCAAACCTCTTTGCTGTGTGGATGTTAGATGGAGGAATTAGTGTGAAGCAAATCAGGGGGCTGGACGCAGCTTCTTTGCACATTCATCACCCATCCTGCTTTTCCAGCTGGCAACTAATCTCTAGAAGTGCTGAGGTCTACAAAGATGCATGCACTGTTATCAATGGGAGCCCACGCATACATCCAAGGACAGGAAATGACCCCCAAGGCAATAGCCTCATCATATGGGCCAATATACTCCTCCCCACACCCCACTATCCTCTCTGCCAGAGTTGAGACAGCAAGATGATGCTTTTTAAAGTGGAAAGAAGGGGGAATATGGTTGTGATGGGACACCTGGGGCTAGGGCTGTGCTAATGATTAATTTTTTGGTTCAGTGGCTGAACCAAAAGTGTTGAAAAATCATTTCATTTTGGGCGGACCTGAAAGAAATGTTTTTACATTTTTTGAAAAGTTGAAAATGTTTAGTTTCAGGGAAATGTTTCATTCTGGGTTTCAGGATTTGAGGTAGGGTTATTTAATAGAAGTCATTTCAAATCAAAAAATTTAAAATTTTGACTTTGGGGGGTTTGGGGCGGGGAGAGGGACTGAAAAAAATTGGTGAATTGGCCATGAATTCGCCCAATGTTTTGGTCAACCCAAATATGCATTTTTCAGTGACAAAAGTTTTGTCCAAAACAACGTCACCCAGCTTTACCTAGCAGGGACCACGTTATCACACAAGAGTTTGTGCGTCATCATGACCCCATTGGGCACTTTATAGGTAATAAGCACATGAAGTAGGTCTCCTGAATTGTTAGGTTGGTTTCTCTTGCTGACCTGCCACCTAACGATGACCTGGGAGAAACCTACCACGTCTCCTTCCTGTGCCATCCCCGCCAGCTTCTGCTGGGTAAATGCCTGAAACAGAGCCAGTCTCCTTGCAACATTTCTTAGCTGTGTTCAAAAACTCAGGAGCACTCAGGAGTTAAAGCAACCTCATTGCTGAGGGATTTCTCCATAATCTGAACACATGTCATGGGGATCAGGACTGTGGGTGGCGGTGCTAGTCTGTGGCAGTTGTTCGGGCCCACGGCCCACCGCCTGACTCACTCGGAAAGCCCTCTTATCCGAGCAGTTTTCAAATTTAATTAAGAGGGACCTATCACGGGCTTAACTCCACTGCTGTGCCAGGAGTTCTGCACAAAGGCCGGGGAGCGCGGTGTCACGTCTGTGTGATCACTTGCCGGCGTGGGGAGGTTGGAAAGGTTTGTGCAGACGGTGATTTCACCCAACACGACCGTCTAAGGGGATGCTAAGAAAAGGCCGGATTCATTCTGCAAATGCAACGGTAGACCTGCAAGTTAATGAAAACCAGACTCTCCACTGCTTCAAGTGTGCCAGTTACGGAGAGTTAAACAGAATATCTGCAGCTCTTTGCTACACAGCCAACGCTCCCATGTCTAATCAGATCTCACTCTGCTAGCTAGCGGACAAGCGAGGCGGGGGGAGCGGGGGGGCAAGGAAAGTGAGACAAAAAGCAGTCAGCTGTCTGCAAAACCCAGAGCATTAAGTCTGGTTGCTGAATGGGGGCGTGGAGGGCTGGATAGAGAAGGGAGATTGTAGGTGGCTATTTTCTGATTAGACAAACATTGGCTTTTGAACTTCAGCCTTCAAGGATATAGAAGATTCAACGGCGGGGGGGAGAAAACCCTAGGGTGTTTGGCGCAAGTCCACATCTAGCTGAGAATTCAGCGGACAGCTGACTCAGAAGGGAAGAGCCGAGAGGGTCCCCAAAGAATGAAGTGCGGGGGATCAGAAACTCACAAACTCACTGGGGCACAGTATCCCCAATAATTACAAAAGGCTCATTGAACACATCAGAACTTCAGCCTAGACTTGCAAGTCTTGCAGTTTGTAGCTTGCTAAGTAGTTCAAGACTAGGAAAGGTTGCATTGGAGAGCAGGGGCATTGCACAGCATCTTAAACCATGCTGGCAGTCCATGATTAGGCAGGCAAGACATTTACCATCCTTTTAAATAGGACTCAGCCAGTTCCATCCTTCTCTGATTAAGACCATTAAGGATGTCTTCTCTTTCTTCAAATCACTCAACCCAACCAGTTTAGAGCAGCCTGAAATGAAGTCCAAACACTGGGGAATTTCAATATCCCGATCTACGGTTTGCAGCTTGGGCCCAGCTCTAGTTTCGTAATGAGCAAAATGAGATGAATCCTCCAATCAGAGAGCATTGGCCTACGTGGTTAGAGCACAGGACTGGGAGTCAAGATTTCCCTCGTCTCAGATCTGCCACTAGCTTACTGTATGACGTCGGACAACCGGTTTAACCTCTCTGCCGCCAGGTACCTTTCTGTAAAATGGGTCTAATCCTCACCCATCTCACAGGGACCTTGTTATAACTCAATTAGAGTTTGCAGAGTGCTTTGCAATCGTCCCAAGGGAGGTGCTGTGGAAGGGCAAAACATGATTCTCATTACTGGGTGCAACGAAGGAGACGGATTAAAAGTAAACAGCTCAGAGATCAACATGTGTCTGCTTGGTTGGTTTCCGCCTTGGTCGGTCCCACGCCCACACAGGTCACCCAGGCAGCGCTTCCTCCTTCTCCCTCTCAATGGTTTGCATTCTTACTCCCCTAGGAGCCACTTCGATCGAGGCAGACAAAGGGCTCTGGCATTGCACTCCCAGCAACAGACCAAGTGTGTCCAGCAAAATTTGTTAAGCAGGGTGAGCAGCAGGGAATCAGTACAGAGTGTAACAGATTTTTACAGAACAACTGTGGTCCCTGCCCACCCACATAAAATAAAAAGGCCCAAAGGACCTAAGGGATATACCACCCACCCCTCCTCCTCTTCCAAATTTCAGACGCAGACGGGGCTCCTGGTTTGTATTTTAATAACCAGCAGCAAAGGGTGGGTTATTGTGACTGACGGCTGTGTCATCTTGGAAGACTGTCAAGCAGGAGAGCGAATACGAACTGCCTATGTCCAAACACGTTTGCTCTGTGCATTTTGGGGGCCAGCGAGCTGCTGCTCAGATGGGAGAATTTGCCAAGCAGGATTTCTTGGAAGGGTCTATTTCCAAAAAAAAACCCCAAGGGGCTGTAGTAGTTGGGCAAGCACATTGTGAGAGGTGTGTGTGTGTATACACAAGTCAGACTTTTGTATTCTGCCCCCCCCACACACACACACACCTTTAATTCTTCATGGGCCATATCCAAAGCTTGTGCAAAGACCTAGTGGGCTTTTGGAGATGGGGCCTTGGGTCATAATTCTTTGGCAGGTCTCGAAAAGAAACATCTAGGCATTTTGTCTGGTGATGTTTAAAATAATAATAATAATGAAAGCAAAGGGGGGGAAAGAGTTGAATGATTAAACATCTAAAGCGGCTGAGAGAAAGAGGGAGATGGGAATGCAGGGAATGAGAAAAAAGTCTGCTTTTTTATTATTAAACTATTATCTCAAATTTCTAATAAGCAGGTTGAAGTTTAAATTACAAGATCTCTAACAAAGTCAGGATCCAAACAGTTCAGGAGCCTCCAGATAACAATCGCCTTTCCCCGGATAGGTTTCAAGTCATTTCTTTGCAAAGACAAAGCTCCTATTCAGAGTGTGGAGAGGAACCGCAGAGTTTTTCATTACCCGAGTCATTGTAGCTCAGAAGAAGGAGGAGGGAAAAAAATCTGCTCTCCCAGTGCATCGCCTGAGATGACAGCATGGAACGCAGCGTACACCTGATGTTCACAGCTGTGCAGGGCCCACTCGAAAGAGGGTAGCCAAGCTCGGAAAGTCCCAGCCCATCGCGTCTATCGTTACACAATAAAAATAAAGCAAAAAAGAGCAGGAGAGAAAAGAGAATTGGAGCTTAGGAGGTAGTCCGATGCAAGGAAGTTGATCTGATATCTTCCTTGGGCTATTCCTTAAACTCCTGGATAATGAAACTGGATTTCTCCTGACCTGTTTAGTTTAAAATCTAGAACAGAAAAATGAATTTCAGAGCTAGTCTGTCATTTCCCTCTCCCAATGGGGAAGGACACATGGGGTTGCAAGATTCATGTCACTCCACAGCACCACCTGCTGGAAGGTCAGTTTTCATAGCCCTCTAGACTACAGACCTCAGTTCTGAACTTCGTGGCTGGAGACTAGCATTATATGCTAGGTTTGCCAAAAACAGAGATCGAGAGAGCGTCTGGGCCCTGACAAACACATGGGCTAGATTTGTTCCCATCTGCTAAGTGACGGGGTACCCACTCAGAGGAGAGAACCAACGTGGAAGGTTTCAACCTTTCCAGAGTATGGCAGGCTGGTGTTTCCACACATCCGATGGCTTTGTGTTAACCAATCCCGAGCTCTAAGACAGGCCCCTATGTCTATCCATCAGGGAAATCAGTATCAGGCAAACCCATCACCTTCCACCTTCTTTACTCAGGACACAAAGCTCTCTGGCATAGCTCTAGTGCTCTTGTCTCCACTGTAATTATGCCCCATATAAACTATGAACCAGGAGATAGTGACTCAGACTGTGATTAGCACTGAAGCTCCTGCAGGCTGAAAGTTCCTTTCAAAGAGCACATTGGAATGGGTACATACAGTACTCAAAACTCAACGCACTCTGCAGCCTCCGCATGGGAAAGGTCATGAAGCCACACACACACACACACACACACACACACACACACACACACACACACACACACACACACACACACACACACCCTTCCTCTTACTTCACATTTCAGAGGTCATCAGTGCTGTACTCCCACTCTTCTGACCTCCGGCTTCCTGAAGCTGCTGTATATCATACGATTATCTATGGTGTAATCATCATGTTAAATTAAGATTAAAGAAGGTGCATCATGGTTTTCAATGTAGAAATTCACCAGAAAGGTGTGGTCTAGTGTGGCTGTGATCTCAGATACACCTGTCTTATTGCAGGTGTGCAAACATTTGTAACAAAGTAGGAAATCAATACAAGGTTTGGGGGAATTTCTTTATAAACTCAAAAACTAGCCTGTGTTGCAGAACATTTTGCTAAGCTATGTGCTTTTTTATTTTCTTTAATCAGAGGAAGTAGGCTTTGCCTTTTCTAAACAAATCCAGCTTATGCCTCCAAAACATGGGGAAAATCCTCATTTTCAAGAGTTTTTCTATGAAAAAAAAAAAATGCCAGCCACAACGCAAACAAAGCAAATTGTTGCATTGGTTTTTGCAGAATGTCACAAGCACATTTCTGCCAGTTTGTTTCATACGATCGGAAACAAAATAGCAAAAATGAGCACATGAAAATCTGCAAAATTTAAACTTCAATTTATTGCCCAGTGGTAGTGCAGTGATCTGAGTGCAGAACTGGAGATCAGAATGGGACAGTTTTAATCCTGGCTCTCCTATTCTGTAGGTTTTGGCAAACCAACGGATCTCTATAAAATATGGATCACTCCCCTCATCTATCTCCCAAAGAAGTTAAGATGGTTACTTAAAATGCGTACAGCACTTCTGAATGGGGTTTGTTTTTTTTTTTTTTTTTTTGGCATGTATGTTTCTTTGGTATGTCTTTCTGTTCTTTTACTCAGGGATCTTTCAGGGAGTTAAACCATTAGCAACCTATTACTATTCACTTGGCACATTAATTCTTAGGATTTGCATTTCACATACAGCGTTGGCGCCTTACCCTCGAAGGTTACTTCAGGTCTGAAGATTTCATATAGAGTCTGTATCTGTGGTTATTTTGGAAACCTGTGTTTTATTTTTAATGTTCAAAAAAGAATTGGATAAGTTCACGGGGAATAAGCCCATTGATGGCTATTAGCCAAGATGGCCAGGAATGCAACCCCATGTTCTGGGTGTCCCTAAACCTCTAACTGCCAAAAGCCGGGATGGGGCAACAGGAGCTCATTCAACAATTGCCCGGTTCTGTTCATTCTCTCTGAAACATCTGGCACTGGCCACTGTTGAAGACAGGGTACTGGGCTAGATGGACCATCGGCCTGACTCAACGTGGTCATTCTTACATTTCGAAGATTGGCTGCAAAAAGGCCTAAATCGCTCAGGCATATTTGAAAATGTTACTGTCAGTCTGGGGTTATCAAAGGAACCTTGGAGATGGATGTCCAACTCCTACTGAGCTTCAGTAAAATGTGGGCATCTACTTCATTTAGACACCTCTGAAAATCCCACTCCTAAAAAACTAAAAAATATTTTTAAAGAAAGAAAATGTACAACCCACCTTCAGCGATCTAGAAATGAGACCAGGATTGGTGCCAAAACCCAGATAAAGAATTTTTTTTCCAGTTCCTAAGAATCGAATATTGAGAAGATAACGTCAGCACTTAGAACCTTGCAAGTACCCCTAGGGGGGCATACGGCTGTGCAGCCTGCAGAGTGCTAGGGTTTTGCTGAATCTCACTAGCTAAGCTAGGTTGTGTCTGTGTGTTACTGGGATGAGAAACCGTCAAGGAATACCAAATTGCTGCAGGGAGCTGGATTGGCCATTAATACGGAGCAGAGTGTAACAGGCGGTTGTGCTGTTTGAGACGTGTTTAAGATCTTTAATACTGAGGCTGTTTAGGACCTTATGGCACTTTCTGCTAGTTTCAGGGTCGTGGCCGTATTACAAGCTGAGTAACTTAACCCTCCCTACGTTTCCAATAGGCGAGGTCATTCTTCTCGATTTCCTGGCCCAGGCTGCTCTGCAGGAAGTAGTGTGGTTTAATGGCTAGGGCACGGGACTGGCAACTCTGGGAGAACTGGGCTCTCGTCCTAGCTTAGCAATTGACCTGCTAGGTGACCATGAGACGTCACTTTGACCTCATTTCCCCTTCTTGCCTATTTAGGGGCTCTGTTCTTCCAATACCTACCCAGAATGCCTCGCACAATAAGGCCACGATCTAAGCTGGAGCTCTAGGTACTACTGTAAAACAAACAATCCCACGATGTTGCTCTGCACTCCTAATAGCTACATCTTTACACCCCAGAGGTGGCTGCATTTCAGCAGTGGATGGGGATCATACAGTAGTGAGACGTCTGAACCAGAACCCTGGATTTGAACACTCGGGATGGATCCAAAAACTGCAGCTTAGGCCCACTTCCAATTGCCTGTGTTCTAATGAGAGTCTAAATCCAAACACAGAAAGAGTTTGCAAAGCACGTTGGGAATCTTTAGGAGGGAGGGCAGTCGAGCAATACATGCAATTCCCACCGAGGAGAACTGGCAGGAGTCTGTGGAGGTTTCTCAATTAGCCAGAGGGGTTGCTGCTGTTCTGAAACATGCGGAATCTCTGTTCCTCCCCGTAGCCAAGCCGGCTGCTTTCACAGCTCTCCAAAGGAGGGAGCATGAGACCAGGAGTGCAAAAGAACCACAGGTCTCCCAAAGGGCAGCGCTGCTCTCTCACCTCGCCCGGCCCAGCCAGCACAAAGCCTCAGAGGATGGAAAGCCTTTGACCTGTCACGCTGACCTTTTATTTTCTCAACCAGAGTCTTTTTTCTTTCCCCCACGATCTGGTCTCAGCCTGACAAGGGTTTTCTAAGCATCAGGTCTCAGCCAAATTTCTGTTCTGAGCTCTTTTTTTCCCCCCCTCTGCTCCTAATGCCGCCTCCTTCTTCCCCCGTCCCACCCGGACTGCGTTTGCCTTCCTTTTTTATACCCAAGTCTTCCTTCCCCCTGCTTCAAGCAGGCGTGCACTCATCTCTGGCTGTTTGTCAGTGTTAGCGCTCCTGTGGGGGGTTCTCCCCCGCAGGCCTGGAAAGCCGCCTTCCCGCATGGGTCTTCCCCTCTCTCCTGGCCCCCGGTTTCGCTCCATATTGAGGCTGATAATTACTGCTGAATAGCCTTCCAGATTCCCATGCTTGTCAGCCTGCGCTCTCCTCCCACCCTTTCTCTGCACACTTTGTTCTGCAGGGAGGAAGGATTAACTGCAAGCCACAAACCAGTGCTGCAGGGGCAGGGGTGAGGAGGGTGTGTGTGTGTGTGGGGAGTGCATTTCACATTGGCCACCTCGCTCGGGAGAAGCCGGTGAAATGCAGGTTGGATCCCCCCCACCGCCTCCCATCACGTCTCCCTTTAACTTGCTCTAGCTGCAGGTAAGAGTCCTGAAGCAGGCAGCGATGTCCCAGCAATGCAGTGCCTGTCGCAGAGAAAAGACCTTCCCAGGAGAGTTGACACCTTCCCCCACCCCACCCCGCATCCCAGGAGGTTGAAAGGGATCCCCCAAAGCACCACCAGAGTGAGCTTTCCAACCTGATACAGACATGCAGGGCCAGCTGGTGTAAATCAACCTAGCTCTGTTAAAGCCAACGGAGTCACACCAATTTACACCCGCTCAGGATTTGGCCCCCATTCATTCAGGGCGGTTTGGAAAGGCTACATTTGATGGACCCTGCGAGCCACCCCAATCTCGCATCCACCTCCCTCGTCACCATGTCAGAACTGCAGCTGCAAATCAGACCACTCCTTACCACCCCCTTCCTGCCCCCCAATCCTTTGCCTTTTGGTAACCCTTTCCAACTGGAGAGCCTGCAGCGCTTTGCAAGCTGAAATGAATCAAGTCTGCCCTCTGAGGCTATTAAATACTATTTCCCCTATTTCATGGAGGGGGAAACTGAGGCACAGAGCTGCAAGCATGATTTGCCTGAGATCACAAAGCAAACAGAGCCAGGAATCGAATCCACCCCCTTCAAGCCCTGTGCTATGTGCTTTAGTTAACTACAGCTGTGCATATGGAAGCAGCAATAGGAGAGCAATCCACGCCTCAAACGTCTGCTTATTTGGTTCTTCTGGTGGTTTAACCATAGAATCTCAGAAACACAGGAAGGAACCTCGAGGGATCATCCCTCTGCACTAAGTGGGGACCAAGTATACCCAGATCAGCTCTAACAGGTCTAACCTGTTCTTTAAAATCCCCAGTGATGGGGATTCCTCCCTTGGACGTCTGATCCAGAGCTTAACTATCCCTATAGCAACAACATTTTTCCTAACCTAAAAGTCCCTTGCTGCAGATTAAGGCCCTTGCTTCTTGTCCTACCTTCAGTGGCCATGGAGAACAACTGATCCCTGTCCTCTTTATAACATCCCTTCACATATTTGAAAACTATTATCGGGTCCCTCCCTCAGCCCTTTTTTCTCAAGACTTAACAGGCCCTGTTTTTTTATGCTGAGCTCGATCAGACGTGTGGCTGCCACTAAATCTATGATCGCCCCCAACAAGCCACAACCATTGCTGGCACAGCCCAACCGGCAGCCACTAGCGCTTGCTCCAGGGCACCACGGGATGAGCTCCATCTTTGCAGCTAGTCACTTGTCCCGATTTTGTTCTTTTCCTGCCTGCTGCACAAAGGCTGGGTAAGATCTCAAATGGGGGATGCATACGCACCCACACTCCTTCCCCAGGACCCAGCACTCCTTGGCTCAAGACTGTCTCTGCTGACAAACAGGAGAATCTTACTACAATACTGCTCTGGGGTTTAATTTCAGCAAGCTATACATCAACCTGAAAAAGCTTCCCAAATTCCTTCCCCCCCACCCCCTGCCTGCCTCCAAAATTCTTCTAATTAAATCAGGAGAAAATTAATTACAGCAGGATTTTCCAAAGCACGCCATCTAATGACCAACTCCCTCTGCCTTAAACCCGATAATCTCGGTCTCCTATTTGCACTGGCAAATCTCGCGCCCACCCCCCTTCTCATCCGGCTCACAATGCCGCAGTCTAAATTAGGCAGGGAACGAGTCGCTTGGCAAAGGCAAATGGAAGCGCTAAGGTTAGGTCCTGAAAAACAATAAAACTGCCTAAAGAACCCCCCTGTGTTAATCCCAGCCATGTTTCCGCCAAAGATTCCCCTTTTCAAGTGTTTTCTTCCTGGTAAACAAAGTTCTTTCCATTGGTCTGTGAATTTCAGGACACGGTTGCTTAGTAATGCTGGGATGAAAACCACCAGGTTCCCTCCCCCCCCTTCAGTTCTCTGAGGATAATACAGGGTTTTATAAGAAGCAACTGAAATCTTAAGGGCCTGATTCTGACCTGATTTACTCCAGCGTAATCCCATTGCCTTGAATGGAGCAGCATCTTCGTTTCCCTGGTGCAAGTAGAATCAGTGCCCTCAGTCTCTCTGTCTCCTCCTCCATTGATTGGTTTGGGTTCTCCATGGTTCATGCAAGCCTTTTCTTTAGTTTCCCCTACATCCCCCGCCCCCAAGACCTGATTTTGGTGTTTGACCATCCCACACCCCCAAACTCAAAGCAAAACAGCTCCAAAGTCTCCCTGTTTTTGCACCAAAACCCACAAGATCCCTTCCACAAATTGGCTCTGGGTTTTCTCAAAAGGTTTGCAAACTGCAGGGTAGTGGTAGGGAGACCGCTTTCTCTACGCCCAAGGGCCACGTTCAAGGTTTGTCTCGTTTACTGACATGCGATGGCATCCATCTCCTACTCCCAGTGCTCCCCAGAATTCATAATAACCAGCAGCAGCAAGGTACGAAACCAGATAGATTTCACCTGATCCCAGGTGTCGTGGTGACCAAGTCATATGGCTCAGCATGCTGTGACGGATCTAATGCCAGGTAAGAGAATGGAGCACTCCGGCCCTGGCTCTAAACAGGGGCTGCAGCCAATATGTAACACAAACAGAGAAAGAGGGGTGGGGGAAAACAGGTGCCAGACTCCTCCTCCTCCACTGGTAATGATCTGTGGTTACACTGAGTTCAGTTTTATCACCCTCAACACCAATTACATCCACCATGCATTTCCCTCTCTCCGCCCCCGGGTTTTCCAACAGCTTCAGAACATCAGAATTGTGCTCCATGAATTATCCAGCATGAAATAACCACAATCTCGGTCTTCTTCATATGACAACAGCACTCACACTGCACATTTACATCAAGCAATTCATCTTCCCAGCACTCCTGTGGCCTCGTCTCCCAGCCCCTCACTCAGTGCCCTAAACCACTTATGTGTGCTGCCTTCAGCGTCATGGGCTGTCAGGAACCCCAGACACGCAAAGAGGAAGGACGGTCTTGGGGTGAAGCTACTGGCCTGGGGCTGAGGTGCTCTAGATTCAGTCCCCCAGCTCTGTGAGAGACTTGAAGTAAGTAACAAGTTCAATCCCCCCCCACATCTGTAAAAAGGGGGTTATCATTCTTCCTTTGTATTTCTTGGTAAGTTAGATTGTAAGCTTTTGGGGGCAGGGACTGACTCTTATGTATCTGCACATCACCTAGCACAATGGGGCACCATTATTCTAGGCCAGTGGTTCTCAACCAGGGGTATGTGTACCCCTGGGCATTCACAGAGGTCTTCCAGAGGGTACATCAAGTCATCTAGAGATTTCCCTAGTATTACAACAGGCTACATAAAAAGCACTAGCGAAGTCAGCACAAACTAAAATTTCATACAGACAGTGACTTGTTTGTACTGCTCTGTATACTATACACTGAAATGTAAGTACAGTATTTATAGTCCACTTGATTTATTTTATAATTATACGGTAAAATGAGAAAGGAAGCAATGTCACAGTATGGCTGTGACACTTTTTGTGTCTGATTTTGTAAGTAAGTCGTTTTGAAGTGAGGTGTGACTTGGGGGGGTCCACAAGACAAATCAGACTCCCGAAAGGGGGACAGTCATCCAGAAAGGTTGAGAGCTACTGTTCTAGGCAAATTAAAAAAATCCTGAACTCCCCTCTTCGCAAGTCAAAAGTGGCTTGGTGGAAGGCACTTCCAAAGCTACGCCCTGGCTCATAATCCGGACGAGGCTATTTGATCATGGCTAAGCCCCTCTCTTGCCACACAGAAGCAGCCGCAGCAAGTCAACAGCCTTTCAGTTCAGTTCCAGCAGAGCCTTAGTCACTCTCTTCACAGCAGCATCCGGGACACGCCATCCCTACCTTCCTGATGATGCCCATCAGCACCCCCCACACACACATTACAAATCTGCTGGCATTTAAGTCTTGACCCTGCAAAGGACGGAGAACTTTCCACTGCCCCTGAGCCCCGGGTGGAAATGGACGGCGCTTGTCAGCCCCTTTCAGTAGCGAGTCCTTAGCAATCAGTTAACTCCCATAAGCTCATGCAACTTGCTAGCTATTTCTTGGCAGAGCCATGCCAGCCCAAGCTTGGCATTCAGAGAGGCAGGAAATTATTTATCTGCATCATCCTCTTCAGGAAGCTTGGAGAACTTTTATATGAAGGTTCACACAAACCTCCAGACTAATTGTTCGTTAGTCATGCTCACCCATTATATAACAAAGGAAAACTGCTTAGCCTAGTGTTAAGGAGAGCCATGCCAGAAACCACAGCTTGAGAGGAGCAAACACCCTGCTCTGTACTCTCAGCTCCCCACCAAGGTGCATCCTCAGCGGGACGAAAAGTGGTGGTGGTGGAGGGAGTGGGGGGTTAGCCAACATGTGGTAAAAATCATAGTATGGAGAAGGCAGTTGTGATTTTAAGACGTTAGCTGGTCGAGGTAAATGCTAGGTTATCTCAACCTGATACCATGCGTGAAATGAGAAGTGCCCTGGACACATTCGAATTTTAACATGTTAACAAATAGACACCCTTTCTTCCTAGCAAAGACACAGTCGAAGGGTCTAGAAAAGGAGCCCCACCTCTCTGCGAAGGGGTCTGAAGTCTTATCCACGCTGGACTTTGTTCCTTAAGCTCTGCTGCCACAAGCACAGGTGCACCTGTGATAGGAAAGGTAGGTGCTATGTAAGAGCCAGCAGCCACCGGCATTTAACCACTGTATTCCAGCCTACCCTGCCCCTGGTGGAGCTGTAGGGTAGTACCGGTGGTGGGAAATGATAAGGGCAAAGGTGAATGTAAACACGACCAAAGAGTATTAGAGCCTGTTCGAGTCACAAGGTGGGGAGGTAATCTCTTTTATTGGACCAACTTCTGGGATGAGTGTTTGGTGAAAATCTTAGTGGAAAAAATCATTTTTGACTAGTTCTAGTCATTATTAGATACTTGTTTTACAGTAGCACTGAGAGCCCCCATTGTGCTAGGCCCTGTCCACACACAACACATGCCAGAAAGCCCTGCAAAAATGTGCCATAAGGCGTGCAAGAGACAGTGGCACGGAGGACCTGGGATGCAGTCTGTCTTTTGGGGATACAACGTCCTGCAGTGACGATGCACACGCTTTAGCAAAATTGTAACGTCAGTGGCTATATGCCGGCAAAAACCCTACTGGTAACACTTCCTAGTGTAGACGTGACCGGAGAGAGAGTCCCCTTCATGACGAGTTGGCAATCTAAGCAGACATGGGTGGGTGCCCATTTATAAACAGATGCAGAACAGAGGCCCAGGGCATGTCTAACCGGCTATCGGAGGAGTGATTGCACCTTGGGTAGGCGTAACTGTGCTAATTTTAATCTAGCTAGACGCAGAGCCCTGCACAGGGTAGGAAGGTGAGTACATAAGCAGGGTTCCAGGTGGGCTCATAGGGTATGTCTACCTTGCACACCAAGCGTGGTCTCTGACTCAGGTTTGAGCCCAAGCCATCTTTCTGTCCACACATAAATCACTCTGATTCGGGTCAGCAATCACTCAAGACCAAGATCCTAGGAGGTGGGTCAGAGCTCAAGTCCTGCTGTGATTCAGGTCCAAGCCCTTTCATTTTGTAGAGTGGACACAAGCCAAGCTGCAGACCCGAGACCGAAGGCCTGCGTAGTACAGTATGGAAACATTAGCACAGCTGTGACACCTCGGTCTAGCCCTTGTAAACCCAGGTTTCCAATGCACCGTGGACGCTCAGCTACAGGTCCGTGCCACTGCATCTTCAGTGCTGTTTCGAGCAGTCCTAGCTAGATTAAGCTAGTGCAGGTACGTCCACCTGAGCTGCAATCACACCTTCGACAGCAACATCCACAGACGGATGAAATCACTTGCCCAAGGTCCCACGGGGAGCATTGTTAAGCTGGGAGTCGAATTCGCAGATCTCCTGAGCCTCAGTTCAGACCAGCTCTTCCCCGTCTCAACCCATCCAGGAGAGAAGCTGCCCCCAGTTTTCCACCTTCATACCCTAAGTGCTATAACCTCACCTACACTTCCCAGCCAGCTCAGGCAAGCCTGGGACCAGACTACTGTAGTACATGGAAATTAATACCTGTAGAAAGGGGAAAGAACCCTGGCCTGCAGCGATTAGCAATCATTGATACTTCACTGATGCATTTTAATAGCTTTATTCATCAACAGGGCTTTCCGTCCCCCATTCTGTTTTCTATGATCAGCCTCTCAAGAGAAGCTTAAAAATAAAACGCCAAAATGAGCCAAGACAGAACTGTTAAGGGGAGGGGAAAGCCAAAGCATGGGTCGTATGCCCTTCTCTGCATTTTGAACAGTGCTGCTGAAATGGTGTCCGTTCAACTGTGTCAACCTCCCGACAGCAGTGCCCTCAGAAATGAGGTCTATAGTTGATGGGTTGTTTTTTTTGCAATTTCTCAGCAACCAAGCAGGCCAATTTGTAAAGAAATAAAACCAGAAACATTAACTGCTTGGAAGCAGGTGGTTCATTTTCATCAGATTTTAATCCTTAGAAGGCAAGGTCAAAGTTGAATGCTAGGGCAAGAGTCTTTGTTGTGTCCTTTTAAATAGTTTGCAGATTGCCAAGCAATAGTCAAATAGCAGCAGTTGGATGTATGTACGCTGGCATCAGAGGGGGTGCAAATCCTCCCTTCTAAAGAAGGGACTCAGAGGCAAGTATAGAACATGCGGCTACTTTTCACTCACTTTTCAAAACCTGACTAACATCTCACGCTAACATGCCCCTTTAAATGACTGATCTGATTTTTAACTCCACAGCACTCCTTCAAGGGACTCAACTTACTTCAGGGGGCGTTGGCTCAGACCTTTAAAGGGAGTTATTGCTGGGCTGGTGAGACAGACTTTAAACCTTTAGCTCCATCAATTACATGACCATGGCACTGAATAAGTTTTTATTTCCGAAGTAGGACAGCGCTCCAGTGATCAGCTCAAAAAATCTGCTGGTAACGTCAGCCGGGAGTTTTGTTTTTCAAACAGAAGCGTTTGCGGCAGAGATCTCGGATCCGAGATGAAACTGAATCATTTTTATACATAACTAAATATCTTCCTAAAATGTTGTCCGTTATCACCCTCCCCGTCATATTTCATTTCAACCCGTTTCTTAAAACATAAAACTATAGCTATTTGATTGTTGTGGATTGCAAACCCCCTTCCCACCCATCTCACGTCCCCCCCTCCCTTCGCCCCCGCCCATGTCAGACATATAATGAACTGCCATTCCTTTGGACAGCAAGCTTGAAAACTTGCTGTTGCCTTGGCAACTCTGCATCCCAGGGGGAGGGAGGGGAAGATGGGCAGAAAATAAAGAAGGGGGCAGAGATGATGTCACCTCTGTGGAAGGCAGGCAGCCAATCAGCAGCTGAGATGGTGATGTAATCGTCTTCCCTCCCCCCTCTCATCCCAGCCCCCCCATCTTTCGCCAAGTCGGTCCCATTCAAAACTATAGAAGTGTGGTGAATGGAAGCAACCACAAGGTCATCCTCCCCCAGCCTGTGCGAAAAGAGAAAGGCTATGGGGTGGAGGTGGGGGGGGGGGTGCAAGAGAGGAAAAATTCCCCTCCAGCAGACTGAATAGATGCTAATAGGCTTGACCGGAGGCATCCTCATAAAGATGTCATCAACTTCGGCTCTCCCTGTTTTACAACACAATGGAAAAAATGCGTGGGGGGGGGAGACGGGGAGGGAAAATTTATATTTAATCGGCCCCTCCCCTGCAAAAAAAAAAAAAAAATCTTGTGAATGAAATGTCAGAAAGTTCCTCCCAAAGAATCAAGGCTCTAAGCCAGCCGAGGAATGAACATTACTAGCTACGTTCTCTGCCACCCAAGTCCTTGTTTGCTTTCTGTTAGACCAGAGCCAAGTGCAAGAACACATGAAGCCTCCCTTTGCAGGGATCGTATTTTGTGCAAACCTGAATATTGTTACCTGAGCTTTAAAACATAAGAAAGCGGGGGAGGCAGGTTCCTTGTGGCCCAGGCAAGAGGACAATGAGCATGTCCACTTGCTTTGTGCTGCCACCCCGAGAAAGAACAGGGCTGAGGCTTGGAGATAGGACTCCAGCTTGGTAGGATTCCGGTCAGAATCAGAGACGGGAACCGAGCTGCTGAGTTCAGAGTGGGATCCAGACACCCCCAAAGCTCAGCAGAGAGCTTGGAGCTCCAGTTTCGGCTCAGGTCTGTTATAACCAGGAGCGAAAGTGAGCCGGGACAGGCCAGGACGGTGTACCGGTAAGAACCCGCACCTGCCCGCACGCAGCCCACATTAAAGCGCTGCTACAGCAGTGGCATCTGGAGCCCCGGGCAGCGCGGACCAGGTGTACTGAAAGGGCTGGCTGGGGGGGATGCTGGCCCCCAGCCCCGCCCCTTCCAGGCCAGAGGGGCCCCAGCCCCGTACCGGTAAGTGTCTGGAGTTACTTTCCCCCCTGGTTATAACACAGAGAGCAACAAAGTTAGGGTGTGGATCCAGATGTACGGAAGCCATCCAAAAATCACGAGTCAGGCCCCAAAACATCACGAGATTTAAAAAATAATACTACATTATTTTTATTTGGTTTCTGGGGGAGGGATAGCTCAGTGGTTTGTGCATTGGCCTGCTAAACCCAGGGTTGTGAGTTCAATCCTTGAGGGGATCAAGGGGACCACTTAGGGATCTGGGGCAAAATCAGTACTTGGTCCTGCTAGTGAAGGCAGGGGGCTGGACTTCATGACCTTTCAAGGTCCCTTCCAGTTCTAGGAGATAGGATATCTCCATTAATTGTATTTATTTTTGGTCTTTGAGTCTTTAAGGTCCCCTTGAGTCACTAAAATTTTCAACCTTTTCTCCACAACCATAAGGGTGAGAAACTTCCTTTTTCTTGTAATGAAGCCGGCTGGAGATTCTCACCTCCTCTCTTGTCTCCAGGAGACCCAGTCCCAGAAGACCCATAATAAAACCACAAGAACTGCCAGCTCCTGGAGTTGGTGGGGAAGGGGGCTGGATGCAGTCTTTAGGCTTGGGCCAGTTGCTAATCTGGATGCTGCAGGGTAGCAACGGAACTGGTTTTGCTTTACAGCAGGGTCACATAGGCTACATCTACGTGGCAATAAGAGACACTGGCACGGCTGCAGCTGGCCCAGGTCAGCCGACTCGGGCTTGCGGGGCTAAGAATCGCAGTGTAGACGTTCGGGCTCCGGCTGCAGCCTGGGCTCTGAAACCACGTGAGGGGGGTCAGTCTCAGAGCCAGACCTCCAGCTCAAGCCCAAACACCTTCGCTGCAATTTTTAGCCCCACAGCCCAACCCCGCGAACCCAAATTAATTGGCCCAGGTTCTGAGACTCGGGACTACTGGGTTTTTAATCGCAGTGCAGACAGACCCATGGGATTTCAGTACAGGGACTTGAGGGTGCACATGGGGTGAGCTAGGTTAATTCCTGAACGCAGGATAAGGATCTTAACTAGCTCAGCAGTCAAGGGAGAGTAGCCAATACTCCCCCACCTCCAATCACCAGTCCTTGTCCAGATCAGGAGCTGCGGCTAACGTTGCTTCCCATAATATTCCGTTTCACCCCGCTTCAGTCTGCCGTGGTAGATGGGTTCAGCTGCGAATGTTAGCTAAGCCTCACAATTCCCTGTATTAGCCCCATTTTACAGGTGAGGAAACAGACACAGAGCGACTGAGGTTATGAAGGTAGAGAGACGCCAAGGAGAACCCATTAAGGCCCTGCTCCAGAGTAACACTTTAGCAAGTGCTTAACATTAAGCACGTGAGCAGTCCTGCTGAAGTCAGCGCGATGATGCCCAGGCTTAGAGTCCAACCCATGGGTAAATGCTTCAGTACTGCAGGGCCCAAATTAAAGAGATCCTGACCAAGCCTCATGAAAAGCAACATTCGCGAGAGGGGATGTTTTCATTTTGCTTGGTTGTGGATCCAGGGCCCAAACCCAGAAAGTGCAGGGCGGAGGCTTCCGTTTCCAAAGGAAGGTAAGAGAAAGAGCATGTGCTGAGCAAACCCCATCAAAGGAACTATTCCTGCTACAGCCAGGTGGATCTGAGTCACCGTCCCCCTGGTGAATTACTCAAGCTCACCTGCTCAAACACTAGTGTATGTCATGCCCTAATACGCTGTTTTCAAAACTTAGACTCAGCCACTCCCAAGAGGTGGAAAAAAAACAGAGGGGGGGCTTGCAGCAAAAGACAAGTGAACCATTTCCCCACTGCACCAGAGGCTGCAAGGATCCCGCATTCAAACTATTGTGAGCCTCAGTTTCCCCATAGGCAAGATAATACATGACCCACTAGTGGGGGGGCATGAGCTTCACACTGGGTGTAAAGCACTTGGAAATCGTCAGCGGAAAGATGCTGGGGGAGGTGGGGAGGAGAAGACCGCCACCAAGCATTATCACTCAGTCATGTGACGGGACTTGTCAATAGCTGCTCTCAAGTGTAGCTTTAAAGAACAGGTCAGACTTTTCATCACCTTCAGTGAACTCCAGCCAGGTTTCTCCTCATTAGCTCCACTGTTTATTAAACACTCAGATGAGCAAGCCACACCAACCTGGCAGAGCATGGATGAGTCTGCTTTGCTCCAGTTCACGGGGGCTTTAAGGAGAGATTGCAATTTTTTTTTTTTTTTTTTTGGTTAATCTCAGCTGTGGGGTGCCAGCAGGCCCTGCTGTATTCCAGCTAGCTCTTTGGTTAAGGCACGCACTGTGCTGTCTCCCTCGGCCAAAGCTACTCACTGTGGCTCGTGGTTCAAAAGGAAAGCTCCACCAAATTTTGCTGAGCTCGGTGATTTTCAATCTAATGGCTTCGATAGAGCACTATCCCCACTCGTAAGTGGGGGATAGTTGGGCATTCCCTGCTGATAACAGCCATTGAATGGAGCACCTATGCAGAGCCAGGAATAGAATCCCGAACATCTGACATCCAGCGCTGTGCGTTACACGCTAGAGCACGCTACCCTCACAGCCTCCACATTCCTCCCCAGTTCATTGCTTCTGCTTCTCCTGTCTGCAATGGGCAGCAAAAAACCTCTTAGTGTGCACATCGAACTGGCCAGAGGCTGCCAGGGACAAGACACGTGTTAAAGGTGTGTGAGACGACAGGGCAGGGTTTTGAAAAAGTGTGAGAGAGAGAGAGAGAGTGTCTTCCTATCTCTGGCTGTGACCAGACAATGCCACCCTGAGCAGCTTCTAGACGCAAGATTTATCAAAACTGATACGTTTCCACAAAAGTGTCGGTTTTGACAAATCGACTTTTTCCGACATTTTGCTGGAAAATTCCCAAGCAGCTCTAGTGACAGGGCATCAGAGTGTGTGTGCTTGTTCTCGAAGAAAGCACCGGGTGGCCTTTCGAAAATGTCCCATGTGCTGATACTTCACACATGATTTTGGCCACAGTTGTGATTCCCTCAGGAAAGAGAATAATTTGTGTTACTGGGACATGCTGTAAAGTCTTGTAATAAAAGGTGATGAATTTACTTGGGTGGCCAATGTACGTGCACACGATTTTGGGTGTCAGCAGTACGTGTGCTCCGCCATGGCTTTCTCCTTTGTTAAAAAACATCCCACAGTACTAATGCTTGCAAGTGGTAGATTTCGGCTCGTTCCAGCAGCGTGCGCTCTCTTACTTAACATGGGGTTTCCTCCCCCCGCCAACAAAGTGTTGCAAAACAGACAAGGGATTTCTGATCTTGTACTGATTTCACTCCATTGATTTTAGGGGTGTGACACCAGATCTGAATCCAGCCCAAGCGCCAATCAGATAACTTGGATTCCTTTTGCAACATCCCATGCAACACTATTTCAGAATGCCTTCCTTGCCCATGGCTTGCTAGATGGCAACGTTCATATGATACTGAGCCCTTTACCTCTGAGACTACTGAACCCAGCTCAGGTAAGTAACAAGCAAAATACACTGGGCCAGATCCTAAGCAGGTGTAACTCCATGGACTATAACGAATATGCTTGTCTGCAATAAGTAAGGATGTGGCCCATTGCCACCAGTGGACTTCTCTGGAAAAATAAATCCGTGACTCTCGGTCTCGTTGCTAGCGGACAGGTATCCGTGTTGCGAAAACTGTCACCCCCCTTGGAAAGGTTAGAGGCAAAGCCAAGGACTGAATGGATCCAAGGAGCCTCCGCAGCCCTCAGACCTGCATGGGAAGATTATTCCAGGACAGGGATCAGGCACACTGAAGGACGGGGAAGATGGCACAGCCATTGCCCAAGCTGTCCTGGCTCGGCCGATGGAAGGCTCCTCTATCCGGGGCTGAAAGACAAGCACTAAAATTCCCTTTGGAAGAAGTTTTAAAAAGTCATTCCCTGCCCCACCCTTCCCTAGCAGCAGAGCCACCGGGAATCTTGCAAGCTAACATGTGACTGCATCTCAGCCCCTCAGCGTCAATCAAGGAGACCGTCCCCTTTGGCTGCTTCTCGAGGCTGCCATTCCGAAAACACGAGGGAGGAAGAGGATTTGTTAGCTCCAATTTGATCCCATTCCTGTCGAGCAGGTTTGCCCTCCCGTCCCACATTGTTACTGTTCCCATGCAACCTCCTCTAGGCATATTGGGGCATGTCCGGAAACGATTACAATCAGCTACAATAACGTTAGAGCTGCTCCAAAGCCCAGCCAATGCAGGAAAAAACCACTGTTCCTACATTTTATGAATGAGTAAACCCTTATGCTTTCTATAAATGTCAAGATAAATCACCTGTAGGCATTCCCCTCTCTGCACAAACAACCAATTAACTGCTGCAGCTTTTAATGGAGATGTCAGCCAAAGTTACTTTCCCCTCCCCGGGAGCAGAAGGTAGTGATAGGGGGAGTTGTATATGCCCAGGGCTACAAAGAGCCTACATTCTTTCCCGTCCACCCCCCTCAAATTTGCCCAAACACAAAGATCCTCATCTCAGCTCCTGGAGGGTGTTGTAACTACAATGCCTGTTGTGTTTTGATTTGCAAAGAGTAAAATACAGCTTTTCAGTCTAAAATGAGACATTTTAGGTTTAAGGTGGGAAAAAAAACAAGAGCAAACAAAAGTAACATTTCCCTGGGAGAGCACAGGGTGTTTGCTTCCCACTGTTACAGGCTGCAGCCGCTCGGAGAACAAAATGGCTGCTGCACCTCTCTTAGAAAGTTAAAGGGGCACTACACAGAAAAAAAAAAAGGCATCGCAGCACAAGCTCTGTGCGCCGGGGCCTGAATGAAACTTCTGCAAGGTCGGCCATCATTGACCAAATGGGCCACTGGCTGCAAAGCAACCCCTCCCCCGTCAAGGGGAAGGAGACAGGAAGTAGAATCCAGAGCCAGGTTCTCTTGTGCGACAGAACACAGCCAAGCTCTGTCTAATAACTCATCCCCCAATTCCTGAGATTCACACAGAATGCAGCCACCCACTGAGACATGTGCCCAGCACTGTTTCTTGTGGCTGGTACTCTAAGCTGATGCCCCATGGCCCTGAGGCCCAGTTCACTCCTGCCCATGTCCCAGTTAGTTCTGCGCACACACTAATCTGCAACGGGGCTTGCACTGCTCCAACCTGCAGACGGTTTAGTGCCCGGGCAATTTGATGGGAGGCAGCAAGCGCCATCCAAGGTGATCTTGAAGGAAACTGGCACCATTCCCCACAGCTTTTAGCAATTACCAAGTTCAGATGCAAAGGAACCAGGGAAAAGATCGGTGCTGTGAAAACCTTTGGTGTGTAAAGCAACAATAAACATCTCACGCTGGACTTTAACTATCAGGAGATCCCAGTTCAATTCCCAACTCCGCTGCTGGCGGGCTGGCTGCCCTTGGGCAAGCCCCTTTCCTGCTCTGCGCCTCAGTTTCCCCATCTGGGAAGCAGAGATACTGATGCTGATCTCCTTCGCATAGCACTTTGAGATCTGCCGATATAAAACACTAGAGAAGAGCTCGGCATTATTATTGAACTAGCGCAAGTGTATGAGATCTGGGGGAAGGCCAATGAGCTAAACCTCATTTTGATTCCGCAAAGGCAGACCTTTCCCTTTGCAAAACTCTATAGAAACAGCAGCAAATTCAGTACAAGCTGATCAAAGTGGACAAAGTTGGCCCCGGAAGAAAGAGCATTCACACAACAGCATGAGGAGTGGGCAGAAAGGGACAGATTTCAAGAGGGCCTTTCGCTGGGCGTGGCACCAAGAAGCGCAGGAAATTCAAGCAGTGGCCAAGCTGCTAGTGCTGTTTCTCAAACTGTGGATGCTCAGGATGCAATACTGACCATCAGCATACTTCATAACAATTTCTTTCCTGCAACTTTGCCTTCCAGCTGCATTGTTTATTACCAGTGAAATAGGGTGGGCAAAGTGGGAATAAAGCTCCCTTTCCCACACGACTGCTTCTTCCTGCTTCTTTACTTACAGCTCATGAAA
The DNA here is from genome assembly GCF_013100865.1 of Trachemys scripta elegans. Taxonomy (NCBI): domain Eukaryota; kingdom Metazoa; phylum Chordata; order Testudines; family Emydidae; genus Trachemys; species Trachemys scripta. Next base: position 31,059,166 of record NC_048311.1, read on the forward strand.
CACACCCCTACCTTGGCAGGTAGGAGGGTCACCAGAATGGGATGCTTTATTTTTCAGGTCGGGGAGATCCCAGGGCACCTGTTCTTCCCAAACACCCCAGTAAAGGTTCACACTGCAAAAAAACATTTTTGGCAATATCCAGAATGTTTTCCTCCTTTCTCAAAGGGGACTGGGAAGGTCAGTTCTCCTTGAGAGCCCAGTACGTTCTAACAACGAGGGGTGCTTACATGTGCTTTTCCCAGTCTGGACAATCCCACCTTCCCCGTGGCACTGGGATCAGTCTTTCATTTCTCAGATCTTTCCCCTCAGACCTGCCCCCTTCTCCAAGTTGCTCTTGCTCTGGAACTCAAGTTTATTTTTTGGAACAGAAACGTCTCCGTTTACTAAACATGATTCATGGTCTTTGCGCATTGATAAGGCGTGTCTAAAAATACCCCCGAAGATTGGGATCTCACAGACACACAGGTGTCAGCCTCCCTGACATGGTCGAACGAGCCCGTGAGAACACGGAAATAAATAAAAGCCAGGCTCTGCAGCCACATTCCCCCGAGTCACGTTTTTGAGGTGTGGTCATGTGAGGAGGGGCATCAGTGGGTTGGAGGAGGAAGATCCCATAAAGGTGAAAGTTGGAATAGATTTCCATAACCCTAACCGGTGTGTTCAGCTGTGCAAGCCAGTGGGACATTCCAATTAAGTCCAGCTGCACTGAGACGCATGTTTCACAGACATGTGTCTCTCTGGAGTGACGTGTAGCTAATTCCACGGCCGCTAAAGCATTAACTACAATGCACAGCACGGACCCCAGAAAAGACTCAAGTCAGCTCAACACCAGCCCCTGCCGTTCGAGCTAAAGGAGCATCTCTCTTAGCAGTGGTAGTTTTGCTCCTTATAGCCTCTTTGGGCCTTCAGCCAATAGGGGGCGCCTTTAGCAGGAGTAACATTTCATCCAGGAGAGGGCAGCTACACCCAGAGAGGCTCCCCCGTATCCATTATCGATGCCCTTTTGCTAAGCAGCAGGGCGTGCCCCTCTTCACTCTGTTCAGTTTTCATTAGGCCGTCTTGCCGCCACTATGACGCCATGCGTTGCATACTGTACACACACACACCAAAGGAATGTAACGAGAAGGGCAGTGAAGCAAACACCGGGCTCCTTTAGCTGCCAGGTGGCCCAGCTGTGCCCTGCAGAGCTATGCAAGACAAGAACAGAGCCAATTTTCGGAACGCATCAATTCAACGTGAGCTCCCCAAGGTGTGCAATCCTGAGGCCACACCTGCAAAGGGTCACGTTTGACTGGTTCCTGATGGGGGAGGTTTCCCATGCCCCTTCCCCACCTAAGCTTTTTTTCCTGACACCACTAGCTTCCTTCAGGCCTTAACTTGTCAGGCAAGCTTGCTCCGGTATTGTACCTTATCCAAACATCTTCATCTCTTTCATAAATTCAATCCCTCCTTATCAGCCATCAAGAGGAAATGCAGAAGTTTTAGCAAGTGAAGGGAAGAGTACAGCGTTGATTAAGCCACTTACTTCTCAGAGGTCACTTGCAGTTCACTCACTGTGGACCCAAATGTTCCCAATCACATAGCTGGGAAATCAGTCTGCAGGTGAGAGTTTTCTTAAAATTATGAACAAGAGAGCTGAGCAGAGTTTGAAAATCCAGTTCAGCTGTGCTTCCTTTGCCAATCCCCATGATTTTATCACAGCCCTCTTGATAACTGGGGTTTTTCATAAAGGCCCAGCTCCTGGAGTCATGTGAATACATGAAAAGCTCAGCTTTCATTAAAAAAAAAAAAAAGGGGGGTTTTAGCCCTCATGGTTGGCTCCTGTTCTGGTGGAGTCAGAGGCTGGCTCTGTACACAATAGCAGCTGTATTTTGCACCTGCTTTAAATTTTGACTTGAGTGAACCCTGAAGGATCAAAAAGCAAAAGGCAAACAAACAGAGCCTAGAAGGTATCATGATCTTGAACATTCTCGTGATTTGCACACCAATCTCATGATTGATTGGGGTGTTTGGGGCTGGCAACGCTGTAAATAAGACAGTGTAATTGAGAGTTAGAATCAGCACAGCGGCATGGGTCACTTTATGTCATTGCTTTCTGGCCCCCCATCACCATGGTAACTGAGCACCTCACTGTCGAACGCGCTTAATCCTCCCAATGCCCCTTTCTTTCCCCCATTTGACAGATGGGGAACAGAGGAAAAGTGACTTGCCCAAGGTCACACCGGAAGTCTGTGGCACAGCTGGGAACTGCATCTGGGTTTCCAGAGTCCCAGGCTAGCACCCTAACCCCCCAGGCCAGCCTTCTAGTGCTTTGACCTAAGCAGCATCTGAGCATATTCACCTTGGACTTTCACAATCCTGCCATTAGCCAGATCTGAAGGCCTCGGCCTGACCCGGTACGATGCGCACAGCAGATACAGCGTGGGACCGTTCAAACATGCTCCAATGTGTGCAGAGAGAAAGACTGCTTTGCTCGGTGCAAGACGTGGAGCTAACAAAAGGGTTTCCTACGGTCAGCTACAGCATGGTTCTCCAAAACTGTCCTTGCCCCTAACTCCCAGTCTGTCCCAGTCAGTCACTTCAGGATATTGACCTGGTGCATTCCTGCTAGTGGGCTGGAGAGCAGCTTTCCCAGCCGCAGCCCCCAAATCACTACAGTGCTTATCCTTTCCCCCAGGCAAAAACAGCTGCAAAAGAAGTCCGTAGTTCTGCAGTTCTCTCACTCGCTCTAGCCACAGCCAGGGAAGCGTGCTGAGCATTCCGCACGGATACACGCAATAGAGGGAGCAGTTTCCCAAAAGGGTTTTAATGAGCCCCAGGTATTTAAAAGTGCTACATTCTGCTGTAACCCAGAAAGCATTCCTGGGATAGGGCATGCCTCATGGAAACGCCTTTATCAGCCTGACTATCTAGGTTCTTTCCTGTTCACAGATCCTGGATTCACCCTCCACTCCAAACTGGTCTTGCTGCAACACGTGCGCTGTCTGGCTTCCCAAGGCAGAGTGATTTGCAGGGGGGTGGGGGGAAGTGAACTCACTGTGACTGCCATAAAAAGGCCGTGAACCGGCTCAACGTTAGGAAGCCACAAAGGCACGCTTGGAGGCCATAAAGCATGTCTAGTGCTGGACATGAAATGCATTCTCTGAGGACTTTCCTCCCTCAAGCCTCTCAGATGCTTTAACAATGCATCGGCTTCAGGGCCAAATTCTCTGCCGGTGTAATTCCATTTACTTCAATGAGAATATGGCTCTTGGCTTCAGACCGAAAAACGCAAGGATTTTTGCTTTAAAGAAGGCAATGACATCGCTTGACATTCTCAGCAAAAACAGTGGGGCTACCCCCGTTGTCTTCTGTCTCTTGCCCCTCTGTATTTCTACCTGCTGCCCCCTTGAGAATGACTTCCCAGTCCCAGAGAACTAAGATCCTCATTTGGCCCCCCTCACCAGATCTGAGTCTCGGAGACATTTATCCTTACGCCACCCCTGTGAAATAGGGCAGCGCTGTTATCCCCTTTTTACAGGTGGAGAAAAGACACACTAAGTGATTTGCTCAAGCTCACAGAAAAATCTGACAGAGCAAGGAACTGAATTCAAGTCCTGCAAGTTCTAGGCTACCCTCCTAACCAGTGGACCATCCTTCCTCCTACCAAAACCCCACCCCCTCTTCATTAAAAAAAACCCCATCCTGAAACCCAAATTAATTTATTATCGTTTTGGGGAAAATGAAAGGGTTTTGGGTGGGTGGGGAGACTTCTCTGGATTTCCCAGTCCACTTTGTCTATCATTCAGATTACAAGCTCTTTGGGGCACGGGCTGTCTATACATACTGCACAGAAGCAAACCCATTATCAATGCTAAACAACGTTAGTAAAGTCAGGGCTGTGTAGAAACACAGCTGGGAGATTAATTAAGCTACATTCGGCAGCATGAAACAGCCAACTGAATATCAGAAAAAAATTCCTGAAGAATGAGCTGTATTAAACTGTGGGATAATTTCCTTAGGGAATAGGTAGCAGCCGCATCATGTCAGTCATCTGAACTGGGAGATGATCCAAACAGGGGGTGATCGTGTTTTGGTCCCTGTGGGAGGGTAAACTGGATAACCAGACATGTCTTTTCCCAGCTCTAATTTCTTTAATTCATTGATAGTCACATGGGGATGCACCTTGTATTTTAATTATGCCACAATATCAGTTGTAGGACACGCTGGATTAAAGATCAATTTCCACTCAGCAGAAGAAGTAGGCTATGTCTACACTACAGACCACAGGCACAGCGTACCCCGACAGAAGGAGTTTTTCTGTGGGTGTAGGAATACCACCAACCCAAACGCCCATGCCCACAGAGTGTGCTTCTACATATGTCAGTATAGCAATGTAGCTGGCGGGGGTGGTTTTTTCACACCTCTGATGGGATAAATTTTAAGCGTAGCCCAAGCCTTAGCATCCAGTTTCCAACTGCTGAACACACGACTGTGCTGAAGGATCAGAACTACGTGAAGAGCACTTTTCTAAGAGGATTTTTTTTTTAATTACACACTCTTGTGTTCTTTACCTTGCATCCAACCCTGAGATGCTAAATACAACCCACTCAGAACCACTTAATCAGCCTCATCTCATTTTCTAGGAAGCAAGTTCAAGGCAGTTTTGGCAGAGCAAAGCATTGTACATTAGCAGTCAAAATGGCCGCTGGAATATTTGCGAATAGAGGAAAAGAAAGAGAGAGAACATTTTGAAAGGCTGTATATCGTGTGCAGGGAGGTGAGAGACCAGGGCACTAATCCCATTGAAAATGCCTAATGAGCTTTGATTCAGGCCCTAGCAGACACTTCTCCTAAAAGCTTCCCGCACACAGCCTTGCCAATGCACACTGTGCAGTATACCTGCTGTTCCTGTCCTGTGGCATCCATTCAGCTCCCGCAGTGCACTTCAGCGCCTCTTGCTTTCCAGTCGAACAACACCCACACCACACAGCTCTGCCAACATACCTCATCCCTGGCCCACAGCATCTCCTGGTGTTTCTGACCTGGGAGCTCTGGCCATGTATTTTAATCAGTCCTGCTATTCCAGTCCTGATCTCCTGTGTATAACTGTATTGGGGGCTTGTGTTATGGGGGTACACCAGAATTTCCCTTTGCCAGGCGATTCCTCTATTTGTGTCTCTGCAATCTTCCAGAACCTGAGGCTTTTTATTAACAATCACCAATAAAGCCTCACACCACACATGAGATGGGAAAGGGATGCGGAAAAACCACCCTGTAGAACGGTGTCGCTGATTAACTGCAATGCTACACAAGACAGTTTAGGAGCGGAGTGGGTATCCATTTGAAACAGCCCAGGAAACTTAGGTGAGTGAAGATCATGCAATTAAGTGAGCTGGGATTTGGGCAAACAACAAGTTAACACACACACATTTATAAAAGCACCACAGGATCTATAAGGACCCCAAGTGCTCAGCTCCTCTAATTCATTTCTCCATCCCAAACTTCTTGTACACACCAACTACACCATTATGCACATTGCATAATATCATCTTTCAATGGGCAGTTTTAGGCACATTGTATTTATACAACTGACTGCTCAAACAAGAACATTTTCTATAGCTGTAGGATCCTACGCAAGGTAAGTGATTTGCCATCATTGCTGATTTTGTGTCTACAACATTACATTTTCTGTCTTCACCACCATTTCTTCTCTTTGGCAAGTATATCTCCCGAGCTGCTTCTTCAAGGATGGGTTCATGAGTAAAATCCTCAGAAGTAACAACCTATCAGTCAATGACATGAGTCTGATGCTACCGTGAGTGCCCAGTAATAGGATCACAACTGGTTCCAGTCCAACTCCATTGGAAAGATTTACATCAACTTTAATGGGGCTGATAAGACCGACAATGCAGACCTGCCAAGTCTACAGTGTTTCCCCCCTGTAGATTTGGGGCCCTTTTTACAGGTCTACAAGGACCTAGAGCAATCTGACAATTTTCCTGACGCTATTCTTAGAGAGGAGACATTTCATATGAGCCTTGGAAGTGATTTGTGCGTGTCAAGAACTAGCCTTAATATTACAGTGTTTCAAAGTCATCGTCCGTCTCCCTGCTTTCCTGCATAAGTGACACGATTCAACTCCAGATCCTCATTCGTTCCCACAAGTCAGAGTTCTAAGCAAAGGTATCTCGCTCGCTTTGGAAGTGAGACCATCTCTAGAAATCAGAAAGGGGGACATGGAATGGGGAGATAAGACGGCAATAGATTGAGAGAGATGACTATAATAGGTAAATTCAAACAACTTAATGGGACTAAATCAGGGGTCCCAGATAATCTCCCTCCAAGAATATTAAAGGAACACACATGAAATTGCAAGTCTATGGGTCTACTACAGCAGTGGCTGGGTGAGGGTCAATGGCCTATGGTGTGCAGGAGGTCAGACCAGATGATCATGATGGTCCCTTCTGGCTTTAGAGTCTATGAGGTAAAGGTGGGTCCCCCTGCATAGACATTTCCTATAGATATGTCAGTGAAACTGGCAAGTTCTACACCATTTGGTAAAGCTCCATGTTTCCAGCTCATTGATGCTTTTTCAGAAGTTATGGGGGAAAAAAAACACAATTAAATGGAAAACTACAGGAAGGGACATGGACCCTGCAAGACAAAACAAGATTCTCATGGAAAACCAGATAGCTCCTAGCGATGTCCAATGTCAACCAGAGCTCCTGAATATCATGGAGAGCCGCCAAGCTGGGCTTTGCTGTCACCTGACATTCACAACAACTGTCACAACAGAAATAAACAGGCCGAGTTACCAGGTGACGGTGCCTTTCACTTTCTGAACTTCAATAACAAACCTCTGCCCCAACACAGGCCAACAAAGGAAGAGGAACATGCTGAAGTGAAAATGTTAAAACGTGAGGAAACCTTATCTGGAGAGGGCAAAAGACATCCACTGCAGCTCTCTGCCCTGCTCAGGCTGAGAATGGGGCTAGGTGTTTGTTTATATACAGACACAGGATATGGCAGACAATAACTTAGTTTCTTGGGCTTTCCCCTGTACCCACCAGCACCTTGTTGCATGTCACCCACCAACTGCATTTCCCTCTGTCGCTCCAGACACACTTTTAATCAGTCGATTGAGAAATAAGTGCCCTTTTATTTCATGCACAGCTCCAGGTGATAGAAAACATTACTTGGCATTGAGATACCATGGAGATGGGCACATTAGAAATACCTACATAGATAGGTGTTTCCATTACCTTGGGCCTCTTCTAAGCCCTTCATCTCTTAAAGATCAGTTGCACCTCTTAACTAAAACTGCCCGTTCCGAATTTGTGTAGAAGGCCAGAAGGAACCAAGAATCATTATGACCAACTAGCCTGAGCTCCTGTACAAAATAAGCCAGAAAAACTCAACCAATAACTCCTACATCATGCCCATTATTTATGGGTGAGCTATTGCAAATCTTTTAACAAATCATCCAATCCTGATTTGAACACTTCAGGCAATGGAGAACCCAGACGGAGAAGGCTTTCCCACTAGGTAGCTATGGGCCAGGGCATGAAATGGACTCTCTTAGCCAGGGGGAAGGTCTCACTACTTGCCCAGTTATTCCCATGGCTAGTGCAGGAGTTTTGCAATTAAACCCCCAGTTAACAATGCTGCACAGTGAATTTTAATCAAGGTGTTTTTTTTTTTAAAAAAAAATCCCAAAGTCATTAATGAAAGAACATTAATAATACTAAACACATGGCCGAAAGGAGCAGCCCACAGGCCGAGGAGGGAGCATTGCCATGGTCAAGCAGTCTCTCAAGTGGAGTGGTGAGGAAGTGTGGCTCCGCCCACACTCCTCCTCCAACCCCCTTCCCCCCCCCCCCCCCCCCCCACACACGCCATATTTGGGGTCAGGAAGGAATTTTCCTCCAGGGCAGATTGGCAGAGGTCCTGGGGGGGTTTCGCCTTCCTCTGCAGCATGGGACACAGGTCACTTGCTGCAGGATTCTCTGCACCTTGAAGTTTTTAAACCACATTTTAGGACTTCACTAGCTCAGATGTAGGTTAGGGGTTTGATACAGGAGTGGGTGGGTGAGATTCTGTGGCCTGCGTTGTACAGGTCAGACTAGATGATCATAATGGTCCCTTCTGACCTTAAAGTCTAGGATTCTATAATTCTATGATTATTACATCTGCTGGCTTTCTCAGAGGTGAGCTAGTCTCCCCTCCCTCCCACACACTCTTCCTGTCCCAAGGCCCGTCCATGCATGTGACATTCCACCACATTATCAAGGGGAAAGGGCACCGGGTCCTGGAAAGTCCCTCTCTTTTTTTAAAAAAGTTCCCCCAGCCCCGAGGAATGATTAATTATCTGCCTAGCCAGAGTGTAAAATACCTCACTAGTGCTGCAGGCAGGGCTGAGTTATTGAGTGAGAGCTCTCTGAAAGCTTCCCTCGCCTCGAGATTACATGGCGAGCGCTGCAAACCGAAAATTAAAGCGCATGCTGTGAAAAGGTAAGAGAGGCACAACGTGCCTTTTGTGAAACAGGGGCTTGGGGCTCCCACACTAACGAGGGGCCAGTTTCTTAAAATAAAAGCGTTCATAATAATGAACAGTCAAAGCAGATGGTGGCTGCATGAGAGCAAAAACGCCTTCCTTGGAATCGGGCTAGGTCACTCTTGCTCCTGCTCAGAGATCAACATGAAATAAGATTTTCTTAAGGATCTGCCCAGCAGAGAGAGACGTATGAGGGAAGTTTCCATCTAGCCACCAGATATATAGACAAGAAATGGCAACACTTCACACTTTTCACATCAAAACACTTCACAAAGGGCAGAGGCGAAAGAATCATTTTCCCATTTTATGGAGGGGGAAACTGAGGCACGAAGAAACCAAAGGTCAGAATTTTCAGAAGTGACTGCTGATTCAGGGTGTGAGACTGGAGATAGTGAGAGTCTGATTTTAAGAAGCCTTGAGCACCTTCATCACAATAAGGGTAAAGATCACCTGTGCGGGAGACAGAGCTTTCTCAGGGGTTGTTGAACCATCTTCCCTAGGAACTAAGAACCATCATGACCCTCACCACCTTCCTCTCCAAGGGCAAGTTGCATTTCTTTGACCTTGCCTTCTCTAACATAAATACACAGCAACAAGTATATTTGGAAAAACCTAATACCTTCCCCAAAATAAATCTGTTACGCCCAATGCACAAATAAATCTGTTAGTCTTTAAGGTGCCACCGGACTCCATTGCTTCCCCAAACAAGACACACCTCTGCACACGCTTCTCCTCCTGGGAAGAGGGTGAGAGAAAAAGCAACATGTGACGGGTGTTAGTCACGTCCCTCAACGCACTACTGGAAGGTGCTCAGCTATTACTGTGCTGAGGATGATAGAAGAACCTATAGAGGATAAAATAGGATATGCAGGTTCTCAGCACCTCTGAAAATCAGACTCAAGTTGGGGCCCCCAAAATCGGTGGCCACTCTTGAAAATGTTGGCCAAAGTGACTTACCCAACGTCACTCAGCAAATCAATGCTGTGGGACCAGAACCCAGATCAACTAACTTCCTCTCCTGTACTCTAGACTGCAGTGCTGCCTGCATTTCCGGCTGTTCTTTACAATTTGACCTACCAGATTAGACTACAGCCCCATGCATTGCTCAAACCCTGCTGCTTCAGAAGTCAACCTTCGACTTTACCCCAAGAGGCAGACACCTGTGCTTTTAGAGCTGAAGAGTTCCGGTGTCTGTTGTCTCCCATACCTGGAGTTGTTCCAGTGCAGATCTTAGAGATTACAAGAGCAGAGACACAACCCAGGACCCCGCTGCTCCACGGGCAGTAGCTAAGTGACCTCAAAAGAAAGTCTCACTTTGACCATGCTGTGCGCAACTTGTTTCAGCTGGGCTTTGCAGCCTTTCGAGCACAGGTTGGGAAGAAAGTGGGGGTCAGCAGCTGCCCACCTGGGATACATTCCATGCCCCCTTTCTAGGCTGCATTCCGGAGGTGAGAGATTTTCAGATTAAATGAGGACGCACTTGCTCCTCGAAAGATAATATTATGCCGTATTTTCTTTTCAAGGCCAACTTGCTGGGACAAGCTTCTTTTGGCAGTTACTAGGGAAAACACCACATTTCTTCCTGGAAAAATAACCTGACAGACAATACGTTAAACCCCCATCACAGAGATGGGCTGCGGTATCTGGACCCACACGTGCCCTGCCCCATGCACACCTTCCAAGCAACACAGGCCAGATTAAACACACCCAAGTCAATGGAGTTACCCCACGGAGATGAACTTGGGCCTGGGGAGCCCGGCTTGAATGGAGCATAGGCTTGCTCTAGTGGGAGTTGCATCAGAAGGGGAAAACTAGATAGAGGAAAAACATGCACTGGTAGCAGAATACGCCAGCGCCCAAGCAAACACCATACGTCGTAAAGAATGCACTGCCACTGTTGTGGAGACCCAGAAGAGAGAGGACTTTAGGGTCCTCTCAACCCATCACTTTTCACCAGATCCTTCGGCAGGATTCACACGCTCCTCCTGCATCCCTGTCCTTATCCCAAATCCTGAGGCCAACCCTGTGGGTTTATTTATTTTGCAGAGTCTGGTTTGGGTTTCGGCCCTTGCCTCTCCTCCACCCCTGCCACTGCTTTGCCAAAGCCTCAGACATTTCCACCATGAGTCCAGATGTTCCACTCTGCCCCCTATCCTTAGGCAGCAGAAGGCACCAGAAACTAGGGATCACAGAGAGAATAGGTGTGGGAATTCTGGGAGTACTGGGCCTGAGTGCATTAGCCCCTACAGTGCTGAAACAGTCCAATACATCTGAGAAGCACTCTCAGAAAAGCATCTGGTGGGCCCTCATGCTCCATGCTCTTGAACAGACCACTGCAAGGTATGGATAAAGACAGCCACACTTCATTACTCCTGCTTTACAAATACGGTAACCAATCCTGCAGCCCTTACTCACACGTTGGGGCCAGAAACAGACCATTTGCCGTTCCTTCTCCTCATCCCAGGCCACTTTCTCTCTCTCATCAGTACAACCTCGGAATTCCTGCTTGTACATTGACAGTAGTAGCGAGACTTTTGTCCATGCCTCTTGCATGCTGGCATGACCACCACCTCGTCTATAGTACTGGACACTCCACGCCCTCAACGAGCCCTGTAGGGGAGCAACTCACTACCTTAGATTACACCACATCCACACTGGCCAAATTCCTGCTCTGAGCCTATCCATGACTCTAATGGGCTCTCCAGTCTAACAGAGAAAGGGTTAACATGATCCGATGGACAGAAGTTGAAGTTAAACAAATTCAGAGTGGAAATAACACTGAGGGTAATTAACCACTGGAACAATGTACCAAGAACCGTGGTGGGATTCTCCATCTCTGGCAATTTTTAAATCAACATGGGATGTTTTTCTAACAGATCTACTCTAGGAATTATTTTGGGGAAGTTCTATGGCCTTGTTATACAGGAGGTCAGACTAGAGGATCACCATAGTCCCTTCTGATGGAGGAATCTATGAAAACCCAGGTGTTTACACAAACACAATGAAAGCTACTTCACCACCAAAGCACCAATAACCATACAAACAGTTCCGCAAGCATGCAGGCTGGGGAAAGTGGACTTTCCCCTAAACCCCAATTTCTTCTCCATGCTACAAAAAAATAAAAATAAAAAACCCTGTGTGGCTGTGAACTTCCTTGGAATTTAGGCAGATGATGATTATTTGTATTACTGTAGCACCTAGAAAGCCCCACTGTGGCAGGGACATGGTGAGAGACAGGCCTTCAACACACGCCTACGAGACCATGCTCATGTGACCAGAGAACAATCCTGGTTTTTGGTTAGAAATTCCTTGAACTACGTTTCTGTTTGACTTCATTGTGTTCATTGTATAGCAAAACAAAACAAGAGCCCTAGGCAGTCTGCTAAGCTTCAACACAAAGAGTACATTTTGAGAGTGAGCTGCAATGAGAGATGCACCTGAGTAGTAGGGTGACCAGATGTCCTGATTTTATAGGGACAGTCCCGATATTTGGGGCTTTGTCTTATAGAGGTGCCTATTACCCCCCTACCCCCCGTCCCGATTTTTCACACTTGCTGTCTGGTCACCCTACTGAGGGGTGTCCGTGTACCTCAAATCCTAGGGTTTGGGGGTGTTTGCCTCTGTGGTTTTGGTTGAGCCCATCATAGAAACAGGCCCCTGCACAAATTCCAGATCCGAGTACCGCTGCCTTCCTCCAGGCTTAGGGGTAATTGGGTCCAGAGTTTTGCTCCATGTCCACCAGTAGTTCTTCCTACTGGGCTCTACCCGCCTTCATCTAATCACTTGCTGAACAACATGCTTCCCAGTGTCATTCACAGGCGGGGTTTTCCCATCTCCCTGCGGGAGCTCATTTAAAGAACAGCAGAAGAGGGAGACCAAAGGACAGATGATTCCAGCAGAACAACTGCACCCTCTGGAACCTGGATGTCTCTCGTTTTGGAGCAGCGAGCCGAGAAAGGCGACATGCTGTGAAATCCAAACAGCTCTGTGAGAGAGAGCGCTGAGGAATCTGTTCCCTGCATTCCACCTTGCCAAGAGCTACCACCCACGCCTGGCCAGGCTCAGCCTTCGATCTCTGGACTCCTGACCTCCCCTCCCTGCTGGAGAATGATGGGACAGCCTGCGCCTGGCTCCCCCGTAAGCCTATCATGTGCGGCAGGCGTTAATGCCACCAGCAGCAGCCACTGCATCACCCCAGCTCTCCAAATCAGATTAAAAGCATGGAGCGGCCAGGGCCCTGCAGGTTGCGGCATTGTAATTATTCCCCCCACTCCCATTCCTTTCCAGAAATAACTTCTAATGCCTGTGGAGGAGGGGGATGGGGATGAGAGAGAAGGACCACTAGCTTTATACCCATATGTAAAAAGGAACAATCAAGATAAACTCAGTATTTATAACACTAACCTTACCTGGAAGTTGGAAACTCAGATTTACTGCATCTGGCACCCTGCTTTCATTCTCGCTCTTACTCACCCAGGCAGGACGCGTTATTGTAGGGTTGCTGGACTAGGCTCGGTGTGCTGCAAACAGAGCATCAAGCTGATAGGACTGAGGGTTTCTTAATCAGTTACTTTGGGGGTGCAGCATGAAAGAGGGGGGAAGAACGCTAGCTAAAGAATTAGAAGGATTTTGCAAAGAGATAAGGGGAAATAAAAAGAAGGGATGATGTGTTGGGGTGGGTGCGGGGGCAGGAGGGGACCAACCAACCTGCTGCTGAGAGGCATCTTTTTCAATTCCTGGACAACTCAAGACTTTGGGGGCCAGTAAGACATGGAGCCATTCAAGACTCCATGGTCAGTCTGAATCCCACCCAGATTAGCTGCAACCAAGGGGTTGTTAACAGGTGGGTCACAGATCACATCTCAGAGACCACCACCACCACTAGATGCTGGTTGGCAGCCTCATCAGTAGGCTGAATTCCTGACACCCCCCCCCCCCCAACACCCCCTTAAAAGTGGATGGATCAAATTAGCAGGACAGTGGGGTGGGTAGGGTCGGCAAGTTTGAATCACCGCTTCCGGGTATTAACACTAGACCTTGTTCTCCAGATCCACCAGGCTTTGGGAATAGCCTAGAATAGCTTGAGCCTCCTGTTCTTCAGGGCACCCTGCAAAGCTCATCTTCTGAGATCTGGGTTGGGAGGGCTGTTCCGTGGAGGGGGTGAATAGAACTGCTGAGCGGCTCGGTTTGCCGATGGGGGATTGTACCGAATAGTATTCATGAGGCTGGTCAATTTCTGAATTTTTAAGCTACATCAAAAAGGCGATCTGGACAGATGCTCCTTTTTAGAGTGTGGATAAATGTAAAAGCATAATAAAAAAAATCAAACACCATCCCTATAACCATTCGACCAATTCTACCCGCACAGAGAGCGGCTGTGCCCATCAGCAGGAAGATAATCCAGAGTGCACTTCCCCACAGGCAGCAGGCATGCACATACCACTAGGAGTGGCAAGCCAACCTTCAAATTACAGTCATGTATATGAATAACCAGTCTGGTTCTCCCAACGGGATACCCACAGGGGCTTGCTACACAATGGCCTTGGAAGAACCAGGGAGCCCCAGACCTTTTCATTGGCACTTCAACCCCAGAGCCAGGTGACTGCGCAGTGTCCTAACGCCCATCTTGCTGTGGCACAGAGAGTTGGCAGGCCACTTGGTGGCGTGTGTGACACAGGACTCAACCCCACAGCCTCCCAGCCCTGCATTCCTTTCATAAGGAGAGGATGGGAACGCTGGGGTTTCCTGCAGTGTCCCCAAAGGATCCTGGGAAATGTCTGGCCTGCTACAAAGCCCTGTCATAAATAAATAAATTCACCGTGTCCGTTGTTGTTTGCAGTGTGGTTCTAGCATGTTGATCACAGGACAGGACGGAGACAAGGCGCGGGAGGGAACATCTCTTATTGGACCAGCTTCTGTTGGTGGAAGTGCTGAGTTCTTGAACGACACAGAACTCTTCTGCTGATCAGCTCGAAAGTGTGTCTCTTCCAGCAACAGACGTCAATCCAATATACAATAGGACTTCCCCCTCCTTGTCTCTCTCAGAAATAAATAAGACCGAGTCAGAAGCTAGAGAGAGAAAGCTGCGCTTGTACCAGGTTGCAGGGATGTTTGCGTTCATCTAGCAGAGTGTTTCTCAAGCTGGGGTCGCCGCTTGTGTAGGAAAAGCCCCTGGCGGGCTGAGCCGATTCGTTTACCTGCCCCGTCCGCAGGTCCGGCCGATCGCGGCTCCCACTGGCCGTGGTTCGCTGCTTCGGGCCAATGGGAGCTGCTGGAAGTGGCGCGGGCTGAGGGACTTACTGGCCGCCGCTTCCAGCAGCTCCCATTGGCCTGCAGCGGCGAACTGTGGCCAGTGGGAGCTGCGATCGGCCGGACCTACGGACAGGCAGATACACAAACCGGCCTGGCCCACCAGGGGCTTTCCCTACACAAGCGGCGACCCCAGTTTGGGAGACACTGGTCTAGCACCCTGGAATGCTCTCCCTTTCCAACACAGCAGCTACTAAGCCCCAGCTGCAATGCACGCCTCAGAACAGGCTGGGGTTTGCGCTGAGAGCCTGCCCACAGGCAGAGAGGAAGCAGCAAAGGGGAAGGAAGGGAGAAAGGGAATATTTGTAATAAACTAAAAGACTCATCAGCAGGCCACACACACCTCAGTTCCGCCCCTGCTCCCACAGCAAGAGCCATCTCCTCCTCAGGCCCCCGCCACACCATGCCAGGAACTTCTTTCTTCTTAAAGGCTGAGGACAATTAATTGAAGAGTTCCATTAAAAAAAAAAATATCATCTTCGTCCAAGTCCCTCCCTTCTCCACGCCCTCTTCCAAATATTTTATGGCCTGTTTTACTTTCGGATACAACGTTCCATAACGCATGAGGAGCCTCAAAGGGAAAATGAGAGCTAATGAGACTAGGAGACAGGGGAAAGGGAGTAGCTATTTATCAGCATGTCCAAGGCAGATATAGCCACATGATGTAAGTTAGGCGAGCTGTCCCGCAATAGCCAAGCTAGTGTAATGTGTTTCTGAGACCCATCACCACCCCCCCAAATATTAAATATCTCTGCATCTTCTGTCATTAAAATTCACTTGAATAAAAGAGGAAGTGCGGTTAACCTCCACGCTCTGTTCCTACCAGGAAGGGTCCTATAGGATTTAATGAGCAAAGCCAATAGGGTTCTGTATGATTTAATGGACAATGAGGGCCGGAGTTTTCAAAGCAGACCATGGAATTTAATTTCAAGTTAGCTTCAATGAGTGTAGGTGCATAACTCCCATAGGCTCCTTCAAACATCCCATCTTAGATTCTTTCTAGAGGGTGTGTGAATCCCATACAATTGTTTTGTAGGGTTACAAATCCTACAGGATGACTCAAAAATTCTACAGCAAAGGGTCTCATTCTCTGTTAAATTCATAAATTCCTGGCCCATAGCTTGGGAATCTCACCAGCAATGGTGAGAAAAGTCCATGGGTTTCGATTTGTCTGTACTGTGGCCGCACCTAGGAGGACCCCAGCTATGGACCCAATTGTGGCAGGCGCTGTGCAAACACAGAACAAAGTCCGTTGCCCTCCCTCAAGTGCTGCAGCATCAGCAGGGGGTGCAAAGCCAAGGCCGGACACAGGAATCAGACCCACAGCCTTCCAACCCTGGTGGCTACAGCGTCACCCAACCTGAGCCACACAGATGCTAAACAAATACAGTGGTGGGGGAAAATGCTGTGGATAGGGTGACCAGACAGCAAGTGCAAAAAATCGGGACGGAGGTGGGGGGTAATAGGAGCCTATATTAGAAAAAGACCCAAAAAAAAGGACTGTCCCTATAAAATCGGGACATCTGGTCACTCTATGTGGGTCTCACCTCTCTGGAGCAGCATTCCCCATTCCGTTCACCATCACTCTGCCTGCCTCCTCTCCTCAACTTAATTTCCATCTCTTATTGCTCCCTGTCGCATAGATAATAACGTTGCATTTTATATGGAAAATGTTAAAACGGGACAACCTTTTAAAAAGATATTTCCACTTCGCTGGCTGCAATCAGACTTTTGCTCCCCCCTTTACCCCGCTTGCTACCAGATTTTGCTAGAGAGCCTCTAAGCCTGTCTAATTGAAAAAATATGATTTAGGCTAATTGACAGCAGATGAGTTACACTGCAGAAAACCTAGGGAACATTTGCTCAACATGATTTACGGCAGCAAAGCCACCACCTTCCCCACTCGCGCGTCTCACTCAGAGCCCTGCTGCCAAAACAACTCAGCCAGGGGGGCGAAAAAAAAGTAATTAGCGTTTAATTTTTTAACAATTTTTTTACCCCCTTTTAAATTGCTTTACATAAACCTGTCCTAGAGTTTTATGGCCTCCAAAGTTGTGTCCCAGTCTAATCCTCCTCGCTGGGTTTAATTAGAGTGAGACATGTCTGGTACATTAAACCAGAAGAGGAAAAATATATCTATAAAGCTAAATTTCAGAACTGTTTTGCTGTTGTAAGTGCACAGCTAGTATCGAACAGTGCAGAGTGGAGAGCACAGAGCTTGGAAATCGCTGTTTGTGGGAAAGCTACAATGAAAAAGCTCTCTCCAGCCAATTGTTAACATGCCCTATTCAGAATCAGGTTTGACCTCTGCTAACCAGAAAACGTCTGTAGATATTATTAGAGAACGGAGCTGAGATGTTTCCAGGGGACCTTGGTCTGCTTTGAGGCAATGGTTACATTAAGACTTACAGGGAAAAATTAGCACAGGCACTGAATGTTCGCTGCAAAACTGCTTTTCAACTAACTGGCATTCCTGAGGGAGTGTGTTTGCTGATATTCTTCCTGGGTCTCCTCTCCCAGACATGGGGCTGCGTACGCAGAGACCTGATGTGAACTGTGAGAGCATGTGTTCCCAAAACACACCCAACCAAAATCACAGGGCCCACAGGCCGGGCTGTGTCCTGAAGCTGCCTCAGTAGACAGTGGTACATCAGCATATACAGGATGGGAGGACTGTGCGGAAGTCCTCTAAAATCCATATGTGTAATGGAGGAAAGGGGGGGATTTCAGCCTGAGCCCTCAGCATCTTGGTTGTCATCTGACCCTTAGCATCAAAGCCTCCTGGAACCAACAGAAGCAGAAGGTCCCACCCGTTTCTCTTTGGCAGAGCCAAATTATGACCTCTCCGGATCAGAGCCTCCAGAAATGGGACAGGCCTCAAATCTGATTGCAGGCCCAGGCAACCCAACTAAGGGAAGGCCACCCAGTGCTGCCGCAGCGGTAATGGTCCCAGAGGGGGAGCGTGACATGGCCCACACACGCTACGGTGGCTGCACCGAGGGAATGGAATAGCGGGAGCTGCGTCTGACTGTTAGCCTGATTCGGAGCCTGCTGAAACCAATGGAAAAATATCTCCCACTGACTTCACTGGATCAGACCCTCCGTCCTCAGCAGGGTCCAGGAGGCGTGAGGCCGTTAGGAGGAATAATCCCTAGACACTAGCGCTTGGGTGAGGCACCTTCTCGTAAAAGGCATAACAGAACTGCCGCATGACGTAATTTGCGATAGCGCCGCTGATCCCGGCTCAGACTCGGTGCAGGCAGGTACGGGCTAGCGAGAGCCCTGAGGATTTACCCAACAGGATCGAAATGAGAGCTTGTGCTGGGGAGGCCAAGCCAATGCCAGGGTGAGCTTCTCTGCTCTGGCTTGGGACAGAAGCACGTGTTACAAAAACGCCATTCGACTCCACGCCTCTCAGCTCCCGCCAGCTCAGGTGCAGCTTGGGTCCCTCTGTGCCGTGCCTGCCGATACTCAACAGTTCCCTGCCAGCACAGCCCAACCCCGGAGCACTGGTGCAGCGCCCACTGCGGCAAAGAGCCCCTTGGCACCATGGAGCGGTGCAGCTCGGGGGAGGGAGTGCGGCCAGTTTGGCTCCACGCAGGCACACGGACCGGTCATTGGCACTTTGAAACCCAGGAGTTCTTACAATTAAAAACATTACTGGGGAGCGCCTCCCTAGGAAGGCACATTAGGCTTAAAACAAATTGGAGCCATCCCCATGGCAACAGAGCCAGTTTACACGCCTTGATTATTTTCAAAGGTGATGGGGAGAGTATTTTGCAAGTGCAGTTACGTCGCCGTGCCAGGTAAGCGGGGAATGCGGATTGTCCCCTCTGCCAAGCTGTTCAGCCTTTAGGAAGAGCTTGCCTGGGATGGTTCCAGCCTAAGTGAGGGTCAGAATATCATCTAACTCCTTCCCCAAATCCCTATCAGCCACCACTGTTCCTTTCACAAGTAGGGCTCAGCACAAGCTCACGTACTCTGCACAGCTCCCCACATACCATTGTGCGTACCAGGGCAGCCACACACAGAAACATCCTTTCAGCACTGACCCTGCCGACCTGCAGCTTCAGCTCCTGAAATGCCGCTGCTAGAGTACCACCCTCTTGGTTCACGAAGCTAGTAAGGAATTCGTTTTCAAAGGGAGATTTATCAAGGTCATAAATAGACAGGGGCCGAATCACGATCCCGACCCAAATGCCTTAGAATTACCGCCGGCTTGGGATTCCACTCGCCAGATCGGAACCGTTGCTTCCTCTCCCAGTCCCGTTTCCAGGTAGGTTCCAAAGCCAGAAGGGACAGGATGTCCTGGTCCTGCTCAGATGCAGCTAGAAACCCGAAAGCACCAGTTAATTTTGTGATATTTCCACCATTTAGGGAGGCAATCTCCTGAGCGCAGCGAATGAGCTTCTAGTGCAGGCTTTGAACCCCCACCTGGACCTAACCTGGAACCCTGGACCAGCTCTTGGCCAAACATCAGCTCTGCCAGCTTCCATTTGCATTTCTGCAATTACCATACGAAAGCAGAGAGCTCACCTCCTGCTTCTGTTGTGCCAGGCTGCTCTGTATTTTGTGATGGGTACAGGAAGGGGTAGATAGATCTATAGGAATCAAAACGGAAACCTAAAGGAATGACTCTCAAGCCAAGCAAGGGAGCAGATGTCCCACAAACAAGTGGCTATTTCCTATCCAGACTGCTTCAAGGTCCCGAAGCCCCCAGGCTGTAATCCGACTACATGCTTGGGTCTTGTCCCCATTGGCACGGGCACAACGGCCCACCAGGAGCCCAGTACAACGTTAGAAACATTAAGCCATCTCACCAGGCAGACTGCTCTACGCTGACTTCTGTCTGTGTAAACTGGACATAACATGCACACAACTGAGCCAGGCAATTTTTCATGGAAATTAGATGCAACGTGCCAGATTAAGCAGTAGAGGTTTAAACCACGCATCAGATGAGCCAAGCCACATGCTCCTTCTCCCCCAGAGGTTTTGGGTAGGTGAGGTTCAGCCCCAACCTCTGACCTCTGCCCCTCTTCCACCAACCACACTTTCCAAAAACAGTCTCATTCTGTCCGCATTACACCAGTGCCAAACCAGGGATGGGGCTGCACATGCTCAATAACCATCTCAAATGTTCACGGAGTCACATGGTTATAACACAGCAATTTGAGCTCAGAAAAGCTCCAGCCATCAAATGAAATTTGCCCACCCCGGAAAAGTGGATTGCCAAATAGGAGTCACGATCTCCCCCACCCCCGACCATTTCCCTCATTTTGTTTGTTTTGCACAGTCTGGACTCCTTTAAGGTTAATCAGTTTCAGGTGAACGTTTCAAAAAGGGGAGATGCAGGAAGGAGGTGGGAAACGTGTGGGGGTGAGGGGCAAGGGATGGGCTGGAAACATGAGTTCAGATACCAAGATGACAGGCACCTGATACAGAAAGGAGGGGGATATTTTCCTCCCTTTTCTGAACTTGCCCCTAAATAAATCACAAAATCTTGGGATTCCTCCAAGGGAAAACAAAGGATTAGTCTCCTAATGAACCACACCAGCCCTGGATTTGCTCAGCTGTGTTCTCTGAAGTACAAAAAAAATAATTAGCCATTTCATTCCTAGGTTCTGTCATCTTCACCCTGTGAGCCCCCTGGCAACATCAGCCTGTTTCACAGAGGAGATTTCCCCCCCCCCCTTTACTGTGTAGGCTTTGAACTACCCAAACTTCAAATCAAGTTCATTGCAGAGCATATGGATCTCAATCTGCAAGGCCCAAACCTGGGCCTCAGTTGTGTGACAAACACTCCAAAATGAAGGATACACAAAAATTAGCCACGCAGGAAGATTGAAATGCTGTGGGATTTCTTCCTTCAGTCTTAATAACTCTGCCTAGAACAGGGGTTCTCAGACTTTTATACTGGTGACCCCTTTCACACAGCAAGCCTCTTATACATTAAAAACACTTTTTTATACATTTAACACCATTATAAATGCTTAAGGCAAAGCAGGGTTTGGTGTGGAGGCTGACAGCTCGCGACCCCCCCATGCAGGGCCGGCTCCAGGCACCAGCTTGGCAAGCAGGTGCTTGGGGCGGCCACTCCGGAGAGGGACAGCAGGTCCAGCTATTCGGCAGCAATTCGGCGGACGGTCCCTCATTCCTGCTCCGAGCGAAAGACCTTCCACCGAATTGCCGCTGCAGATCGTGATCGCGGCTTTTTTTTTTTTTTTTTTTTTGGCTGCTTGGGGCGGCCAAAACCCTGGAGCCGGCCCTGTCCCCAAGTAATAACCTCGCAACCCCCTGAAGGGTCCCGACCCCCAGTTTGAGAACCCCTGGCCTAGAACCTCGGGGTCATGACTCTATTTCTGCTAAAAAACACTGTCAACAATAAACGTGAGGGGACACCCAATTTGTGTGGAACATCAGTAACTTAGAGACTGAAAAGAGGGCCTTTTAAAGCGATGTCCTTTAGAGGTTAAATGCAGACTGCTAAGTCAATTGATTAGAACCATTTATTAGTTGTTTGCTCTAGCACAAATAAGCACTGTGCTCAGAGCCATCAAACACGCCTGTGTGTATTCCACAGCTACATCTTGGACAAATAGTCTTATTCCGTAAGGACCTGTTGCAAATAAAACAGATTTCAAAACTCATTTGCAATTGCCAGTGTTGTTGTTGTTGTTATTAGATTATTTGTATTGTATTGCACCCAGGAGCCCCAGGCATGGACCCAGGACCCCATTGTGCTAGGCGCTTGCACAAACACAGCACAACACGGTCCCTACCTGGTTAAATGTTCCAATACGATTCAGCCCAGCCTTGGTGGAAGGGCAGGGCAAGAGGCAGCACACAGCCACAAAATGGCTCCTAACGGGCTGCAGGACCTGCTCTCTGCCATATTTAAAGGGTCAGCCCCTGGAAAGGCATGCTGGGAAAAAAAGTCCTATTAGATAGTAGCCCTGAGTGGGGGAGGATTAGTTGGGAGCAGGCAATCCTCCAGGAGGTTGCTGTTGTGTATGGCATGTCATAGCTACAATATACAGCGGGGGGGGGGGTCTCATGCACTAGCTCATTGCTGCTAAGTGTATGTTTTAGAACATTTGTGGTTCAGTGATTAGGGTGGTAGCCTGGGACTTAGGAAACCTGGGTTCAGATCCCTGCCCTGCTGTGGACTTCCTGTGTGACCTGGAGCAAGTGACTGTCTTTTGGTATTTCGGGGCCCCATCTGGCCAACGGGGCTAGTAGTAGTATGCTCAGATACCATGACAACGGAGGCCATAGAAGTACCCGAGCTGGACCAGTGTGGTACAGTTAGAACCATAGGGCTAGGCGCGACTGCAAAGGTCAGCTAGTCTCAACCCCTGCCAGGATGCGGGATTTGTTGTGTCTAAACTATCCAAGACCGATGGCTCCAGCCTCTTTTTGAAAACCACCAGTGAAGGAGCTTCCACGACTTCCCTAGGCAGTTTGTTCCATTGTCCCCCTGTTCTCACAGTTAGGAAGTTTTTCCTGATATTTAATCTAAATCTGCTCTGCTGTAGTTTAAACCCATTGCTTCTTAGGTTAAGTAAAACACTAAAGCCTCAATGCGGGGCCTTAACTATGTGATAGCATCCCTACAAGCCCTGAGCCAGGCTGTGCAAGCTGTGGCCCCATCATCACGCAGCTGCACCCCCAGTTGTCAGACCTGAGGGAACTAGCGAGTGACAAATACCACAAGCCTCTCAGTCTACACGAGTCCTCCAGCACACAGGGTCGAAGTTGGCAGTGTCCACCCGTCTGTCCTCGTCCGAGCTAAAAAACAACCCAGACCTGCCAAGAATGAAACCTCCCCTGACCTTTCCCGTGCAATCCGAGAGCTGTCGCTTGAGCGCCGCGTGGTTTAATTCCAGACGCTCTGTTAAACGGTCTAAACTGAAAGAAATGAGCTGCTGGAATACAATCTCATCTCTTTAAAGGTTAGGTGCTGGCACAAACCCTTCTGAGTGCGGGCGGAATATGAAAAGGTGATGAAAAGAGGTGGATTTACTTTTATACCATCCTGACATCCTGCTTAAGAAATTCTCAAAGTGCTTTTGTAAAGTTACCAGGGCATCCTGCTGACCGGGAAAGCTGTCAGAGACCGGATTGAACAGCATCCCCACTAACGCCTCGACATTGATTTCCCAGGAGCCCCTCCGGGCTTCACTTGGGGCTCAGATCAGCTCCCCTCAAAGGCAGCTGAACAACTGTGAATTCAGCAAAAGCTGAAGTGGGCCCTTCTCTGAGGCAAAACCACAAACCTCACTGGGAGTGAGGCACCTACATACCTGTGAGGATCTGGGTCTTTGAGCCTCATTGAGGGCTGATGTGCAAGTGACATCCTCTTATAGGGCTCCCTGCTAATCACTTAGGCTGTCTTGGATTCAGGCTTGTTTAGACCTGTTTTCACCAGACCAACGCAGGACTGAGTCTAACCTGGTGTAGTTTATATCTTCTGCTCCCTTAAACCTGAAAGGGGGGCGGGGGCGCAAAAGCTCTCAGTACTGGCTTGACTCTGTTTCCAGTGAAGTCAACTGGCCTAATTCTGCGGGAGCAGAAAAAGGTGTGAATTACGCTTCCCCGCTCCTCTGAATCTGGCTCAGCGACTCCAGCGCACAGGCAGAAAGGGCAAGAGCAGTCAGGCGTGTGTAATACGGATCAGACTCGTAACGAACTGATAAGGGAAAGTGAGTCAAGATTGTTTTCCTTGGAATTTAGTGGGAAGGGTAGGGCTCAGCCCAAGGCCAGGACCGAGAGAGACTCAAAGAGAAGGTGGTTCCAAAAAGAAGTAGCACAAATAGAAATTAGTAATCCTGGCTGATGCACAGGGCCTAACCGCAAACCCACTGACGTTCCCCTTCACTTTAACGGGCTTTGGATAGGGGCCCGTAAAGCCCAGCTTTCTGATTCCATTTGAAAAAGGGTGCTCAAACACAAGTGCTTTACATACAATTAAATTAAAATGGTTTTATTAACCCAACGAGGACAGAGAGGAGCCACCACTTCTCAAAGAGTTCAGGCAACACTTGCTAAAAGCAAGATCCATTAGACCAGGGGTGGCCAGACTTACTGACCCTCCTAGCTGCATATGAAAATCTTCAGAAGTTCAAGAGCCGGGTGTACCTGCTGGGGCTCGGGGCTGCAGCCCTGCTTCTGCTGAATCTCCAAGACCCCACTCCCTGCCGGGCTGAAGCCCTGAGACCTCCCCCCCCCCCCCCCCCCCCCCCCCCCCCCCCACACACACACACACACAGGGCAGAAGCCCCCCATCCCAGTCTGGTAGGTGGAAAGTGGGGAGGAAAGTGGGGAGGCTCCATGAACTGCACTTTAACTGTAAAAGAGCAACATGTGGTTCACAAGTCACAGTTTAGCCTCCCCTGCATTAGAGTGCGAAATAGGCCTGATTTACAAAAATTAGATCAACCTAGCTACACTGATCAGGGCTTTTAAAGTATTTCACACCCTAAGAATTGTAGTTAGAGCAACCTAACCCCCACTGTAGACGCAGCTAGGGCTACGGAAGAATTCTTTCCTCAACTCAGCTACTGCCTCTCAAAGAGGTGGATTCACTACCTTGACGAAAAAACCCTTTCCGTCGACGTAGGAAGTGTCTACACTACAGTGGCCCAGCTGTCGCACTTCTCGTGTAGACATAGCATAGTCTCCCGAGGGACATTTAAAACCGTATAGGACACAGCTTTCTAGTTGTGAACCTTCCTGCCTTTGGCAGTAGTGGCTGAGTTAGCAGATGACATCTCTCTGGGCTGTATAACTTCATAAAAATGAAAGATTTGAACTAGCTTACCAATTGCGTACAAACACCTACACCTTGCAAAAGTGATTCAGGCACAGAGGGAAAGACGTATAAAGGTATTTACACGGAATTTGAAAAATCCCACTAGGCACCTAATTGCATCTTTAGGTGTCTATATACTTTTAAAAATCTGGACCTTCGTCACTCTGTGCCTCAGTTTCCCCAACTGTAAAATGTGGATAGCAACACTGAGACCATTGGTTCATTTCATTGATTCATCCAGTGGGCTACAGAACCGCCTTGAGCTGGTAACCTTCACTGACCACACCCCTCGGCTGACTTTTTTCCAGTGGGTGACTCGGGAGATAGAAAGGCCCCCAGTCTCATTGCCTCCAGCCATTGTTTCTGTCCATGCCGCAGCTGGGGAGGGAAAGGTGGAGGGAGCTGCATAGATTCAAAGCCCTCTCAGCATTGACAGTGCGGGCTAATGCCCTTTTCCTTCGAATCTCTCACCCTGGCTAAGGAAAACGGAGGAGGTGAAATGCTACAAGAAGAAGGGAGGTCTGTAGACCAGGAGTGGCACTGGAGCAGGGCGAATGTTTGAATAGATAAGTGCAGAGATAAGGAGAGTTAGTGTTGGTCCAGTAGTTAGAACGAGATCCTGGAAATCAGGATTGTCCTGGATTCCGAGGCCAAAAGGAACCACTGACACGATCAGATCTAACGGCCTGCATGACACAGGTCCATAGAACGGCCCTGAATTAGCTCCGGTTTCATCTTTTAGGAAAACATCCAATCTCGATTTTAAAATGGCCCATGATGGGGAATCCACCACAACCCTTGGTAAACTGGCCCTATGGATTCTGGGTTTCAGTCCTGCCCCTGCCCGATTGCCTGCGAGACCCTGCGCCTCAGCACCTCACTTGACCCATCCCCTACCCATGAAATAGCTCAGGGATGCGGGTGTGTGGCTTAAGAAATTCAATGTCTGTCCGGGGGCATCGAGATCCTCCAAAGAAAGGGGCAAACAAAATGGCCAAAGTGTTAACACTTTCAGAGCTGGTCAGAAAACATCAAGGAATTCCACCAAATAAATCAATCAAGAAAATAGAAGTTACCATTTCAGATTTTATCTGCGGTTTTTTTTGTTTTTTGTGGGTTTTTTGGTGGAGATTTTCTGGTGTTTGGGGTTTTGGCCGGAAACTGAAAAATGTAGATAGAAATAAATGTCCTGTCCGGAAGAGGCTATTTTTCAACCCAAACATTTCCACCCACTCTACATTTCATTAAAGGGCCCCAAGCACTTTTCAGGGAGAGCCAGGGTGCCTTTGTCAACATGCCCCCTCTCTTCCCCTTGGTTGGAGACATCCGGCACACACCTGCAGCCACCGCGCCTGACATTGGTAAGCTGTCAAAACAAACAATGTAACAAAGTGTGTGCAACATCCAAATCTGCAAGCCATCGGTGTAAGGGACCACCCCAAGGCCTGGAAATTCCCCCCGAGCTGGCCAGCCGCTCAAGCAGATGGGTTTTATGGGCCCCAGAGGAGAAATAACATCTCAAAGAGCATCTAGAACTCCTTCTAAATACACACCAGATGATGCAGGGACAGATGACATGGGAAGGAGATAGGGGTTAGAATAGAAACCGGGTGGGGGAGGGAGAGAAGGATGTAGCTAAACACATGGGAAAAGCCGCCAGCAACTCCCTCCTCTCCGTGCCCCAGGCTGCAGCTCATTCACAAATCCAGCCAAGTTCCCTCGCTCACTCCTACCTGCTGAGATTTATTTTTACTTTGCTGGTTTGCTTCAGACTGAAACAAATTATTATTTTACAGTAAAGTTAACAGACTAGGAACCAGCCCCCCAGCTGCACCCTGCTGCCCCTTCTCCAGGCGATAGAGAAAAAGTCTCATCTCACCCACTGCACCCCTGACTGCTCCTGCTCAGGTCATAAAGGCATTGCTGGGGAGGCAGGGAGAGATCTACCCTTTGCACACAGCCACTCCAATGGATTTCTCTTTGGCAGCATTATTGCTACTCTCCACGCAGAGCGACCCCAGCCCCGATCCCCATCTCTTCCTTTCCGTCAGTGACCCCAGCTGGCGTAATAGCATTTGCTCTCGCTTTTAAAAACAGCCGGATCCCTTCTCCAAACACTGCCTTGACAGGGGACCCCCCCTTCCCTTTCAGAGTTCAAGCTGGTTCAGGTTCACACCAGACAGTTCTGTCCCAGATTCTTGGAGGATTATTTGGGGATTTCATTGCAGTGTTCAGAAAAGAAAGAAAAACGTGGAAAGAGCAAAAGAGCCTTGTAAACGGGTTGGGGAGGGAATACCAAACTGGGCTTGTGATAATCAATGGGCTAGATCCTCAGCTCCAAGTGAGTTGTGCTTGTCCAGTACCTGCGGTGGTGGGAAGAGGTTAGTTACAAGCCACTTCTCTAGTCCTGGGGAGCCTGGGGGTAATTTAGAGCAGCCTCTCCAAGTCCTCTAAGTTACAGCAGCTGTGACTGTCCCCGAGGTTCTGCCCTGCTCCTGCCCCCTCCCTCTTCCCACACCAAAGTTGGGTAGCGTATAGGCAAAGGAATCTTCAGCTGCTATGGGAACTCACACAGAGGATCCAGCCCCCTAGATGCAATTTTTGAAAATACAGCAAAGAACAAAAAATAAAAATAAAAAGAGTTTTACCAAAACCTAATGGGCCAAACTTTTAGCCTCTCCTTTTGGTGCACACGCAAAATGGCTACAAACAATCATTTCCTCTGGCCAATGTGCATGCCCATCTCTGCATGCCCCAGCAGCCGTGCTGAGATTGCATATTTTTGCCTCTTTTGTACCAGGGTGATGAGTCAAAATTTGGGGCCCTGGTGTTGTTCCAGTTTGGAGCAGAAATGGAGCAACTGGATGTCCTAGTGGTATGGCTCCCGCCTACAGGGCGAAAGGTCCTGAGTCCTTGCTCTAGGAATTATTTTGCATAAGTTCTCTGGCCTCTGTTAAATAGGCAGCCAACAATGGCCCTTTCTGACCTTGGAATCTGTGAACCCATGATGGAGTCTGGTATGTTCTTTGAGGCAATCTTGTTTGTTTACAAGGAATGTACCAAGTCCTATTTCTACAGATGCATGAGGAACCAGAAAACAGGAGATAGCTTCTCTGCGTGCAGCCCCATGCCTCTTTAGCCAACCCCAGAATCCTCCTCTAGGCTTCTTCTGGATCATACTGTACTTAGAGGCAGACACACAGAATACTCAGTCAAACCCCTCCACCCACTCAGTCCAGAACTCTGGGACGAGGGGCCTTGCGATTGGCTTGTCCTGACAGTTATGTTAATTGTAGGATGCATTCCCACCCAATCTCAAAAAGGTTTGTGATCCAGGCCGTCACCAGTACTTCTCAGCATAACCATTTACAAACCTCAGCCCATAGGCCATCTTGCACGTACACAAGAAGGAGGCCATATCAAAGCGTGACCTAATATAATTTAAAAAAAAAAAAATCTTTCTAGGACATATTTTTAGATTTGCAGGGAGAACATTTAAGGCAGGGGTTCTCAAACTGGGGGTCGGGACCCCTTAGGGGGGTCATGAGGTTATTACATGGGGGGGAGGGCGCGAGCTGTCACCCTCCACTCCAAACCCTGCTTTGCCTCCAGCATTTATAATGGTGTTAAATATATATTAAAAAAGTGTTTTTAATGCAAGGGGGGGTCACACTCAGAGGACTGCTGTATGAAAGGGGTCACCAGTACAAACGTCTGAGAACCCCTGATTTAAGGGAACCGGAATCTTTCATGGCTAGTTGGCAATCCTAACAGCAGTGTTATGCTAGAGTAACCACCTGGCAGACTATGTATCATGTCCTCTTCTAATGGTTGGAGGATAACAACCTACTATTGCTAGCCACTAATAGAGTTACTGCATTAGCACAAGCAGCCAGTGTTGCAATGCTAAAGTCTCCTGTTTAAACCATGCAACATGTCATTACAATACAAGCGAGAACCAGAAAGGGAAGCAGAGCCACGATAAGTGAAATTCAGATAGGAACCAAAGAAAAGCATAGGAATGGTTGGAAAAGATTTTGGTTTTAAGCATTTTGACAGTACCGCTTTAAAATGGATTTCAGCGATCCATAGCTAGGGGTCAGAGCCAAGTCAAATCAGCAGTAATTCTTATTTCTTTTCCTCTTTGCTGCATCCAGCTCAAAGCAAAATAAAAGTGCTGAAACAAGTAGTTCCCTTCAACCCTCCTTTTCCTGGTGAACTGTTTTACAATAAGCTACCTGCTGGGGTCACAGAAACATGAGAGCGGCGCCTTTCACCTCACACAAAAGCAGGAGGGGGGGAGGGAGACGCTCTGAAAAGCTTGCAAAATGGAAAAAAGGAGAAGGGAAAAAAAGACACAACACTACCCCTTTTTTCATCTTCGGCAGCCTTTACTGGAGACCATTTCTGTCCCGCTTTGGCTCACCATCTCTCAGCCAAGTTCTTCAGATACCCGGCTCTCATCCAGGGCCCTAACAGTACATTTGCCAAGCAAGAAGATGAAAATCAAAGGGTGTTCAGTGACAGAAAAAAGGGAAAGTTGTTTTTCTGCCTTAAAAGTAAAAGGCGGGAGAATGGGATAGATTGTTTTTTAAATCACATGAAGAAGACGACAAGAACCCACTCCAAAGAAAGGCTCAAAGCAACAGGCCCCTTGTGAGTGAAGATGGTGTTCATCTCATGGTGTTTACTTATAACCAAGTGGCAGCCTTTTATGTTCTATTAAATAGTTGCTTTTGAGCTGGGGGTTAGGTAAAGCTGGGATAGAAAGGGTGGGGTCCAGGGGCTTCTTAAGAGTCACTGAAACAAGTGCCAGAACTTGAACCCAACCTCGCCCAAGGTACCATGGTGCTGGGTGGGTGGAAGTGGAGAAGATGGGGCTTTTTCCTTCAGAATAATTCTTCCTTTGGGTAAGGGGGGAGGAGGGATAGCTCAGTGGTTTGAGCATTGGCCTGCTAAACCCAGGGTTGTGAATTCAATCCTTGAGGGGGCCATTTAGGGATCTGGGGCAAAAATCTGTCTGGGGATTGGTCCTGTTTTGAGCAGGGGGTTGGACTAGATGATCTCCTGAGGTCCCTTCCAACCCTGATAGTTACATCTTTTTTTTTAAAATAGACTATGTATAAACATGAGATGGGTGTGAACAGCGCCAGGTGTGGCATGGCTAGATGTCAGGAATGCCTCTTACCAGCACCTCATCTTGGTGATGCGCCTCCATCCTGAAACAAAGCATCTCTGCTGGTCCAGTGTTTCGCTGCTCTCCCCCCCAACACACACACACACACACACAGCTGACCTATAGCCCTCCCTATCATCCAATTCCAGGCTGCTCCCGAGAAGACACTCTCAGTCAGATCCAGTGATTGTCTGGTGTGCATACACCACCACTTGTTTTCACTTACGACCCAAAGTGAAGATTTCAACCCTAAGGAACCCAACTGCCCCTGGGTCTCAACTCAATGTTGCCAATAGCAATGCAGGAGGGATGTGTTTGACCCTTGTTCTTTAGAGATGAGAAACAAGTGCATTGTTCCACTACCCCACAAACCACTCCACTCAGTCCCCAATTTATCTTTCAGGTTTTTAAAATTCACCGTCATTTCAAATGGAAAAATATTAGTTGGTATTTATTGCTTGTAGCCCTAGACAGCAGACTGGGCCCACTCCCTTAAGACAAAGCAGTACAGAACCAGGGTGAACTGCAGGGTGGTGCCACCTTTTCACCTCCATCGACCTACGTGCCAATGGAGTGAAAAGGTTAGTGAGTCTGAGCAGCCTCGTTCCTGTTGGACCTGAAAACCACCAACAGTTGAGTTCAGCGTGGGGCCTGCTACTTTAAAGAGCTTGGTCCGTTTAGTGTATCCAAAAGAAAACGCAGAGGTCACTTGAGTGTAGTGTATAAGTACCTTCACCGTGAGAAAATACTGGGCACTAGCGGGCTCTGTAACCTGATGATGAAAGGCATCACAAGAACCAATGTCTGGAAACTGACACCAGATACAAATTGTCAATAAGGAACAACTGTCTAACAGCGAGTGTGATGGACTATTGGAACAAGGGAGTGGTGGGTTTTCCCATCTCTGGCTGTCTTCAGATCAGGACTGGAGGTCTTTCTGGAAGAGACTGTTCAGCCAAACACAAGTTATTGGGCTTGTTACAAAAGGTAACAGTTTAATTTATCAGGAGGTAGCCATGTTAGTCTGTATCCACAAAAACAACAAGCCGTCCGGTGGCACCTTAAAGACTTACAGATTTATTTGGGCATAAGCTTTTGTGGGTAAAAAACCTACCCACAAAAGCTTATGCCCAAATAAATCAGAGAAGTGAGGTTTTTTACTCACGAAAGCTTATGCCCAAATAAATCTATTAGTCTTTAAGGTGCCACCAGACTCCTTGTTGCTTTAATTTATGAGTTTGTGCTATACAGGAGGTCATACTCGGCGGTCTTAGGCTCCCTTCTGTCTTTAAATCTATGAATAAATTCAAGACTAAGATGTGTTGGCAGGGCTGGGTGTGGAGTTGATACTGGAACAGAAAGGTACCACCGCTCAGGTGTGTGTGTGTGTGTGTGTGTGTGTGTGTGTGTGTGTGTGTGTGTGTATAAAGACCCAGTACAATGCTATGCCAGCTCCAGCCATTGCTATCAGCCTCTCAGTTTTAAAGTTTCTACATGAATTTTGGGGCTTGTGAAAGACAAAAGTAAGTGCCAGTTTCCTTTCGTGCACACTGCTACTACAGAGGCCACAGCGTAATCAGCATTCATCGAGGTTACAGTTTATCTAAGGAATAGGATAGGTCCGTCTAAGTGGCTGTAATGATGTTTGACAGTGGCAGAGGGGAACAGAAGCCTCCAGAGGCAGGCGGCTACGCATGGGGCTGCGTCGGAGACAGGCTGTGTATACGTGTAAGGCTCGCTAGGGCAATCGCATAGCGAGCAGTAGCTGGCTGCTGCCAGCTTTGGGCCTGGAGATGAAAAGCTCAGCATTAGCGCTGGCGCAGTGCTTAGGAAATCAAACGGCCCCATGCAGCTCTGTACTGGAGCCTGGATATGTCTGTTAGCCGCGATGACCCTCCCCGCAGTAGATTGCAAAATGAAGGGCCTCACCATGCAAGGTGCTGAGAATGTCCCAAGAGAGGCCCCTGGGAGCCGACGGCAAGGAAGGGCCCTTCGCACCTCTCCGGAGGCGCTCGGCCTCTTGCGGAATCAGAGCCAAAGAAAGGGAGACAAAAGCATTTCAAAAGACCCTCCTTTAGCATAACTGGCTAACCATGGAGTGCCCTCTTATCGGCCAGCCCAGGCGCCAGCCAGCCCAGTGCACACAAAAGCCAAAAGGCAGCGCTTGGACCAAGTCAGCTTCGACTTAATATTTGCATTTCGTAAAGCAAACTAATAAATGCCCACGAGTTTATCTGCGCTTCCCGTTTGTATTTATTAGCAAGAACAACAGGTTGGTTTTCCTCTTTCGTTACACAGGTAAATTGCAGCACAGCTCCCACACCCGTCTCTTTTCAATGGCCCGGCCTTGTGTTGACTCTCCATCTCTAAACAAGCTGGGATTACACGACCGACCGACAAGAAGAGCAAACAGCCTTTGAAGTAAATATTAGTTATGAACCCCGAGAGGGAAACGTCTCACAATGAGCAGTGCTGGGATCCACTTCCCCCGAGCTGCTGGGAGAAATCATTCACATGCCTCAGAGTGACAGCAGAGCCTGGGCGGAGTTCCCCAAGGGTTGAGCCTGGGGTCGGTTTTGTTCAATATCTTCATTAATGGTCTGGAGAATGGTGTGGACTGCACCCTCAGCAAGTTAGCAGATGACACTAAGCTGGGGGGAGAGGTAGATACGCTGGAGGATAGGGATAGGATACAGAGGGACCTAGACAATTTAGAGGATTGGGCCAAAAGAAATCTGATGAGGTTCAACAAGGACAAATGCAGAGTCCTGCATTTAGGATGGAAGAATCCCATGCACTGCTACAGACTAGGGAATGGGTGGAACGGTAGCAGGAAAAGCAACCAACAGGAGGGTGTAAGAAGGGTGTAGACATTTTATAGCTGCCTGTTGGTTGTTTTTCCTGCTATAACCCCATCATTCCTCCCCCGAGTGGGTAAGTTACACTCACACTCCCTGTGTAACTTGCCATACACCAACATGTATGTTACCCCGAAATGCACGGTGTGACTGTGCGGTGGGTTTTATATTGACTGAAAGAGTCTAATCTTCACACAGACATTTTAGGGACACAGTCCGTAGCCCACTGAAGCAGTGCTGTTCGAACAAGCAGGATAAGAGCCCTGGCTTGAATTCTCTCCCTATAAACGGTTTAGGCTATATTTTTAGCAGATGTGTATGATGAATCCTCAGCCGGCAGCAATACCGGGACACAAAGCAATCATGAATATCCAGGTTTGACTCACTGACAGGAACCCTATAATTTCCCTGAGGACTGTTCCTACTAGTTACCGCTGCTGTATTGAGGCTGGGGCTGCAGAATGCCAATGCACTGAGCTTTGCTCAACTCTTCATGCATCCAGGAGGAGAAATACCTGTACAACCATTCAACAGCACTCAAGCAGCTGAATAAACCACAGGATTACTCTTGATTCAAGCCAATTTAGCTCTTTACACTTATCCTTTGGATCCTCTGTGAACCTTGTAAGTATATCATTGCCACAAGACAGCACTACATGATGTGGGAAACTGTTTTAGGAGGAGTTTGCACACAGTCAGAGTCTCCTCTTGCTTGCACCAGTGTGACTAACAACTTCCACCAAAGTTATTCTATTTTAGGCTTGTATAGGCGAGAGGAGACTCAAGACCAACATCTGACCTGCCTTTGGGTCACTGGAGAATGGAGGAAGGAGAACATCCTTTTGATCAGATCTATTCTGCACCACTAACAGACTCCCAGTTCTGCAGCTGGGCACGTAGGTACGTGAAATGGCCCACCAAATGGCAATTGATGTGTCCATCAGCAAAACAGGGCTCCTTAATTGAATGAACAAATGTGAAGCTGGCTCCCTACATCTTTCATTATGAGCCACACAAAACCATCACTACAAAACCACAAGCCACTCAACCATCATTTGATTCGTGGTTTCATAACACTCAAATATCAGTCCAAGGGCACGAAAAGGGTCTCAAAACCTTTTGAATAATTCTGGGCCAAAGGATAGTTTCAAGACGAAAACTATGGGACATACAGCATTTCTGACGGAGTTTCTGCAAGTTTGAACCCAAAATGCAAAGCAGGGGCAGGAAGCCAAGGCATAGTGATACCAATTCAATAGGTGTGCAGGAAACCATACAAACTTAAACCATGAAATGTTTTAGATCTCTGATCTAGACCCTTGATAAGAGAAGCATCATCACACGCTGAATTCAATCATATTAAACATACAGTCTTTATTCTAACTTGTCTTCAATGAGAAAATAGCTCCTACGGAGAATTGAAGAAGGCATAAAACTTATCCGTTTTGAAAAATATTTTCAATCTCTGTATTAGTTAGATCTTTTTTTACTGTATAAATCCACAGAGCACCTTCTTGTGCTTTGCATGAATACTGGGAGGTGGGGAATGACAACACTCAGGTTTGGGAGTTGACAACCACACACACACACACACACACTCTCTCTCTCTCTCTCGGGGAGGAATTAAAATTCAGAATTGCCACTTGAGCTGGATGCAGGTTGGGGCCTGAACTCCTGCTCACCCCGTGTCAGGCTGTGCCCTTTAATAGAGGTGTGTGTGTCGGAGATAGTGGAAAGCAAAACTTCCCATCTTGCAAACTTAAGGTTGCCAAGGTGCTGACCACCTTTATATCAGACACTTCCACTCTCCAGCTGTCTGACAGGGCCCAGCGTAGAGGTCTCAGAGCTAAGGCAGAAGGAATTGAGTTGCAAGGGAGGCAATGGATTTTTTTTTAAGAGCGACATTTAATTGATGCTGAAGGTGACACAGTTCCCCAGCTTGTTACTGTTGCGTTGATCTTCCCCCTCACTGTGGTTACAAATCTCCTGCGTTCCTTCACCTGGTCCCCCACCCAACCTGGTTTATTTTTTAAATGAGGTTGCAACGACACGTTGGCCCTGTCCGTTTTCGATGGCGTCTCCTTGGGCTTGCGCTGGACTGACGCATGCAGGACAATACAGCACATGTTTTCCCTACGCCATGAGAGGATTCGCATCTCATGCGACTATCCCAGCAAACATGCCAACGTGATCTCATCACCAGCCAGACACCAACAGCTGTTCCCCTTATTCAGCTCCCAGCGTTGCACGGGCTTAGAAGTTTTCACCTTTGCTACTGCCACGGCAAGGGGCTGCATTGTTGGAGCAACATGCTCTCTGCACTGGGTCATAAACCAGCCACACGTACAGGCCCAAGACCCAAAGACGTCAGAAGGGAGGAGGGGGGAAATTCCACGGCTGCTTCCATGGAAATGGGTGAACGGTGGGCTCTTTCCAAAGAGCAGGGAAATCAAGCTCCCATTTGGCTTAAAAGCACATAGCTGTTCACCCCAACATATCCGGCCTGAAAGTCTCCTGGCCAAGAGGAGAATTTCCAAGTCTAAAGGCCCATAAGAATGCATCTTGAAGGAGGCTGGTTAAGTCCCATCTCCACATGGGAACCCCGAGGTTAATGAGAGCCAGGAGGAAGCTGAGTAAAGCTGAGAAATTGAACCATAGTAACTGCACTGCGGGCAGTTGGCCAGGAGTCCATTTCCAAGGTGGGGGCAACTAGTTGAAAGATCCCACCACAGCCTCCAAAACTTGAGCTCCTTTCCCCTCCAACGCCTCTACTTCGGGTCTTGCAGGTGGAGAGTTCCCCTTCTGCAGATTGAGGGGTTGCAGGCAAAGCTTCCCAGAATTTCACTTCCCAAAGGGCTACTGGGTGGAATGAAGCCCCTTCCGCAGAGACCGTCCTGACCCGTGCTCCAGCAGCAGGTTGGTTTTCCTGTTAGCGTCCCGGGTCCACGTGCCCAGAATTCTCCTCCCTCTCTCACCACAGAACCTGCAGGGGGGAAAAAAAAAAAAAAGTAAGGGAGTGAATGGTCTGTCGGGCAATGGATTGTAACAAAGGAATCAGCACTTCCTCCACTATTACTAAACTGAACAGGACCCACTTCCTCCAGCGCCAGCAGAAAGACCGGAGCAATGCAGGCAAGCGTAGATATCAACTAGCAGGCCTGATGGGTCCCTTAAAAATGTTGGGCCAACTGCTGTAAGGTGCTTCGCATCTGTGGAGAGAAGCTAAGTATTCAATTCATACCGAAGTCACGAACTCTCAGCGCTTCTTGGGAGAGGCTCGGCACCTTGCACAATTGAGCCCTTGGGAAGTACAAACCCAAACCCAAGTCCACAAGGACTGCACCCCCGTCCACAAGGACTGCACCCCCACATGTTACTTTGCTGCAAGAGGGGAGAAGAAGCAGGTAACAGGTGCTGCTTTCCCAGCAGTCTCAAGGTATCAGGGTAACTAATCAAAGGACTTTTAATCAATTCCTTCCTTCCTGAGCTATGTTGGGGGCAACGTGCGGAGGAGGACTGAGGACTGGAGAGAGTGAAGTACACAGCATTGCCAACCCTGGCTAGCACAGGGAATGCGTAGGTTGGGAGTGATGGAAGGTGACCCTTCCAACCTTTTAGATGCAGAGACTACCACCATTTCCATATACAGCCCCGAGCACAAGTGCGGCGCTGACCTGGCTGTCCTACAGGCTCCACCGCAATACAAAAATGTGAAACACCACCAAGCAGTGCACCTAACATTGCCTTCTTCATTTGGGTTAGATTTGCTCCCCTTACACAAGCTTTTGTCTATTGCATCTCTTTAGACTAAGCTCTTCAAGGCAGGGACAACGTCTTCCAAAAGCCACCGTCTTCTGTACAGCACTGAATACAACGGATCAAGCCAGAGATGGGAACATCACTACACAATGCCTGGTGCAACCACATCAACCGTGGCTGGTGCAGCAGTCCATAGTAGACTATTCACCACTGACGAGGATACTAGACAATGTTTTCACCCCTCAGCTCACAGAGAGCCGGTAGGCACTACCGCAACGCAAGCCAACGTCAGGGCAGAACAAGGCTACTAATGTAGGCTCAGTACCACACTGACCGCTACCCAGGAGGCTCAAGGTGTCCGCACAGCAGCGGAGCCAGCGTGGTATGAACAGCAACCATTTAAGCTTCCCCAAACGCTGCTCAGTCAACGCGTCCCATCCTGACCCCTCTAGGGGAGAAAGGAATTCAGCCTCCGTCTTTCTTCAGTACTTGACCTCTCTGATGACATGACATCCCTAAGAGATGCCAGCAGGGATGGAGGATTGTGTGATGTGGACCCACTGCACTAGAAACGGGTCTGAGACCTCTTAGTTCGTTTCCATTAGGCTGCCAAAGAGCTGTCGGCAGTAACTGAGCCAGCCAACCCAAGGAGCTGTAATTCAGTGATAAGAGCGGAGGCTGTGCTGACCTCACTCCTGGGAAAAGCAATGTCCTCAGCTGGATCTCCCCAGGGAGCCAAGAAATGACATCTGCTCCTCGGGTCGGCTCCTGTCGTCTTTGTGTGCGATTAAGAAACGGATCTGCAATATAAATCTTTGCTTAGTATGGCTCTGGATTGATTACATCAGAGTGCATGATAGAGGGCTGATGAATATGAGAAACAGGTAGAGGCGGATGTCTGGAAATGACATTTCGATTTCCTTTCAACAAACAAAAGGACCATGGTTGGGAACACATAGATGGCGAAATCATTTACTACGACTTTACGGATACATAGCCCCCTCTTATCCAAGGGACTCCAAGCGAATTGCAAGTCACTGATGAAACATCGCAAAGCCTCTGGAAGATAATACTATTACCCTATTTTGCCAGGGGGAACGGAGGCACAGAAAGATTACAGCTACACTGTTCCAGTACCCAGCAGTAGGGAACAGTGCCTTAAAGAGACACGCAGGAACAGAACTCAGGAGCCCTGACTAACCACACCATGCTCTAATCCAGCGATACTCAGACTGAGGCCCGGGAACTACAAGTGGTTCTTTAATGGGTCTCCTGTGGCTCTTTGCAGCATGTGATATTAAAACACTTGCATCTGAAGAAGTGAGGTTCTTACCCACAAAAGCTTATGCTCCCAATACTTCTGTTAGTCTCAAAGGTGCCACGGGACCCTCTGTTGCTTTTTACAGATTCAGACTAACACGGCTACCCCTCTGATACTGTGTGATTGGTTAATAATTCAATCTAAGGTATTAACCAATCAGGCTGCTTTTACTATATTAACCAATTGTAGTTGATAAAATAATAATACTTGGACAGTCATTTTGCTGTGAAAATAGACAGATAATGAAACAATGAATTGACACTACTGTGTCTTTTTTGGGTAATGTTGATGGTTAATTTGGCTCCTGAACCACTGAGGTCTGAGTATCACCACTCTAACCACGGTCTTGGTTTGAAGTTAAGCCTGTTGTAACAACATTGCACTTAAAGCCATGGATAACGGGGGCTCAGTGTTTTGGATGCTGTTTGTTGGCTCCTCTTCTGCCCTCTATCCCCCCCGAATCTCTAGGTTTTGAGCAGATTAAGAATAAATGCGACTTTGCTCTGGGAAACTAACACACAATAACCAGCAAACCTGCATGATTCAAACTGGGGCTTCCTCCCTGTTGCCCAGCAACTCCATGCACTTGTCAGGGGATGATGAACAGGAGCGGAAATACTGGGAGCTTGTGGGTCACCCCTGCAGTCAGTACACATATCCTGGTGGAGACAGGAGGAAGCAAGGTGTAGGAATGGAGTGTTGAGAAAGGAAATGGGGCAGGACTGCCGTACTTGCAGCTCCTGCTGCACGAGCCACTTCCAGGCTAAAGAAGCCAGCTGCGTGGGAACTAAAGGAGATGACATCAGGCAGTCCACCTCTTGGGTAGCACAGCATCTGCCTTGCAGCGTTTGGAACGTACGACGCCAAAGGCCAAGTGACTGTAACAAAGCAATGTCAGCCCAGCCGTGTCTGCCCAGTGCAGAAGGGCGGTGGCCCGGGGATGAATCCCTCATGCAGAGACCCGTCATGACGATCAGGCTCCAAACAGCTAACCATGCGGTAACATTCCTGGCAACGTGGTCTTCCCACATTTAACAATGCAAGGGAGAGGGGAGAAGAGCACTGATCCGGCCTTGCGACTCCTACTGAGGACAAGCTACCAAGGAACCGCTTCATCAAGGAGGCTCGGCCGATTCTAAGCCCTGTCCCTATTGACGCAGCTTTGGCGTCCCCAGTGAATTCCCTTGTACGATACTTGTATTTTCTTTTCTCCCCCTTCCATCTCCTGCCTCCTCAGCTGAAATGCCAAGGGTCCTACAGGAGTTGGGGCAGGAGGGTTGGGTTGGTTTTTTAAAACCGCCGTGGACCCAGGATTGCGTTTGGGAGGGGCGAGAGGATGGTCCAACGGTAAGAGCTGTGAAGATGAAGGGTACAGTCAGAGTGGATCGCACCCAGGCCTCCCCTCTCTGGGGGTATGTCTAACACGTCGACCCGGATGCGTAATTCCCGGCCCGGGCAGACATATACCCGGTAGCTCTGAACAAGTTAGCGAGGTAATGTGGCCACAACGGCACGGGTGACAGGAGGGGCTCACCTCTCCGAGTACGTCCCTGTCCGAAAGGTGAGGCAGCAAGCCCCTTCACCGGGGCTACACTCCATTTTTAGCGCACTAGCTCGATCAGAGCTACCGCAGGCACGTCTCCTCGAGCTGGAAATCCCACGCCC
Organism: Trachemys scripta elegans; assembly: GCF_013100865.1. NCBI lineage: Eukaryota > Metazoa > Chordata > Testudines > Emydidae > Trachemys > Trachemys scripta. Next base: position 31,098,601 of record NC_048311.1, read on the forward strand.
CGCCCCAGGTGTAAACATCCCCTCGGAGTCCCCCGCCCCTCACAGGCAGAGTTTAAAACACCCAGCTAACAGCAGCTTTTTTAAAAGAGTACCTTACGGAGGGAATCAAATCTTTCACTGTGACTCTGAGCTGTTCAACTCTATTTGGCCTCTGGAGGTTCTTACCCTTTAAGAAATTAGATTTTTCTATTCTCTCCTATTTCCTCCCCCTTCAGTCAAAGAATCAAAAGCATTTCATCGTTAACAGGTATCCTAATGAGGGTGCCAGGCCTGGCTTCCCCTTCCTGTTGATACCAGTTAATGGCATACAGGAGAAGCAGAGGTCTGTACACATGACTCATTCACCCTAGTGCACCTCTCATATCTCTGAGAGCTGTGGAGAGTGAACCATGTTCAGATAAGATTGGCACCTACGCACCAAGGTGTCAGCCACGTCAGAAATGCCACAAGATGGCTCTTGATATAAACAGTCAGGGGACCCGTTCCAGGCCTGCTGTTGGATGAACTGGGTATTGGGGGCAGGAAATAATGCAGCTCCTAGGAGTTTGCAAAAACCCTGTGCACAAATGTCCCCGGCTCTTGCAAATGTGTTAAAAATAAAACCCTTTAAGAGCTTCCAGATGTTCTGTTTATGTTGTGGTGTTACCCTGGCCGATCCTCCAGAGACCAATATGCAGCCTCCTGACTGCCGGGATGAAATCGCGGCAGCCAAGGAGAACGGCATGGGGGAGTGGAAGAGGTCAGAACCCAGCTTCTCTTTTCCACCCCCAACTCAGCCTGTTAACCCCTGCGCTGCTGGCATACACCGGGAGCCCCACCAGAAATCTTTCACCCCAGCTCCAGGTCCTTCCTTGCCTTTGGTTAGTGAGGCAAACATACCTCTCCCCCACCCCGCGTAGTTCAGCAGAGTTTACTGTGAAGCTTTTAGACCTTAACATACATCATGGATGGAAGGAGGTGGGTGGGAAGCGCAGAAGGGAGTTATTGTCTTACATGGTGTCCAGTTGGAGTCCCAGCGTGCAGGACTGTTTAGTACTGCAGGCCTGGGTTCAAATCCAGACACTATCAGCACAAGTGACAGTGAGTTTCAAGTATCAGAGGGGTAGCCGTGTTAGTCTGGATCTGTAAAAAGCGACAGAGTCCTGTGGCACCTTATAGACTAACAGACGTGTTGGAGCAGAAGCTTTCGTGGGTGAATACCCACTTCGGCAGACACGTGTTTCAGACTCATTCTAGGGACTAAGGGGCATTTTGTTTGCCTCAAAATCATCACTGTGCAATTTCAAGAGGGCTAGCGGTCTCTGCTCAGGAGGGGGCCGAAGACGGGACTAACAGGCCCAGACTGAAGTGCCTGGGCCCGGTTGCGTGTAAGGGATCAGGACTGCAGTAGGAGGGTGTATACGCGGAGAGGATGCGGGAGACGGGTGCAAATGGGGATTGAGGTGCATCAGCAAAGCTGGAGGAGTGAAAAATGGAATACAGCCTGTGAACCTCTGGCTGTTCCCGTCAGTCTAATTCACAAGGCTAAATCCAAAACACAAAATGTAATGGAGCACCTTCCTCCTGCTGCCAGCCGAAAACCACGATGCAACTCAAAAGCATCACAGCTTCCCTGTGGGCAGCAAAGCCAAACAGGCACGGAATCCCACGGGGGCAAGGAAACCATTAGCACAGTTTTGGCCTCACCAGCCCCTGATGGCAACAGAAAAGAGAAGAGAAAGCTCCGCAGCGTTGTCTGCAGTAAGATTTGATATGCCAGAGAGATTTCTTAACGAGCGCTGGGTTGGCAGGCACAGTCACACACACACACAGGACTCAGGATTCTTTGCACAAGGCGGTGCACTTACAATCTGATTCTTTTGAAGTTTCCTTGAGTTAGCGGCATGGCAGGCAGCAATCAAACCTCCATAAAACACAGATAGTGCAGCTGTGTGCGCAGGATCTGATCGGTTATCTTGCCCTCTCCCAGGGCGGGTCCATGGGGGGGGGGGGAGAAGGGCGCACTCCACGCGGCTCATTTGAAAAAAGGCTTGCCGCAGGAGATCAAAGCCATTTCCTGAAGTGCCTCGCTCAAGCTTGGCCTTAAAGGAGCAGCACGGCTCCCCACTGGATCCCAGAATTCAGGTCCACACTTAGCGTGACAAGGGAAGGTGTTCTGAAAATAGTAATGATGACACTGGTACGTCCAGGTTTCTATTGCACGCTAATAATGATGCCTAGCAGCACCTTTCCCACCAGTAGACCTCCAAGCACTTTACAAAAGGAAGTCGGCATTGTTATCCCCATTTTGCAGATGGGAAAAACTGAGGCACGGGAAGAACTGACTCACCCAGAGGCAGATCCAAGAACAGGACCCAGATCTTCTGAGTCCCAGTCAAGTGCTCTGTCCACTACCACCATACTGCCTCATCCCATCTTCATTAGATGGTTCTTCTGGTACTCAGAAGAGTATCTACATGTTATCTCAGCCCAGAGAGGAAGGAGCAGGTGTTCATAACACATCCATCCCCATACTCAGATCCCCCCACGGGATCTACCTGCTTCCTAAGCTGAGGATGCCACTGGGCAGGAGGAGAGGCAACACGCTATCAGCTTCTTTGGGACTCCAAACTCTAAAGCAAACCCAGATCATTGCAGGGAGCAGAACTGGGGACTGAAGATCTAATCTTCTGATCCAGTGACCAACTGCCGTCTTGTAGAAGAGATGTGACCCCAGCGTGCTGTCTATTTCATTACTAGACCTCTCCCCCCCAACCCCCAGCGCTTTTCATTAGGGCGGGATCTGAGCCCTGGTGTGCTGGGTGTATTCCAGCTGGGGTCGTTATTCTGTTAATTATGAAATTCCCTGCTGTTGCACCTGGAGAAACTGTACAATCCCCAGTGCTCCTAAAAGCACTTTTCACCCTGTCCTCTGCTCCCCACCCCACTGCATTTCAATGGGGGGCAAATGATTTCTACCCAAGGTCTATAGAATGCTTGGGGATCCCCCAGGATGAAAGCTACATGGACAGTAATAATGCATATGCAATTTCTTTCCCCAGGACGGCCTGGCTCATGTACACTATCATCGGGTTACCCGAGAGCTGAGATCCTTAAGATGCCAGGAGGTCAAGTGTCTTGGCCAATACAATAAGGCCCCACACATAGTGGGACAGCGAGGTCTCTACAGCCCGAGGTTCCTCTTGGCTCCAGGTCCCGTTCCCTCTGACCAGTAGACCACTCTGCCTCCCTCGGGGGGTGAAGAGAAAGAAGCATGAACTGCTAGAGCCCTGGACAACGCACAAGAGCCCAGGCCGCAGATGGTCAGTTCCACACTCAGCAGCAGGACAGGAAGAACACTACGTCCAGAGAAAACAAAGGGAGGCAATAACCAAACACCACAATAGGATGTGCGTTCAGATTTGTTTGCTTGAGACTTTCTTGCTTCCCCCTTTGCCCCCCCCCCCCCCCCCAACGTGTGCTTCCAGGGGTTTGGCCAGAGCTTGGGAACGGCGGTCTCTCTTCTGGCTACTTCCCGCTTTTCTAATTCATAAAGATTCCGGTGGCTGGGAATTAGGTCCGTGGATAGGTTCAGCGCAACTGCATGGGCAGCACAGCGAAACAGGCCAGGAAACCATTCTGACAGTTCTGGCCTCATGGGTCCCCCCAGCACCCGTCAGAGCAGAACTACTTCCCAGCTGCCTCTTGTTTACAGGGTACCCCGCATTGAGACCCTCTGCCCTCACCCCACTGGTACACTGGGAATTCTTTACATCAGATATGCTGAATTAGGAAAATGCAGCTATAGAGGCAGATCCAATTATTGGGAGTTATTTATAGCACCTAGCGATCCCCTCCAAGATCGGGGCCCCTTTATGGTAGGTGCTGTAAGTATGTATAGGCAGAGACAAACTTTGCCCCAAAGAGCTTCCTATCTAACCAGGCAAGACAAAGGAGGGTTGGTTATCTCTAATTGTATAGATGAGGAGCAGACTAAGCCCTGGTCTACACTGGGGGGCGGGGATCGACCTAAGATACGCAACTTCAGCTACGAGAATAGCGTGGCTGAAGTCGACATATTTAGGTCGACTTACCACGGCATCTTCACAGCGCTGAGTCGACTGCTGCTGCTCCCCCGTTGACTCCGCTTACGCCTCTCATGGTGGAGGAGTACCGGAGTCGATGGGAGAGTGCTCGGGGATCGATTAATCGTGTCTAGACTTTTTCTAGACACGATTAGACTAGACACGATAAATCAATGCCTGATAGATCGATTGTTACCCGCTGATCCGGCGGGTAGTGTAGACCTGCCCTAAGTGACTTTCCCCAGCCCACACAGGGCATCTGTGCCAGAGCAGCGACTTGAACCCAGATCTCCTGAGAGCATTGATCATAATATCACCCTTCATCAGAAACACTCATTAACTGACAAAGGTGCTGCAACAGACAAAAAGAAATTCAATGGAGCTACACCAATTTGCCACCAGCTGAGGATCTGGCCCACAGAGACTTATGTAGCTTAGAGAATAGATCCCCCATGCTTTTAAACTTCGTACACCACCATCTTCTCTTGTCACTCACTTGGAGAGTTTGTCCCATTTCCTGTCCCAGCATGGGCTCTCCAGGGGCTGAAGCATATGGTGGAATACTCTGGGGGAGGGGAGAAAGGATAGGACTATTTTTAATTTGTTAAATAACCCACAAGCAGTCAGGCTGGCCCTCTCCTCTGAAAGGGGGGAGGGAGGAGAAGATATAAAATCTGTGGGTGGAACAAAGAGAGACAGTGGTTTGTGCGTTTAGTCCCTTTACATACCAGACAATGATTTGATTCTAGCCCTAAAGCGATTCATAGTTTTGGGATGCCGGTTTACTCACATGCTCGAACGTGCTTAATGACCAGAGTGATCTTCAGTGAGCGAAGGGCTGGATTGTAAAAGAAAATCAGCCAGGAAAGGGAAATTTAAAAAAAAAAAAAAGGAAAAAATCTAACTGAGATGGAGCAGACCTATTGAGTCCTAATCCTTGCTTGTCAATGCACCACATCCTCCAGCACGACAGCCCATGTAGACAAGGACAGCTATGGCCTATCCCTCGCATCTCCTGAGAGACTATGTCTCAGTCTAGTAGACCACCCAGAAGAATGTCAGCATGTTCTCCCAGATGGTCTCAGGAATTGACTTACCAGATTGGACTATAGTTCCTGGGTGCAATCACTGCAGCTGGGCAGATAATGGGGGATGGGAAGAGAGGGTACGTGTCCCTCCAGCTTATTGTTAGCACCCAATGGGTCATATGGCGTGTGATACAGGATGCCTTCGCTCTCATTCCTGATCTCCAATCTGTACCTGGCAATGGTGCAATCATTAGTCCCTCCAGGCCAGTATCCTGCCTTCAACAGCAGCCAGCACCTAACAGATACTTCTGAGGCAGGCACAAACCCCGTAATGGACAACTGCACAACACATGCCAGCGTTCGTCTTCACTGCAGAGTTTACTTGAGCGCTGCCCCTAACTCAAGTCTTGTCCAGGCACAAAAACCCTTCCCTGGAGCATGGTGGTGCTTTTCACTCAAGCTGGGTGGGCCTGTCAGGAGCAGAGGTTCCGGGTTGAGTGAGCACAACCCTCAGCTGCTACCACCATCGCTCTGCAGCGTGCATGCAAGCTAGCACCGCTTGAGCGCTGCTAACTCTCCAACAGCCCTTGCCACAATTCGCCTCGTGTTTCCAAAAAGGCAGAGAAGTGCTCCCACAATTCACAGGGGCAAAACTCAGAGCTGCTTAGCTTGCTGCAGCATTGAGAAACCTGGGATACCCCTCAAATATGGCACTGGTACTGAAGGAACGTTGAGCTGATCAGTGGATACAATGCTGTCCGTTATAATTAATGGAAGTTACTTGGGTTGGAGGGTTTAAGAGCTGGAAGTAGACGCTTTCCCTCTATTTTCTCCTGTCTTCTACTCTCTTCCTCCAAGCCTGTGGGGGTGTAAACCTGTGGGGGTCTGTTTCTGCATAGCCAAATAAAGAGTTCTGGGACTGTACACAAAGAGACTTCTAAATCATTGCTTTAAATCTATGTGATCAGTCAAGGGGGGCTTTGCGGGCAGTGTCCCCAAGTCTTGTGCAAAAGTCGCCAGTTTGACCTTCACTGTGAATCAAGGCCTTGTTGGTAGCGACTGGGAGTCGTAGTTAGATACATAGGCATCCACACCATAGTATTTAGGCGCAAGCCTTGCTACCCGCCGGTGCTTCTTAGCTGGCATAGCCTAGCGCCATCTTGTGGACTCTTCAGATAAGCAGAGAGGCAAGGGGAAGAAGGCTAGAGAGAAGATGAAGACCTTCAGCATTTAAGGCTTCCCTGAGGGAGACATGGAATCGGGTTTCCTCTGTGGTCGTTGATGAAATGTTTGACTGAGAGCTTTTCACCCCAGACACTCCCTGCTTCATCAAGAAAGCTACAGCTGACCTACGTGAAAAGAGTGAATGGTGTCAATGCCACCCCCAGTGATGGGTATATCCACCCCACAAAACCCATCACCTCTGGAACTAAGTGGGGATGCAGTCTCGCTCTCCGCGGAGAGGCCAAGGAAAGAAAGTTGGAGTAAACTCCCCTCTCATTCATGGAAGCAGTCCCTTAAGGAAGTTTGTTCTGTCTCTTCCCTTCTTAACCATAGAATATCAGGGTTGGAAGGGACCTCAGGAGGTCATCTAGTTCTACACCCTGCTCAAAGCAGGATCAATCCCCAGACAGATTTCTGCCCCAGATCCCTAAATGGCCCCCTCAAGGCTTGAACTCACAACCCTGGTTTTAGCAGGCCAATGCTCAAATCACTGAGCTATCCCTCCCCGGATAAGCAATATGGTGGGACTTCACTGACCAGGGCTGTGGGACCTGAACTTTCCTCCAAATAAAGTATGTGAGGGGGTGGGGGAAGCAGTTTACTTTGAGAAGAATCTGAGCAGTCCAGTGGCTAGGGGCACTGCAATGGAAAACTGGACACTGGGGTTCTCTTCCTGGCTCTGACCTCGAGCAAGTCACTTCTCCTCTCTGTGCCTCAGTTTCCTCTCCCACCCTTGTGGCCCGCCTCTTTAGAATTGTAAATTCTTTGGGACACCACCTAGCACAATGGGGCCCTGACCTCTGCTGGGCCCCCCCTAGAGACCACTGTAAAACACATAAGTAATATTGATAAATAATCCGACTCTGTTGCAAGACTGCATCGTCTTCACAGAGCTTTGGTCTGAATGGATTATCATCGTTTACCGACCTACACAGTCAACGCGAAAGCCCTGCCAAAAAACACAGAGCGCCTCGGCAGAGATGTCATTAAAGCTTCTTAAGCTGGAGGAAGCGAAGCAAGCGTTCTGTTCCCATGCCACCCTTGTCGGTAATGTGTTAATAAGTAACCATGTCCCAGACAGGTGCTGTCAGCTTAGCCTCAGGAGTTCTTGTTCAATTGAAAGGTGAGTCATTTCCCTTTTATACTGCAAGCCACCATGAGTCATGGAAAAATGGTCCCTTTAACGAAACACACTTACATGTTCACACACTCGTCTATTATTACACACACAAAAATTGGTGATGGGTTGGAATTACACCAGCTCTCGCGCCCCTGCTGCCTATAATGGATGATATGCAAGAGCCCAATAGAAGTCAGGATGCACGAAGATGGTCTCCTTTATTCTGGCAGTTGAAGTCAAGAATAGCTAAAGCCGTCCCCCAAGGCTGGGTCCAAAATCCTGCCAGAGCCCAGTCAGAATTCACATCGGCCACTGAAAACCATGTAACGTGCCTTGGCTTGCCACTAAAATGTGTGGTAAAGGACTGCGGCTCCTTTCACCGTTGCAGCAGCTTCCCGCTCTCATGTCAGAGGAACAATCAACCCCCGGAGCAGCCACAGGGTTATCTTCTAAGTGGAGGCGCTCAGAGGACAGGCAATGTGACACGGATGCGTTTCACTTGCAGGTCAATGGTGAGTTTCTGGAGATGGTTCAGGGATGAGAGAGAAGTCCTAGTATTCAGTGGCTCTTTGCCAACCCACCCAAGAGGATGCCCAGACATCATAAAGACACCGGCACAACGGGCACCCTTCTTGGAGGGCTCAGCTGAAAGGTGATGGACTGAATGCCATGGAAACAGAGCCTCGCTCTCAGCCAGTGGTCCCTACCAGGTCACAAATGAGGCAGACTGGAGGGGCAGCGCAGAGACAAGCTTGCCTGTGTTGAACCTGCTGCATGGCCAGATAGACAGCGTGACCCCCCCAAGATTTAAAAAAGGCTACTGATCAAGCCAGAGAACAAATGCATCAGAGAGAAGCCCCAGGTTGAAAACTTTGCACCCAGAGCCCGGGGTGTTTGGCGCTGGGGGGTTTAGTTTGGCCTATTAAAGGGGGACGATTGCCAAGTTCCGGATCAGGACACAGGCTTGAACCTGAATGCAAAACAACCCCCATCTCTGTCAGCTCAGTGACATTTTAATGCAAGGCCCCACCCTCAGCTAACCCTCACTGCATGGTTATGAAGACCTTCTACAACATCCTTCAGCTGCTTGCATTTCAGAACCTTACCTCTGTGGGAAGATGAGACCTAGCTCGGTTAGAACAATTCATTTCGACTCTTCCTAGCCAGTGAGATTTCTGCCCTCCTCCATCCCCACCGTATTCCATATTTTTGGTAAAAGAGTACCGGCCCTTTAAGATAACGGTCATGTTTAAACGGACAAGAAGATGAAAGAGTAAGGAACCAGGGAGAAGGGGATTTTCTTCAAACAAGATGATAAACATGGGTGACGTCAGCGCTTTGGAAACCCTCCAGGTAACCCACAGAAGAGGCTGGAGGCAGATTTCATTCAGACCTGGCACCTTCATTAAAAAACATCCCACACAAGATAACATTGTGATAGCTGGACTGATGGGCTGTCAGATTAAATTATCTCCTTGCCTGTGAACGTCCCCTCCCTCCCACCACTTCACCTCTTCTACTGCAGCTCCAACAGTCCTTCCCTTCACCTACACTTTAACACAGACAGGAAGCCAGGTGTGCAGACTGTGTTTATGCCTCCACCGGTAGAAGCTCTTGGGGGTTTGACTAGGCCATATGGAAGACGGATGCTTTATTCAGTCACCCAGGGGCAGGGCCTGTCCGTCCCCGCCCCCCAGATTTACTCTAGTTACCCTATTCCATAAAAGGAGAGGTCACTTAACATTAACTTGAGTTTTTCCAAGATGTTTTCCTCCGATGGGTGCTCCACTGTTGGATGTGTGTGGGCGCCCACGCACTCTTGATTGGAGAATACAAAGCCGTTTCCGCCAGCCCACACCTGCGCAAAGCAACACATCGTGCCTCCAAACAAGGGCATAGCGTGAGGCATGGGCCTGCGGTTACTCAGCTCCTTCTCGACCACAACGCAGACTCTCCACAGCTGAGGGGAAGGAGGGTGGAAGGGGAAGCACCCATTAGGGACAAAATGTTTTGAAGACCTCAGGTCACTGTAAGGTTAAGCAGCCTCTCCTCCTTCTGGGAGTGTACGTCCCTATAGCTGCTCCGCTGTTGGAGGCACCCAAGCAGGAACGGAACGAGAAAGCGGGTGCTGAGGATGTAAGTCCAAGACAGTTTGGAGGCCTGCATCACCGAAGGTAGGATCATCCCTGGAAGCGGGTCAGGCGGCGTCATGCTTGGCAAAGGTAGGACTAGAAGACCAAGTTGAGGACCTACGAATTTCTGTTATGGAAACTTCCTTCAGAAGAGCTATAGATGTGGACTCTGCTGTCACTCTGCGAGGGGCCTGCCTCCCAGCATCTTCAGAGCAGGCAAAGATGCAACCGAAACCCACTTTGACAGTCTGAGTGGAAACAGGTGGGTCCTTCATCCTCTCTGCACATGATACAAATAGCCTAAGAGAAGCCTGGAAAGCCTTAGTCCTGTGTCAAGGTAGAAGGCAAGGGTCCTTCTGATGTCTAGGGTAGATAAGCTGGTCTCCTCTCTGGAGCCGTGAGGTTTTGGTTAGAACACTGGCGGGAAACACTCTTGATACAATAGGGTATCCCCAAAAGACCTTTGGGAGGAAGCAAAGATGAGGATGCAGCATAACCTTGTCTTTATAAAAGGTGGTATATGGCAGGTCAGCCATAAAACCACTGAGCTCTCCCATTCGTCTAGCTGCAGCAGTGCCTATGAGGAACAAAGTCTTGAGTGAGAAGTGGAGGAGAGAACAGGTGGCTATCGGTTCAAAGGGAGGTTTCCTCAGACCATTGAGAACCAAACTGAGGTCCCATTCAGGGGCCAGGTTCCATACAGACAGAAACAAGTTGGGTAAGACCTTGAGGAATCTAGGTATAGTAGGGTGGGCAAAGACTGAAGTGCTCGGTGCGTGAGTGGAAGGTTGTGATAGTGGCCAAATGTACTCTGAGTGAGACCATCGATCGACCTTGTGTCTCTAAATCCAACCGATAGTCTAGGATTTTGGAGAGTAGACCCTCTGAGGCTTGGGAAGAGCAATGAGAATGCCAGGAGTGGAAGTATTTACATTTTTAAAGGTAAGTTTTGCAAGTACTGGGTTTCTTGCTAGATGGGAGAACTGACTAGATCTTATTCAAACAGGTTAGCTCCATGCTCCAGAACCATCTCAGAACCATGTTCTCAGGTTCAAGAATTTGGGGTTGGGATGGATCAGGGTTCCCTAGTTCTGTGACAGGAGAGCTTTTCTGAGAGGAAGTCGGAGAGGCATTGCCACAGAGAAGTGGAGGAGGTTCCAGAACCACACTTGTCTTGGCCAGGACGGTGCTAAGAGGAGAACCCTTGCTCTTTCCTGATGCAGTCTGAGTAAGGTCTTGAGGATTAGAGATAGAGGCAGGTAGGCAGGCACACAGTAGAATACAGGATCACGGTATTATCACTGCATCTCCCAAAGCACTGCTCCTTGGAACAGAAGAGGAACTGAGGGGCGGCAGGCCCACGCCTCCCAATGCACCCTTGTTTGGAGGCCTGAAGTGCCACAGGCCTGCGGACACTGCTTTGCATTCACCGGTCGAGCACACGTGGATGAGCACGCGTCCTACGATGAAGCGTTCACAGGGACATACACTTGAAAAAACTTAAAAGGTCTCCAAGTGAGAGAATGAACTTTTTCAGATGCGCAGTGACTACAGAGGAATACCTCTCCCTGCATATTCAGTGTGAAGTTCTCAGGGTCTCTCTGTAGCACCAGCTCTGCAGATACACCCCATATAAACACATCCTGAATTGCTGGGAATTTTAAGGAGACTAAGGAAGAGATGACAGCCCTATGAAATACCAGCTGAGTAAGTTTGGAAGGGGATAAAGGAGATGGCCCTCTCAGACAGATGGCACTTACTTTACACAAACCCACTCTGGATGGCATTTACTTTATACAAACGTGGGTAGGTGTCTGTACCATCACTGCTGTGGTCATTGTGAAGCACATCAGCTCTCAGCCACAACTCAACATTAGCCAAACTGCCTGCCATGGTCCACATTCAGCCCCTTGGTGATGTACATGGCACAGCCTCTGATGAGCTAGGTTAAAGAAACTACCCCTCTGTCAAATGGTGGGTCTGCAGGAGTCTCCGTGAGAATAATTGCACAAAAAGGATGGAGAGGTGACTTTCAAAAGTTCCCATCCTGCTCGCTTGCTTCCAAGATAATCCACTGAAATGGGATCCCTCTGCAAATTGCTCCAAAGGGGAACCAAAGCCAGAAAAAGCACAGTAGAGAACAAAGGGGGAGGAACTGCTCCTACACATTCAACGGACTGTCACTTTTTAAACTTAGCTACAACTAGGCTGGGAAGGATAAGACTTTGATCAGTAAATGTTGATTTTGCCAACAAAAATATGTCCATCAATAGCAACAGAAATTTACAGATAGGCAAAGTAAGCAAAATACTGCTTGAGAATTTACTAGAGTTTGATTTAAGGATATTTACTTTGTATATTTTGATATGCGACATTGGCAATGTGTGTTTTAATGGGTGAATCTCAACATCTACGGTCATTAAATAATTATTAGCTGACCCTCCTCATAATTTCACACAACATTTTCAATTTAGATTAATAAAACACCCGAAACGAAGGCTTAAAAATAAACAACGATAAACATCAAAATGATTTTTTTAAATCAAATTCTGGCAAGCTTAGCTATAACCACGAACAGTTTGCCCTGTCCTTACACCCTGGTAGCTCTCAAGCTGGACAACTGAAGTGGCAGCTTTAATAAAGTGACCCATGGCATCATGGCTTAAGATCTTCAAGGCCAGTCTTCTAGGCTGTAAGGCCATTCCTGGTAAATAATGGCTTCCAGATTTTAGTAGACTGAACTTCACATCATCAGGGTAGGAGGTAACTTCAACTCTGTGTTCTGTCCTGGAAGGAGAATGGACTAAAAAATGTCAGATTTTTTCCTCCCAATAGCACCATTTTTGGCACTTGAAAGACCATACCATCTAGTGAAGATGGCCTGAGAGTGGCCTCTGCTAATTGTTTCCTTGATTAGGGGCACTGCAAAGACATTTGTGCGGGGGAAGGTGGGAAGGGCTTACAAAACTCCAATCCAGAGTTAAATCACAGAAAAGCCTCAGCTAATGAAGTCTGTGCTAACCTCAGACGAGTGCCTGGGTCTGGAATTCTCCCTTGAGGTAATTCATTAACCCCTTTCACCCAGAAGAATCCTGGGAAAAGCCCCAGTGGGAAACTTGGTGCTTTTTTGCCATCACCCCTCCCACTGTCTCACAATCTAAACTCAGCCATTCAGCTCCTTAATCAAGAAAGGAGGGATTCGCCATCTCTTCCCCTTTCCTTAGGGCTTTGAGGTCGTGCATAATAGAGACAGCTACTCCTGGCCCACACAGAAAGCCTTGGTCTGCGTGAGTCACGCTGAATCTGTCTGGCCGCCCCCAGAGGAAGCGCCTTCTGTGCTGCTAACTACAAACGGAGTGAACTCCTGAATCAGACTCGATGGCTTGCTCTGGCCTAGAGTTACTGGAGTGTTAAATGGAGAACTGCGGTAAGCAGCTAAGAGTGTTGATGCTGAACAGACCTTAAGTAAATCCAGCCAGTGGAATCTGAGCGTCCCCCCCACCCCCACCCAACCTAAATCCTCCTTTATTAGACTAATTCAGCTTTCACCCAAGAATGCCCTGCAATCCCATTTAATCCCACAGCAAACTCTTCCCTCTTAAAGGCCAACAGGTGTAACCCACCTACTGCGATATCTCCCCATATCCTGAATGGATCTGTAAGCTTTGAAAAATGTCATGCAAGACCGCTGTGGATTACCAGGTAAAGCAATGGATTGAACAGTCTAGAGGCACTTCCCCGACACTGTGATTCAACCACAGGACAGAGGGAAATGGGAGGGCAGTATGCTCACTTGTTTTGGGGGAATGAATAGCAATGCTGCCTATCTCAGAGCAACCTGGAAGAAAGACAGCAAAGATCACTGCATCTTTGAGCTTCCCCATCTGGCTCTCTTCAAACAGCAATGACCTCTCCATCCATTCCTTTCTCACTACCAAAGAATTATAATGCAGCTCAGATTCCCAGAAAGAAATTCAAACACACTGGAGGAAAAAATATCTAAACACCAACATTAGTTGCAAACCATCCACATACGTTGGGGGTGTTCACGATCCCCAAAGGGGTGGGCTGGGAACTCTTGAATCCAGCCCTGCTTGGATACACATAGGGCTTTTCTAAGCCTTACCCTCAATCTGAGCACATCAGGGTTTCTTTAGGTCAGATTCTCCTCTTACTTACACTAGGGCAAGTCTGTTGAATTCACCGAGACTGAGGTCAAGTCCTGATCACTTGTGTTCATTGAAACATCCCCTGGTGCTTTTCATAAGTCAAGAAGTAATAACCCCAGTGTCTGATCCAGCTCTGATAATTAGCTGGCCTATGTGCCTGGCGCAGGTGCAATTGAAGCTGGTATTTTTCAGTCCTGTCCTCAGCTGCCATATATATAGTTTTGTTGCATTATGTTAAAAACAGTAAATACATTCCATCCCGAATGGGGCAGCATTTTACCACTGAGATAAGCGCTCCCATTTCTACCTCCCAGGAGGGTGGTGAAGCTTCATTCATGTTTGTAAACAGCCTGGACCACCTCACAGTGTTCTTGTACTAGAGTTTGGGTCAATCCTTCTGGAGCGAAGTTTTGCAAAAAGGTTAATAAGCTGGAAAGAAAAACTTCAGAATAATAGGTTTTAAAGCCAGAAAGGAGCCTTGTGACCATCCAGTCTGACCCTCCAGCATAACAGGCCAGGGAATTTCCCCCAGCGATTCCTGCATCTTGTCATGAAGGCTTCACTTGGATTCTTGATTTTAATGTTTGGGAAAGAAAAAGCTGGCCATACCCAGCTATTGCCAGCCTGTGTTATATGGTCACCGCTGTTCCACAGTTCTGCTTATGCCCCTCGCTGCTGTCGTGAAGCACCTCCTCCCATTCCACTCCTGAGCAGATAACCAATGAAACCAAATTATGGGCCCAATCCTGGAAGGTGCTGATCCACCGTGTGTGTAGGCTTTGCAGAGAAGACCCCAATGGACACAGTCACAGGGGGCGACTAGTGCATGGAAAGGCTTAAAGAGTGTTTTAAACAGGATGTTTCATGGCAAATTTTGAGCTGGGACAAAAATTTACATGGGCGAGGACGAAGACACTTCCAACTGCTTTCATCTCAGCCCAAGCCATTGACTGAACCCAGGGTGGGCAGGAGAGAGAACATGGTAGAACTGACTGCACTAGTATTTTAACAAACAATACTTTTCGGGGAGGGGGGGAGAGGGGGAGAGAAAAACATCAGTCTGCAAATTCATTCCGCAGCTCTGAGCTGATTCCTATCCCTAGGGGATTAAAAATTTAAGCAGTGTTTTTTCCTGTTCTGACCCTAAGCTGATTAATTCCCACCCCTCTTTCCTCCCCCCTGCAGAAGGTAGATATCAAATGCAGGCAAGATGTAGCGTGTCTGGGAGAGGGAGAAAGAACTACCAGCCCCTGAGCAAAACAGCCACAGAGCACGTGTCGGCGCTCAATGAAGGAACTGCTGCTCCTATAAACCAGGAATTCCTCCATGTGCCATATAATTGGCTCTCATGGCAATAACATTTGGGTCTCGTCACATGGGTGCGTGTAGGGTCAAGTTCACAGCCAGGGTCTTTGTCTTCAAGGCTCTTAATGGAATGGAACCAGATCCCTAGAAGATCTCCTAAAGCTCCAAGACAGAAGCTCATTGATACCAACTCTGCCCCTCTAGGGTAATGGAAAAACACTTGCTTGTACCAGAGACAAAACATTCTCAGGGACTCATGCAAGAGCAAGGAAACTCACCCTGGCAGGGCCTAACCACTACCATGAAATTCACCACTTTCCACTCTTCTCCCAACAACCGATGCTAATGAGAGTGCGCAGCACAATGCTAAAAGACTAAATCAACAAATATGAATGTTTCCACCCTTCTGGGCAAGAGAAATGGAGGAAAAACCACATGTGAGAAAGCCTAGCAAAGGTTACTTCATGCATATGATAGGATAAAGGTCTATAAAATCATGACTGGTGCGGAGAAAGTAAATAAGGAAGTGTTATTTACTCCTTCTCGTAATACAAGAACTAGGGGGCACCAAATGAAATTAATTAGGCAGCAGCTTTAAAACAAACAAAAAGATAAGGAAGTATTTTTTCCACACAACACGCGGTCAACCTGTGGAACTCTTTGCCAGAGGATGTTGTGAAGGCCAAGACTATAACAGGGTTCAAAAAAGAGCTAGATGAGTTCATGGAGGATAGGTCCATCAATGGCTATTAGCCAGAATGGGCAGGGATGGTGCCCCTAGCCTCTGTTTGCCAGAAGCTGGGGATGGGCGACAAGGGATGGATCACTTGATGATTTGCCTCTGGGGCACCTGGCACTGGCCACTGTCAGAAGACAGGATACTGGGCTAGATGGACCTTTGGTCTGATCCAGTAGGACTGTTCTTATGAAATTAACACACAAACACACACCCAAGACAATACAACTTTGGCCCTATAGACTAACTGGTCTACGATTTTAGATAGTAACGCATTACCAAAAAAAAAATTTGCATTAATTACCAGGATTAAGTAACTTCCTTCCAAAGAGCAACAAAAAGGCCCACACAACAATTTACCTTTCAAATTGCTTCAGTCTAACTAGGGAAAATTTATGTAAAGAAAAGAATTTAAACAAATGTATTTTTAATATAAAATCCTGCTTGCTTCCTCCAAGAGAAAATATTTACCTTCTTCTATCAAATGGCTGGAACGTCATGCACAGAAATGTTATAATGCAGGAGAAGAGAGAGCTGGCAGTTCTCTTACCTGGCACTGGCTAACAGTGGCCTCGTTAAGCAGAGTGCTGTCAAAAACACGGATATTACTGTCCGTTTATTTTTGCTACATTCATACATGATGATCACATGATCACAATTGCCATTTCTACAGTGCTTTTTATCCGCGGTGGTTTGCAAACCCTATTAACTACTGAATTTCCACTCCTAGGATTATGATTAGCCCCATTTTACAGGTGGAGAAACTAAAGGCACAGAGGTTAAGTAACTCCACCAGGGACTTCGTTATTGCTAGGCACTTGGATGCCATGGTGATAAGTGGTGATCTAAATCCCCAAGTCGGACAGGAGCAAACAGAGACCTCGAGGCAGAAACGAGGTCTAGAGGAGGGAGCTCGGGGCTGGGAGCTAATAACTTCCACGTTCACAGATTCTCTGTGCCACCTAGGACATGTCACTGAACCCAATATCATCAAGGAAGCATCCTCGTTTTTAGGTGCCCAGCTTGTGACACGACAGGCCTGATTTTCAGGGGCACGTCATCACTCAGGAAAACAAAGTTTTCCATAAACTGGCCTTGCCCCACATGGAACTACTGATTCTCTTTGAACACCTTCAGCATGTCTTGAAATTTACAGTGTTAATTTAAAGGCAGGCAGCAGCCAGGGCAGTGCTCACCTTTCACGCCCCCACCCACCGCCCCACTGAGGTAACGGACTCCACAGGCTGTCACAGAGGCAGTGGCAGGCCCACATTCTGCAATTTTATTTTCTGTTGGCTTTAACTGAGAAGGGGGGGGGGGGGAATAACAGTGCAGCCCCTGGTTTCATTTTTCAGGTGCCCCTGGTTTCATTTTTCAGGTGCCTTGGCCAATTCCCATTTAATAGGCTCGCTCAAAGCCTCACGTCAGTGGTGTGCCTGGGATAACGCTGCTTTCACTGCCATGGGCTGGGGGCGGGGGGGTAGGAGGAAGTGGGGTTCGGTGAGGCAGTCTCTGTTCCCAACAGCACTAGGCCCTGCTTTCCTCTTAGAGCAGTTTTTACTGAACTGGGAGCAGCAGCGCGGTCACCCACCATCCCCATCCCACCCCCGTCACAGCATCTGTTCAGAGTGGAGCTGGTGAAATCTTTCCAGCCCTCTTTAAAAAAAAAAGATTGTTAAAAATCTGGAGGGGAGGTTGGGGGGGGCATTTTGGGCAGCAGAAATGACTGATCAGAGCGGAGGAAACCATTGTTCAAAGTTCAATGCACCCCTGACCTCCCCAGTCCTGACCTACAGCACCCTGTGCTAATCCAGCACGGCTTCCCCAAACCACCACCCCACAGTAATATAAAATGCACCTCAGTCCTACTCCAGTGCTGGGCTCACCATAGGCACTTCCAACACCCTGAACTCTTCCACCTCACTCCCAACATATACTCCCTCCAGAGCTCTGCCAATGCATCTTCTTCCAGACCTGCAGTCGTCCACCCCTGCCCCATCCCCTCCCCTATCACACTCCTGAGCACACTTCTCTGCCATTGCAACTCAAGTCTGACCTATATTCACCGGCTACTGCAGCACCGAGTACCCCTCACAGCTCAGCCAATGCACCTCAGTTTCTCCCTGCATCCCTGCCGACTATTCTAGCCTTTAGGTCCCACAGAGCTGTGCCAGCGCACCTGAACTACAGCTCGGTCCGTCTCTCTGGAAAAGAGAATTTTTCTTTTCACTACAAGTCTTGTTAAGGGCCTGGTTGTTGCCCATTCCCAGGAAGACTGCAGAGCTACAGTGAACCAACTTCTGCAGAAGTTATTTTACATGGACACTGAAAGATCAAAGACACCAAATTTCACACTTCCCCCCCCCCTTTTTTTTTTTAATTACGGATATTTGCAAAGTCCAGTCCATTCTTCCTGTCATTTTTAAAAATCAATGCTTCTTCCTTAAAAGTAATTACGGCCAACAACCCAAGAGTCAGGATCACCAGTCCTGCAACAACAAAGCGACCCTGCTCATGCGCATCCCCACTACGACAAATCAGAGGAACCGGGCCAGCAAGCCGCCCTATAGAAACAAGCTATTTTGGGGTACAATGAAGAGATTCCAGAGGATTATTAACAAACAGTGAGTAAAACCAAGGGCCTCAGAGTTTAAGAGATGCTTTTAATTAATGTACACGTTTGAACTTTTGCTGAGTTCTGCTTAACTTTCGAGCCACGAGGCTGACTGAAAGTGAATACTCCTGGACCCCTCAAAGGTCACTAGAGCACATGCACACCCAGAGACACACACCTGGGAAACATAAAAGTGCACTGCAGTACGAAGAGTCCCGTGCCAGGGTGGAGCTCAGTTTTTTCTAGGAACGTTTTCTGAAAGATAACGAGTATAATCAAATCTCATCCTTCAGGGTTTAGCTCTCCTGCTGGGGTCAGGAAGGTATGACCCCCTCCTATCTATATACACCCCCACCCCTTGCACTACACATTTGGCCAGGGCACACTGGGAGGAGGACAGCTGCTTTCTTCTGAAGCACCAGGAATCAGGTCCTGGCATAAATAGCGAACTTGATTAGCTAGACTAATTGCGTTATCCTGCATGATAAATCCTCTGATCAGTGCTAAACTCTAACCTTAGAAGGAGGGCTCTTTGGCTCCCCCTGCCCAGGGACTATCCTGGGAGTCTGCCCCCACCACCACCCTGGGACACTGCTACGCCAAAGACACAGACATGAAATCTGCACACCACACAAGTGGAGAGTGGGATGTTTCCCCCGCCCATCCCTGGCACCACCTCAAGGCTAGACAAATGGCCAACCACACAGAACCGGTGTATGAATCAGCTCCTTCCATCTCCTAAAGAGGAACTGATCTGTGGGAACAGCAGCTCGCTCAGAGGAGTCACGTTCCACCTGTAGCCTGCAGGATTTACTGCCGATGCTGACGGGTGCACACAGCTCTCATCCAGACACATACAGAAACTATGCAGAATGCGGACTGACCTCTTAAGCCTGCTTGAATGGTTTTCTTCCTCTCCCAGCATGGTGGTTTCAGCCACAAAACCACACTCCAGTACAGACAGCAGGCAGGACCAGCTCAGGGACCTATTGAGTTTGGCACAGACTGTAGAAGACCTTCTGCCAGAGATGGCTTGGGCTGAGATAGCCGGAAGCTAACAGAGATTAGATGCACCACAGAGATAACAGGGGCACGGGACTCGAAGTAACAGGCTCCCTCCCCTTCTCTCCAAGGGTTGCTTTAGAGAGTAACGTGATCTCTCTCCAGATTTGGTGGGGGAAGAACAGCGATAGAGAATAAAGGGCTGGATAAAGGAACCCTAGCTTGGGGTGGCCATACATGAGCTATGTGAGGTGCCCCCCCCCAAGCCATAGAAGGAAGGAAGGAGGGGGATAGCTCAGTGGTTTGAGCATTGGCCTGCTAAACCCAGGGTTGTGAGTTCAATCCTTGAGGGGGCCACTTAGGGATCTGGGGCAATAATCTGTCTGGGGATTGGTCCTGCTTTGAGGAGGGGGTTGGACTAGATGACCTCCTGAGGTCCCTTCCAACCCTGATATTCTATGATAAGTATCCACTGCAATTGTAACAAAGCAAGGCACGGGAAGCAGGGCAACAAGCAAAGGACTTGAGTCCAAGCTGATGCCAATGTGACGGCCACATGGCAAGAGAGCCTCCATCGTCCAAGCCAGGGGAGGCTGCACATCGATGAGCTTCTTCCAGGGACAAGAGCAGCCCTCTGTTCTGCTCTTTTACCCAGCTCTGCCGAACCAGCAGGTCTAGCTACAGTTACTTCATTCCTGTCCCTAAAGCTTCTCACTGTCTTAAACGCTCATGGCACAACTAGTGCCAGTTTCAGGGCACTAGGACCATTCCCAGAAGCGGAGCGTCACATCTCAGCGGAACATAAATTAAATGAAAGGCTTAGACAGAGCCAAGGACTGGAGGAGCCAGTGCTTCAGGTCAAATGGGCCAGCCTCCAAGTTCTGAGCCATCGGAGTTTCTGCTTGGAGATAGGAAAAGAGGCCGTGAAAGCTGGAGGAGAGCAGGATTTGCAGAGTTTCCAGGAGGAGGGCTATCAATGTCACTTATTTATTTAGGTACCTGGCACGGAGAAAGCGGAAAAAAGACCTCATTATACTGTCAGACTAGCAATCCAAGTGCAGTCTAGTTAGTGCCTCTCCATTCTCAGATGGTCTTCAGTGCCCCCTCTCCTGTGCTGGGTCTCTCATGCTAGAGAAGAGACAGTCTTTTCAGCCAAGTCCCATCAGGCAGATTCTATTGATGCTGCTGGGCAGACAGACAGACCCTGCGGTTCCCTCTGGCTCTCTAGCTCCCAGACTGACTAACGAATGAACCTCCTGTTGCCTAGCGTCACCCACCACACAGGGCGTCCCAGGCCTGGATCAGGCAGCCATGGAAGGGAGTGGACTTTGCACCAGACCCTCCATTACTGAACCACAACGATCCCAGAGACCACGCTCAGCAGAAAGCCAGCTTTCCACTTGTGGGGCCCCAAGTGGCTAGGGCAGGTGGTGGTGGTCAAGGGGCATCTGACATCACCCGGCTCCCCTCTTATGCCTAATGTCAAATGGGGCGATTTAACTGGCCCGCGAATTGCGGAGTATTCAGGGCTGCTTCTGTTGCTTGGGCTTACAATTGGTTGCTCAGCCTAATGCCCCACTAGTCAAGGCCAGCAGCCGCCTGGGCTACAACAGACGAGGGTGCATTTAGAGCAGAGGGGAGATTTAAAAGATGGAGAGGGATGCCAGGTGATGTCTCCTTACCCACTACTCCTAAACCATTCCAACAACCCCTAGTCCTGGAAGAGTCATGTCCGTATCACCCTTCCGTTGCCCGGGACAACGAGAACAGAAATCTATGGCCGCGGTTACACTGGGCATTTGCCCTGCTAACTGTCGTCAGTGACTGGCTACTGGCAGAGCTGCACCGGCGCAGGCAGGGTGAACCACTAGAAACCATCATTTGGAGCGAAGCAGCATCAGAATAATGGCTTTACCCGTCCGTTCACACGAGTGCAGCTCGCTAACCTCTGGCTGGGCATCGAGGACCGTAATTGGGGCAAACCCCAGACTAAACAAGGCCAATCTACCTTAGGGAAGTTGCAGGAGTGCGTCGGATTTCTTATCCGAACACTCCAGTAGTAACCCACGGAGTACGCGCTGTACTGAAGAGGAAGTGTTTGGGAACATTACAGTAATGTACAATTTATAGATGTGTTCTCGCTCTCACCCTCCCAGCCCATGCTGGTAAGTCTTAAAGAAAGCCCCACTAATGGTGCGAGCACCGCAATCCCAAAGCGCCCCTAAGACGAGAGGCGGGATTTGTGAACCTGTGTTCAGAGACCCAAACAGGAGCTGCTGTGAGCTCAGTTTTCCTGGCAGGGTCGACCAACCTCACAAGTGTCCCTTTCACCTCAGTTTATTGCAAATCTCTGCACTTCCCCATCATTTGCTGTTCCCAGCTCCCTAGCCGCGATACCCTTTAACGCTTGGATTTTGCGGCAGTTTGCATCCCACAGCCAGCCAGCTGCGGGTTAAAAT
This sequence comes from Trachemys scripta elegans, assembly GCF_013100865.1. NCBI lineage: Eukaryota > Metazoa > Chordata > Testudines > Emydidae > Trachemys > Trachemys scripta. Next base: position 31,120,454 of record NC_048311.1, read on the forward strand.
GGTGCTTTTCGGTACATACGCTACTGCTGCTGTGAATAGGGGGCTCTCCAGGTTAAATCTCCAAGGCAAACATACCGTAGCTGGAGCCTGCTCCATCCGCATGCAAATCACAGATATTAAACAGCAACCATTGGGCTTCTACTCCCAGGGGTTCCCGAAACTTCCCACCTTCTTAAAAAAATGGTTGTGAGGTGAATAGATGGAACATCCACCTCACATACCACACCAGTGGTACCCGTACCACAATTAGCCACCCATCCCTTCATCTATTTCACCTCCCCTCCCCCTTTTCTATACCCCGCACAGGGTCAGGAAATGGTCACTGAGTTTGCAATAAATCTGTGCAGCATAGTGTGCGGATAGCGAACTAAACAAGGAGTAAGAGCTACCACGTCTCGGGGGGGATCTGTGGGAAAGGTGGCAGTGTTGGGACGGCACAGAGGACCAGGAGAATGCAGACAGAGAGCTAACAGAGAGAGCACCCCTTTGCACGCCAGGCTATGAGCCACCAGAGGTACGTAGGTATCGCTACCCATACACAACCTTCAAGCCTCCTTCCCTCGCTGTAAATTTCCATCAACAACTACAGGAGTTTGCTTGGTGTGGAGATGTTGGGAGAAATCCATGGTTACAGTTATTTACCCATTAAAATAAAATCTTCCCAAGTCTATCCACCTCCTAATCATTTCCAGAAGCTGCTTTTGAAAACTGGGAGACCACTCTGAGGTTAGTGCCTGGCATGCCCAGTTTTGTTTGTTAAAAAAAAAAAAAAAAGTTGGTTTTGTGTTTGTCCAGAATCCCGAGGCAATCGCCACGCAGCCAGAACATACTGAAGAAGCTCCCTAGAGCTGAAAGGAAGCGGGAGAGGTCACCTGTAGATAGTCAGCCTATTCAATGGCCATCTTTGTTCTGCTAAACAATGAAAAGCTAGTGTCAAATCAGAACCTGTTGGGTAACATATCATCAACAGCAACTCTGTCAAACCAGCATCTGGGCTGCTCTGCTGTTCTCTTCCCTTCCCAGGATAGGGTAAAGAGCCCCCTGCCAATTCCGGAAACAGGGCTCTTATATTAACCACTTCTGGTAGCCTACTTCAAACTGGAACCCAGAGAGGTCTTCTGGTCCCTTCTCTAAACAGAGTGATGGGTCCCCCACTGTTACAATGGGATGGGAGTTACTGGGTGAAGTTCTAGGGCTTTTTGCTACACAGCAGGTCAGACTACATGGTGGCAATGGCCTTAAAACAATCTGTGTCCCCAAAACTTGGCCCAATTGAAATCAATGGCCAGATTCTAATTGGTTTCAACAGGGCCAAAATTTCACCCGATGAGTCTACAATTCCCACCCTGAGCAGGAGCAGCCGTATCAGCATCGTGCAGCCAGTGCCCCACTGGTACGTGAGAGAGAATCGAAAATGGGTCTTTCCCAGTTGGCTATCCCCTGCACATCACAGGAGTCTTGACACTAACAGCTTGGCCCCGCATTTTGCGGCCTCCTTCGGGCTTCCACTGGAAGGCAGGGTAGCTTCCCCAGTGCCCCTGGCCCAGCCGCACATAGCAATGGGGAGATTTCTCTGCAGTGCCATTGGCTTCCAGAGAAGTTTGAAAGCCCTGCAGCCATCTCCTCTCCCAGTTCTCCATCTGGCTCCCTCCCAGATGCAGGGTTTTCAACGAATCAATTGCCCAGCCCTTGTGGAAGGTGCAGTTGACCTGTGAGGCTGTGTAATGAAAGCATGGCTCTCAAGAGCGCTGGAGAGAGACGACTGAATGGGCTCTAGGGTAACGCTCCCAGCCTAATCTGGGGCCTCGAGTCAAAGTCTGGATTGCAGGCCCCTGAAGATGGTGGATCAGCCTAGAATGGGGGGGTGACCCCTTATTCCACCAGAGGGTCTGGAGTCGGAAAGCGTGAACTCAAAAGTGGGCGAGGCCACCACCGAAGGGGGCGGGACCAGGTCAGTCAGACGAAGTTAAAAATCCGGCCCCGGACTGAATTTAAGGAGTGCTTGTGTCCCCAAAACCATGCACACCTGGGTGCACAGGTGTGAATCTGGACATAATGCCTTAGAAAGATAACATATATTTGCAAACACTGAAGTTTTCGTGAAATGAAGTGCTTTTTATAGAACAAATTGCAAGATCAATAAAATATAATAAATAGGACTAGAGCCACCACCAAAGGATACCATTTGAAGTGAATTTATTTATGCCTTTAAACCCACCAGGCTGGTATTTAAAGAAGGCAGCATGAGGCATCTGAACACATTGCTGTGTGTGAACGCCAGACACGCTATAGAGCCCTGGTGGTCTCCGAAGCCAGCCAGGGGCTCCCTTGCCCCCCATTTGAACAACCCACCAGAATCTTTCATGCGCCACACAGTTTAGCCACTGTTACACTTTCCATCCTTGCTGCAGTTGCGAGCAGTGGCTCCCATCACTAAAGAACGCAGCTTCCCTCCCAGTCTTCCACCAGCCCCAGTTAAAAAGGGTTTCTCAATAGTTGCCTTCGCAATATCAAAAAGGTGGCAGCAGGCTGGCTTCTGAAGCACTCGGGAGCTCGCTGGTGGTCCCTAAATAAGCAGCCGCATGATCTCATCACCAAACATCCTCAGGCTCTTGTGGCCAGCCTCTGCTCAGACCACAGAAACCTTCAAACAAACCTTGCAAACAGGAGAGTCCCAGTTCTCTCCCCAGCCACCATCTTTCTTTAGCTGGTTCCACCCAAGGGGATATGTCTCAAAGTAAACTCTGTGTTCTTGGGGTTTACCCAAAATATAAACTGTCCAGGACAGACAGACGCTGGAAGGGCTACCTCCGGGGAAAGAAGGAAAACAAAACAAACAGTCTCCACTACTTACTCGGCCGAGTCTAGTTAGTTCCCTGTGATTTTAGGAAAGGGAGGAGGACTTTTACCCAATCGTGTAGAAGTCAGTTCCTATCTCATCTAGATCAAGGAGGGGACAAAGATAAGTGTCCCTCAACAGAGATCTCACCACGAAAAACCAAACGACCGGGTGACAATAGGAAGGTTACTCTAAGACGGGGAAATAAACCGCAACAGAAGTAAGCTCCAGAATATCCTAGTGACACTCCCCATTTCAGAGAGGCTGCTCGTGTCCCCCCAGCGACGTGAATGGGTCATGGCATGCAAGGATCCTTTCAGTGAGTGTCAGTGGTTGCGGCTGCATGGCACGAGATCATTCTGGTTTCCTGCTCCCCTTGGCACATGCTGGATAGGTCTCTCTCGGCTGCCACATGCTCCGGGGAAGAGATCCATGAAAGGAAGCCAGATCAACCTGGCACCGGGCTGCTGTAACCACTGCCTAAGCAGAGAGGATGAGCCACTGCTACTGCTGCGGGAAATACAGCACAGAGTGCGCTCGCTGTCGGTGGTGTGGGTACCACAGGACGGGAAGAGAACAGAGGGAGGGAGGGAAGGAGAGAGAAAACAAAGTCAGTCTATGGTAAAAGCCCAGGGCAGCCAGTTATGGGGCTTCTTTTGCCAGCGGGGCACACTTAATTGTAGCTACGGGGGCCGGGGCGACAAAAACAAAAAGATCAGACTCTGGTATGAGAGAGACAAGGCAGCGGAGGCAACATCTTTTATTGGACCAGCTTCTGTTGGTGGAAGGTACAAGCGTTCGAGCTGCACAGAGCTCTTCTTCCAGTCTGGGGAAGGAAGCAGAGGCTCTGAGCTAAATGCAAGTTGGGACAGATTGTTAAGCGGAAGGAATCACATATGGGGCAGGGGGTCACTTGAAATGAAAAGGGCAATTGGGGGTTAGATTGTTATGCATAAAGGGTTAGAAGTGGGCAAATGAGGCTGGCAGGCAGCATGGTGTGTTACAAATTGTTGTAATGAACCATAGAACCTGTGTCCCTGTTAAGTCCATGGCTTTTGGTGTCTAACAAAGTTCTGAATTTGAGCTCCACAGCTCGCCTTTGGATGCTAGGTTTCTCTTGAGGAGAAGCATTGAAAGACCAGACATGGAGGGTGTAATGTAGTTGTAGTCATGTCGGCCCCAGGATATGACAGAGACAATGTGGGTGAGGGAATATCTTTTATTGGACCAACTTCTGTTGGTGAGAGAAACAAGCTTTTGAGCCACGCGACTGGTGGAGATATGCAGCAATCACTCTGTGAAAAAGTGTTCACTGATAGCGGTTTTTGTCTTATCATTTTTCTGTGTGAGTTCATTTAAAAGTCTAGTGATTGTCCAGTTTCACCCACCTGGTTATTATTCAGGCATTTGATGCACCGGATCAGGTACACCACATGTTGTGATAGGCATCGTAAGGCCCATGAATCTTGCGTTGGGGTGTTCTGGTCTGTGAGGAGCTTGCTTTTGATGATGAGTTTAGTGAGGTTGGGAGGATTGTTTGAAGGCCAGAAAAGGGGGTGGGGGGTGGGGTCAGGAAAGATCTCTTTCAGAACGTGGTCCCCAGCAAATATGGGTTGTAATTGTTTGATGATACAATACCCTGATACGTCAGCATCTGAACCTTCTCCATTTGGTTATAATAATTTTCCATTCTTGCTTATAAAATATCTCTGATGCCCTGAACTGCACCCGTTCTGTGCAGAAAAGCAAATAGGTTGTATTGGGGCTTTAAAGAATTGGGGAGAACGTTGGTCCATTGCACCATCAGGCAACTGGCAATAGACCGCTGCGTAGGGCAGATCTAGTCTCTCTCCGACCTGGAGACAAAGCAATTGCCTCTTAAATCAAAATGACCATGGCTTGAGAAGGGGGCTCCTTCTCTGAAACCTTTAGAGCAGTGTTTCCCAAATTTGGGACGCCGCTTGTTTAGGGAAAACCCCTGGCAGGTCGGGCCGGTTTGTTTACCTGCTGCGTCCGCAGGTTCAGCCAATCGCCGCTATCACTGGCCGCGGCTCGCTGCTCCAGGCCAATGGGAGCTGCTGGAAGCGGTGGCCAGTACGTCCCTCGGCCTGCTAATGGAATGACAACTCAATGGGCTAATCGACGGACAGTCCTGTAGGAGGCTGCAGCTTAGAAAACCTTCTTCTCCAACCCCTTGGTTGCTTTTCTTCTAAACGCCCCAACCCCACACCTCAGCCCCGACATGCGTTTTGCACACGCTCCCAATATTGCTTAGCTACCAAACTTGTTCTTAGGATATACATGCAGGAAAGTTATTTCATAGTCTATAGATTATCATTCCTGCCCAGGGACGAAACACGGTCACCCTAAGCTCCATAGAGACTAGTATTATGGTTTTGTTTTCATCTCCCAAGCAGGGGGTAGATAGGAGTTCTTCTCTCCAAGCAAAATAACCCAACAAGATAGAGGTAGGGTATTGTGACTTAAATACGGCAGCGCTTCCCTAATGCTTCATCTGATCAAATTCCCAAGCTAAACCAGTTTCCCACAAATCCTCAGTGCCCTCTCTGTGGCCCTACAGAGCTCGCCTCTGACTTGCTGCTCCTTCCGAGATTTCTCAGCCTGCACTTTCTGTCCAACCGGTTCTGCTCTTTATTTTTGTTTCAGGGAGGATTATCACCATGGCGATGTCCAGGTGACAGCAAGGGGAGAAAACCCACCTGCATTTATACCTTAATCCCTTAAAGTGTGTCAAAAAGAAGCACGTACCTTTAGAAAAAAAAAAAAACACGACTATTGTCCTGCAGCCTATGTGTAATCAAACAAGCAGAGATAGAGTTGCTGTATATCCGAGTAACCTCTCACAGCTGAAGGGCATTTACGGAGTTCACTAAAACGATAGGATACACGCTTCTTTTTAAAAGGAAGGTAACAAGAAGTTTCTTCTTCGTTTGACGTTTCAGGACCTGGAGAGCCAGGAAATACGTCTCTGTACAAGGCAGAGGGGATAGCTTTGTGGTCTATAAACGTCTGGTTGGCAATACCCAGGGGCCTGTCTGGCCCACATCACTACACATAGCACATAGGGGCTCTCAAAGGTGCTCCAGCTGGTGGGGGAAGATTCTTCCAGTTCAGAAGCAGCTTACATGGCTCTATGCTGACCACCTGCAGCCTCTGCTGTAGAGGCCTGACGGGGTGTCTCTGTAGCGCTGAGCCCAGTGGATATTCTGTGCGGCTGTTGCGGGCTGCTGTGCAGTCCATAGCCAACCGTAAAATAGAGCAGCCGTGGGGGCTGCTCTAATTTATGCTGGGGGCGGCATCTCATCCCCAAGCCAGTGCAGAAGCCCGCTCCCTCCCACTGGGCTGTGCCTCTTGAGAAGTGTGCAGCACAGAACCTGTCTTTTGGATCAGGCCTTCAACTTAAAAACCTCCTCCCGGGTTTCTATACTGTGCCCATCACCATGGTATCCGAATGCCTTGTATGCACTGAGCAGGCACTGAAAATCCCGGGTGTGTTTTGCCACCCTTTAGGAATGGGGTTCACCCACGTGTCCTTGGCCAAAGTTACCCATCACCTCATGAGAACCCCATTGTGAATTCCAGCCCCTCAAAAAACAGAAGGACACCTACAAATTAAGGCCTTTGAGTTTGTGTCCATCATGGGTTAAAGCCAATCTAGGCCTGGGTTGGTTCAGAATGTGTTAGCTAGGCCGAGCTGCCACCACCTTGTCCTGCATACAGAGGACATGACAACGCCAACTCCTGCATTCAGGTATCCCATCAGACTCACTTACAAATGCAGAGAGACGCACGTGGAACTCCATCTTGATGTAGAAATCAGGATAGACCCCAATTTAACAGTTCCGCAGGACAAAAATAACTGAGTGTCCCGGTTTGCTTCTCCACATGGTGCCTCTTCACCGCCTGCAAACATGCAGCTTCACACGCTGGTGAAACAGAGCCAGGCTGGAAGTCCGTCTGGGGACCCAGCATGTCCTGAACTCGAGACTCATGGCTCAGTCTGCTCGTTTATTTCTGGCCTTGTGACAGAGCAGAGACAGATATGTCAACCCAGCCCCTTTCACTCCTCACCTCAGGGAACGTACATGGATTTTAAAATTTCCTGCCCAAGTACCAATTGTGCAGATGTCGGATTCTTGGCAGGGAGTGCATGTACGATCCCTGAGGTAACAAATAAATCCCTCCCGAGCACATGCTCCGGCTAATCATACACTCAGTGTGGCGCGCTGATGCCCGCACCACCCACCATGCTTACAATGAAACTGCAGGTTAAAGGCACGAGGAAAGAGATTCACGCCTAGCCTCCAAAATCCATGCAGAGTGCAGGACCAATGCTATGAAGAGGGAAGCCAGCCAGATTCTTGCCCTCTGCTGGGTTTCCTACTCACCAATTACGGTCTGTCCCTATTCCCGGAGGCTGACCCGTGTGAATAAATACAGTAGAGAGCCAAAACACGGCCTCTGGAATCCACTGAGCTGTTTGAAAGGACCATCACATGGTCCTGTTGGTGGAGACAACTCTCCTAAGCAGACACCACCAAATAACACATACGCACCCAGCTCGGATATGGGTAACTAAAATGCAGTCCTGGTCTTGGTTTTCTTTTCTTTCCTAAAATTAGAGAGGTGTGTTGTGCTAACCTGCTGTGCAAACACTGGTCCATATGACTATGGAATTTTTCCCCTTCACCACTTTTTTTTTTTAAATAAACACAGCCTAAATGAGAAAAAGAGGGAAAATACCCATGCACAAAAAGGAGGCAAGAGAACTAGAGAAGAGACCAGCTTTGCAGTGGGAAGGGAAATGGGCCCAGGGCAATGGGTACTTGGCTGTCCCTTCCATGCATTTGCCCTGGAGCTGCCCTGCCGGCCAGGAGCTGGTCACCCCAGATGTAAACAGAGTGGCCTGTGACTCTAGGAACAGTCTGTGATTAATGACAGCACAAGTGGGGTTCTTCTGATCAAAAGATTCTCCAAAACATCCCTCGAGTGCAGGCAAGAGCTGGAGAGCAACCCTAGCCAGGCTCTGACTTAGAGGAAGGCATAACATGATCCTCTCATTATGTAAAACTCTTGGCAAAGCTCCATCTTCCATGTATCCTGTTAGCGATTTTGTATCCGGTTTGGGAATTCCAAGAACATCTGCAACGGTCTTTTGCCTAACCGCACATCTGCGAGCCGAGGCGCATCGTGTCCCTACCTGCCGTGCTCCGTCATTAGAAATGAAGCATGAATTCCCTTCTCGCCAGTGAAACACATGAGCCCCAGTGCCCGGCCACACCTGGAGCACACAACCTCTTAACCCTAGGCCCTCTCCCCGCTTGGAGAAAAAAAAAAAAAAAAATACATTGCATTCTTCCTTCTCCCCAAAGGAGGGAGATAGAGATCAGGGAGTGGGTGGGGGTTAAAAATAACAGGCCATTCAAACAAACAAAATCCCCAAACCGTGTTAGATTTCTGCATTGGTGCTGGTCACCTGCAAAGTGCCTGATGATTTTGGGTGCTCCACTTCAGCCACCTTAAAAAGGGACCCAGTTTTCAGAGAATTCAGAGCACCCACCCTGTGAAAAAAACAAACAAAACCAGGCCGTTCTGAAAGGCATCTGCAATCACCAGTCCCTTTTGTAAGTCCTCGCCGGCAGTGTGAGCTGCCATTGAAGTGTGCTGGACCCCAGTCAGGGGGTCACAGTGAGAGCTTTTGGTTTTAAACCAATAAAGCCGTTCTGCACTTAGAGCTGATTTTAAGTTCAGAGAGACAGACAGACGGACAAGCTATTTCTAGCAGAATGCATTGAAGGTGAAATGTAGTCTCCCCGTGCGGTGTAAGGTCTCTGCATCACCTGGACTTCAGCTGCACATAGATTTTGTGCTGGGCCCCTCACACTAAAGAAAGTGTTCATAGTTCAGCCCCTTTCCCTTGGATTTAAAGCAGCGATGCTCAGACAGGTTCGGAAGCCGCAAGTGGCTCTTTAATATGTCTCCTGTGGCTCTTTGCAGCACGACATTAAAACACAGTGTGATTGAATTATTAACCGATCTAAGTTATTAACTAGTCAGGATGCTTTTACGATGTTATTAACCAATTGTAGAATGCTTGGCCAGTCATTTTGCTGTGAGAATAATTTTTTTTTGCTAATTCTGCGTCCTGATTCTTCGTACCTGCGTGGGGTTTGTGTTCAATATGTATTATATTATAGATAGATAAAGAGAAAATGAATTCACGGTATTCTGGGTAATGTTGGTCGCTAATTTGGCTCCTCAGTCACTGAGGCCTGAGTATCACTGCTTTAAAGCATTTCCTTGCAGTGCTAGGAACACAACCCCTGGGCAGGTACAAAGAATCAAGGAGCAAACTTAGCTAGGGACTGTAACCAGAAAATGAGGCTGACCCCGGCCCAGTTTCTCCACCACGCCAGGTGCAGAAAAAAGCAAGAGCAGCAGCAGAACAGCAAAAAGAAAAGGAAACGGCGTCTGCATTGCAGTTAGCCCGTGGAACGGTCTCCCAGGGAAAGGGGTGAAAACCCAGTTGCTTAACTGGACCAGACAAAGCCCTGAACTCCAATAGGCACCAGCTGGTCCACCCCTTCCAGGAGATGGAGAAGACCTCTGCGACTCCGATGTGGGGATATAAATGGGGTCGGATTGGGAGGACCGAGCTGAGCATGGTAGTCGTGGGAACGGTCCTTACGCTGCCGTTTAAAAAAAAAAAAGTTTCAGTGTTACCAATCTAAAGGAGCGTCATCGGGAAGGAATTCCTTTCATGTGTAAGGGGCCAAAGTCTGCCCTCAATGACACCCATAGACAGATGCTGGTTTTGAGGATGCTGATGATCACGGGCCAAGTTCCATCATCAGTCCACCAGCCCCATCACACTCGACAGTCTCTCTTAACATGACCCTAAATTGCAGACAACTGGACTCCCTTCCTTTTACTTACGTCTATCACAGAGAGCCCCGCTCAGGGCTTGTAACACGAGTTAGGTCTGTAAAACTCAAGTACCGTAGGACACACCGATTTACTGACGCAGCAGGAAAACTAAGGGCCCTGCCTGTGTAATACGGGATTTTATTGAATAGGATCCAACCGTTTCTGTGTTCTGCTGATCTTTCCTCTTCCCCACCTCCAAGGGCTCTAATCGCCTTTCATGAGGGCAAGAAACTACCAATGCAGGTCAATGACCAAACAAGGTAATTGAAGAAAAGCGAAGGTGGTGGAACTAGAGTGGGTTGGAAAGCAAATTCCCTCCCCCCTCCACACACACACACACACACACACACACTGAACTGGCAAGTACATGTTTGCCAAGCGCCTGCCTGAGTTTTATAGAGGAACGGAGCTTACCTGGCATCTGCAGGCTGAATAATAAAGGCTTTCAGTGCTCTATGGGGTGATGGTGGGATTGACCCACACACCAGACTCAAGTGATTTATGCACAGCAGAGAAACTCCTGCTGCCTCCATGCTGTGACGGCTGCAAACCAGGCACCACAGCGACTATTCCCACGACTACCATGCTCAGCTCGGCCCTCCCAGTCCGACCCCATTTATATCCCCAGATCGGAGTCGCAGAGGTCTTCATCTCCTGGAAGGAGTGGACCAGCTCGTGCCTATTGGAGTTCAGGGTTTTGTCTGGTCCAGTTAAGCAACTGGGCTTTCACCCATTTCCCTGGGAGACTGTTCCACAGGCTAACTGCAATGCAAACTACGTTTCCTTTTGCTGAATCATCCCATTCTTCCTGCTCATACCCCAGGGAATCCCAACCCTTTCCCCTCCCTCTGTGGAGTCTGCAGCCTTCAAATTCTTGGAGAATAAATTCTCCCACCTCCCCCTTCCCACTCCTACCAGGAATGGCCTAGATCAGGGGTTCTCAAACTGGGGGTTGGGACCCCTCAGGGGTCGTGAGGTTATTATGTGGGGGGGGTCACGAGCTGTCAGCTTCCACCCCAAACCCTGCTTTGCCTCCAGCATTTATAATGCTGTTAAATATATAAACAAGTGTTTTTAATTCATAAAGAGGGTCACACTCAGAGGCTTGCTATGTGAAAGAGGTCACTAGTACAAAAGTTTGAGAATCACTGGTCTAGTTAATACTTAGTCCTGCCTTGAGTGCAGGGGACGGGGCTAGATGACCTCTCCAGGTCCCTTTCAGTCCTACACCTCTATTCTAGGATTTAGTCCTTTGTCTCTTGGATCACATAGTAGTACATCCATCCATCCTTCCAGCTCTTCCCTGAATCCTTCCTGATTTGTCTGCCTGCCCCCAGTATCATGGTGCCCTGAAATGCCAGTGTCCCAGGTACACGCCCCCTGAATCACATACAGAAGAACTATTACTAAAGGTGAGCCCTCCGTGTGTGCATTCCAAAATTGCACGGGCTTTTTTTTGTTTGTTTTTGGGGTGTGTTACTATTTGTATTGCAAGCTCATGTCCTATTCACTGTGGTTGAAGAGTTTATAAGTTCCCTCCCATCCAGGATTACAGGGGGCAAGGGAAAGTCTGGATGGAATGTCTAGTGCCCCTGGGGGTACATTAGGTAGGAAAGCATCGATCCTCCAAGATGCAGCAGATTACAAGGGCAATTCTTAGGCCTTCTGAAGAGAAGACACCAGAGGATCAGTTTAGCATCCCCTCCCTAGCAGAGAACACCCATAAAACCTGACCCATACACCGTAACTCATGAGAGCTGGCAGCCAACGCTCAGAGGCGATCACAGTCTGCACGTAGGCAGCATAACCCTTCACCTCTGGAGCTCCGGCCGAGGTTAAGGGTAGGATATGGAGTGAAGGAAAGAAGGCTAATGTGGGCTGGTATTTGCATGCGCCTACAGGCAATGAGACAACCCACTAGCTGCATGCATGTGCAGACACCCCCATTTGCATGCATGCATCAGGTTTTGGAAGGCAGACCTTTGGCGCATGCTGCTGCCTGAAAATCGGATGCGGCATATTCTGCTCTCTTCACCAATTGGTCAAGAGCAGTCTCAGGCACAGAGCAGTACTTTAGAGCTGCAGTTTGGCCCGGTTTTTATGGCTCCAAGTTTAAGTTTTCTTAAAAAAAAAAAAAAAAAAAGAAGGAAGGAAGGAGAGGAATAAAGTTTCCATGAAATTGAAGAAATCCAGTAAACATAGTTATGAAGACATTCCCTGCGGCACTGGCGGTCTGGATAGAGCACTTATCTTCATGGAAACGAACAGACTGTTATTGCAAGAGCTGGTTAAATCCTGCAAACAATTTTCTTTTCCAAATTCCAAGTGGCCACTAGATTCCCCCACTGGGTGACCACCTTTATTGGATGGAAATAGGGAAAAACCACATGAAAATAAGAGACATCGTGTATTTTTCTCTCAAGTGTTCATTTCTTACTGCCCTCAAGTATACAATGCAATTATCATAAGCTTCAATTTGTCTAAATTGGTACTCATTATCGGTTTTAATACATTTCAATACACCTTAAAATAATGGATGGGTGGTCACGCTACCCCCCATTCACACCCCAAGGAATTTGCTCCTCACATTTGCTGGTGTGGAGGTATTTCTGTTTGAGGAAGAGCAGTCCTGTGAACGGCCACTACTTCCAATTATGTAATGTACTTGTCTCACCCATCTAATAGCTAAATCACCGGGGACAACAATCTACTACTGCTGCCTGAAAATGGAGTCACTCCTTAAGGTCAAATGGTAGATGCTCATGCTTTGGTGAGGTTTGGGTTCAAACTGTTCTGAGCCATGGTCGGAAAGATTATTCATGCAAATAAGAGGATTATTCATTCATTATTCACTGCTACTTATTGACCTGTACACACCACGAATAGTTATTCAGACTACAGGTTGCTTGCAAGTTGTGCAGATTTGACCAATAGTTGTCAGCATCAATGATGTTCTCAGATAGTCCAGTTTGGTTCACTACCAATTAACAAGAACAGAAAAAATGGTTAAATCCATGTGACAGTTTACATGAGGAATAAAATCGGTCAACCAACTCGTTATTATGGATTATCAAATAAGCAGCCCTTGTGAGCCCATATGCAACTTGGCCCTTAAATGCAGAGTAAAAACATAGGCCCTGTCATGGGGAACTTAGGTTCTCAATGAGCCTGACAACACAATACGCTACATGACAAAAGGTGCAGGCAACCTTACTATGGAGATGCTTTTATATTCCTCTGCCAAATGGAGACATAACGTCAACACCCCTGGATCGGTTGTCGGCAGTGGGGATTGAACCTGGGATCTTAATGCATGAGCCTAAGAGACCTGGGTTTCTTTGCCAAGGCTGTTGAAAGCTCTGCGGTCTCCAGGTGGCCTAGCTCCCACTAGAGAGGGACAAAGCACTACGCAGAGTGGGCACGGCTTACAAAGCATTCGAAAACAGCATGCACAAAGTGTGCGCCGCAGAGGGATTGAGGGTATGTCTTCACTACCCGCCGTATCGGCGGGTAGCAATCGATTTACCCGGGATTGATATATCACGTCTCGTTAAGACGCAATATATCGATCCCCGAACATGCTCACCGTCGACTCCGGAACTCCACCAGAGCGAGCGGTGGTAGCGCAGTCAACGGGGGAGCCGCGGCCGTCGATCCCGCGCCATCTGGACCCCAGGTAATTTGATCCAAGATACTTCGACTGACACCCCCCCCCCAGAGTAGACCAGCCCTTAGACGGAGAGGGTAGCTGGATGCACAAGGAAAGGGAGAGAATGTGCTGGATACGACAAGCGGAAAGGGAATCAAGGAATCAAGCCATTCTAGGATCACATTCCAAGCGAAGTGAACCCACAACCTAGGTTAATTCGGTTCCTGAGGTCACTGCCTTCGTAACTGTCCCAAGAGGTTCCATAAACAAAGAGTCAATAGAGGTGGAGGAGGAGGAGTGGCAAAAAAATGGGGTCAGCCCAATCTACCAGGATTCAAGGAGCTCCCCCTTCCTGATCTGATGTTCTCCTCTGTCCTGTGGTACCCAGAACATTGGCTGTCCTTCTCGGGAGGCCAGTCCTTGCAGCCAATCTCTGTGCTTAACATAAACTCAGCTCCCTGCTTTGGCTCGGTCAACTAAACAGCCCAGGTGTGACTCAACCAGCCAAGCATCCCATAGTCTGCTAAGGTGGTGCAGGGCGTCAGTGGGAGCGTCAAAACGGCACTCCCAATCTGAACTTCTCCGCCAGAGTGGTTTGAAATCCAGAGCCAAATCAGAATGCAATTTTACAGCCTACCTGGTATAGCAGAGCAAACCTGGGCCCATTCTCTTCCCCGTGGGAGTAACTCTGGGAGGACAGGGGCGCCAGTTGGGAAGGAGAAGAAGAGGTGATGGAACTGAAAGGACACCATGAAGCTATTTTAAGCACAATTATGTAGTTAAACATACAGAAGAACAAAAATCAGCACGCCGGACTGTTTCAAAGGTTCATCTAGTCCAATATCCTGACTAATATCATACCCTGCAGTAGTTAGTATCTGGCATGTTCCTGCAAGGTGCAGAGGGAGAAGGCTTAACTGGACTAGGATCCATCGAGCACAAATAGTTTTCTTCTTCCAACTTAAAGTTACCTCTGTGGCCTTGTCAGAACACAAAATGCTCCTGCAAGTCCTGTCCTAGATTTGTGTAGTTCAACAATGTGCTTTTAGACAGCTGATGCAATCGACCACAGAGGTGGCTGCATTTCAGTGGCAGGTTAAAGCAATTATCCTATAGAATAGCTGCGGTTAACTGGAAAGTGCTTTGGGCTGGATAAAAAGTGTTACAGGGCTAGGATTGTGTCACGGAAATCACGAACATCATGGAAACCGTGAATAAGGGACACAATCTTGGAAATGGCTGTAAAAGAAAAACAAACCCACATTTGATTACGCTCCCAAACTGAGGGGCAGTGTGACATGGGGTGGCACTGTGACCCCATGCACTAGGTTACAATGCCTGGAGGGGGGAGGCGAGCCGAGCCCAGACCCGCGGGACAGAAGCCACAGCTGCGAGGTAAGCTCACTCTCCAAACCCTCCCCCCTTCTCCAGGCCTTACCTTTCAGCACCCCCACTATACACCATGTATGTTGATGTAGTGAAGATGACGTTAGTTGGTGACCCTCCCTGTGATTTATCGGGGCGTTTCCTGCACCTCTCCCCTGAAATTTACTAAAAACATACATGCCAAAGTTGTAGCCTTATTTAAAGTGTAATTCACGAGACAGTGTCTTATGCACCTCAATGAAAGGGGGGTGGAAGGGGTGAAAGTAGATACTCAGAAGACAAGCTAAGTTAATTTACTGTAAAACAGAAGAAAATGGTCATTAGAATCCTTCACACAAACACAAGAAGTCGGGGAGGAAGAGAAAGCAGCAAAATTAAGTGGCTCAGTGAGGCTACTTAGCTCATTTCCTTTTATATTCAATCCCTGGTCTGTTCCCACCATCCGCCTCTCTAGTCTACTCGGAGAAAGCAATCAATTATTTATTTTTACCATAATCAAAGCTAACCCTCCCCTCCCCACCAGACTGGAGTCACCTGTTATTTACCTGGACAGGTGTCACTCCACTTGCACAGACCTTAGAGAAGCTGGGCAGGACCCAGGCCTCTGATTAAGACACCGGGGGTGGGGGGAGGAAAAACAAATGAGAGGCGAGTGAAACGTTTTGATTAATTGAGAAACTGCAGCCATGCCATGTTTGAATAAGATTATGCAAAGGAATGTGGGTCTCCTTTTTTGTGTGTTCATTCAGTTGAAACAGAACGAGTGGCGTTAACTCCAGACAGGGAGGGGAGGACAGAGAAATAAAGAGTCATGTGAACTGGTCCATGCTTGGGATGGGTGCGGGGGGGAGGGAGGAGGGGAAGGGGTTCAGCTGCTTTCTTATAATTAGAGAGATTGCACATTTTAGGCACTGGTGGTAGAGCTGCTGTATTTGCCTAGCTCACTTCAGAAAAGCTTGTACTCCAGAAAAATCGAAACACCCTACTCTGCACTTCCTGCTAACCTTACTGTAATTTCACTTACACCCTTTCCTGTCCCACTGAACACAATGTATTACAACAATATCTGCTGGAATTTTACAGGGACACTTATGATCATTAAGTCTGTAGCTAAAAAAGGTCAGAAAAGGCAATGTCAGTTTGTTTCCTGGCTACCGCTACTTTAAATTCTAAGACCCGCCCCTCGTGTGCCGAGCGCAGCAGCCATCTTGTTCTCAGAGCATCTGTTGCCTGTTCCAAAGGAGACGCCTACCCTGTGCTCCCTCTTGCAGATGCGTTATGCTTGTCCTTTCTTGCTTTGCTGTTTCCTTTGATCTAAAATTGAAGAGTCAAAAGCATCATTTTATATCAGCTTATGGAGTACTAGAAACTTACAGAAACTTTGATTTGTTTTTGCACTTTTCAGCCAACACTGCTCTAACGCTGGTTGAAATTTCTTCACAAAAATCAGTAAAACCATTTTTTGAGAGTTTTATACACTTAAAAAAAATGTCCCCAACCAGCTCTAGTGATATAATTTCTCAGCTGAGCCACCTTACTCAGGACATTTAAACTCTATGCCCTCTTGGGAGGGTGGGAAAGAGAACCAATAAAAACCATCAGAAGCAATAATTAAGAATCGTCTTAACAGCACCTGAAGCGACAGACTATATGGGAGGTGCAGGCAGATGCCTCCCACATGGGTTGCCAGGGCTGAGTCATTTCTCTACAGCAGCTGCCGCTCTTGATTTTGGCGTTGTTCTGGCACAACTTTATGGAAGAGAAGCGTGACGCCAGCAGCCGCTGCAATGACTCCCCCTGCTTGGTCTGCTCAGGGATGACCAATCGCACCTGCCGAAACCTTCACCTCTCCCCAAACACACATACTGGCCAGGTTAGGCTTAACCCGGGGCAACCTGGCTCTCCCAGGCCTGCTTTTTCAACCAACAAGTGGACACGAGTCAGTCCAGCACGGGTGCAGTAAGTAGGATTTAATCACACAAGGATGTAACAGGGAGAGTCCGAAACAAGCCACCAGCCTGCAAGTACATTGCAGCAGTGCATCCAGCTTGAAAAGGTGGCTTTTCACAGACAATCCTGGCCTACAATATCAGGCCCTGCAGAACAGGGCAGAGGGGTGGCATGTGCTGGATTAACAGCTTTAGAGATCGGAGTCCCAGAACAGGCAGCAGTGGCAGGTAAGACTTCTCCTGTCCCACAGGACAAGTGAGTATCAGCATTGACCTGGAGGGGGTCGTTACTGGGCTGGGAAGCTGAGCGCCATTGTGCACCCCTGTCCTGTGCTGCTATGGGGACTGTTCACTAGAAACCAGAGAGCGCGAGAGAGAGCGCACGCGCCACTGAGTTGGTTGCCCGGAGGCTAGACAGCCATCAGTTGGGAACAACAATACAGAAAAATACAAGGAGACAGAACCTCAGGTGGTGTACATGGACATCGCTTCATTGAAGGCAGTTAGGGATCTCTCCCTTGGCACATATGGCACTGTATGTCTTAAGAATAGCTTTATGGACATTTACTCAACACTAGGCAGAAGCTAACTGGTTAGAAATTACTTTAATCACTAGAATTCTGGCCTGGATTCCAAAGGCACAACAAGATCTCACACAAGGGAGGGACAGAACCCTGGAAACCAAACTCCCACAAAAGCAACAGCTCCTAGCACCATACACTTCCACAGGAGCGCTCACCAGGGGTAGGAAATTATCTTGAGTTGCAACAATATTTTAGCTTCGTTTCAATTTCTAGTCAAAGCCAGACCCGCCCACCATGGACTTTATCCCCCCCTCACCTCGCCCCCACCCCCAGGCAGAAAAAGCCATGACCATCAAAGGAGCACTGCCTAAGAGCAGGATCAAAGGCCATCATCGGTGCAATGCTGATTAAAGGAGTCCACCGGGAAGGGAAACACACCAAGGCATAGCATTGCAATCTACTTCCCCGCTATCAAATGCCCTTTCAGTCTCTGTTGCCAGAGCTCGAAAAGCCTCTGATGGCCAGAAGGCTGCTTAAGAGGACTGGTCTGGGAGAGAGCCAGGGATCAATGTTTGTTACGGCATATACCCCCATAGACCCCATTTCTAACCCAACCCTACCAAGGCAGTCGGTCACTTTCCTCTTTCAGACAGCAAAGGAGGAAGTGATCTTCAACAACAGAGAGCGTATCCGGTCCCTGTACTGCAATGCGGCAGCATACTGAGACATTCAGTGTATCCAAGACGACACTAACATCTTTTAAGACATTTCTGACAAGTGCATTGATAAAAGTTGTTCCTTCTTCCCTTTTTTGGGGAAATGCAATGCGTGACCATCTATGGCTGCTAAAAGGCCTCCCTACTGCTTGCAGGGAGGACTGGCCTGAGACGAAAGCAGAGCTTGTTTTGATCCTGCCCTGGTCAGGCTGGCGTTTCGGCAAAACAGCCTTGGAGGATGAAAAAGAGAAAAGACGCATTGAGATTTTTTTTGTGGCATTCTCCTACAAACCACCCCCAAACTCAGACTTCGCCAATCAAAAATTAACCATCCCCTCTTCCCCAAACAGCGTGAAACTCGCCAACCCTGTGGCTACTACATTCGTCATAACACAAAATCCAAGGGCCACGTTGTATTGCATGTTACATGGGGTGAAATTCCCGGGGAAGCCAATGGAAGCCATCAGTGTTCGGCAGCCTGAGAGTCAGGGTACTTTTCTTGAGTAATATAGCAGTTAGTTTGAACGTTTTGACCTTGCCTTCTTCTCCGCCATTTTGCAGATGGGGAAAAATAACCCAGGGAGTTTGAGAGGCATAATTAGGTAAATGTTTGCAAGGCTTTATGCAAGTGCCTCCAAGCACTAGTGTTAAGATCAAGCTTCCTCCAGCTGTTCAGCATGCTCACTGGTGAGCAAAGTATTTGGGGTCAGTTACAGCTCGGCAAATCATCTCTAGCCATGCACTTGTGGGGCACAGACGGTATTAAGAGATCGTATTGCAAGTACGAGATTCATCCCTGCTGCTCAGGAGGGTCCAAGGAAGAGGAGGAGAAAGAAAAACAAAATTCAATTCTGGAAGATTTATGCAGGAGATTCTGTTTTCCCGCTTCAGGCTGAGTGCAGTGCAGCAGCTCATGAAGTGGCTGTTGGCCAAGTGACATCCACCGTGCTGTTGGTCAGGGGTTTTGAAGAAGGATAAGAAAAGATCACCAGCAAGGGCTGCGTGTCACTCACACACACACACACCCCTGCAAACCACAGTCCACCCATCTGGGCTCAGCTAGTCTAGTCATGTACCTCAGCCAGAGTTTGGGAACAGTCCCCAAATTATGATCAATTCTCCTTGCAGAGCCTCCTCTTCCCACAACAGGGTATCCCACCAACCACCACATGCCGCACAAGCGTAACCTTCGCCCTTCGTTACTTTTTGAAGGTCTTCAGGGAGAAGAGCGGGGAGCCAGTGGCCTTCTCCCCCAGCCCTCCCACCATCCTCCCCAGGTCTGGAGTTATTTCCTGCCAAGACTCTTCAAAGGAGACTGTCACCAGGCCTGGGCTGCCACCTCTCCCAATCTGTCAGTAGCCTTCTGAAGAGGGAAGGGAGACAAATGTAGAATCCAAACTTGCCAGGGTTGATTCTCTGCCTATTACAGTGAACGGATCATGCAGGTTCTGGCTTTGCCTGGGCCACACAGACCAGAACTCACCGGTTTTGCATTGCTCCAACCCACCACCACCACTCAATAGCATCATTTATCTCCTGCAGCAGCTATTGTTTTCAGCCCCAGCAGCACCGGAGTTCAATTATATCCCGATAAAGGAAGAGTACTACAGCTTTCTATAGCAATTACCTAAATCACTACAGTTTACAATAGTGATCGTGCAGCATTTGGGGCTGTTACATAGACTACTGTAGTCATTCGGGGTTGTTGTTGTTGTTTTTAAATAAAAAAAAGTGTAAAATAAATGTATTTTCGGGGCATTGGTAACCCTGACAGAGAGACACAGACACATTCTCTCTCCTCCCTAGCCCTGAAGAAAAACTGCAGAATCATCCTTTAAAATTCCTACGGCACAGCTGCATTACAAGGCACCTTGAACAGGAATCTGACACACCAACTAAAGAATACCACTCTACCTACGGGTGTAATTTCATTTAAGCACATCTCACATTAACGTGCTCTGCGCTGGAATAAAGAGAGCTTTGTGCATCAAAGATCTCTCACCACATTTCCGTATGGAATTTGATCAAATGGAACTTATGATCTTAGAGTTGCTTTGAAATCCACCTCCTGCTCCTCAGCCCCCCCTTCGCCCCCAGTGTTACCGCAGATGTCAGCTGTGACATTAAAGTGAGAGTAGAGAGACAGGGAAGCTTGGCACGTGCACAGCCCAGCCGCAGGAGGTGGCGTGCACCCGACTGAATGACAGACATTGTCCCCGAGGCTCCATGAAGGAAGAGAAAACTCCAGTAAGAAAGCATTTGCCAGTTTCTGATCTCGAAGAGTCTCCCCAGCCTAAACAAACACTCATAAGAGCTGGACTAGGCACTGGTGTAACTATAGTCATGTTGTGAGCACACACACACACACACCCCTCCCTCCACCACCACCCCACAATATCACCCAGACTAACTGTGTAATGAAGTGTATTTACACAAGTAAATTAAGTTCCATTTCTTTAGAAATTGTTGGGTAAACAGTAACACTCGTGATAGCAAGGAACCGGGATCCGGCTCCCAATTGGTTTAGCGTCTTCTCTCTCCCTCCTGCCACACACACAACTCAGCCAATGCACCTCAATGCAGACCTGTGATGCCTCTGCTCTTCTGAGCCAGTCACCCAGCTCTGCCAAGGCAACGCCATTCTGAACGGCAATAGTTCCGGGCCACTCAAGACCTGGGCTATGCACAATGTTCTTCCAGTGTGCCTCGATCTCAGCTATATGCTGTAGTTCAACCCAGCGTCCCATTTGCCTGATGAAGTCACAAAGACCTCCGCATCTACGGGAGGTGGTTAGACATGCAATTTGCAGTGTAGAGCGTGCCCTTAAATGGGTGCTCATTGGAGAGCTGCAGAACCCTAGATGTATGCAGGAGAGATATTGTATGTACCTGTTGGCAGATCTGTGGATGAAAAGCTCTACATGGGATTAATAGTCCCCAGCTCTAGAGTAACTAGTTTGACCCAGAACCGCAGAAGGGAATGCAAATAAAGAGCAAGCTTTTAAAATGCCCCTTTATTTGAAGCCGTCTGGAACATTTTGCATGTCAGCCAGCAGGATCGATGGCTGACGACCTGTCTCCATTCCCTAACCAGGTCCAGGGCATGCAGCCACCTCCTAGGTCTTTCTGCACGGCCTCCCCCAACTAGTCTGGAGAGTAGACATTGCTCCCTTGGGCTGTGTAATTAGCAGAGGCTATGGAGTTTAAGCCCATGGCACACTGCAGTTTAGGTTTCCCGTATTCTTGCCCGGACACACTCGCTCTCTCTCTCCACCCCCACAACTCAACTGTAGGTTATCACCCACAAACCTTGCACTGTGCAAAGGCCACCACCCTCATAGGCAGAGGGTCTCCAATATCTGGCCGCCTCACTGCTCCTCTCCCGTCACCACCACCCCAGAGATGAATTGAAATCTTAGCCTGGTTTATAAGATCACTGAAGCTATTACAATAATAATAGTGGAGAGAGATTCACGATGATCCATCTTTTAAAAAAAGAAAAAAGGAATAGATTTACAAGCACGTCCAAGAACAACAAAATCTGGCAACTTTATTTGGAAAAATTAATAATTCTGCAACATTTCAACAGAACAGAAACGGTGCCTTAGGACGGAGAGAGAAAAGCCAGAAAGTCCCATTGACTTTCTATCCCCAATCAAATCAGGGGTGGGAAATAAAGAGAAACAACATGTTGTTGATGAGTTTTCCATTAAGAGCCAGCGGTTAAACCCCCTCTTTGTATTCCAGCCTTTGCTTGTAGCCTCAGCAGGCCATGAATTTTTTCCCCTCCCTTCTTTTTAATAATAATAAAAAAAGTTATATGACTTTAATTAAATGCACTTATTAAAAGGGTGAAATATTTGGAGAGGCTGTTTTTACGCTGGAGGCACATTTTCCAGCATGCTGCAGAGTGTCTGCATCCGCCCGCCCCAGGCAATTTTTAATGCACAAATAAATCCCCACCTGAAGTGCTGACAGATTATTATGCAGTGTGGCAGCCAACTAAAGTAAACACAGGGGCAAAGTTTTAACCTCTTCCAGTCACGGAGCGTTTCCCCCGCTGAGCCAAGCTCAGGTGTCAATGACCGGCAGCCAACGCTTTCCTTCCAGCTACTCCCTTTCAGCCATACTTTCACAGGTGAGGCCTCTGGGTCTTTGGGGGTTTGTCTGGCCTAGGATGAAGAGACGGACGCTTAGATTGTGGCACATTCCAGCCGACACAGTCTCAAACCCCAGCCTGGACAAGACAGGTTGTACTTCCGGCTTCATCTTCACCAGCTCACACATGCTCGTCTCCCAGTTGGATACTTAGAGAGGTTTCAACCGAAGCCAAGTCCGATTAATAAGGACCCTGCTCCCCACAGCCCTGGCCAGAGTGAAAGGCTGAACACAGAGAGAGGGAAATGGTGGAAGGGAACAGCAGCAAAGCCATTTACGGCTGGTGCCACCGTATTGTTCTCTCACCCCTCTTGATGCACAGAGGAAAGCTTCCATCATGCTCCGCATTCTGGGGGATGGGGACAGCCCGCCAAGGACAAGAATTTCGGAGAAAAAAAATAACTGAGGCCGTGCATTGCTTGGATCAGTGCCCCCGGCTGCAGATTTCAGCACGCTGCACTGCGAAAGCTGCTGGGGAAGCGTCACAATTCTGTAACGGTGAACGAACATCCAGCCGGTCTGAGGTGTCTGCGTTCAGCATCGGACCCGCATCCACCACAATCGCTAGGCCAAAGGACCCAGGGCAGTAAGTTCCAGTAGCTCACGAACCACTCGAAAGCAATGGTCTCTACCACTGGAGCCCCAGATTCCCAATAGTACAAGAATTGTATTACTGCCGTCATAGGCAGAGCTTAAGGCCGGAAGAGACCATCATCATCCAGTCTGACCTCCTGTATAGCCCAGGCCACCAACCCTACCCATTACCCGCACACAAAACCCAACGACCGAAATGAACCCAAAGTACTACAGCCCACAGGAGACGACACCATTATGAGCCACCGGCAGAGAACAGCAGGGACAGAGATACACTAATGTCCGAGGCCAGGAAGGCAAACGATTAAGCTCTAGCAGGTCAGAAAATAGGCTTTTCACATTTTTCTGATGACCCCATCCCTGCATCCATCTGGACACAGGCAATACTCCAGCAATTGCTGCCATGAGAACTATCGGATCTAGAAACCGAGGCTTTATGCGCCCTCAAAGTTTCCAAATGGTCTAAACCGTTTATCTGCAACACCAGTGCCTCATAAGCAATCAACTATAAAAAAAAAAATCACATCCCACTTTGCTTAGCATAGGCTGTGACCCATGGGTGCCTGGGGCAGCCCTCACTGGAAATGCCAAGGTCAGGGCAGGCTGCAAAAGGGAGAGCAGATACTCCCAAGACTGGTGGGTAATACTGAAGTTAAACCTCCCAACCAGTCACAAACAGTGCTTCTGATCCCCCACACTGGTGATCAAGAAGCAAAAAAAGAAATCAGAGCCCCCTATTGTATTTCAAGTTCTCTGGCTCCCAATCAGCACCTAGGTCCAGTACAGTGAGAAGTTATTTAAAATAACTCTGTTCACATAAACAAAGTGTTCTTCTGACCCCAAAGGGTCAGCCACATTACCAGGTCAGTACAGGTTTGGATTTTACCCAAAATACCACACTGCCAGCCAATCCTTTAGTGTCTAAAACTAAAGGTTTATTAGAAAGAAAAAAGGAAGAAGAAGAGAGATGTTAAATGGTAAAACAGTCAGATGCATACAAAGACTTCACAGTCCACAGATCAGGTTCCTAGCAGTATTGGGGAGTTTACTGGCTTGAAAGTTCCCCTGGATCACATCCACAGCTTGGATGGGTCATTCAGTCTTTTGTCAGAGCTTCGATTGTAGAAAGGTTCCTCCAGAGGTAAGAAGCAGGAATGAAGACAAAGTGGAGAAGATGCAGCTGCCTTTTATAGTCTTTTGCCACACGGCCTGTGCTTCCTTTGTTTCAAACACAAGCTGCCCAGTACATGGCTTGAAAACCTTAGAGTTCTGTCCATAGGCATGTCCCTATGGCAAGTCATAAGGTGTATCTGCCTTCTCTCAATGGGTCAGTTCTCAAATTGGGGGTTGGGACCCCTCAGGGGGTCACAAGATTCCTACATGGGGGGTCGCGAGCTGTCAGCCTCCACTCCAAACTCCGCTTTGCCTCCAGCATTTATAATTGTGTTCAATATATAAAACAAGTATTTTTAATTTGTAAGGGGGGGGTCACACCCAGAGGCTTACTGTGTGGAAGGGGTCACCAGTACAAAAGTTTGAGACCCACTGGTCTAGCGGATGGTCCTTAATGGGCCATGAAGCAGGCTTAGGCAGTGCTGATGCCAAACTGTCTGGGGGTGTCACCCAGAAGCACAGCACAAGTTTGAAATACAGACATACAGATCTATAACCCGTAATACAAAAGTGATACAAAACACAGAAATGAGATCATCATATCTGGCAAATTATAACATTTTTGCCGATACCTTACATGGCCTATCTGGCATAACTCATTACAATTTTACAAATATGAATATTCATAATATCCTCAGGTGTCCCCCAGATTCCATACAGTGTCACATAGGTGACCAGCTACATAGTCCCAGATCCCCTCCTGAGGCCAAGATGCATTTGGTGCAACTCAGGGCGAGAAGGTGCAAAAATGGCTTTATTCCACCTTTCCACTCCTCCTCCACCATCATGGGCCAGCGGCACCCCAGGCCAGTCCTCCTCGCCGTGTCCCCAGCCCTAGCAGCCAAGGGTGTATGGTAGCCTAGGGCACCATGCCATCCATTCCACCGCAGGGTCCTCATACACTGAAATGCCTTTCCCATGGCCTGCTGCACTGAGCTTTAAAAGCAGCTTTCCACCAGTGGTGGAGCAGAAAGCTACCACGGCAGAGTCTGGCCCTCAAGAGAAGCAGCAAATAGTGCACACAAGCATTCCCATGACACCCTAGTGAGAGTGCCCCCTACTAAGTGTGCAGCTCACCAGGGTTAAGCGAGTAACAAGGCACCCAAAATTCTCACCATCAGGCTATTTTGATTAGACACGGCAAGTTTCGTGCAAGGGTGGCACTTGCCCTCGGTGACCCTTACATCTATCCCATGCACCGCATCCCTTCACCTGCTTTGCCATCTCTTCAATTCTCCTCCCCTTGTGCTGCCTGTCCCATCTTCCTGCTGCCCACACGCTTCAGCCACGATACAGGGCTCTCAGTGGTAACAGCTGGCTGAAATCGCCATCTCCAGTCTAATAGGAAGTTCCACCACAGGGACGTGGGTCTCCAGAGTTGAAAAGTCATCGGGAGCGTCTAATGCAGAGGAAAATTCAGCTGCTACTCATAAGTTAGGATGCCAGCTCTCTAGGGAAGCAGAAAATGGAGTACCAAGAAAGCATTGTAGCTCACCCGTCGCTGCCCAGGGACACACTGAATACGAGTCGCTGTTCTCAACACGTACACAGCCAAGTCAGATGAAATCAGGATTGGCAGTTCCTGCTCTTACAATGCCTTAACTTTTGTCAGTGCTTTTATTACTGCAATAGCATCAAAACACTTCAGCCAAAATCAGTCCTCTTCACACTAAGGATTGCTCAGTAGTTAGGGTACTGGCCTAGGTCGCAGGTTCAATTTGCTTCTCTGCCACAGACTCCCTGTGTGACCAAGGGAAAGTCACTTGGTCTCCGTGGGCCTCGATTCCCCTTCTGTAAATGGGGATAGTAGCACTGCCCTGCCTCACAGGGGTGTGGAGAGGTTAAATACAGTAAAGATTGTGAGGCGCTCAGATCCTACAGCAACACTGTGGATGGATGGATACACATAACAGCTAGAGACAGTCCTGGCCCCAAAGAGCTGATAGGCTAAATAGACCAGACAGACAAAAGGTGGGAGGAAGGAAGTGCTATCATCCTCACTTCACAGCTGGGCACCAGACACAGAGATTGTGACATGCCCCAGGTCACACGGGCAGCTGGTGGCAGAGAATCCAGAACTCCTGCACCCCAGTTGGGTGACTCAAGACTTTAGGTTGAGAAGAAAAATGGTCCTGTGATTGAGGCAAATTTTCCAAATAACTGGACCCCAGTTGCATCCCTTTCCACACGGCAAGCCTGGTATTTGCATGCACACTACCCTCCTTCCTGGAGCAAATCTGGACTTCAAGAAAAGTTGATTAGCCAACTGACAATCGAAGAACAAAAGTAACTCCCGAAAAGGCAGGTGTTCCCAAACTGTGGTTCGCGTACCCCCGGGGGAACCCGAGACATCTCTGGGGGATCCGCAGGAGAAATTGTACAATGGTGGATTTTATTTATTACTCTTTCATAATAGGCCACTCAGACGAAGCTTTAAAACTCTGTGGGAATGGGTTATATAAAATACGGTAGTTAATCTACTTCAGGATGTACCAATGAGAACATAGATACACTGAGGTACGGCGCCCTCACCCCCAATCACCATGCAGCACAGATGCGGTTGCCCAGCAACTGTTCAGTCTAACTGAGCTCAGAACTTAGTCAGCAGTATTTTTTCCGGTTGTATCAAGGGTGCTGGAACCATTTTATATAATGGGGGTGCTGAGAGCCATTGCTCCAAACTGTAAACCCTGGATAGAATGGAAACCGCTTCAAGCCACACGGTTCTCTGGAAGATTCCAGAATCTGTCCGCATGGAATCCCACAAGTGGAAGCTTGCAGAGGCCATTTGGAAGGAAACAGGTACTGATTATAATCCTAGATTAATAGACGCCGACATCAGGTCAGTCCCCAAGCCCTACCCTCTTGGGAGATAGCATCTGTATTACACAGCCGGCTGGTTCCATGGGCCTCAGAGGAGCTGGAGAGTTACAAAGCGGAAGATAGCATCAATCCCTGGCAGTTTGGACAAGATAGGAGCATCACCAATGGAGGACTTGTCCATAACATTTAGCCCCTGGTATGCTGGGGTGTGAATCTACCCTGCATTCGCCTGGCACTCGCTAACTGTCTGTGTAGACCCTGACAACACACAACAAGTCCCTTAAGGCACTTTGACATACCCCCCATGGAACAAACCCTGAGATAACTTAAGGTGTCGGGGGAATTCACTAGTAGCACTCATCTGCAATGATTTGTATGCAGTGTTCCTCATCTTGTAGGCCTTGGCATCTGCATGGTTTTGCTACAATCCATTTGCATCCCAAAGCAACAGGGAGGAATGAAGAAAGGTAAAAGTCCTGGCACAATAAAAATCACACCGCTGAGAATGAAGAAGTGTGAGAATAAAGCTCTTATTCCCTATCCAGTATGGCCCAAACTTCTTGCCTCCTAGCTGGATGAGAAAGACCACAATGGTCAACATACCAGGGCCCCATTAGAAAAAGAGGAACCTGGAGTATTGGAGAGGAGTCTGATTGATGAGATTCCCTCTGAGGAGTTATCATACCAAGACAACAGTTCATTGCAGTCACCATGTTCACCTAACAGGTGGTGTTCCTAGTAGGAGCCCCAGTGGTTGCTGTAAGGGCATCCTGGGAAGACAACACGCCTCCGTGCCTTTCCAGTAAGGCACAGGCCTTACAGGAAGTTATAATGAGCAGCCAGGAGACCACGTGCCCCCAAACAAGATGCTTCTAGGAGATCTCCAGAGCTCAGCAGAGCACCCAGGTACATTTTCAGAAGTGGCCATTAATTTCGCTGCAGACATTCAGAGGTGCTGAGCACCCACAATTTCAGTCAACGATTAGCTACACATGCTCAGCACCTCAGAAAACCAGGCCCTGGGGGGGGGGGGTCTGAAGGGGCCCCCAAAAGTTGAGATGTTCAAAATTAGTGGCCACTTTTGAAATGTTGGCCTGATGCACCAAGCTCTTCCTTCTTACCACGAGCAGAAAGTCACACTGGCCTCTTCGCTCAAGTTAATAAGAGGATAAAACACATCTGCCACAATGCTGTTTGTACTCATCTCCCGCATAGTACAACAGCCTGAGCAGGAAAGACACCAACAGGCACGTCAGCCACTGGCCTGAGTTTCACGGTGTTCACCCAAAACATGGACAGGGCAACTCCTCCTCCTTCAGTGAAATGAGCGATCCCTTCCTTTCCAGTTTGCAAGGGCCGCATGGGTCACTTGGCCGGCACATGACCGAGATATGCTTGAACAGAATCATCTCTCGTCTTGAAAGGTTAAGGCCCGAACTGTGCTTCTACGTCGACAAGACGCCGCATGCTTTGCTAATCCTTGGAGGAGATTAACTTTTTATTTAGAATTCCTTCCTTTAAATGTGGTAATTATGATTTTTTTTTTCCCCTTCAAGCTCTTGGCAAGGAGAACAAGACTTTCTCCAAGTTGGCTGGAGAGGTTTAGATAGGAGCTAAAACTACATTCTACATTTGAGTCAAAGCAATGAGAACCGTCACTCGAGCAGAAAAGGACTTGCAGGAAAAGGGCACGCCACCTGCAAAAACCCAGATTTGCAACAACGATAGCATGCAGGACGGGAGGCTATCGAGAGTCACCCAGGTTTGCAAACACAGGGTCATGCACATTATGGGGTGGGAAGGTTGCGTTACAAAAAGATGCATCTTCCAGTGTTGCAGACACAATTTAAAAATCTGGGCCCACAAAAATAAACCCCAGAACCCGGAGATCAAGGAGGTTCATAAAACTCAAACGTTGTGTTACAGGTTTAAAGGAACAAGCAGCAAGTATCAATCCTGAATGAAAATAAAGGCTAAGAAGAAAAATTTACACCACCACCGATAGGGGCAAGTTCTCAGACAGCGGAAGCTGGCAGAGCACGTCTAGAGTCAGCAGAATTCTGCCGGTTTACACTGGCAGAAAATTTGGCCCGCAAATCTTACACCTCAGAACAGATGTATGGTTGGCAAATTCAGTTCAAAAGGTGTTTCAAACACTCCTTCCCATCCTGGCCCAAGAGTCGAACAGCTGCCACATCTCACTCAGGGGTGGCTGCATTTCACTGATGGATGAAGCAATTCTTGTAGAATATCCACCTTACGTTTATCAGTAATGTCTAGAGCAGTGGTTCTCAAAGCCGGTCCACCACTTGTGCAGGGAAAGCCTCTGGCGGGCCGGGCCGACTTGTTTACCTGCCGCATCCGCAGGTTCGGCCGATCGCGGCTCCCGCTGGCCGTTCGCCGCTCCAGGCCAACGGGTGTTGCAGGAAGTGGCGCGGGCCGAGGGATGTGCTGGCCGCCCTTCCCACAGCCTCCATTGGCCTTGAGCAGCAAACCGCGGCCAGTGGGAGCCGCGATCGGCAGAACCTGCGGATGCGGCAGGTAAACAAACTGGCCCGGCCCGCCACTTTGGGGACAGGAGGGTAGAAGAGAGAAAAGGGGAATGTAATAGGACCACCAGCTACCCCGGGGGGCGGGGGCAGTGGCCCAAAAGTCAGGTCCCAAAATGAGCTGGGGGAGAAAATTCCCATCTCATCCAGGAGGAAAACAATCGCAATGCAGCTCCAACCAGAACAGACATACAGCAGCTTCCTTCCACCTAGGCCAAACATCTACAAGCTTCAGGCAAGAGTCTAGTTGGAGACTACAAAACAACCCCCAGTGCTTATTGTGGTCACAGACTTTGAGGGGGATGCTGCTGCTTCTACTAGTTCTATGCAGGGGCTCCTTTCTGCTAGCCAGGGCTCAAGTCACACGTCTCCTGGGACAGGAAACTAGACAGCAGTGCCTCACCTGTTCTAGAAACATTCCTGTCATACGCCCGCTGTGGGGTTCTTAGCTTCCTTTGCCTGGGTTCCCTCATTCAGGAGACACAGGTGTCAGTTTTACCTCCCAGCAAAGCCACAACAGCCGGCTCTTCTTTCTAGATCCGACAGGCAGTCATGCAAGGCTAACTTATTCCTTTCTGCATAAGAAAAGCTTTCAACCCCTTCCTGCTTCAAACAGGAGTGGAGCACATACACATGTGTGTAAAATAAATATTGACCTTTCCCTGGGGTGTAAAGACATTTAGGGGAAAAGAGGCGTCAAGCAAAGTACACCATAAAGTATACAATTATTATTAGTCAATATGCATTGATGGGAAGGAAATATTCTTCTCAGCAATGCATACAGAACTCCAGCTTAAATGTTTAGCATCAGATCCAACTTTGGACTCCAGTGAAGCAAGTTTGGGGGGGGCTCAGCTGAGGCCTTGTCTACATAGGAAAGGTCACCCCAGGGCAATCTATCTATCTAATTACGCTGGTGCAAGCCCCTAATGTAGATGCACTCAAACCTGTTTAAGCCTTGCTTAGGTCAGTCGGTTACCAAGTTAAGAGGCTTGAACCAGGTTAAGTGCATCTACATTAGAGGTTTACACTGGTGTAGCACAGCATTGTCATCTCTCAAGATTTGATAAGGATCCTCACGATGTTTGGAGTTTTTCTTAAACCCCCAGCTCCCAGAATCACGTGAATGTGAGAGAATCTCAGCTTGCATTTAAGGGGGGAAAAGAGTTTCTAGCACTTGGGGTTGCAGAAAAAAAAAAAAAAGCTTTAAAATGTGACTTTAAGGGCTCTCAAATGAGAAAGTGAATAAAAAGAACCTATGATATTTGAATGCTTGGGAACGGCAATGCTTTAACTAGATAGAAAAGTTGTACCAATGCAACCAAGTCAAACACAAATGAGGCCCAAGACTTTGGTGGATATCTGGCCACATCAGAAACATGCTACGTGATGTGGGCACGGTCTGATTAGCAGAGGCCCCTCGGGCCAAGTAGGCTAGACCAGCCGGCAAGTTCAGGCGCTAAGGAGAGATTTGGAGTGGCTCGCTGCTCTAGGCCTGGCTTTGGTCAGCCAGTTGCTTTCACAAGCACTAAAATTCCACTAAATGGTTGAAATTAAATGAAAAAATGTATTAATAAACTCATTTGCCCACACAGGGATCTGAACGTATTAAGACAGACAAGCGGCCCCAGGGCAGCACACAGAGCGCAGCAAACGTTTGGAGGATTCAGGCAGCTGTTTCCACTCAACAGACAAAGACCGAGTAACTCCAGCAGCGGTAGATCAGTTTATATGAAACATGAGGAAGGATGCCCTGGAACTGAGCAAAGGTAACCCGTCCTGTATATTAAAAAGGCAGGGCATTGAGAGCCTGTAGCTGTCAGAAGGCATTTCTGCAGCAATAGCTTTGGCAAGATAGACACAACTAATTTAGGCTACCTCACTGAGGTATATTAAGCTGTCAGTCTGGATGATATGAATTTAATCACTCATGGGAGATGAAAGCTCCACTAGCCCCATTGGTGGTGGGCTGGACACACACGAGGGTAAGGGGGCTGGGTAGGGGCTGGGGGGGGGGGGGGGGAGATGAACACGTAGTGGAATACAGCAGGAAAGCCTGTATGAAATGGAACAATCCCAGGATGTTAAGAGACGTTACCGGCTTTCTCATGCAGGTTGGCATTTCTTTTTCCATCTCTGCGCTGGGCAATGAGAGATCAGAGGCCAATTATTCAGTTTGCCAGGAAGGAGCGAAGGAGGACCCAGTTAGGTTGCTGTATGCAGACGAGCGTGCCAAGTGCAGCAGTTTAGGGCAGAGGGATCCCAGCAATGGCTCCATGCTGGCTGTGCTCCTTTGTAGGGAAGAGGATTATCCCACTGCATCCCCAGACACAAGACACCCTAAATCTTCCTTTGCACAGAGGTCAGACAGCTCAGGTCTGCTAAAGCAGCACCTCTCCGCTCAGAACAATGGCCCCCATCCCCGGTCTTGTGAGGCATTGCCGCTTAGGGAAATCGAGGGACAGCTGATCAGACCAAGTAGATCACCTGTATTAGGAGGCCTAGGGGAGAAGCAGACAGACTCCTGGCTGCTAGTCCCGTGTAAAACTCAGACATGTTATTTACTGAGGGTTTCTGAAGACGTAACGAGCCAGGGGGACATCCACACAGGCGCCAGGGTCATCATCAGAAATCGAGCCTGGGATCTCCAGCTTCAGAGTCCAGGCTGCAGTAACTTATGCCCAAGAGTCACACGGGGCGGTCAGCGAGTAGCAGGCTACACCAGCCGCTGGACCTAGCGACAGACCATACGCACACGAAGCCAGCGGATCACCTGAGCATTTCCTCTGCTCACCTAGCACGGACTTACAAATCCCCCACGTTGCCCTGTCCCAGGGCAAAGCCTTGAACAGGCCGAGGTTTGCTCGATACCTTACTGACTATTCTGGTGACACTGCTCGGCATTTCACTGCCAACACTTCACTTGACTCGCTCTCCTCCTAAACCACTGCGGAGGACGAGGTTTGAGAAGCTGACAGGCCATTTAGTGGGATGGCAGGAGACCCTTTTCCCTCCATCCCATCCCTCAGAGAACCGAGCCGCTCCCTTTAACCCCACCGGAAACATCCCCCTTGACCGTATATCGCAGGGGTAGGCAACCTATGGCATGCGTGCCAAAGGCGGCACACGAGCGGATTTTCACTGGCACTCTCACTGCCCAGGTCCTGGCCACCGGTCCAGGGGGGCTCTGCATTTTAATTTAATTTTCAATGCAGCTTCTTAAACATTTTAAAACCCTTATTTACTTTACAGACAACAACAGTTTAGTTCTATATTATAGACTTATAGAAAGAGACCTTCTAAAAACGTTAACATGTATGACTGGCACGTGAAACCTTAAACTTCTGAAAGGTTGCCGACCCCTGGTATATCGTATCCCCGCCACTCTGGCCTCCTCACCTTTGGTATCCATTCGCTCGGCCTGCTCATTGCCCTCCTGCACAGACCACAGCAGAGTCCGCTATCGGGTCTCTGGGAGACTGGATGGCTCCCTTAAGGTTAGCCGGAGTGCTAAACTCATGGCCAGAGGATAGGGGCAGTTAGAGAGAGGGGAAGAGTGCTGCCTCTCATCCCCCACCCCCCAGCAGAGACAAGTCTGGGAAGACCAGAGCGGGCGAAGGAAGGGAGGTACATGAAGACCAGTGACCAGCTCTCGTCGTCGAGCTGCCAAGGTGGCAGAAATACTTGGCTAAGATCCCTCATCAACATGAAGTCAAAACAGCTCCCGGTGGGTCTCTGAACAGACTGTGTAAATAAGGGTGAAGAAACTGGCCACAGATCCTACTTTCAAACACATTTAGAACAAAATAATCCCTTCCGCGGCTCCCCCTGCCCGCCCCCCACGCTCTTCCCCTTCAATTTTCCACCACCACAGAGGCGTCAGAGAGGCCTGTCCATCCTCTCTGTCCGGGCAGCTGCAGTGACAGCCACGCTCCCCCGGCCTACCTGCCCTGCATAAGAATGAAGGCAAAGGCAGTTATATGATATCCCCACTGGGCACAGCTCCTGCATTCGGAGCCACAGGAGTTACAGAAACAGAGGAAAGACTGTTCTCGGAACAAGAGCTGCTGGAGAAGACCCACTGAAAATGCACAGGAGAGCTGCCAAATTAACCTCACCTTTGCGGGGGCAGGGGAGGGGGAAGAAATACGGTGCACCAAAGCCGCAGGCACCAGAAAATGCCTCTCGATATTCCTCCCCGACGGGCTGAGGGATGGAGGTGTTACTGGATGGGGAGTTTGGTGTTCCCATTAGCCCTCCAGGTTCTAATTTGGAAGGTCTCATCAGACCTCCAATCTAAACCACTTGCAGGGCATTCGGTGGAGCAAGGAGTTGCTTCTGAGCAGGATTTCATCACCGCTTCATGCTGTGACAGTATACTTTGACACATTACCTCATTACACGGTGGTCTCACAGTATTCAGATACAACAGGAGGATGTCTCGTGACAGATCACAGTGTAGCAGTATGCGATCATGACAGCCAAAGGGTTGCCTACTGGAATGAACTCAGAAGATGGCTTGTCAAGAGATGGTTTCATTGGTGTTTCTCAAGATTGGGTTTCTTGGGGGGGGGGGGGCAACGTCTAACTTAGATTGGATTTTAAGAAAAAAAAAAAGTCAGTAAAGAGATTCTGAAAAACAAAAATAAAACCACCAATGTCCGGGTGGTGGGGGTGGGGGGTGAAGACTCCTATTTGCTCTTGGAATTGTCCCGATTAATTTGCCTAATTTACAAGTCAAAACAGGATTTTTCTACTTTGCCAACATTAGCAACTCCACACAAGTCCCAGAAACAGACCAGACTCCAGACACCCAACTGCACAACCCTGAACTGCGTAAGTTTGGGCCTGGAGCCAAACTTCCCTGGGGAAGTTTGCAATCCAAGCGTTTGTTTCACTCCTCTCTTTCCTTTCTACAGGCCTGCCTAGAGTCCTGCCCATGGTATGATGCTGCCATGTTCTGGAGGGGAGCTTTCCCCAGCCACCATCACATAAGTGGATGCTCTTTTCTGCGGACGACTCCCATCTCAGGTATCCTTTCTGCTCCCAGCTAATAGAAGAATTGGAGGTAGAAGGGTGTGATGGCTGAGCAGATAAAGGAAAAACACCAGGTTCCCACCAGAGCCAAGAGGGAAGACACCTATTACCGCAGGGTGTCAGGTTCTCTTTCTCCGACGATCTAGCCTTCACGCCACTCAATGCAATGTGCCTCCAGATGGCACCCAGTCTAGTTTTTAAGTGTCTCGAATAATAGGAATTCTACCATTTCCCTTGAGAAGCTGGTCCATCAAGCCTAACACCGACACACATACCAGAAACAAATCATTCCTCCTTTTACCCTATAGAGGGGAAGTATAAAGCTCTATAAACATCTCTCAGTGGGGTGGGCAGGAGAACCCCATCCATACAGCAGCAGAAGGTTCTGCTCTCAAGGGCCACTGGAAAGGCTTCTATGACAGGAGAGGGGGGGAAAAAAATCATCACACTGCCTTCGCCAGCAGCAGATTCCTTCGCTCCACTCTCCACAGTCAGCTGAGAGCCACGCTCGTTTAACAGCCCATCGCTGTGTCCGTTCCTCATGGTTGTTGGGTCGGGATACTCGCTAAGAGGGCTCTTCAGTCACCTATGAAGGCCAGTCCAGATTTCAGCAGCCCCAGTGATTAAAACATGCTCCCCCAATTAACTAATGCAGCTGTGTCTCCACTGCCCACCCCACCCTGGCCAGTTACATAAAGCCATGAGAGCTCGTTACATAAAGCTAATTAGGAGGGCTCCACTTTCAGCACAGCAAACGGCTACACTAATCCTGGATTTGTTCTCCTAGAAACTAATTTAATCATGCAGTGCCAGCCAGGCTGTTCACGTGTCTGGGGGCACCGAAAGCCCACTCCCCCAGGAACCAGCCACCGCAGGGGAAGAAAGACCTCACGAGCTGTCCAGGCTGATCTGGCCCAATTGACACATATGGACTCTTTTAATCCTCTAAAATGGCCCCAAACAGAACCTGCCATGTGAAAATCCCAAATGAACAAACCCAAAAGAGGTTTGGGGAGGAAGGATGGTCCAGCGATTGGAACACTAGCACGGGGGACATAGGAGATCCAGGTTAATTTCTCTGCTCCACTACAGACATCCTGTGTGGCCTCGGCCACGTCACCTAGCCTCCGTGCCTCGGTTTCTCCTCTGTACCATGGGGAGAATAGTACAACCTTACCTTACAGGGGTTTGGGGAAAATAAATACCTTAGAGCAGGGATTCTCAACTTTTTATTTCTGAGCCCCCGCCCCATGCTATAAAAACGCTGTGGCTCACCTGTGCTACAACACAGGTTTTCTGCATATAAAACCCAGGGCCGGCATAAGAGGATAGCAAGCAGGGCAATTGCCTAGGGCCTCATCCCACAGGGACCCCCACAAAGCTAACTTGTTCAGGCTTCGGCTTCAGCACCGGGTGGCAGGGCTCAGGGCCCCAGGCTTCAGCCCCCTACGGGGGGGCTTTGGCTTTCTGCCCTGAGCCCCAGTGAGTAACACTGGCCCTGCTTGGTGGACCCCCCTGAAACCTGTTTGCAGCCCCCAGGGGGCCACAGACTCCTGGTTGAGAACTGCTGTCTTAGAAGACTGAGGTGCTCCAATACCATGGTGATGAGGGCCATATAAAGTATCTTAGAGAGTTTTATTTCTTCAGCATGTGGTAAGGGCGCTCACCTCGGGAAACGCAGCCAGGCTTCTAAAGGCCATTTTACACATGGGGCAAAAGCAGTGCTTCTCGCTTCAATGCAAGCAGCCCATTCATAGCCCAGGGTCAGAGCATTAGCCCAGGCCAACATCAGCAGCGCCTTCCCCAGCCATTACCATGGGACAGCTACGTAATTTCCAACTCCAGGCATCCAAAATATTATGAGGAAGACTCAAAACAACAAAAACAAAAACAAAACACAACCATGAGATTTTAGGAACAGTACATTCAGTTCTCTTTTTATTTGCAGTTTTGCTTTTGCACCTCTAGGTTCATGTTTTCAGGTTTAGCTTGACAACCACGAGGGCTATAAACATTAAAAAAAAAAAAAAGAAAGCTGAAATTCTGGTGTCTCTCGGACTCCCAGATCTAGAGTTTTAAGAAAAGTCACTAAATAAAACATCACAGGAATTGGCAACACTTCTGATATGACTCCAAAAAACATAAGTGACGTGTGTGGTAACTTGGTGGTGCGAGGTGTGTGTGTGTGAAATCATCTGAGCAATCCGAACTTGAAGTATCACAAAATTTGGGGGCTTACCCAGCATATCTGAAATTCTTAGGGTCTGCCAAGGTGAAGAATGTGACAGACAGACAATGGAAATAGAAACATCACACAATTCAGACTCATTTAGTGGTGTCTATTCATGTATCGTTTGAGACTTGCAAACTTGTTTACAAGCCTGTCTTCCCCGCGAGCCCACGGCAACTCAGACACAGGAATGTCAGCCAGGGGTAGATCAGGAAGGTTTCATCCCCCTGAGCATATTGGCAAGGACTTTTGTTTTCCCTCCCCGCTTTGTGGAGCGCTGATGGGGTGGGTGGAGGGGCCCCTACCTTTCCTATATCTCTGCCCTCCAGCTCACTTTTCAGAACCCGTGTGCAGTTGAATTGCCGTTGAATTTTGCTGCTTATTTGGGAGTTAAAATTAAAACCCTCCACTTCACACAGCTCCACGCCCCCTCTCCGTGCTTTGGTGGCTGACGTGCGAGGCACTGCACAGAGGTGAGAGACTGGGATCTTTGGCAGCCCAGTCACAGAACTGCTTCCAGGGTTCTGGCCCAACACCCCACAGTGTTTCATTTCCTTCCCTCGTTTCTCTGTAGTGTCTATTGAAACTCCCTGAAGGAGAATCTTTGAGCAGGCTCGAGAGGTAACCGAAGCCTCAGGAAGGACAAAAGGGATCCAATAGTCAGCAACTTCATTTCAAAACACGCCACCCTAAGCCCTTTGCAGGTACAGAAAGGACTGGGAAACAAAGGACCTATCGGTCCAAGTTCAACGTATGCCGCTCACACTAGAGTAGGGTGACCAGACAGCAAGTGTGAAAAATCAGGACATGGGGTGGGGGGGTAATAGGACTCTATATAAGACAAAACCGCAAATTTTGGTCACCCTACACCAGAGAGAGATTCATACAGCACCACACACCCTGCTGGCCAAAGCCAAACGAGGCGACGAGATCTTTCCAATCGATAGCAGCTCTTCGACAGGCACTGAGAGCCTGCTGAAAACCTCGCTGCTCAGGGAACAGGAAGTTGAGGTGTTTGTGGAAGGGATGCACTGTATGAAGCTGTGTTTCCTTCCACCCCAGCGTTTGCAAGCCCGTCACTCCCCCTTACTCAGGGCATTCATCTCAGTAGGAGCAAACCCGAGGGAACAAAAGTACTGTTCCCCGGCTTCCAAAATACAATGTGCGTCATCACAGGCTTGCTAGCTTTTAGGCAGCGGGGTCTGGGAGGCGCCGGGAGCACATATCCGTTGAATTCCACCCAGCTGCAGCAGGATCGGGGAGCAGGGAACGTGTGTGTTTCACTAGATCCATGAAGACAGAGCAAGTCCTAAGGACACGACAGCAGAGGTTACAAGTGGTAAAGTCCAGTCCATGGTGATAGGGCAATGAAAAGCGTCCTGCTCCCTTTTCAAATGAGGATGAAAGGTTCAGAGCAAGAAGAAATGGGGAGGGAGGGGCCTTACGCGGCAGTAGGGAGTAGCAAGAGAGCAGGCCCCAGAATCCTGCAGAAACCCCACGCGACTCCATTCCAGAATCTCTCTGGACTAAACGCCACCAATTGTGTCGAATGCTGCCGTGGTTTGAGAAGTTGGAAAGAGCATGCGGCCAAAAGCCCCAAACCACAGTGCGCAGAGGCGAGAACCAGCACGTTAAAGCCACTGCTTCATCGGATAGGATTCCACACGTATTCCCTTCTGGAGAGCACGGGGCTGGGGTTAGTTCTCTTGAGTTTAAGATGCTTCCAAGGTTAGCTTGGCACTCAGGGAACTGAAGTTTGTACTTAACTGCATACTATTGCAGTGGGGACATGAAACAGGCTTTGCATTAGCAACTACATGAGCATTGTGCAGGATGCAGGCTCAGGATTTTGATGTTTACACACTTTCCTCTAGACATGTCTAAATTCCCCCCCCCATCCGTACAAAGGTGAAGCAAGGGAATATGCAGTCAAGTAAGAGCCAGCCTTCTAGAGCGCTGGCAGTTGTGCACAGTTCTGCAATAATTTTAAATGTACTATCTTGCTCAGGGCGGCCTTGGAGAAATCGGCCTCCTCATTCCATAAGGTACAGAGCATCCAGAAGGGATACATTTGGAGATCTTTGGGCCTTCTGGCCTTTCCACTTGAGGACTTCACTTCTGGCTCAATGAGGTTGGCTTTTGTGGACAGCCTTAAATAAAATATTAATCCAGCATTTGTATAGGACTCATCTCAAAAGGACCCCAGAGTGCTTTACAAATGTACCACTCTTCCTGCATGGGCTGTCTGTGTGGACTGAATTCTTGACTGCTGTATTTAAAGCACAAGTCCCTACTGCTTGAACTAACATACTAGGTCCGTTAGCTTAGAAGCAGTAGCAGACTTATAGAGCGCCTTATGTGATCCAACCACTAAAAGGAAGACAAAAGATACACGAGACTGATCTTCACGATGACTGAAATGCAGCGACCTGGTGAGGAATACAGCACTCAGGTGAGGAAAGAATACCGCACGCTTCCCTCAACCCTTCTGAAAACACAACAAAATAACTACGCTGCTATCTCTCCGCCATCCTCCCCGTAAATCATTCTTATCAGTCCGATGCACAACAAACCAGCAATAAAAAGGAAGGCTGGACTGAGTAGCTTATATAACTGCTAAATGACAGCTGTACTCCGCCGCTGTTGGCTTCCCTGAGCATACTAGAGATATGGGCCGGCTTGCTTTCATCCTAAGAGACTGTATTTAAGCAATAAACCCGAGCCATGGCTTAGCGTGTCATTCCACTCAACACAGTAACTTTAAAAAAAAAAAAGAAAGCACCATGGGATTCCACATTTGTCATTCGGCAACTGTTTTCCAAACTACCAGCTCTGGCCACTGAAGCTGGAATCTGAAAGTCAAGTCTCTTCTTCTGCATGATCTCCGTTAATCCTCTACCAACCAACGTCTATGTTGTGCAGAGCTACGGTGCAATCGACGTGGAGACCCCGGACACCTTTCCGAGATAAGGTGCAAGTTAAAGGAACCCGCGCTGCACCTCCGGTCCGCTCATGGCAGGCTGCCAGGCAGTTGAGAGAGGCAAAGATCAGCCATCCTGGACAAGTTATGTAAGAGTTTCACGCAGGTGTCGGAGCTGCCTGCCCCATTTATTGCTCTTTCACTGCACACTGGAGATAAGGAGAGCGGTGAAGGGCCGTCCCAAGTGACCAGCTGAGCCAGATTCACTAGTCCTGGCAGTTTCCAGGAAATCAGATACGCTGGAGATCTCCAGGCAAACCGCGCCTCATGCTTGGGGAG
Organism: Trachemys scripta elegans; assembly: GCF_013100865.1. Classification (NCBI taxonomy): domain Eukaryota; kingdom Metazoa; phylum Chordata; order Testudines; family Emydidae; genus Trachemys; species Trachemys scripta. The sequence continues at coordinate 31,160,288 of NC_048311.1, forward strand.
CCAGTTAAGCAGATGGTGCTAACTATGGTCTCCAGGAGTTAGGCACTCACCTGGACTAATGGTGAAAGCGGAGGGGCTTAGAACTCAGGAACCATAGGCATTCGTGTCTGTGGCTCGGCCAATAGCCCCATTCAATCCAAGGAGACTGTATAGGCAGGACAAGCTACGAGACATGGATAGAGCCTCAGTTCTCTGCCCCAGGTGGCTACGATCCACCCAAACAGGGCTACACACTGCCTCTGGGATGTCAGCCTCTGTCCACTTGTCATTACTGTCCATTGATTTGGTAGCAGGTTGCTACCGTCCATAGCCCTCTACTATCTCTTCCCTTTCTCCCAGGGTCCAGCACAGTCCTTCCATCCACCCTTACTAGATACTCCTCATGCCCTAGTCAAGTCAGCTAGGGGTTTTAAAGAGATAGGGACGTTTTTGTCTTAGCCAAACAACCAGAACCTGCCCTTGAGAGGAGCACTCTACGAGAGAACTGAGGCACTGAAAAAGTACACAGCTAACTAGTCCCATCACTGGTAGATTAATCTTGCAACAGGGAGGCAGGGAAGGCTGCACACCCCAATGTGGAAACGCTCTGTAGCCGCATTCTGCACCTATTCTATGTTACAAGAGGTTAGTCACCAGGGGGCAACAGTCATGACCCCATAATCTAGCATCTCACCAAGGTCTGTGTCTCTAATGCCAAGTTTAGTCCCCGCTGCCCTGGTCACCTGCTCTCTCTGGGCCAGGAGCAGTCAGTGTCCTTAGTCTAAAGGGAGCAAACATTGGGTTCTCTCCCCTTGGCACACAACCATGGCATTGAGTGACAGCACTCAGACAATATTTAATTACTTGGATCACGGGAAGGAGGAGGAGGTAGTTTGGGAAGAGAAAAAGGCAGGAGCGGGGAGATGGAAACTGCAGGGGAAATTCTGCAAGGGGAGATGAAATGGAGCTGCAAAGCAATCCTGACAGGTGAACAGACAGGTAATAGTCCAGCAGTGTTTCCTTAACCAGGTTAGCTCCCAGTGCAGCCAGCATGAAGGCTGAGAGCCCCGTCAGAAATCGCGAAGGGGAGAGTGCAGCACAAATCACCGGCGCTGGCAGCTTTGCTCACTTGGCCGCGACCTCCGCAAGGCTTTCGCCTACAAAACTCACCACCAGGACTCGGACCCCAACCGCCTCTAGCCCAACCACGCTGCCAATTCAACAAGAGCACATTATTCACAGTGGTCAGGCGGAAGCAGGGAGCCCTGGGTGCCAACCCCAGCGCTGACACCCAGGGGGGTTGGAACAATTTGTAGAGTGGGGGTGCTGAAGCCATTGAACCAAACTGTAAACCCTGGATATGATGGAAACCAAGCCAATTCCAGCACCTATACTGACACCCATTCTCTGCACGACTTTAAACCATTGCCACTGCAAGTTCCTTGGGGCACAGGCCTTTTCCTTCCCAGATCTGTAGAGCATCCAGCACAATGTGGTGCCAGTTAAACAATTTAGCCTCCCTGCACTTCAGCTTACTCATCTAAGAGGTGGTTCTGGTTAGAAAACTGCTCGTCCTCGTCGGGCTGCTAGGAGGCAGCTTATTCATGGCAATGAAGCGCTGGAAAGTCCGCATACAACAGACACTAGATACAATGGGTGCCAGGTATTCGGGACAGTCACACTTCACACTGAGGTTTAACAAACGCTCAATCCGGGTTATAAGCATGGTACAGACAGAGTCAAATGTGTTCTATAGCTAGTTAAGTATCAGACTTGCATCTGAAGAAGTGAGGTTCTTACCCACGAAAGCTTATGCTCCCAATAATTCTGTTAGTCTCAAAGGTGCCACAGGACCCTCTGTTGCTTTTTATAGCTAGTTAGAATCACATCAGTAAAAGGAGTTGGGGATTGTTACAGACCAACAGATTGCTTTTAACCACTGACAAACCTTTGTGTACCCATTTATTGTAAGCATCTAATAATAATTTACTCACCCTGTGTAGACTATTTACGAATGTATGCCCTGAACAGACTATTATTGATCAGTTCATGTGGCGACCACAGCGTTAGAAAGCTAAAAGCAATTTGATTCTTTAAAACGACTCAGAAAGTAGCGACCAAAACCACCACAGTTCTATTGGCCTCCTGGATCCCCCCCCAGGCTCGATTTTTTTTTTTTTTTTAAATGGAGATATCCCATCTCCTAGAACTGGAAGGGACCTTGAAAGGTCATTGAGTCCAGCCCCCTGCCTTCACTAGCAGGACCAAGCGTTGTTTACAGTTTGCAGCATTGCGGTAGCTGTATTGGTCCCAAGATATTAGAAAGAACTATTCTGAGGTCAGGTTGTATATTTTTAGAGTTATTTGGGGGGGAAAAAAAAAATCACTCTTTTTTAAACCAAAGTGAGTGACACCTGTCAGCTCTTCTTGCCCCATAGCTCCTGCATGGTGCTTGAAAACACACATGGATGAGTGTCTAGGCAATGCAATCACACACTGTTTTTAAAAAATGCACACACTGAATATTCAACTTCTGAAACCCTTGTGTCTGTCGCTCAGAGCCATAAAATCATTCCTGGAGATATCGATGCCCAGACTTAACCCCGTATTTCCTGTAAACCTGAAATTCCCAGTACTACATAGATCCAGGCTGCATTTCATGTTTTCTGCTGCTCCCCAGACTCAGCCCGGCTTTGTTTTGTAGAGTGACCTCGCCGGATACGCTGCTCTCCAATAGTCTATGGATAACACGTAGCCCCTAGGACATCTTTTGCCACTAGCTGTAACAAAATGCCTGTTGAAAAATGAACTGTGAAACAACTTGAGGCCATGGCATTTGGTTGGTTGGATCATAAAACACACTCTTGTTCTGGGCTCCATTTGGGCTCATAGGCCCAGAGGGGAGAGACAGACATTGATTCTCCTGAAGAAGGGAGCTGGATTTAAAGAATGGTTTGCCAGGTCACAATTGCACTTGAGAGAGGTGAAAGAGCTCACAGGGACAGTGGGAAAAATCACCCATAAAAAGACAGGCCTCCAACACCAGCCTTCGTAAATCCACGCCGTTGCGTCACTTTAAACTGCACCTTAGGCAACTGGCACAAGAAGCCTCACGGAGCAAGTTTCAGACGACAGAGAAACCACCCCAGTTTTATAGGCATCTGGATGAGTCAAGATCGGTGATGGGAAGTTAGTTCAAAGGTGCGGTCTCCGTCTTTACCTTCGTTGCCAACACAACCACCCTAATTCAAGGTGTGCGCTCATACCCGGAGAAACGAACACACACACACACACAGCTTCACCAACTGGAGCCTGACCAGCATGACCCGACCCTGGGACCAAATACTGTCTCAACAGGAGCTACTCGCCTCACTGCCATGACTGAAGGCAGAGGAAGGATTGCAAGACAATTTCTGACCATATTTGTTGTTCGAATTATTTCACTGGAAAATTTCAAACAATTTGTTCCTGGTTACAAACCAATCAAAGAAAGTTACTTTTGATTTTATTTTAAAAAGTTTTTCATTTTATTCCAAAAAAGATATTTCAGGAAGTTTTTCTAAACCAAAATGATAACCCCCCCACACACACTTATTTTATTCTTCTTTTCTTTTTCTCCAAACATAATGATAATCTCATTTTCCAGCCATCCCCACTGGGACTTCTTATCCAGCTGTATTGCTAGTTCTCTCGACCTGGGCGATGGAGATTGGGGTCCTTTTGTCACCACCTGGCTCAGGTAGTTTTGAGGAGAACCAGCTGCACCATCTCTTGTTGGGTTAACAGGAAGGGATTCCCAGTTACAGATGAATGATTTAAAGGTACCTTTCATGGTGGTGAACATAAAACATCTGTATCAGACTCTGGGTTGGACCTGTAGTGCTATCACCCTATGGCATGACATGTGCACTGACTTCTTAATTCCACAAGGGCTAGTCCCAATATTCCCAGCTGGAAAACTTACAATAAAACCCAATTTAAAATGAACCAGGAGTGCAAAAGCTACAATTAGATGATAAAACACAAAACAGCAATAAGCAGGTGTCTTGTACGGACAAGGATGGATGTCACTCATACATGCTGTAAGCAATACGAAAGCACCATAGCCTGCTTCCTTTGCTTTACAGGTCCTGCATAGTTTGCTTTGAAACGACATGTTTTACTAGAGATTGTAGGGCGGAAGGGAACCTGCTCTTAAATGCAGTCATAAATTTGCCTGAACTTTGTTTTCAAACATTTGTTGGGTTATTTCTCCCCCTCAATGAAGACAGGATTTATGGCTTGTCAGAGGAGTCGCTTTGCAAGCAGGAGGGAAAGAAAAGAAAAAGCCCTTGGGACAGTAAGATTTGCCAGGTAAAAGTCTATGAGAAAATAAACAAAGGGGTCTTAATTTTTTAAAACTGATGCGCTGGGCTGCACCAGAGAGAAGCCCAGCCACCCAAGGCAGAAAGAGCCGTTAAATATCACTCCACATAGACCACTCATGTGCCTCATTTGTCTTTTGCAAGTTTCTCTCCTCCTCCATCCTGTCTGGCCTAGTAAAATGCCCTTCCCCCTCCAGCCGGCATTTCCCAGCCCTTCGCTCCTTTTATTTTCATCCTAGTCTAGATGATGACAATCTTCGGGGGGAGAGGAGGGCGTCTGAGCTGGGTTTGTGCTTACGGCGCTGGCCAGCTGCTCAGGAAACCTAGGCTCAATAACCTGCTCCACCGCAGGTTTCCTGCATGGCCATCGGCAAGTGATTCGAAAGTCCGGCCTTTAGGTGCTTTTGAAGAATCCCATCCGTAATCGTTCTGTGCATTAGGATTGTCCCCTGGTTCCAAATGAGGAAACTCCCTCCCCAGCCCAGAAAAACACTGCAAAGGCAACTTCATGAGTCTTTGGAAGGTGATGGGAGCCTCAAAAGTAGAGAGAGCAGCTCAGGGCACCTTTTTAGTGCTACGCGAGTAATAATATGCCCATGCGGCTACTTCAGCAGTGCCTTTCGTGGGAGTCCTGGATATCGCAGGCCCAGATACTCCGGGGTATTTAGGGGTCTAACTCCCACCGATTTTAATCAGAGCTAAACACCTAAATGCCTTTGAGGATCTAGGCTCAGTGCTTGCAAGCGCTCTGCTGGTTCCACTTTGCTGTGCATAATATCCCACCGGGCCCCAGGCCCACACTCCATCTGGGAAGCTCAGCGCCCCAGTACCACACTTTTCATTTGGGGAGTCTCCGAGCACTTTGCCACACTATACATCGAGCCTCAAGCCACTGCCGTCCCTACGAGATGAGCAATTTTATTTTCTTCCCATCTTACAGACCAATCAAACGGGTTGCAATTGATCCCTGTGCCGAGGGCCAGCCAAGGGCTTTGGTACCATTTATGCACTCAGCACAGCAAACCCTTCTGCGCTGGAGTCAATTGCTTCCTGAGAGACCTGCTGATTTTTCAAGGCCAGAACGTGTCAGGAAGAGAACCCAGGCTCGAACTTGGACTCCCGTAGTTTAGCCACTATACCATGAAGATGGCAAGTTGGAATGCAGCTGGCACATACTCAGCCCGCTATACACTGGGGGAAAAGCTACTGGAGACAAACACCAGCATGTTACAGTAGCTGCTGCCTGCAAGGACTATCAATGTTTTGTATTTTTAAGCAACTTTTCATGGCTCATTTGCCACAAAAAATAGAAGGCGCAAACTCCAGCTTTCACTGCAAGGTGTTTGTTTCTATTTACCTAGCAATGACATACCCCGTTGAAATGGATCTCACCACCTGGCAAGAAGGGAAAGTTACCTGCTCAACCTCATTGGGCAAAGCAGATAACGGAGAGACAGCACCACATTTCCCAGTCAAATCAACCTTCGCTCTTTACGCAGCGTATTCCTGGGCTCTGGAGCTCCCCAACCGCCATGGTAAAGGGTAGATATGTTCTCGTCTCCCTAGGATCTGCTGTGCCACAGACTTCCTGTGTAACCCTGGGCTCTGTAACTCTTTCCCCCCCCCCCACACACACACACACACTTGTAAAATGAGACTAAAAGCTAAAAAGTATCATTTACCTGCCTGCCAGGGGAGGGGTGATGGAGACAGAGAGACAGCAATACTTTTACAAAGGGCTTTGAAACCATGGCAGAGGAAGCGTGAGAAAAAAAAAAAGGGGGGGGGGGAGAGAAAGACAGTATTAGAACTGGTTTTACTGTGAAGAAATTCAGGCTGAGTCATGGAGTTGCAGCGCTTTGTTCCCAGATTCAGGGAGAGCATTAGATCCCGAACTTGTTCCTGGAAAGGGATTAAAAGCTGGCCCAAAGAGGGACTGGGTGACTCGGGGAGTTGGTCATGGGGCACAGAACCTTTCATCTCAAGGTCACCATCCAGCCTCCAAACCAATCCAGCCCAGGTCGGCAGTGTTGGGGGGGGGACAGACATCCAGCTGCCATTTAGTAGCCTAGCTCGGTAAGATCTGCGTAGGAAAGCGGTCACCTCCATGCACGTGATACCATCTCACTGGTGTGTCCAAACAGTTCGCACAAAAAAACTTGCAGAGGTTCTTTTTTTGGAAAAATCAGGCCCTAAAGGCAGATTTCCCCCATGCTGAGAGAGCAGGAGTTTTCCTTGCCCTTTAGGTCACTCTCCTCTCTCCCTCCCACGCCCACTCGCTCGGTGATATTTATTAGCGCTAGTTATTTCATAATCTCGGGCACACAATGTAAGAACAAAAAACTGACAATGTTGCACATTACAGCCCAGTTACAGAAGGGATAGGGGGAAAGCTTTGACCTGCACAATAATAATAATGAAAAAAAAATCAGGGCTAGAGTAACTGAATCAGAGACATGTAGGGCTGGAAGGGACCCTGAGAGGTCATCAACTCCAGCCCCCTATACTGAGGCAGCACCAAGTAAACCTAGACCAGGGGTAGGCAGCCTATGGCACGTGTGCCGAAGGCGGCACGCGAGCTGATTTTCAGTAGCACTCACACTCCCTGGGTCCTGGCCACCGATCCGGAGGGCTCTGCATTTTAATTTAATTTTAAATGAAGCTTCTTAAACATTTTAAAACCCTTATTTACTTTACATGCAACAACAGTTGTTATAGATTATAGACTTCTAGAAAGAGACCTTCTAAAAATGTTAAAATGTATTACTGGGACGCAAAACCTTAAATCAGAGTGAATAAATGAAGACTCGGCACACCACTTCTGAAAGGCTGCCGACCCCTGACCTAGACCATCCCTGGCAGGTGCTTGACTAACCTTAAAAACATCCCATGATTCACCCCTTAGCCACAACCTCTCTTAGTCTATTCCAGAGCTTAACTACCCTAGTACTTAGAAAGTTTTTCCTATTACGTAACCTAAGTCTCCCTTGCCACAGATTAAGCCCATTACGTCTCATCCTATCACGGAGAACAACTAATCACAGTCCTCTTTATAACAGCCCTTCACATATTTGAAGACTGTTGTCAGTCCCTCCTCAGTCTTCTTTTCTCAAGACTAAACACATCCCGTCTTTTTAACCTTTCCTGATAAACCGTTTATCCTGACCTATCACTTTTGTTGCTCTCCTCTGGAATCTCTCCAATTTGTCCACATCATTCCCAAAGTGTGGCACCCAGAACTGGAGACAGTACTCCAGCTGAGGCCTCACCAGTGCTGAGTAGAGTGGGACAAATACTTCCCTTAGCTTACAAACAACACTTCCGTTAATACACCCCCGAATGATAGCAGCCTTTTTTGCAATGGTATCACGTTGACAAGACATATTCAATTTGTAATACATGATAACCCCCAGATCCTTTTCAGCAGCACTACAGCCTCACCAGTTAGTCCCCATTTTGTAGCTGTGCATTTGTTTTTTAATTCCTAAGTGTAGTACTTTTGGCTGGTCTTCATTGAATCTCATCTTGTTAATTTCAGACCAATTCTCTAATTTGTCAAGGCCATTTGAATTCTAATCCTGCCTTCCGGAGTGCTTGCAACCCCTCCCAGCTTGGTGTCATCTGAAAAATTTATTAGCATAGTCTCCACTCCATTATCCAAATCATTAATGAAAACATTGAATAGTACTAGACCCAAGACTGATCCCTGCGGGACCCCACTAGATATGTCCACCCCGTTTGACAGCAAACCATTGATAACTACTCTTTGTGTACGGTCTTTCAACTAGTTGTGCATCCACCTTATAGATCACATTTCTCTCGTCTGCTTTGAGAATGTCATGTGGGACTGTGTCAAAAGCCTCATTAAAAAAATCACAACAGATCATGTCTACTGCTTCCCTCCAATCCCCTCTAGCCTCACTCAGGGGTAGCGTGAGTCTGCCTAGACAGGCCATCCAGATTGCAATGTAGCCATTGTAGAACTCAAGGATGGGCACCGGACTAGAACGGAGATCTGGGTTTCACTCCTGGCTAGGCCACAAATTCTGTTTGACCTTGGGCAGCTCTGTTTGTGCTTTGCTTTCCCAGCTGTAAAATGGAGATACTACAACTTCCTCCCCCCACCCCCACCCCTTTTCTTGTCTAACTGCTACCATAAGCTGCTTGAGGCAGGGTCTGTCTCATGCTATGTATTGAGACGGTGTCTAACAATGGGGCCCTGAAGCCTTCAGCTCCTACTGTTGGACTAAAACAGCATCAACGCACAGAGACGTTTCATTGCCGCGGTCTATTTTCCCAGCTCTAAGTAGAGCACGTTATACGAGTTCCACTGCATAGGGCCTTGTCTGCCCTCGCCCCTGTTAAACAATCCATGTGGCTGCACCAGTGGTGACCTCTAAGCATCAGCGAGAGCGTGCAGGATTTCGGAGGGACCGAGCGAGCTGGGATTTGACTGGGAAATAACGTGATGTTGGATCCCAGTTAACAGCTTTGCGGATTGAAGCAAAGCAGGCATCACTCTCTCCATTCTTGTAATGCAGCTGAAGCCATTTCAAAACGGGGGGGAGGGGAGGGGGGAGAATATATATTTTCATATGCAGATGTGAGTGAAAACCAACAAAAGAACGGCACGTAACGGTGGCTGGCATTAACTCCCCATTATCAGGCACTAGCTGGGATTTTGCTCAAACCCAGTTAGGGCCCTGTCTGCCCCTAGCTGCACCGATTGCTGAATTGGGCCATTCCCAAGCATTGAGGAAAGCCTGAGAGGGGAGAAAATTGAGACGCTAAATGGCAATAAGTAAGGGAAAAATACAAGCTTTAGACACGATGCCAACAGGGTTCAGAAAACAAGCAGCAAAGCAGGGAATTTGGGGCTAGAACACAGAAAATAAACTTAAAAAAAATCCAAAAAGCCAAATATGGCAAAGGACAAAACATGAAACTGATCAGCAGGAGGAATGAATAAGGAGAAGCAAGAAAAGTGTGAATGGGACTGAGATGTGGGGGGAAGAAGGGGAGGATAAGCAAGAAGTGAAAACTACACTCTGTTCTGGAAGCCTACTGGCCACCTCACAAATACTAATAAAAAAAAAAAAAGCAAACAATTAAGGAAAGTCTCTTGGCAGGGTTTCTCCTGGAGCCGTGGGGCTGGCTTTGTTTATGGGCTGGAGGAAGTGGTAACCGCTCCTGTTTGTTCTTCTAAAGAGAAAGCTTCAGTGTTTTCATTTCTGTGTTTGAAGCCCTGGAGATTTTGCCTTCGGTGAATCAGAATTGCTCCACTCCAGATTCACCCCCCAAGCTTTTTGTTGGACCCCTTTCTCCCTAGTGAAAGAGGAAATGCAGCAAGAAGCAGGTATTTCTGTTCCTAGAAAATATCAATCAAGAGCATTTCATAAGCCAGAAGGACGCACTGTAGCTCCCACTACACACAAGACCAGCTGGGCAGAATCTTTCCAGGGAAGGGTAAATACATTAAAATAAACTCCATTGCAATATCAAGCCACGTGATAGAGAGCACGGTAGGCCCAGATAAAAAGCAATGGGCCAGCTTTCCAGCTGAGGACTCAATGCCAACTAAAGTCAATGAAAACGGAGTGGTAGTTATTTGCATTAAAGTTGCACCTAGCCAAGATCTGTCCCCACTTGGCTAGGCACTGTACAAACATACAAGCCTGGTCTACATACAGAAGTTGCATAGATTTAACTTAAAGGTGCAATTTTGAACTAATCTAGTTAAACCCAGCTGCAAAAATCCAGTGTGAACATTCTTATTTCGTTTTTCAAGTGGCTTATTGCAGTTCAGTTTAAGCCAGTTTCTAAATAACGGTTTAAGCAACCTGTTCCTTTGAATTGGGTTCAAAGTCCCACTTCCTTGTAGACAAGTTCAAAGGATGAGACCGTTGCTCATAGCAGAGGCTATCTAAATAGAAAAGACACGTGGTGGATGGGGAAACTGAGGCGCAATTGATTTGCCCAAGGTCAGTGACGGAGCCGGGACTAGAACCTGGGTCGGTCTCTTGCCCTCCCCACTGGTCCATAGTCCCTTTGAGACGTCTATGTTGTTTTGAAGAGAATCACATCCACACAAGACACAGATACGCGCATTTACCTATCACAAGAGGTCAGCTGTTGCAATGCTTTAAACACCTCCTCCCTGTCTGCCAAGCAGTCAGCCCCTTCCTCCATCCGTCCAGTGGGGAAGTCCCAACTAGAAACAAACCAAAGAACAGCAGCATGGTGGCAGGAAGGAACTTTCATTCTAGTGTCCAACTTTAAAACAAAGCAAACAAACATTCTCCAGTTTCGTTCCAACTATTCCAGGTTTATCACTACAGTACGGGAACAAAGTCACCATGGAAACCCAGCTCCCGGGTTTGGTAGCACCGCTGGAATTTGCATATGTAATTTACAAATGCAATCAGCTAAGAATATCAACAAGACAGACCGTACAGTGAAGTCTTTCAGTATGAATGCACCTATTGAGTTACCCCTCGGTTCTGCTCTTCAGAAGCCAAAGTCCAGAGGCCGGATTCTGTCTCCAGTATAACTCAGTGACGTTACTCTAGATTTACTAAGATCAGAATTCGGCCCCTTTCCTCTGTTAGTCCCTTCCAGCCCTGCTTGCTAGTCAATCACAAGCCTCTGTGTGCGAGGATCTGAGAGCATGAGTCAAAATCTGCTGTCTCGTCACAGGACCCAGGATTTTTTTTTTTTTTTTTAAATCTAAAATGTTTCATCTTAAAAACTAACCATCCAGGTTGGCTGGAGATAAGGTGACCAGATAGCAAGTGTGAAAAATCGGGACGGGGTGAAGGGTAATCAGGGCTTTCTCTTATATGGGCGCCTAATATCGGGACTTTCCCTATAAAAATCGGGACATCTGGTCACCCTAGCTGGAGAGTTTGTTTTCTACAGGAATGGGCAAGAGGCAAAAGGACTTTTCCAAATTAAGGAGACAGCTCACACATTAGACTGAAGGGAACTGGAGTTTTTTCCAGTTCAAAAATTCCCTATGGAATGTGGCCTCTATTCCAAACACCCAACTGTCTCTATCATGCAAGGAGCTCCGAGAGGCAGAGTAGCGCAGGGGCTACTCACGAGCTGGGAGAAGCAAGGCCAGCTCCCTCTGGTTTGCTGCCACTGGGCAAGACTTTCTGGAGGGGGAAGAGGGAGGGACACTATTTCAGTCACTGCCCTGGAAGGAGCCTTTAGAAGTCCTGTCACCAGGAAAATTGCCACATTTTAGCTTTGCACTGGACTGTCAGTAACAGACAGGCTGATTCATCCAGCGGCAATTCAGCCACCTCTAGACAAAAAGGAGTGTGTCTGCGGGGGTGGGGGAAGAGCAGAGACTGCTGCGCACCCCCTCAGCTTTGCTTATGGAGGAAGATTTGGGGGGGGGGGGAGACTTGGGAAGCAGAGGAGGAGATCCCCAAACACATGCTTCTGGGAGTGAGGCCCATTAAAACCCTGTGTCCGTCACTCAGCACAGGCACTGTTGTGCGTATGGCATAGCTGTGTGTGTGAGTGAGACACACACACAGTGGCGATACTTGCTCCTGTTCTAGCACATGACATACAGCAGACAGCTACTACACGAGCACACATGGCCACAGGTGCTGCCGCACCCCCTGGCTTGAAGTAGTAGCAACCCAAATACAGGGTTTCCACCTTCAACATCCCCGCTATAAAAATTGTTCCAACACCATTGCACATGGCAGGGTCCAAGTCCCCAGCAGGTCCCTCTTGAACGTCTTCCCTTACACTCCATTTCTGGCCCAGGCTGCCTCATGCTGGGTCCCCAAGTTGAGCCCTTACATTGCAAATCAGAGGCCCCCTGGCTCTAAGTCAGCCCCTTGGCACCTGGCGCCTTGATATTTGCCAACTGGCCGATGCAGCTTCCATGCAGAATCTAGAACCAGAGGGCTGGAAGGGACCCGAAGAGGGGATCTAGTCCACCCCCCGGCGCTGAGGCAGGATTCAAGAGGAAAGACCCCACCCACTTGCCTACCTGGACGGCTGCACGTGTCAAATTTAAAGAGTCAGCGCATGTTTGTCTGGGCTTAAAATAAGTGGAAATCTGGCCTGTGTTAAAAAGCCAAACTAAAACTACACCTAAATAGAGAATTCACCAGTTGCACCCAAGGGTAAAAAAAAAGGACAGTCACAGAGCAAAGGCCAAACCTGAGTAAGTGTCCATTAAGAGAACGACACGCAGATAACGGAGCAAAATGGAAACAAAGGGATTCACTAGCAAAAGCCATCTAGTGAGAGGGAACAAGCCATGGAATGGCTGCTGGTAACTGGACAGAACTGAAGCCTGGAAACTTCAGCCAAAGCTGCTGGTCATTGTTAACCGGGACCAAAGCTGGATCTCCGACAAGGGACCCTGCTCTCCATAACACCACGTTGCACAGACTGGCACCTAAGCTGAATGCTCCATGTTCTGCAAACCAGATTTCCACAGCAGCCTGAAACGCAGACAGAAAGGAGCTATGGAGCAACACTGCCATCAAGTGGCTATTCTGTAGAACAACGAGGTTCTGACATGGCTTATGACTATTGGATTTCTCTGGGTGAACATCATTACTGGGGGAAAAGAACAGGAGGACTTGTGGCACCTTAGAGACTAACAAATGTATTTGAGCATCAACTTTCGTGGGCGAAATACATTTGTTAGTCTGAGGTGCCACAAGGACTCCTGTTCTTTTTGAGGATACAGACTAACACGGCTGCTACTCTGAAACTTGTCATTACTGGGAAATTTCTCCTTCCACCCAAAAATTAATGAACAAAAAAAAGTTAGCCAGCCCTGAACATTTCCAAAAAGGGACAATTTTAAGATACTCCGTTCAGGAGATATATTTGCAGCAGGAGCGCCACTAGCTTTTTTGCCGTCCTAGGCGGCAGAAGGTCCCGTCCCCGAAATGCCGACGACGACCGGGGCGGTCGAAGATCCGGCCGCCGCGGTCGCCACCCCCCAAATGTTAGCACCCTAGGCGACCGCCTAATGGGTTGCGCCGGCCCTGATTTGCAGGATGCACACAATTCAGTATGCCATGTTTCCGGCTGATACTTCGAAATTAACATGATAAAATATCAAATATAATTTTGTTTCTTAATCCATTATAACCTTAACATCTGCAGCCATTAAACAAACAATACTAGTAATGGATTAAAAAAATATATCTTTCCTGTTCGCACAAACCTGTATGCATACAATAAAGATTGCTTGAAAGTAATATCCATTTCAATTCCTAGGACATTCCAAACAAAGAAACAAAAAGATTAGGTCCAGATCAGGTCAGTACAAAGACCAAATGCCTCAATAAAAGTGTCTATATCAAAGGCTCAGTGTACTGGCAAAGTAAGCGGTGTCCCATCACACTCACACTCACACTCCTAAATGTAGTTCCAATTCCTTCACCTGACTAAAGCAGTCCCAATAAACTTGCCCGATCCCTTTGTTGTGCTCCATGACGAGAATCAAATTCACCCACAGGTGACGCTCTCCTAGTTTTGTCTCGTCCTGATTGCTTTCTCTTTCCTCCCTCTCAAGCATCACAGATCGAGCTGGTAGAAATTTCTCAACTGGAACATTTTCTCCATTGGAAAATGCGGATTTCACTATTGCAAAAAAGAGCAAAAAAAACCTCTTGTTTCAATCAGATTGAAACACTGCCGTTAGATTTAGGCACGTTGACTCGTTACAATACGTGTCATTTTAGAATATTGGACATAAACAGATGAAGTCAAAACACCAGTGTTGCCTTGATTTTTCCTCAATGTTTTGGCATTCCTGTTCCTCAGAAAGTGTTGGAATTGCCCACGGAATGGGAATTCCGGGGTGTGAGTAGCTTTGCTCATCAGCTGTTACAAAGCCTGCAACAAGGGCTTGGAAAAGGTCGGGGAGGCTGTGACACACTGACAAGACCCTGGACAATTAATATAAACTGAATTAACTTAAACCTTTTTGACGTAGGGTTAATAGCTTTGGAGTCCCATGTATTAAAAATGCAATTGTGTACGTGTTACTGTGGAATGGAGTGTCACTTCCTCCGGCTACTAGCCCTTTGAAGCCATCCTCCAGAGAGGTCTGCAAATATTAGTTCAAACTAGATTCTCCAGGGAAAAGAAAAAGGATTTTTGAATAAATAGGCTGGTTATAACAGGCTCAGGGCTGTCTTCCTGATCCAACAAACGGACAGGACATCTGGTCCATGGATGACCTGGGCATGCGCAGGCCCCATAAAACTGCTCTGAGTTGAAGCTGTGACGAACTTGAAATCACAATGAAAACCCGAGGAGGGGGTGCTGAAGGACTGTTCACCCCAGTCTGAACGTTGGCTCTGGCAGGATCTCCAGGAAGTTTATTAGCATGTTTTTAATGTGTTTTCTCTGTAGTGCTTTTGCCTGAGGAATAAAATAGGCTTGCACAGACGCGCCGTGTGGCAATTGTAACTGTGGGCCATCACTCTGTTAACTGGCTCTGAAGAGAAAGCCAGCAGGCATGCTTGGGCAGCCGGTCTCCGGGATTAACCCAGCCAAGGCAGGGAATGGAGCAGCCCGGATATACCCCGCTCGCAAGGGAGTGAGACATGGGTCTCCAGCCGAGACAGACAACAGGCTGGGGAGCAGGAAGCCAGAGAGCGGCTGCCCTTGCTGGACCATCAAGGGGAAATACAGGTGCAGTTGCTCTGGGACAGAGGCATTTTGGACCAAAGGGGAAGGAGTTTGCCAGCCTCGGAGTAACCCCAGCATCAACCTGACCTCTGAAATCTAGCAAATCTCTTCCTTTGGGAACACCCCGGGACTGGGACAGCAGAGGGAGCTAGAGGTCAGGGCTGAGGGGCATCAGCAAAACTGGGATATGAGGTGAACCCAAGGATGGACCTGCATTTGGGGGGCGGCCGGGCAGAGCTGTGCCTGTGCATATCCCAGCGGGGGGCGCGCTGGAGCCGGAGAGCAGCCTGCCGCGCTTTTCGTCTCCTCCATTGAAGAGCACTGAACGGAAATAAATGAGCAGGAAGCCCCGGGGAGTTACGGCAAGCGCATCCCCGAGTGCCTCCGGGGAGCTTGGCAAGGAGAGAGCAGGAATGAAGCCCGGGGCAGCCTCGCTGCTAACACGGAGGGGCTGCAGGCCGAAGCACATCCAGGTTGCAATCGTTAATCGGGTTCCTAAAGGAAGGTTGTTTCCTTTTCGAGCCCAGATCTCCAGCCTCCAATTTTATGCCCTGCCCAGGACAGCTGAGCAAGCTCCTCTTTCGCATGCAAACAGATACCTGGGCAAGCCAACGTGGTGGCTGCACAACACTGGGGACCTGCGGGATAATTTGGCCTAAACCATTGCAGGAAGGAGGGGGGAGAAGAGGCACAACACAATGAAACATCCCCCCGCCCCCAGAACACCTGGGTTGGCATCCCAGCACTGACACCAGCTCCCGTTGTTGGATGCTGAGCTCTATCAAACAATCTGGCCCGTTGTCTCCGTGTGCCTCAGTTTCCCCACTGTAAAAAGGGGACAAGGATACTAACTTCACAGGAGGCAGAGCGGGAATGGTTGGGAAGATTCAGCCATTAAATTAAGCAGTGAGCTCTGGAGATGAAAAATATTCATGATCAGAACCAGAGAGATTGTTACATTCTCCATCGATTTCCCTCAGGGAACCTCTCTGCATGGAAGTGCTAGTTAAAAGTGAAAGGGAGACTACAAAGGAAAGGAAGTTTCCTAGCTGTGGAGAAGAGAAAAGGGTCTTTTAGTAAGCACTTAGGAGATCTTCAACTTCTCTCCAGACACTTTTCCACTAAAATGTCCTTGGACCACGTACGTGTCGCATACTCAGAGCATGAGACGGTTTGATCTTCTCACCTGGCACAGAGAAGGCCTGGGGACTGAAATAAAGGCACAGACACCTTGTAGAAATCACAAGTTTGGAATAAAGCGAGCGTTATGGAGATAAAAAAAAAGATAGCTGTAGACTGCCTGCTTCGAACTACAATCACGAGGCGCCCAGAGGATGTTCTTAGCAAGGATACAACAGCAAACCTGTGGCCACCTCAGACTCCAGGTCACTGGGCTGGCACAGGGGGCGTGATCATGCTTCCCTACCTTTGGCGGGTACATTGGCATCCACCAGCACCTTTGGTCCCCCAGGTTCTTGTAATCTGCACTGCTGTTCCCCCAATCTCAAGCAGGGGTTCGGCACTCACTCAAATGGTCTCTACTCCTCGGCCTGCCTGCCAAGGGGCTATTAAACCCGGCTGCACACACAGTCACCACACTGCACGTAATAGCGTCTTCCAAGCACCAATGGCAGGAGAAGACAGGGGATACGTGGGTAGTTGCCTTTCCCTCCTTCCTGGCTGGGCTGTGACACATTGTCCCTCTATTGACCCTGCCCCGCCTGAATACTCTGAAATTCTAGCTGGGCCCAGCCACCTTTGTAAGGGACACTGGTGCTGGGTGCTGAGCAGAACTCCCAGATCCTCCCCCTCCACTTACGGACGTGGTCTGTTCTCCAGCCCCCGCATCAGTCTCTCTAAGCACTGGGCCAAAAAGATAAACCCCTTGGAAATGATGCTACCAAAGAAGCAAGAGCTCTGCAGTGCTTGTGCTTCAGCCATTCATCCCCCCAGAGAGCCAACCTGCTCACAGACTGCCACCAAACAGGGCCAAGCCACAAGGTCTCTCTCAAGCTCGAAAGGAAGCAGACACCAAATTCCCCCTGCCCCTTGTTTGCCTCTACACCCTGAATGAAGGATGTTACCTTGCAACAGCAGCATCTGGAGAGAACCCCAGCCCAGGTGCTTTTAATCTCAGGGACGCAGGAGGGCAAGATTTTCCTCTCTCTCAGTGAGTACAAGGAACACCCACCAGGTGGCAGCACACACCAACAAGAGGAACCACCAACCTCCAACTGGCCCGTGTGTAATTACCGGGGGTCACCCGTTCGACGCTATTCCCTCGGGCAGCCTCCAAATGGTATACGTTTGTGAAATTAAAATAATAAAATCAGTGCGTAAAGTTGGTTAGAAAGAGGAAGCGTCGGTGCTGGGATTACAAAAGGCGTCGTTTGCAGGACTGAAAATAAAAGGAGTTTAAACCAAATCCTCAAACCCATCAGACTATTTTCAACTGGGAGCAGAGAATAATAGGAGAGCCTGGGAGGGCAGAAACGGACTAGATCAGAGTCACTAAAGAGCAATTTACCAAGGAGAAAGTTTATAAACCAGAGTCTTGTTTATAAACTCCAGTTTTATTGGGTCCACGCTAATCAAGCCCAAGCCCAGGCTACTGCCGGATTGATGCCTTCCAAAGAATCGCCAGAGCGGTTTAAAATCTCTGGTTGTGTCACTTGGCCATGGGTTCCCCAGGGCTCGGTGTTGGGGAAATCCAGGATGGATGGCAGGAAGAGACCCCCCCATTCCTTCTAGTGATGCCTCCTCCTTCTGCCACAGTTTCCCTCCCCCTTTACAGCCCTTAGACCCAGCGGATGAGGTTGTTACTCCATAAATCAGTCCATCTGGACAGCTCTTTAATGGCAGACTGAGGCTTGCGCAGAAACAAATGGCCCCAGACAATGGCTGGCACTCACCAACGGCCATACACACAGCAGTTGGGGGGGGGGGTTGTTCTTGTCAGCTCAGCCACAAATCGCTTTCTTCACCCCCACTTTAAGAGCACTAGGGAGCACAAGTTGGATTCTTCAAGCTCCAGATTTCCCCTACCAGGCAGCTCTGGGCACTTCCCGACTTCAGCTACCCTAGATGAGAGCCAATCCCCTTAATAAGCACCCACCCACCAAACATCCCAAGGGCTGATCCTGGCTCTCCTAACTCCCTCGCATGTCACCAGCGCTGCCCGCGGGAGAAGATGCAGCATCGCCTTGAACTCCCCTGTAACTTACCCGCCCCACCACCATTTCCCCCTGCTCTTTCACTTTAGTAAGCCACAGGGACCCCATCCACAGACCTGCCCCTTTGGGAGGTTAGCTCAAACCCTCGTTTCCTTTCGAAGAGGGATGGGTATTTCTCCAGCGCGACTCACAGGAGTGCCCACTGCCTGCAATCGGGGGGGGAGGAGCACAGATTTGGAGCAAGGTGGCCTTGAATATCAACAGCAGCTTTACACAACATCATGCGGTACAGTCACCTGAGTGTTTGGATAGAGAACGTGAGATATGTTGTGAGACCTTCACCCTACACTGAGAGAGCAGAGAAATAAACGCTTCAATATTCTTCTGTGCTCTTGAAGGGATGGAGAATTCCAGCTCCACTTGCTCCGACCTAAACCCTCCCTGCCACACACACACACACACACACACACACACCTAGGAAAACAGCCAGCCACTGCAAACTGCAGCTCCAACGCCACCCTGTTAAGTCCTTGCAGAGATGCAAGATGCCCAGGCAGAGCCGACTCAGGCAGGAGCCCAGCTGCACCTGAGCGGGAGGCAGGATATGTCAAAGCGGGGGGCGGGGGGAATTCCTTTAGAGGAAGTTGCTCTGGGGCAAACGGAAGGGAGCGGGCATGGGGATGACAAAGGCATAAGGCTGGAGCGAAGCAGGCCTGGATGCACTGGAGGTACCAGCAGCTCCCTTACCACAGGGGAGGGCAGTGCCCCCCACCCTGCATTAGGGAAGCCTGGGAAAGCCTCCCCAGGACGAACACCGAGCAGCGTAAGTGACAGAACGGGCGAATCTGGGACAAGCTGCGGCTTCCCCAGCCGCCCCTTGCAGGTCAGTCCGAAAGCACTTACCTCTTCCCTGCCCAGCACGCTGCAGCCGAGGCAAAACTCAGCCGAAACCACCCTGCTTAGCCTGGTTTGTGGCTGCAGCCAAGCATCTCCCCGGCCCGCGGCGTAAGGACAGAGTGCTCAGAGCCCATTGGGCCCCGGCTTTGCGTTCCTAGCAGAACTCTCAGCAGGGAGAGTCTGACTCAAGTCTGCACCGAGGGCAGCACTGCTTTGAGAACGGGCCACTCCCGGGCCTTAGGGAAGACGTGTCTCAGGAACACTCTGTGCTTTCCGAACCCTGCGTTTTTTACGTTGCATCCATTGCCGAGTGGTCTGATCTATGGTCTGGAAAGAAGGGGTTGGGGGTTACTGCAGTTGCTAGGACAGCCAAGGTGACGTAGGCTGAGTCCAGGCACACTGACAGAGGAATGGGATCCCCCGCGTGGGGTGGAAGGAGGAATGCTCATTCAGCGCACCCCGAACAGTTCCCTGCAGTGAAACCATAGGCCACAAGGGAGCAGGCCATACTCAAGTCCAGGTACACAAGTGTTGGACTCCCTGGAAGTTGCAACGAGCCAATCAGGAGTTCGTGTGTAGACACTAGATAGACAAATAGATCTAGGCTCGGAAGGGTATGGAGATGCCAATAAATGTCAATTTCACAGTACAGGGGAAAATATTGCCATTGCTAAAACTGAAATTTACAGATGGGCAACATAAGAAAACGCTGCATGAGAAGTTGCTCGAGTTGGATTTAGGGATATTTACTTTGTACGTTTTGACATGTGCTGTTGATAATTGGGGTTTTAATGGTTGTAAAGCTTTCATTTTTTGAGTCTCAGCCTCTCCTGTCATTAAATAATTGTCTGACCCCTTCTCCTCCCCCCTACCCCCAGCATAACTTTGTGCAGTTGTGAAAAATAAAATGGATAAAATAGAAAAAAAATGCTTAAAAATACACATTGACATTATATAACACCCCCCCACACACACCCACACATCTAATTCAGCCCAGCCTGACTGTATCCCAGGGAACTCCCCCAGAGGCAGCTGCTTGTGGTTTTTCCACAGAAAGTCAAAATGAGGCCAGCGCCCCACAGAACGGAGGGGAACTCCCCCCTCCGATGAACAACGATGGCCTCGGAAAAGCCCATGTGCCTTTGGTAGCAGCATTAGCGGGAAAGAGCAGAGGCTGTGTGGACACACCAGAGAGCTCACCGTGTGGAGTCGGCAGCTCCCCCTTAGACCTAGGGTCCTAGATGGCCATTTTAAGTGGCTTGTCCAGGGCTGTGTGGGAGGAAGGATGGAAAATGGTGGTGTCCGCCCCACCATCCCCCACTGGATTGGCTGTGTCCACACAAAGCACAAGCTAGAAGAGCACAAAGCTAGCCGCGCTCTGGCCAATGCTACGCTCCCAGAAGGCATGGCTTCGACAGTGGTGCTTTGGGTAGGAAATGCCCAAGGTCCCTGGAGCACTAGGGGCAAATTCTGGGATGCCTCTTCCTTGGTGGCATCCACCAGGCTTCATGGCATCCAGCGTGCTCCACAACTGCTGGGGAGGAAGACACGGGGACGGACTTCTGCTCCTGGTGAGAGCCTGTGGACGTCCTGGCTGGCCTCTGGGGAACATTGAGTTAAACGCTCAGTTTTCAACAGATGCCTGGGGATGGGAGCCTTTGAGAGAGCGAGGGTCATACAACCGGCTTGAACCCTAGACTAGGGGAACGCTCATTGTCCTTTGACTAAAGCCCTTGGGCCCAGAGTCAAAGTGACTTAGGTGCCTAGCTCCCAAGCACATGGATGAATCTGGACCTCCATCCTCATGGCAAGGATTTGTTTCCGCAAAATCAGCCTGCCAGCTTACAGCGCCCCTCGGACCCTTGACATCTGCTCAGAAGGCCCACAATCTCAGCAGTTCGAACCTCATCTGAAAAGCCCACCCCCTGCATCAACCGCCATCTACCTACCTCAGCTGGGGGGATTCAAACCTCTGACTTCAAAGTCTGGGCAGCTCAAGGCAGATACCAGGAATCGCCTCATGGAGGCATTTTCCTGGGAGGCTGCAGTGACAGAAGGCACTAGAGCCTCCGTCTCAGCAGCGGGACCCCGGGGTGCTTCTTGAGAAGGGACTTGCCATGTCTCTCAGTTTATTATTTGTATTGCAGACTCACCTGGGCCCCAACAAAGTCAGGGCTAGATGCAGACACACGGACAATTTTATACAGCATATTTTTATACATCCCCTAACCAGGAGATCGTTAAACCCAAACAACAGCCCCGTTCATCAGCATTAAGACCCCAGCCTCCTCAAATGCCTGACCACTTGGGCCTAGCAACTTGTCCTGAAGATCACAGGCGACACCAGAAGTCAGGTAGCGTCAGCTGAGGGGAGACTGTCCGATTGTCCTGTCCAAGCAGCTGGGAATAGCAGGGGTAGGCCAAGAGAATCATTTTGCAGAATGGAGTGAAGTCAAATGCTTGGTGTTTCCAGATGCTCATTTTAAAATAAATAAACACACACCCCACACACCAACCCTATAGACTGGGGAAAAAGGCGGAGCTATTTCATTTGAGAGACAGACATTAGGACAGTGGTGGAGGGAGGAGGGGAATAAACAGAGCCAAAGTGTTGTCAAGTATGGGTGGAAGTTTGCAGCCCATGCCCAAGGGTGGTGGGGAGAGAACCCGACTGCTGGCCACCTGGGCGGATTTAAACCAGGGCGCCTGAGGGGCAGAAGAGTTAACGATGAAAACACTGTCCTCTTAGAAAGCAGCATGAGGTGCCATTGAGTTGGGGTGGGAGGGCAGAAAGGGGATCAGAGGTCTTTAGGGGCTCTACGAGGGCTCCCTCTCACCCGGTTTGCACAGCCCCAGTACTCACTGACAAGACGGCATACAGAGCCCCACGGCTCATGAGTAGGTCTTGGCTAAATCAGTGTGTGGCGTATCTATGGAAGGGATTCACGCCAAGCCCGTTCCTCCACTATCACCGCCCCACCTGAATGGAGAGAGACTCTCCCAGGGAGAGCCGCAACCCGCCTGCCGCATTTCCTGGCTTCTTGTAACTGAGCTTTGGGTCCCAGAGTCACCAGGAAGCACTTGAGTCAGGCAGGCGGGCAGGGGCCAAGGGTTGTTTGCGTAGCACTCAGGCTGCCAGAGCTCAGGGAGGATTATACAAACCCAGGGATTTTTAAAACTGCTTCATTGCCTGCTCCCAGGCCTCACTTTCTCCTCCCTGAAATCCTTGGGGGAGTGGGGATGTCCTAGATTTTGCAATTGTTTTCGGAGTCAAAGTTAAAAAAACACCAAACCAACATCTGGGCCCTGGAGAAGACTTTGATCTGGCCTGTCTCTCACACATACCACACACCCTCCACTCCTGCCCCACATGACATGACTAACCAGCTCCTGGGACCCATTCTCTCGGGCTAACTGACCCACCCCCACAAGATTCACCAACTCCCATGGGCCCAGGCTCCCCTACCCCCTCACCCCCGCCACTCTGCAGGGCTAAGCGGCTCCTGTGACTCTCACTGGTATTTATCTTCCCACAGAAACATGCAATAGTGCTGGCTCTAGCAAGACCCCAAAATACAGCAGGTCAGGTCATTGGAGTTTGCCGGTGGAGCTCCAAGCCAGGTGCGCAAATCCTTCCCACCCCCCATCCCAAATCCAAAAACAGTGCAATCTGCCCCAGCAAAGGGCATACCAGAACTCCTATTGACTTCAATGGGTCAGGATCCCCCCCACACTGCTTAATTCCAACCCCGCTCCACAAGGCAATCCCTCTGTCTCAGCTGCTGTGGGCCTGGATGGGGACTGACAGGTCATTCCCACAGAGGAAATCCAAGGGTCCATAAAAGCTGGGTTTGGCCAGCAGGCCGTTCTCACAGGCTGCGATGCTTGATGGGGAATATTCAAAAGCCCAGCGAGGACAATTGCATTGCCTGCAGGCAAGAGACAGCACAAAAGGCTGGCGCAGGGCCAAAGCAAATGCTACACAGCTGAGGCAGAGGACAGTCATTCAAGTAATGTGTCAGAATCACAGCCCTGAGAGGCTACCTAGAGGGACAGGACAGCTATGGACAATAGGGTGAAGGGCGCTGCGGGATAACAGATGAAGAACAGGGGAAGATTAGCTCACAAAGGGCCATCTCCAGCAGATAGCGAGATGAGCAGCACCCTCGGCAGCACCAAAGCGCTGAAAGATCGCGTGAGACAATTGCCCACCCAAAGGAACGTTAGACATGTTAGCCTCCTGACCCAATGCCGGCACAGAACAAAAGTCTCTGGAGAGGGACAGAGCTAGGGAATGGGAGTCAGGACCCTGGGGTTCCATCCCCAGCTCTGCCACAGACTGGGTGTGCAACCTCACTTCCCCTCCCCCTACCTCAGTTTCCCCATCTGTAAAATCGCGATAGTGACGCTTGACCTCTAGGAGCTGGTGTTTGCAAAGTTGAGAGGATCTCTAATGAAGGGGGTTCTAGAACCTCGTTACATTCGTGTTCTCCAAGCTGCAGTCAATAGGATTGGGGAAACCCAAAAAAAACCCCAACTGATGGCATTTCTGCCGGTTTACATGCACAAATCAGAAGCACCCACTTCCTGCTCTAGATGCCTCCGACAACTCACGAAGATCAAACTGAACACTGCATTACACAGGGCCCGAAGTAACGGACCTGGCCCAGTCTCAGATCCTCCCATCCAAACGCTGGAGAAGACACATACAACATAGGGTCAGCAGATTGGGGTTCTTTCAGATCAAAGGTGGGGGGGTGAAATGGGCCCCTCCCTTCTATTTAGAGGTGGGACCCACCTCAAGTGCCTCTGATGATCTCAGCGGTAGCAGTAGGGCACGGGGGTCTGTCATATAGACAGGTCTCAAGCCATCTAGGGCTTTCTTGGTCGAACCCAGAAGCCTGAACTCCACCCAGGAGCTAAGAAGCAGCCAGTGCAGATCACAGAGCTGAGAAGTCAAGTTCTCCTAGTCAGAAGCCCCACCTAACAATCCAGCCACTGCATTCGGCCCCCCCCCTCTTCAGCTTCCAAACAGTGAAAGCTGTAGCCCCAGCACGGAGCGCGTTGCAGCAAAGCAAACCGGAGAGATGGCCCAGGCACGGATGATGGCGGCAACATCCCCGACTGCAACGTGGGCTCGGCCATCTGGCTGCCAGGAGGCGATGAGGGTTTGAAGCATCAGGATTGCAGGACACGAGTCCAGACTGCAATTACTGTTCCACTGGAGCCTTCCAGACGAGCTTGATGAAGAGCCTCTACCCCTGTCCCACGTCAACGGGCCCAAAAGGCAAGAGCTGTCCAGTCTTCGAGAGGCCGAAAGACACACAGAACCAAAATCCCCCTCTGGCAGCCCCGTTGTCTTTCCCAAACAAAGATGCTTTTCACCTTCAACGAGGGCCCCGACACCTTTTCATCGGATTCAGCCTGGGACCCCTCTCTGCCCAGGCACCAAGGACCTGCCGTGCCCTAGAGACAAGCCCCACATTGTTTTCAATAGGCCGAATAAAATGGCAGCTCCCCCTCCCAACCATCACCACTGGCTTTGACATGCTTTACAGTATAGAAAACAGCAGGGTTCTCTCTTTCCCTGGAAAGAGAGAGAAAAACCTGCTTGTATTCTGCTCCACTTTAACGTCTTTGTTCATTATTGGGCAACAACCTCGGGAAGAGAGCTCTCGTTAGGGACAGCATTTCAGGCTCAAGGCATGCAAAATTAGAGCCTGAATTTAAGTGGCAAGAGAAGGCAGCTTTAGTATCAAAGAAAACAAAAATCCACTCTCCTTCTCTCGGAGGTGTCATTAGGAAGGATTAAAAGGAAACCTGAGTAGCCATCTTCTCCAAATGGAGAAAGGACAGTTTGTTACGAGAGTCTGTGAAACCTTACAGAGAGCTATGTCAAATCTGTTGTGACCATACCAAAAAAAAAAAAAAAAAGACACTTAAGATTTATATTCCAAATCCAATTGCTGTTTCAAAAAAGTTACCTGGGGTAAAATAAATATTCCAATGCATCAGATTTACTCAGGAGCCTAGAAAATAAGATTTTTCTGAAGTGACTAGGACTTGTCTACACCGCCCTGCAGTTCTGACCCCCGGGGGCGTCCACTGCAGCGTGTACCAGCACGCCACCGTCTATACGGCACAGTTACAGCCCAGCATGCTAGCGTGCATGCTGCAGTTAACACCCCCACAGCCCAAACTGCAGGGCTGGCCCGTGTACGCAAGCTACGAGTCCCAGTTTCCAAAGTGACTCTGGTAGGGTGACCAGATGTCCCAATTTTATAGGGACAGTGCTGATTTTTACGTCTTTTTCTTATATAGACTCCTATTACCTCCCACCCCCGTCCCGATTTTTCACACTTGCTGTCTGGTCACCCTAGACTCAGGTGGTTTTGAAAGTTCTACCTTTGGTCAATAACAGAGGTGTGATAAACCAGTCGCTCTCTACTCAGTTATCATAAACGAATAATAGGGGCTTTCTGGAGAACTTGGAAGTTGTCTGTCAACTAACAGTCACTAAACATTCTGTCATGCCTAGGTTACATTGCTGCCTTTAGGGGAGGTCCATGGGAGTGGAGGAAGTGCCACACTTTGCAGGATTGGGCCCTTAATGGCTGCGTTTCCCAGGGTAAATTGGGGCGCTCAGGCAAGGAAGCCTGTTCTCACAGGAATAATGAAAGCATGGAGCTACCAGACACATATCAAGAGGAGCAACTCCTTGGCTTTTAACATAAATCAGTTTTAGGTGCCCACCAAAGTTACATTTCCAGATATGGATGGGCCTGGAGCGTCCAAAAGCCGTGACCATTCCAGTCAGTAACTTTTAGCTTTCAAAAGCTAAAGAGAAGCCAACGCAGACTACATCATCAAGAGAAAAAACACACATGCTCTCACTGATCCACAAAAAAGTCATTGGGCTCAAAGAAGGAATCACTGGGTGAGGGTCTCTGGCCTGGACTATGCAACAGGTCAGACCAGTTGATTTCAACAGTCTCTTCTGGACTTTAAGCTAGGACTCTATGAAGTGACAAGACAGACCCAGTCTGCTGCCACTGTCTGTTTCAGTAATAGAACCAGGCTACTGGAAAGGCTGCACCAAAAGAAATCAAGGTTAAAAGTAGAGGGATTTGGCTGGCCAGCTCAGCATAGCACAGCCTGCTACCCAGTGCCCTAGTACGAGAACGCCTTCCGTGTAAGATCACTAGAGCTGAAATATTTCCAATCCCAGGACCGAAGTCTAGTTAGATAGGTCTTTCCACCTCCACTGCTCCTCCATCCACAGTATGGGATGGAGACAAACAGACATGAAAAGGATGTTCGGCCCTTCAGCCGCTGCAAGTGTTGGGCAAGAAAACTGAAGGCATCTTCTGGTCGTCAGGAGAGATCCTTGGCGCACTGGCAGGCACTGGTTGAAAGAGGATAGAGAACCTTTTGTTTACAAAGGATTTGGTTTTGGTGGAAGGCGAATGACTGGCAGGCTCGGATACTGAGCGGCCTTTTTGATATCTGCAGAACAGGTATTGCACCAGCTGCTGGTAGATATTCAGGGTCAGATGTACAATAAGTCAGTGGCCTCTGCCCATGACATAAAAACCACAAATCACAATTGGTCACACTACGCCAAGAATGGCATTGCAAGAAACCGCTGGCTGGAACGTCTTCCGCTCGCAGTGATGCTTTGCTACCACAATTGCCATCCTGAGTGTTTGGCTCGTGCTGGTTGTAGACGTTGGCTGTGATGTCTGGCTACAGTTTCTTCCCTAGGAAAGGAAGCCACAAGACAGTAGCTCAGCCAGTTTAAACACAAGGCACTGCACCAGGGGAAGTTACCCAAATGCCCCTGCTCTTAGCAGCAGCGCTAGCACCCCGGGATAGGTGCAGCGATACAATGGGGGTCATAAAACATGCAGAAAATAGTTAAGCTACAAACAATGGAACAGCAAGCCCATTGCAAGGACACGCAATGCAACAAACCGTGTTATGCAATCAAGTCCCCTGCAATGGGATTAGTAGAATTCTGCTTAGACTGGCATTTTCAGAAGGAATTAGCACCTATATCTGGTGCCAGATTTTCAGAAGAGCTCAGCGCATTGGGTTCTCTTTTGAAGATCTAGCCCATTATAAGTGCCACAAGAGGAGTAGCTGAGCCCTTTTGAAAAACTGGCCCTTTCTGAGACACCCGCTATGTAGCACTTTTGTTGAGGGTCTCAGCCAAAAAGCTCAGACTGGAGTGGGCTACAGAGAATGCCCTTTCCTCCCACCGGCCCCACTTCAAAAAATCAAAAAAAAACCACCCACATCCCCGAAAGGCTATCAACGTTGGCTGGCTGAGCAGAGTCACTGCTCTCCTGCACGCCGACCGTTGCACATAGGCAGAAACGTGCAGAAAGACATCTTGATTTACAGCTTACCCCTCAGTTTCACCCACCATATCATGATATTTATTCTATGTTCATATCTCCACAAGCACTTTTATTAGAGCAATATTAGTACCCACACTACGCTGCTTTGTCAGATCGCTGCTGGCTGGCACAAAGTCCATATTTGTTTCCCCGCAGGGGTGAAAATAAAGGGGGTTTTGTATTTTCTCCCTCTTCTCTTTGCGGCTCTGAGTGAGTTTATTTGACACTCCAGTGCTCGTTGTGAGCCGAGTGCTCCACAATAAATGCTGCCCTTAAGAGTTACTTGGTTAGACAGAGGGACCCTCTTCAGAGGAGAATGGGGGGCTTGTTGAGATGAGGCGGGAGGGAGGGTGAGTGGGGGAGGCCCACTGAAGAGAGTCTATGCAGCCCTCATAGAAGGGTCTCTGTCCTGGACTCACAATAGAGCAAATTCTTAAAGACACCAGGCGCTGAAAGGAAGGAACGAACATTTTCCTCCCATTAAAAAGGAGTTTTCAGGAACAATTGAAGAAGCAATAAAAAAAAAAAGGGGGTCTTTACTTTCCCAGACATTTTAGGAAGTAGAGAAAACCATCCCCTCCCCGTTCCACAGCACAGCTCTTTGCTGGAAAAAGTCCCCCCCCACCCCCTTTTTACACACATTTTCACCTCCTGCCACAAAGTCAGGGCCCTAGCAGTCCCCCTCTTCGGGGGGAGGAGGGGTGGAGGGTGGAGATAGGGATAATGGAGAAATAATTCCCTCTTCCAGTTGAAACCAGGCCAAATATTAGCCTATGGTTCAACCCTATAGATGGCTCCTCTAAAAAGCCCAATTCACGGAGGGGGGTGGGGGGGGGGAGGAGAATGCATAGTCCTTGTGAGCGGTTTTCCACAGAATAAATAAAAACAAACCCCAAGTAAACCACAAACGGGTACCAGAGTCACTAACACCACTTCATCTCCTGCTCCCAGCTTAGCGCAGCGGCTTGGCTTGCCTGCCACAGGCACCTACTTCGATGTCTGAAAGGTGGAAAGGTGCAGAGAAGGGGACATTCCAGGAGGGGGGTGCGAATGGGAGCTAGACCCACCCGTCCATGATCATTAAATTCATCCGCAGACCCAAGAACGATGGTTGGGTTTTGTTTACTAAACACAAGAGAAGGGGGAGAGCGCGCAATTCCTCCTCCATCCTTATAAAAGTCAGCGTGCAGGCTTAAAAACAGCTACCAACCAACCTCCACTTGCAAGGTCAGAAGCCCAGACTTCGGCCAATGTATCTACCACATCCCCTGCTATGCCAGTCCTTCCCCTCCACAGCTTTGCAGGTTAAACCTGCATCAACCCCTAACATTCTAGTCCTGGGACCAGGGCCACCCACCCAAGAGAAGGGAGGGGAGGGGCAGTTTGCCCCAGAGCACCCATTTGAGAGGGCTCCCAAAATGAAGGAGGGGCAGCAGGGCCAAATTTGAGTGAGAAGCATTGCGGCCATCAATAGTGCAGGGAGCAACTCGTCCACCCCAGCCAGGCCCAGATCCCGCTGGCACCATCACACTAAGCCAGAGTCGACCACCAGGCCAAGAGCCCAGAGGTAGGAGCAGCGTGGGGGAAATCTCACTGCCAACAGCAGGGTGGCCAGAGCTTAGGGAGGGCCTGATGGGAAGCAGCCCCACTATCCTTGTGGGGAGGACAGCAACCCTGGTGCCTGGACCCCCTCTGACAATCGCCCCCATCCCCTACCCTCTTTTCAAACTCGTCTCCATGGTAATTTTTGGAAGGGTGGGAGGTTCAGTTTCAGATTCTGCCCCAGGTCCCCCCCAAAAAATCTCTGTGTCCCCCTGCCTGGGACTCTCCTTAGAAAGGACTGAAGATCATGTCACGTGGTATGGATGTTTTGAAATGTGAACAAGTGGGACTTGGATGAAAAGACTGGACTTCTTTCCATTTGTGACCTAAAAATCAGGATTTCAAAGCCAGGTCCCAGGAGGTGAATGGCTGAAATCCAGAGCCTTTGCATTTCTAGGGGTACACATGCCACTGTTCCACACTCGGGGTGCAGAAAAAACTACTGGGTATTACACACTGGACCCAAAACCATAACAAAGTCCTCCACCCCACACTTTTCACATCCTTAGCTCCCCTTCTCAAAAGCTGACTTCTGGACCATCATTGTCCATTCACCTTAACTTTGTCAAAAACAGGGTCCTCTGCAAACACCTTCAGTCTGAGTTTGCATCTAGATCTGAACTCTGTGGTTTGGCCTCCTATTAGTTTGGTTTGTTTCCATTTTGTTTTTAAGCCCTTAACATTAAAAAAAACCAACAGTTCACCGCCACTTGCCGGTAGTTGCGTGACTTCAGCTTGTGTTGCCACATAACATGTCTGTCAAAGACACGAGTCATATCCAAGCCCCACGCTGGCAGGATTCCCTCACCCCACCCCAGCCCTTCCATGTTAACTTTGCCGTGTTTGTGGCATTTTTTGACACAATGGAAACCACATCCTTGAGGGCTGCAAATCCACTCCCCACGCCCAAACCAAATGCTGCTCATCATATATATCGCACTAAGAATACAAGTCTTTAGGACGTTGGCCAGCAAAGCTATGTAGTTTCTTGCTTGCTCTCTTTTGTGCTGGCAAGATGTCAGGACTATTTGTCAAGACTAACCTTGCGGAAGAAAGAAAAAAACACCAGAATTCCAAGTGGCAGTGAACAAGGGAGGCTACTGAGTGCTCCACGCAGAGCCCACCCAAACAAGCGTCTGATCTCACTCCTCTTCCTCCTTCAGGGTCATAAAACAGACTTTTCCACAAAACAACTCCCTTAGATTCAGAGCATCTTTGAGACAAAAGGGCTCCTTCCCTTGGACCAGGTTTCAAATAAAACATCTGGCCATCAGCTGTCAAATGCTGAACTGATAAGAAAAAGACACAGACAGACCGTTCTTGTTATTCTCAGACATCCAGAAGGTCACACGTCCCTTTTTATTTTTCAAAACAGTTACATTCAAGGTGGATGTTTGGCCATACAGTTTACTGAACCATCATTAATCGAACTACTTATTAGGCCCCCGATGTCACAGAAGATGCAATCCAGAAGCGGGACAAGGTAGGCCCTGAAGTCCTTGAGGATGTCTAAGAATTAGGTTGGGTGGCGGGAGAAGGGAGTGTTCCTGAGCCATCTCTAAGAGGGCCATGAGCTATGCAGACTCAATGAACCCAGGTCCACAACACTTGCAAGGGCCTGGACTGATGATCACAGTCTCACTAAACCCAGACAAAACCCAAGTCCACTCTAATTACAGGTCAGATCATCTTTCTTATCCCTGAGAGTTGCTATAGATACTATTATGCCCATTACACAGATGGGGCAACTGAAGCAATGGAAGTGAATGGCTTGATTTGCAGAGGTACCAGGCGCCTACAGCTTCCCCCTAATGTCAACAGAAGCTGCAGGTGATCAGCATGTCTAAAGGTCCAGGCTCTTATGACTTGCCCACAGTCATGCAGGTCAGCAGAGCTTGGAACAGAGCACCAGAGCTCTGAACGAATCCCGTTTTTACCTACATGTCACACTGCTTCCCTACGCACAGCTCCCCAGCATTCATCTGCCACCATTCATCAAAAAGATGGTCAACCAAGTTTGACTGGAGTGCAAGCACTTTGTACTTCTGTTTGGAGATCTGGATTAGAGATTATTGGTCCTAGTCTCTACTACCTGAGCCAACAGGTTTGGATTGATACTGCCTTCAGAAACCAAAGAGTGTTTTCAGGTCTTTTGATAGTGACTGGTGAGGCCCAGTCAAAAAAGAGGGAAGGGTCTCATTTCATCATTCTACATAGCTGAGAAGATTTTGGCTGGGACCAGGAAAGGAAAGAGGAAGAGAGAATTAACCAAGCTTATATTTTAACACAGAGAAAAGAGCAGATAAAATAAAAACTGGTGTGACATATCCACAAGACAATTTGTTTCCAAGAGATTTAAGAACTAAGATACATCTCCAATTTGTCCACTGTCGAAAAAGACAGATTGCACACGAGAACTTCAAGTATCTTAATTAACACGTCTTAAGGAGGGGGAGTAAGATCAAACGAGCCATTGAATCCAGAGCCAAATATAATGCCCAATGGTTAGAAGTACAGGGTTTAGTTCTGGGACTGATATGGACTCATTATGCAACCTTGGACATGTTACAACCTTCTTCCACGCCTCGTGCTACCCATAAGTAGAATGGGAATAATTATGACCCCTTTTGCTGCCAGATAGAGAGGCTCAATTCGTTATAGTGCTTCGATTTCTCACTACAGCAATGTTTAATTGCCATTGTATGCACTTAAGTTAGCAAATAGCATGAGAGTGTCCCCGGCCTCCTCCATTCTTGGTGTGCATATTTGATCCTCTGATGGAAGGGGCAACTTATCTCATTGGCTTCAAGTGCTCCACCAAGAATTCAAACCCAGGGGTTTGTAGCATCAACAGCTAGCATAGTACACAGACAGATAGGAGCTTTAGAAGGACAATCACCAAGCTTCTGCGTTCATGCACACAGAAGCAGTACAAACAAGAGGATAATGTTGGACATCCAACAGACTGACCAGGATACAATCAAAACACTAAAGCAACCCTCCCCAGCCTCGTTAGGCAATAACCTGAGCCTACTGACAGCCTGTGTATCAGAAACATGCTCCATTATACTGCCATGGGACAAACAATTCCACCACCGCTGAAGACACTCTGCTACTAGATATAGGACGCTTGGGACCATCAGCAAGAGCTCAAGCTGACTGGAGATGCCATGATGGGGCACTCATCCACACTGGGATCTCAGTGGGGGACCTGCCAACCCAGAAGTGGTATCCCCTATCGTCTGATCCAACCCAAAACCATTATTAGCTGTCCACAGCAGCACTTATAGGCTTCATTTAAAACCATCAGCTGCTAGACTCCAGCACCACGTAAGGTCATGTAAGAAACGTTCCACCCTCAATTACGCACTGGTACCGTCTTCTGAAGTCAGCCAATGTGGCATGCATTGGAGGACAGAGATGGATTTACCATGCGTCCACAAGCAGCAACTTTTGATGGAGCCGAGGGACAAAGTCAAGAGGGGAACCATCAAAGGAGAGAAGTTCTGGATCAGCCTTCCAAGGGGGAAATAATGGGGGCAAAAAAATTAATTTGTTTCAGGACTGAGCTTGATAGGTTTATGGAGGGGATACATCTGATGAGGTGGCCTACAATGGCATACAGCCCATCCGTGACTGCTATTAGCAAATATCTTCAATGGCCAGAGATGGGACGGCCTCGGAGTTACTACAGAGAATTCTTTCCCAGGTGTCTGGCTGGCAGGTCTTGCTCAGGGTCTCATTGATCGCCACAACTGAGGTTGGGAAGGAACCTTCCCCCAGGTCACATTGGCAGAGACCCTGGGTTTTTTTTCGCCTCTGCAGCATGGGGAATGGATCACTTGCTAGTTTGAACTAAAGTAGAGGGTGGATTCTCTGTAACTTGGAAGTCTTTAAATCAGGATCTGAGGACTTCGGTAACTCAGCCAGAGGTTATGAGCCCATTACAGGAGTGAGTGGGTGACCGAGGTTCTCTAGTCTGATGTGCAGGTGGTCAGACTAGATAATCATGAGAGTCCCTTCTGGTCTTAAAGTCTATGAACTCCCATTTCTTGAGGTTCCAGAGCCATGTTGATAAAGTAGGAGACAGGGCCATATTGAACATTGAATCTGCCTCCTGGGACAAATAAAGCAACTTGCTGTAAACCCTAATCCTGCGTTAAGAGCTTTCATCAAAAAGGAATGGTATTTATTAAGGAGTTATAGGAGGTAATAAAACAATGTTTTCACACAGGGTTTACACGAACATGGGGGACTGTGTTAGCATTTGGCCCTTCGTTTTTAACTACATCTTTCTGCTGAAATAAGCAGTTTTAAACAAGGCTCACCTTTGTAGTGCAATTCTAGCTTTCGCATTGGCCTTGGTAACTGGCAAGACATTAGACTTTTCTCGGTCTTTGTTGCTTTTCTTTTCTACTCAGTTTAGTCAAATACTCAAGCTGCATTGTGCATCTGGCATTATCCCCCTATTGTCCAGTGGATAATAAGGGGGAGGAGAGGGGAAGAGGAGACGAGTCTGAAGTCAAGAAGTTTAACAGCCCCAAATCCAAGAGCATCCCAATCCATTCGAAAGAGGATCCCCTCCACCATCTAGACAATGCTGGTTCCAGCTACTGCCACAGTTCAGAACCAATCACTATTTTTAATAATGCATATGAGCAATGAGAAGTGGTGCTACTCGATTTGTTATTTTTCTGATCCAATTAATCAAAAGGGAACGTAGATTAGCTTTTCCTGAGGTAGGCTGCATTTCAGAGTATGGCAAGTCGAGATCAATCATTTTGTTGCTTGAAGAAGATCAGAAGAAAATGCACCCTCAAAAGAGCATTAACATCTAGACAGTATTTGGTCCTGCCACGAGGGCAGGGGACTGGACGCGATGACCTCTCGAGGTCCCTTCCAGTCCTAGAGTCTATGAATCTCGGGTGGGATACATCTGGCATCAGTGATTTGCCAGCTTTGGGTAGCAGGGGGTGGGGGGGAGGAGAGGAGAGTTCCATTCCATGACCCAGGGCATCTCCGATTTTATTTGTATTGCAGTACGGCCTGCATGTCACATCTGAAACCAGGGCCCCATTGTGCTGGGTGCTGTACGTGCACATAGTGAGAGAATCCCTGCGCTGACATCTACAATAGGCAAGACAGACAGAGGATGATCATCTCCCTTTAACAGCTGGGGAGCCGACTGCAAGAGAGAGAGATTTGCTCTAGGTCACGCAGAGAGGCAGTAGCAGATCCAGGAACTGATCTCTGATCTCCTGAGCCCCAAACGAATGATGTAACCAGATGACACCCCTCTGCCACTTGTGCAACAAGAGATTTAAACCACTGCTGGTACTCAGCCCAGCAGCACCAAAGGCTTGGGGCAGAATTGTAGTGGTGCAGCGACTGACAGGTCAGCTGTCTTGTTAGTCTTCGCTGAACGGCTGAGATTTGAGAATTGCTTTGCCCATCCCTTCCGTCGGAGTTTCTGAAGGGGATGGACAAGTACTCAACTGAGGGAGCAAGTGTAACCCAGTAAAGAAACCCTAAGCAATCATCTGAGAATCAATACCTGAAAACATAGCTCCAGTCCCACCTTATTGCAGGAACTCTCTCACATTTATTCTTAACCTCACGGGCTAAGACTTGGCAGATAAATAGCCCGATTTCATTTTCGGTTTACCAGGGCTGAGTCTATACTAGGAAACTTCCCAGCTGTTCTCCACACCAATGGAAGCGGCAGCTCAGACAGGACTCCGGAGTAGGGGTAATTGGGTTTCATTGCGACCGTGTCATCGGTGTCCCATCGGCACTGTAGCCCCTGCTATTGCCAACACCAGTGGGGAACCATGGCTAGGAACATTCGCTAGTGTAGACAAGCCCTCGTGCCCACGTCACTGTTACAGAGACCACGAGAAACCCGACACGATTTCATTTTTAAACATTCAAGGTTGGTCCATGACTAGTTTGGAGACCGGCACTCACAGCTGAGTAGGTCGGGTCCACTCCCCCAAGAGATTCTGGGGGAAATCAACAGTCTCTTTTGAGCTAGGGGAGGGGGGCGACCCCCATCTTACAGGCTGGGGGAGCTGGGGTGCAGAAACCTGACCTACTCAGCTGTGAGTGCCAGTCTCCAAACTAGTCATGGACCAACCTTGAATGTTTAAAAATGAAATCGTGTCGGGTTTCTCGTGGTCTCTGTAACAGTGACGTGGGCACGAGGGCTGTGTCGCAGCAGTAAGAGGGCAGGGATGTGTAGGAGCATCACGTGTCCCATGCAAAGCCCAGCTTCCTGGGGGTTCCTCCTACCGATGCTTCGTAGACAAGCAGGGAGATGGTGAGTGACCCAGGTTAGGCTGGGGGGGAGGGCAGAGCTGCATGCAGTACAGAGCCGCTGGGCCAAACCTTCCCCAAAATGCAGAAAGAGGAGGAAGAAACAGCAGGTCACATTAGCTCCTTTCCCACACACCTGCGGTGGCACAACTTATTGGCAGCTACTGCAGGCCAGGCTGGGGATTTTACTCCTTAGCCCTGCGTGTTTCTCTCCCTGTTGGAGGATTCTACAAGAGGTTTCCCGTGTGCCAAGAGACCAGACTCTCCCTTGAGAGCTTCACCACGGAGAACACACGATCACAGTGCTTATTCCCCCTACTCAAAGACAACCACGGGTATAATTCCACCAACCCAACCCCTACCTGCCCTAAACTCTTGTGAGGTATCAGGAAGGTATCCTATTGGAAAGGACAGTGGGGCATGGGTCTCTTCCCTCATCAGCACATATACACCAAGAGAGACAGCAGTTAATACAACTGCTAAAGCCTCTCTGTAATCAATGAATTTTGCATTTCTGTGTCCGCTTCACCCACCGCTGAAACGCAGCCACTTTGAGGTTGGAACATGGCCGCAGTTTAAACGGCACACAGCAGGTGGAGAGGATCTCATGCCATCGACATGGCAAGGGAAGTTTGAGGTTGGCAGAACATTAGGACTTGGGATACACTTACTCTGAAGGGGCATCAACAGAAGCCTGTCTGGAGCCACGTGGTTTTATTTCCTGTATTAATTTGAGTGAGAGCGAGAAGCAAAATTAGTCTGTTTTTCAGTTATGCTGTTACACGGTCTACAAGAGAGTAACATGCAAAGAACTGTAATAACTTTTTACATCCTACAGTACCTTCCATGCAAGGATCTCAGATGTACTCTGCAAACACTGGACCAAAATTAGTCACTAGTATAACGGTGTTCAAGGTAGTGCTGAATTAATCCCAGGGGCGAATATGACTAATTAAGCTTGTGAAGTAAATTCCCTCCACCCATTTTTACAAGTAAGAACAACTGATGCACTGAGAGGTTAAGTGACTTGACTGAGGCCACAGAACAAGCCAGCAAGAAACCAAAGGAGTCCTGACTCCCAGTCCCCTGCTCCAACCACTAAGCCGGAATCTCTCCCTTCATAGCCTCCATTTCCCTAGGATATCTTCCTCCCAAAGGCCTTGCATTACCACACACCAAGCTTTCCCTTCCTGCCAGCTCTGGTGCCCCCACTACCACTGTCTGGTTACAAAAAGAAAGATTGCTTGCGTATCTTGCCGAGATATTTTAATGGGGACACTTTCTCAAGTCTCAAGACCTTAGGAGGGACATATTCCTCACAGTGAAAAGCAACCATAATAACGTGTGGGAAATAAAAGTGCCTCTTGTTTACGTCAAAGTAACTCAAATATCTTTTCCAAACTAGCATCACTTACTCTCCACAGAAAGCAGCAACTAGCACTTTGGAAGAGACAGTGTTGTCCTCAGTGATATGTCCAAAGGAGCAGACAGCACTAATTTTCTTGTGTGTTATTGGTTGCAGGTCTAGACCGGTGTGGTCTTTTTGTTGTAGGAGGCAAAATAAGGGAGTCATTCAGATTTTTCCAAAATTCTCACAAAAGTACGCTTGTGCATCAGAGATGCTTGCATAATCAGCCTCGATCCAGTGTTCCTCTGAATCGGTGTGAGCAAGGAGTCTCATGCCAGCCATACATTAAACACTGCTCATGTCCTCTGCAAGACATCACTGCTAGGAGAAATTAAACACACACAGAACCAGGGCCAGCTCATGGCAGGAAAAAAAAACAACAAAAAACCTAAACTATATTACTGTCAATCCATATTTTTTCCCTGGGGGAAAAAAAAAAATCCATCCACCCCTATAAAGTCAAGTGTCACAAAGAAATGCAGTTTTTTCCACTCCTTTTTTGCCTTCCCTACCACTCTTAGGGAGGGATGACAAGTCACATGCCCGTGGCATTTTATAAATTGGATCTTCGACTCTAGTCATACTACCGGTAAAGTGTTTGACCCGTTCCAAGAAGCTAAAGATTTATTTTCAAGCATACGTAACAGACATTTCTCAGGAGGATAAAATATGCAAGTTCCAAAGAAAAGCAAATATTTCCTATATAGAAATACAGTCCTCCCTTTTTTTTTTTCCATTTTAAGTCTCTCCGAGCTGCAAGCTGTGTTTATACCAACTCCCCCTATGCCCTCCCTTTTTAAAACATCCAACATCACCATCAAGCTCAAAATACTTCAAATACAGTTCAAGTATTCATTGAAATGGGCTTTAAGTGACAGGTTAAAACCATTTCCAATGAGTGGTACAAAAGGCTGTGTTGTGGAGACTGTGTGATCAAATAAAAACAGGGTCCTGTTACAAATATAGGGGAGGATCAGATTGCAAAAAAACTAAGGGGTCAGGTCACTTAAACTGCCTTTGCCTCTGGTGGATGTTAAGAAGGTGAATCATTAGAAAGCATTCGAAGTTTAGCTCAGCAGAGCGTTCGAAGTTCCTTGCCCACCCTAGCTGCGGGGTGCATGAAAACATATCGCAGTGGGAAAGACAGCTGAGTAAAAACAAAAAAAGTCACCCAGAAGGATGGAGGGGCAGAATGGAAACAAAGACTTATTATATAGGGGAGAAGCCTAAAGCAACCATTAGACCTGTTTATAGTGCCCTGAAAGTAAAGGACCTGGTGTTAAATTACAGGCCAGGGTTACTCTGCGCCTCCAGGGACAGATCTCAAAGACACAAGATAAAATTAAAACACCTTGCTGGAAAGACGAAAAGACGAACCATTTTATCTGTTTTTTCCAGAGAGACCCGGTCGCACCAATGTACTTGTGATCAGACACCCACACAGAGAGCGCTCTGCCCTTTCAGGCTTGAAAATGCTGCCCACTGCACTTCCATGGCATGTGTTGGAGAAGACAGGACAACACACACAAACCGAGAGGCGCTGGCGTTCTAGATCACTGTGCATAACTCAGGAAAATGGATTGTTACCCCATAGATTCTACCAAAAAAACAAAAACCCCAAAACAAAACCACCCCCCACACGAAATGTGGTTTAGTTTTTTGTTTTAATTCCTTTCCTAAAACCAGTTGATCGTTTTCTCCATTTCCGCGTTTCCAGACAACACTTTAACCCCCTGGTAAATTACAGCCTCAACCTGAAGCCTCCTGTAACCCCCCCCTGGCCCCATGCTCTGGGAGGGTCCTCAGCTACACCGATCTGCTGTCCCTAGAAGCCTGACCCGGCTGCTGTTGCGGGTAGGCGCTA
Organism: Trachemys scripta elegans; assembly: GCF_013100865.1. NCBI lineage: Eukaryota > Metazoa > Chordata > Testudines > Emydidae > Trachemys > Trachemys scripta. The sequence goes on from NC_048311.1 coordinate 31,198,978, forward strand.
TTTCCCCACCAATCTAGCCAGCAAAGTAACGGATCTGGGGAAAGAGCGACTGAAGAGACAAGTGCAACAGACACCTTTAGAGGTCGATTTTCCTTTCTAGCTGTGGGGCAAAGGAGCAAGTTATGGTGCCCATATAAACTACCCACTTATTTGTTTTCTCTTTACAAGAATAAAGGTTGTTCATACCACAGTTAAAAAAAAAAAAACAGGGGAGAGTTGTTTTGCAAATGCATTAAAATCCACCCTTCCTTTAGGGTTAAAAATGGGGAGAGGGGGATGGTCTATGTGGAAAGAATCTGATTATATCCAACTCCAGGGCGCCCCACCTGTTATCATTTCACCAGGCCGCTCCCAAAATGTTTCCCCAAAGCATCTGGGTCACCAGGAAAGCCACTTACCGTCAATTCCCCAAGCAGGGTGGTGATCCATTCAGATGAACGGGGGAGCGTATATTCCACACAAAGGGACCCCAAAACACATCACCAAAAATGTAGGGGGAGGGAAGAGAGAGATATATTCCATTTGGGAACGGGTCCTCCGGCGGCAGCAGAACGGGGCATTCCCCGGGCAGCATAAAACACTCCCGATCTCTTTGGGGAGCGGATCGGGAGCGGCTCCTTTTCCGAGCAGAGGGGCGCAGGAAAAGCAAGAACTCCTCCGGCTCAGGCGAGCCTCCCGGGGCGTTGCTAGATCCGAGCCCAGCGGGGTTATTTCCAAAGCCCGGCTGCAGGGGTGGGGATGCTCGGCCGCGGCGCTCCGGAGACCTGCAGAGGGACCTGCCCGCTGGCAACCCGGCGCATCCAGCCACGGCAGGGGCGCAGCGAGAGCTTCCCACATCTCTCCCCGCACGGGACCTGTGGGTCCAGCCGCCAGGGGATCCCAGCCCCGCTCCCACCGGAGCCCGGTGCACAATTCGCTCCCCCCGCAGCTGGTGAGCAGCCGAGCAGCGGGAAGGGCAGGGCAGGGCAGGGGACCCCCCCACAGGCAGCCGGGCGCCCCTCTGGCTTGATGCTAATCTCCGCTGCGCCGGTCCTCTTCCAGCAGCTGCACCCGCGCGCGCCCCTGCTGCCAATGGCCCGTGCTGCGCCTGCCATGCCGCCCTTATATACCCGCTTGCAGCCAGCCCGGCTCGCAGGGGCGCGCACGGCACCCTGGGACTTGTAGTTCTATCCCCCCGCAGCAGCGCAGGGGAGCCGGTTCCCAGCGCCGGGTGCCTTTTGCAGGCAGCGGCCGGGCCGAGCCGGAGAGGGGGAGACGCTGTGATAGAGAACGATTGGGGGGAAAAGCCTTTTGGCTACAGGAGGGATGTTCTAGCCTCCGAGGGGATGCTTTTCCCCAGGGCTTGATTTGTGCCAGGGGCAAATTTGAAGCGCGGGGCTGGGCCCTGGGGGGAGAGGAATCTTCCACATCAGGCCAGCTGCTCCCCAGCCACCCTGGCTGGGTGCAGAGGGTGCCCCCTCGGCCATGGGAAGAGGAGGGGAGGATAGCACCAGCTGCTCACCTGCAGCTTGCCTAGCTCCTAGGGGGACCAGATGTCCTGATTTTATAGGGACAGTCCCGAGTTTGGGGTCTTTTTCTTATATCGGCTCCTATTACCCCCCAGCCCCCTTCCCAATTTTTCACATTTGCTGTCTGGTCACCCTACTAGGTCCTGACCATTGCAGGCGTCCACCAGAAAGCACACACCAGCGGCCTGCCACCTTCTCCAAAGCCTGCTACTCCCTTGCTGGGTGGCACAGGGTTCGCCTGGCAGGGGATTCTCCACCTAGGTAAAGGCAGGACTTATCTCCCAGTGCACCCAAGCGGGCTGCTCAATGAAATGGCAAGAAGAGTTCAGCGCCAAGCCTGCTGGGGCAGTGGCCGGGGGGAAGGGCAGGTTTTGAGGACCCAACGCTGCTGCAGAAATCTTCCTTTCTCTGAATTGCTTTGCGATCAGATGGATTTATTTAAGAAACCACAGCTGAAACGCTGCACAAATTGCATTGCCGTGCTTGCACTGGCTGAGATGTGAAGGAGAGAGTGGGTCATTGTTATGGTAGGCTAAAGGGAAAAGAACTTACTATGTTTCAGCCTTCGGCTGGGAATTAAAGTCTATTTGAAGTGAGGGAGTAAGGACTAGTGGTTAAAGCATATAACAGGGAGTCAGGAGCAGAAGGGTTCTAGTCCTTGGCTCTGCCACAAACTTCCCATAGGAACTTGGGCAAGTCCGTTATCCTCTCTGTGCCTCAGTTTCCTCCTCTAGTACAATGGGAATAATGGTATTTAGCTCCATGTTTCACTTTGCTCCTGCGGGCAGACCCCTGGGGAATGCGCATGTGAGTAAAGTGGAGTATGTACATCAGTCGTCGCAGAATCAGGGCGTCACACTGCAAAGTATTTTGTGTTGATCAAAAATTCTATAGCTTATTAACAAACCATTATTATAGAAGTCCTCCCGCAAGGGGGAAAGCTAAGGGCCTTGTATTGCTTTGCTCAAGCCCTGAAAGATGGGGGCTTTTTTCCTCCCCTTCTTTTTCTTACAGCTCAGTCCAGTTGTGAATTTCACTCTGCTGCAGCTGGCTCTATCGTGAATAGTGTGAATAGACACTTGCTTCGCTGGGTCTCTGAGGGCTGAAGCACCAGCCAGTGAATAAGCTGCTTGTTCCTCTTACCTCGCGTTTTGAGCCCTACTTGGCACCGCGTTCTCTTTCTTGTAGGAATCTTTTAACGTTCCTGGGACGTAAGAAGTGACACCTTCCAAAACATGGACTGGAAGTGATGGGGGTTTCAACCAGCAAACGACGTGCACGTGCGTGGGGCAGGAAACCTTAGGAGCAGCTGTTGAGCTGGGAAAGTAATAGCAACAGCTCCAGCAGTGACAGATGATAATTGGGAATTTAGAGCACTCAGGAAGGGGTTGACACGCTTAGAACGCTGCTTGCAGTCGCTCACTTGCCTAAGCGTGATTAACTTTTTTTTTTTACACTGGCAGTTCAAGCTATAGACTTGTATCAGATCCGATGAGCAGACAGGGGGTGTGGAACTGGCTCAGCTACTTGGTAGCAAAGCATGACATCCTTTTGTTGCTAATGTGCTGACTGACAAGGTGCAGAATAGCAGAATGCTCCAAGATAAAATGTGCACAAAATTACATGGGGGTCTGTCTTTTGGGCTGTGTTTGTACAACCGCTAGCAGACTGGGGCTCCTGATCTATGACTGGAGCTCCTAGAAGCAACAGTATTACAAATAAATAATAATGATAATTAATATGAGCCCTGCCCCCCTGTATTCCCACAGCAATTGCAGCCGGAGAAATCATTCGTCACTTGCTCTCCTAGAACAGTGGTAAAACAGAACTGTGGAACATTGGCCTAGAAGTGCTGCTTTTAAGTAGCAGACGAATACTACTACTACAATACCTCGCTCTCCATAGCACATTTCACCCGTAGATCTTAAAGCACTTTACAAAGGAGGTAAGCACCGTTATACTTATTTTACAGCAGGGGAAATTGAGATACAGAGGTAAAGGCCTGGATCCACAAAGGGACTTGCATAGCCTCCAAGGACAGAAAGGACCACTGTGATCATCTAGTCGGACCTCCCGCATACCGCAGGACAGAGAGCTGCCCCAAAATAATTCCTACAGCAGATTTTTTACATTAAACCCCGATTTAAAAATTGCCAGTGATGGAGAGTCCACCAGAACCCTTGGTAAATTGTACCAGTAGCCCTCACCATCAAAAATGTGCACCCGATTTCCAGTCTGAATTTGGCTAGCTTCACTTTCCAGCCATTGGATCACGGTATACCCTTCTCAGCTCGGCTGAAGAGCCCATTAGCAAATATTTGTTCCCCATATAGGTACTTAATCGTATAGACTGAAGCAAGTCACACACACCCCTTCTCTCTGTTAAGCTAAGCAGACTGAGCTCCTTGAGTCTATGGTTTCTAATCTTTTAATCGCTCTCGTGGCTCTTCTCTGAACCCTCTCCGATTTATCCACATCCTTCCTGAATGGCGGACCCCAGAACTGGACCCAGGATTCTGGCTGCGGTTGCACCAGTGCTAGATACAAAGGTAGAATAACCTCTCCACTCCCTCTCGCTATTCCCCTGTTTATATAGTCAAGGATCACAGCAGCCCTTTTGGCCACGGTAACACACTGGGAGCTCACATTCAGCTGATTATCCATCGTGATTCCCAAAGCTTTTTCAGGGTCAGCACTTCCCAGGAGAGTCCCCCCTCATTAGGGACTGTGAGGCTGTGTTGCAATGCCTAACTCTTACGGACCTTGGAAAATCACTGGCACTCACAAAGCCTGAGTTAGCAGCTAGATTCCCTATACAATGGATGGGAACCGATGGACACCTGAGAATGGGATTCAAAAGAGCATGCTTGGGGAACGGCAACGAGAGGGGTATGACCTAAACCCTCCGCCTCTCACAGATGTAGGTGGCTAGGTGTGGGCTGCAGCAAAGTGCCTACCTACCTGTGCTTGCAACCCTCTGCCACGAAGCCTCTCCCGGCGTTAGGGACATAGGCCATTCCTGCAAGAACAGCCACACACCAGAGTGTAGTGAGGAGAAGCAGGGAAGGGGCGTCCTTTCTACCTTTCAGTTCAGCTGCTAGGGTACTTCCCGGGGAGGGATGTGAGACCCCACTTCAATTTCCCATCCACCCCTCCACCAGATGAGAAGGGATTTGAACAGGGGTTTCCTGCCTCTCAGGTGAGTGCCCTCATCTCTGGGCTACAGAGCTGTTCCCACTCTCTGTGGCCCAATTACTATTTCATTACACACACGCAAGAAAACCCCTTCAACAAGAGCGGCTGAGAGGGACCGACGTCAGACGTTCCCATAGTCCAGCAGTTGTCCTGTTTCAGCTGAAGTTGTGCTGATCCATTCCACTCACTTATGTCTACACGACAGGCCTTACACCGGCACAGCTGCAACTGCACCACGTAAAGTCTCCCGTGTAGCCACTCTCTGCCGGTGGGAGAGCCTCTCTTGCAGAGTGCTGCCCACGTCAGCAGTTTTGTTGGTGAAACGTAGGTCTGTGTGTTTTTTTCACACCCTTGACTGATGTAGACAAAGCCTTAGGCACACTTTTTGGAAAGCTCTTTTTTTACCTTGTCGGGTTGACATCTGATTTATTGCCCTTTTTTTGGCTTCGTGATGGAGGCTTGGAAGTTCCCCACAGCTCCCAGCATAATTTTTACATTAATTCAAATCTTCTATAGCCTGGGAGACTCTGTAGACAAGTGGAGCATTGGTAGAACTACGACATCAGAGAGCGTCAAGGAAGTGAAACTTGATTAATCAATTTTTTCCCCAGACTTTTTAAAATCCTCTCTTTTCATTAGCACCTATTGAGCCAACGCACCAGGAAGAAAAAGCTCTTTCTGCTAAAAGTGCAGCATCCCACCGCTGCAAACCAGGGCTGAGATATAACCAGTCACTCCGAGCTCTCCAAAAAGTGTTGGTGTCCTGCTATTTCTCAGGGCTGGTCTACACAAAGTTTTTGTTCTGCTTTAACTTTAATTCATCTTAGAAACAGATGAAGTGGTAGGAACGCCCTAGCATGGATGTAGTACTATAGGTATCAGGAAGCTTCTAGTGCCAGAAGGCATAAGCTATATGGAAACAAGCACTAAAATCTGGGTTGGGAATTTTTGACGGCCTCTGAAAATGCCTATTTGTCAAAACAGACACTTTTTGCAGGACTGTATTGTGACAAAGCGTTTATTGCATGGACAGAGAGAGAGACCAAGCCCTACCCACACTAGAATAGCGAATAGCCAAGTGATCATGGATCTCACCTGGAACGTACCTGATTCAGAGCAGGATCTTGAACCTGCCAGGTGACTGTCCTAACCAATGGTCTATTCTGGAGTCTCTCTCTCTCTTTCACAAAATTGGAGAGAAAGGCGGGTCTCAGTTTCATCCTGATGCAGAATGGGGACAATTTTGAGATTTCAATATTTTCTACCACAGGAAAGGAAAACCATTTCCTGCCCAGCTCTAACAAGTGCCTTTATACTAATGTAGCTGCACATCTGTAGAAGTGTGTTTTTTACCCACAAAAGCTTATGCCCAAATCAATCTGTTAGTCTTGAAGGTGCCACCGGACTCCTCGTTGTTTTTGTGGATACAGACTAACACGGCTACCCCCGATACCTGCATCCAGAGTAGGGGCTGGAACTGTTTTACTATATAAGTTTCTATACCATAAAAGCTACAGCAGTACAAAACACTGTGTTTACAGCAGGCCTAAGGAAACACACAAGCACATTTTTTTTCTCCCCCCAAAATAAATACAAATCTTTTGGGGTCTTTTTCATCCATCATAAAGTAGCAAATGAAGAAGGGTGTATGCCCACATTTTTCTTTTTCCAGCTGCTGTTTGCCTTTAAAGAGGAAAAGTCTGAAATGCCACAAAATCTTACACCTTCACTTCAGTAGGGATTGTTAAAAAAACCAGACCGAAACCAGAAAAGATTACAACGACACAAAGCAATAGCATTCACTGAAATGTTACTGTGGCGTCAATATGATCTTCAAAATCTCTCTGTTCCCCTCTCACAAAACTAAAGGGTCTGATAAACCAAGGTGTGAGATTTTGACTTGCACAAGAACCTGGAGTGGAACTGGGGAAAACCCAGCCCTGGTTTTGCAAGAGGCTGATATGACTCAAGGGGTTTTCAAAGCAGTTGATTCCTGCTGCGTACCTGGGCTGCAATCTGTGGTGTCACTTCCAGGTAACTGATCATTCGAACGTGTAGCGAGAGTTGGAAAGTTTGGCCTTGCGTGACTAGAGCTCTGGCTGGGAACACAAAGACATTGTTTTAAAGTGATCATCTCCTCCCCTTTCCTAACTTCCTTGTAACAGGACAGCATTCCTGTCTCACATTCCTTAACCACTGCTGAGTTGGGGAGGGGAAATGGAGAGAGAGAGAGAGAGAGGAAGAAAGCAAAATGTGTTAATTAGTGAAGTCGCCTGAGTGTTTGTGGGATAATGGTGGGTGGTGTGGGGGGAAAGACCAAAACTGCCAATAAAGCAAGATAAAGTATGTATAAATCAGATAATAAGGCCAATTAAAGAAAAGCCTGTAGGCTTAAGAATATGTCAACCAGATGTTTCCAAGACAGAAAAAAATCAGTGGTTTCCCTACAGGCCCATCAGAGCACTTAAAAGCCTCCTTTATGCTCCAGGAGCTGGAACTCCGAGTTCTCATTTGAAAAGGAGATGATGCAATTCACTCCAAGGTCTGCTACGTGGAAATCAAAGGTAATCTCACAAATTTGGACGTTGTCTGATCAAGAGGCTCTTATGATGGAAAGAGGTCAGAGTAAATGGAAGAGACTTAGGAGTTTAAAGGAGTCCATCAGAATGGTCTCCTGGTGGCAAGTGGGGCTCCGAAAGGTAGCACTGCCCGCACTCTTTGTCGGTCACCTCCAGGATAACTTACATTCTACATTCTTCCCGCAGTGGAAACAGAGGATTGTGCTAATCCTCATGAAATCCATGCACTATCGTGGGAAGATTTTACAGGCCTATTTCCCTAGTAGTAGTACCGTGGCCCAGACAACTCCACTACAACGAGCAAACTTCAGGTGACAGCATAAACCATCAAGCATGGGATGACCAACAAGCACTGCATCGTAAGACCATACCCAAATGCATGGTTAATGTTGAAGGGTGTTTCCTTCCCAAACCACCCGCGTTCTCCAGTTGCCGGGAAAGTACCTGCAAAATCAGAGGGCACTCTAGGCTGCTCGGGTACAGCGAGAGTTGAAGAACTGACCTCACTCAGAACGAAATCTATAGGGGAAGAGAATCATGAAAGTGGGGATGGGAAATGAGGATCCCCTCTCCCAGACTCGAAGAGGGGAGATCACAGTTCCAAGCTAACTGCGTTTCTCACCCTCCCTGCTCTCTTAGAATCCTCTCCCGCTCAGCTTTCAGGCCTCTTGCTGTCCCCCACGTTCTTCCACTCTCAGACCAGGCCTGGGCTGCAGCCCTGTGATCACCTCAGCAGGACTGGCTTATGTTCAATCCCTGCAGTTCTGTTCCCGCCGGGAGCAATGACAGTGAGCATGTCCTTAAAACAAAATATTGTTCATTTAGGGCAAACACATCTCACAAGAAACACAGATCTTAAAACACTAAACAGACTACACACGTCTAGTTTGCCATGTATCTACTCATCTTCCACGTCCGTATCCTGGCAGGTCTAGCTTCCTATAGACCCTTCCTCTGTGTCTCTTTCTGACATATCCACTCATCTCCCCAGACAGCCCCTGGCAGCCGACAACAGCCCTTTTCTCTTCCCAGGGCTTTTAATCGTTTAGTGTCCTTTCGATCTCCAGACTCCAAGCCTGGCCAAAAAAAAGTTTGAATCTTTGCAGGAGACAGAATATAGTTCCGGTGGTCAGGCCACTAGCCTATGAGATCCAGGTTCAATTCCCTGCCCTGATACAGACTTCCTGCGTGACCCAGGGCAAGTCACTTAGGTGCCCCAGATCCCCTTCTGTAAAATGGGGATAACAGCACTTCCATACCTCACAGGGTGTCTGTGAGGATACACATGATAAAGATTGTGCAGCATGTTGAGAACTACTGATGCAAAGCGCTCTCTATATAAGAGCTAAGTATTCTTCTAATAGTTCCCCCCATTGTCTTTCCAATGTGTACCTGGATGGTCTTATCTGGGGAGCCTCCCTGCACTGTCCCCACTGAATTCAAGCATTAGAGGTGTCTAATAAACATCCCACAACCCCCAGTCTGCCAGTAGCTAGGTTCCAGATCAGTATTGTTAGACTGTTACCCAGCAATCCCAATACTGATCTGTCACAGGGGAAGCTCAAAGATCAGGTTGGAAACTCGCATCAGGAAGTGCTGACACGGGCGATACGTCAGGAAAAAGTCACCCACCACCGCACGAGAGTGCTCGGCTCAGGCTGTCTGAGGGTCTCCATTTGTTTATCTGTGGAACCGCCTGGATTGCTGGAATCTCAGTCCCCAGGGGTTGGGGAATGAGCCCTTCCCATCCCCTGCAGATTTAGGCATGGTATTGATGGAGCATCAACCAGTCTCCTAGGCCTAAGAAATACTGCTGGGGTTGGGTTCACTGGAGCTCTGATGGGTGCTTGCGCACGCTTTTTGCGAAGAAACCTAAGCCTGACAAGACAGCAAAGGTTATGTTTTGGCTACAAAACACTGGGGTAATGCACAGAGAGGGGGTCAGAGGCAAGTCTGATTGCACCATAATTTAGGGAGGCTAGGGCAGAGAATGATTCTTCTTGAATGATGAGTGCAATTGCCTCGGGGACACCAATTTCCAGATATTAAGCGGAGGGTGAAGAGACAGGAGAAGTAGCACTTCAAGAAGAGCAAACTGAACTACTCAGTAATAATCCTTCTGGAGCTCAGTAGGGAATTGGCTGTTAAGTGCGTTTAAGAACGTCTGCACTGATCTTTTGTCAGTAGCACTGCAGAGAGCAGAGGCTCCGGAGCGACCTGCCTACTTGACAGCATCACAGCTGACCCAATTGGCTGGGAATGGCAGTCGTTTGTGTGTGTGTGTTTTGGAGTGCGGGAAGGGGAGATAGAGAGCCCAGTCCTATAAAAACAATACCAGCACAAGCACTTTAATGCGGGTATAACTGCAGCCACAGTAAAGGGTTGGACTACTTCAGCGGTGCTGGTTTCTAAACAAAACGTCCACCAAGTTCACTAAGGACTTTGTCTGTTGATTTTATGTGGAAGGTGCTCAGAACTACAGAGATGGGCAGCATAATAAAACCCTTAGATAGAGAGAAAGATAAACAGATGTAGAGACAGTGGTACAGAAAACTATGTCTAGACAAGCCCTTAGTTTCAACATGACCAGTGTTTCTTATGTTTTGTCCATTCCCTCTGAAGCCCCTGGCATTGGCCACTGTCGGCAGACAGGATATTGGGCTAGATGGACCTTTGGTCTGACCCACTATGGCCGTTCTTATGTATGTTATGTTTCTCGGGGTCAGGCCAGCATTATAACCTTTGAAAGTCCTCTGACCTTCACACACTCATACAAAAAATTATGATCTAAATGTGGAAACAAAAACCATTTTGTTTCCTTCCCTGAGAGTGCCAAGGTTCTGAAAAGAGCCAATAAAGTTTTACTACAGGGACAGGGGAGCTGTGTTTGAGGTAAAATTAAAAAAAAAAAAAAACCACCAAACAAAACCTTTGCCCAAAACTTGAACCAACCCCAAGATACAAAAAAAAGCCTGAGGTTTTAAGTAAGAAAAATGTGGTAACATATTTTCAATTTTTACTCCCTTTTGGATTCTGGTCTGCACCACAAGCAAAAGTACTGAAATACCACGTGAAAGGCAGGCAGGAAATGCCAGGTAAAGGGGCTGGCAGGGAATAGCACATCAAGGGCTCTTGTGGTTTTTTTCCGGTTGGCCCAGAAAGAACTCCTCGCCCAGTTCTGCAGACCTACTACAATGGCAGTTGGGAGTAACTAGTGATGGGCTCTACTGCATCTTTGGAGGCTCACCCTTCACTAGTTTATCTCCACTGCCGCTGTGTGGATTTTATTCCAACAGCATATGTATTACACATTATTACCTAGATACAGGGGATAGTTTAAAAATCAGAAAGGGCAGGGAAGTACCTGGAGAGGCACTGGGGTGTCTAGTGGATAGAGCACTGGACTGGAGCTCATACAACCCAGGTTCTAGTCCCAGTTCTGGTAATAGCCCGTTTGGTAAGTCAATTCCCCTCTCTGTGCCTCTATTTCCCCATCTGTAAAATGGGGATAAGCCCTTGTAAAAGTACTTCAAAACTGACCCATTCATGCCTTTGAAAATTTCCCCCTGGATGTTACATACAAAGATCCACAAGACTAAGGAAGGGAACATCTGCACTGCTACTCTTAGCCACATAGCACAAGACTTGTGAGCCTGACTCACTTGAATCAGGCGCTCAGATTTGCCACTGTGGGGGTAGATGTAGATGTCTACTATGTCACTAGGAGGGTGGTGAAGCACTGGAATGGGTTACCTAGGGAAGTGGTGGAATCTCCATCCTTAGAGGTTTTTAAGACCCGGCTTGACAGAGCCCTGGCTGGGATGATTTAGTTGGGGTTGGTCCTGCTTTGAGCGGGGATTGGACTAGATGGCCTCCTGAAGTCTCTTCCAACCCTAATCTTCTATGATTCTATGTATCCTAAGGTACTGATCGGACAATGAACTCCATGCAAGCAGACCGGTAGCCACAGGGAGGAAGGTTCCACAGAGATCTAATGGGAAATGTCTCCCATGTTGTCATTTCTGCAAATCTTGTAGTGCTATCTGCCTGCAAATGCACATCCTGGAACAAGAGCAGAACGGGGTACACAGTAGGACGCTGTGAGTTCACGCAAGTGAAGGGTCTGGCAGCAATACACCTTCCTTACAGGTTTCAGAACCTGGCCATAAGAATTTGCTCCTGGGTGAACGTGACAAAGTCTTTGCATCCTATTTAATAAGTACATTTAGCTCATTAATTTTAAGTGGGTTTGCCCAAGTTCAATATATAAGGAGAGAAGATAATGCAAGGGGGGAATGGGTAGCCGCATCTGTGTAATGTACATGTGTATGCAACATGGCTGGGCAAAACTCTGATCTGATGCCACTGCAGCTGGAGAGAGAATACACCAAACTAGAATGCATACACTTATCCAGAATGCTTTAGAGCCCGGCTAGGTCAGTCCTGGGCACTGGGAGCAACCCCACATTTGGTAGGAGCTGACAGGGTTGAGTTATTCTGTGCAATGGGATGGAGGGAACGATGTGTAGTGGTTGGAGTGCACAGAATCAAGAGACCCGAGTTCCAGTCCTATCACTCGCTGACCTAAGGAACCAACTAAGATCAGGGACCCATTGTGCCAGGTACTCTATAAACACTGCCCAGGAGAGCTTACAATCTAATTAGACAAGAGTAAGACACAAAGGGTAGGAGACAGGATGGATTATTCTCCTTGTTTTACAGCTGGGGAATTGAAACAGGGAGAGATTTAAGTAACTTGCCCTAGGTCATACAGGGAGTCTGTGGCAGACCCCAGGACAGAACTAAGTCTCCCGATTCCCAGTCCAGTTCCTTCAAGCCAACACCCTCCTTCCTCTCTGATTTTACTCTGTATTACTCCTCTCTGTATTACTCACTTGATGCAGTAGCATAAATACATTTTCACCTTAGTAAGACAGAGCGGTTACCCCACAACCCAGGTATCGAAGATTTGGTGCAAAAACACGTTCACGCAGTGCACGTACATAGCTAAATATATGACCAGCAACAATAAAACCTGTTTTACACTGGCAGTGAGTAGGAGAAAGAACATCTATGCACCTGCGGATCTACCCCCACGCAAACACGCATAGGCTGTGTACTCTATATTGTGCAGTTATTTAAAAAGATCTTTAAAGCTGAGTTGCTTTTAAAAGTACATTGTGTGCTACATTTTTTAGGCTAAATTAATAAGTTAGAGACTTGAAAAGGTGAGCCATCTAAGGTCTATTACAATGGGGGATAAAAAAAAAAAAAAAGCACCAAGTGATTTTCAAGGAGTCCAGTGATTTAGTGTCTCTCTTTCTCTCCCTACACTTTTTGCCTCCTGCACAAGGATCTATTGAGAAGCTGCAGAACAAACGTTCCCTTATGCAGCTCCAAAAAAAGGCTCCGTCAGTTTGTCTGAGACAGCTGCCTCTAAGCACGCTATGGTTACTCATTAACCGGGTCTCCCAGGGCAGGGGAAAAGGAGTAAACTTAATAGACCCTAAACAAGGAGCAAAAATAAAATAAATAAATCAGGTGTCCTGGGAAATAAAGTGAAGAAAACAGGTGGCCTGTTGGATACCTTTACAGTCAAACACAGAGGGGCATCTAGTCTTCCCATGGCACCCAGGCAGCTACCGAAGCAGAAGGGAACGATAACATTGAGAGTAAATGTATGGGCACAAAAGAATAAGATTATTAAAAGGGGAAGGGAAGAAAGCCACAGGACAGAGAGGCACTTGTGCTCTGCTGCTCTTTATATGCTGATGGTTTAGAGGGGGGCGGATTATTTCATTGCAAAGTTGCCCGATTCTGCTTTACACTGGATGAGATTCATTCACTCCCCTTGGACTTTTTGCATTCGAACAGCAGACTGGTTGGAAACAGTTTCCGGTGGGACATCTAACTCCAGACGCCACTAGCCACCTTCCAGGGACTCAGCAGTCGGCTCCCCATGTCCGATCACTAATGTTCTTCTGATGCAGGTTTGGTTCTCACTTGAAAAGGGCCCTGTCCACGAACCATGGCGCTGACCAGCGCCTCCTTCCAAGTGTTGCGGGAACTAGCGCCACGTTTGGGGTGCATGCCTGAGGAGAACTGGTTGCAAAGAGCTAATGATGGAGGTCGGGGAGGGAACCCTGGGCCGGCCCCTTTCCTTCGGCAGGGTGGATTTAGAATGGTTTTGTGGCTGAATTTAAATCTATACCAACACCAATGAAATATTTCCATCAACCCGAAATCGGTATGGCGAGCAAATGGAAAACCAGTTATTTGCCCAGCACTAGCTAGAACGTCAATCTCTTTGGGGGTGGCAATTCCTCTATAACCGCCACTCATCTGAGCCTGCAGTGTAGTATATTCCGAGTCTAAACCAATGCATTGGGCAGTGACACCTGGATACCCTCCCCGCTTACGTTTGTATGTCACACGGAAAAGCTGCCAGCACTTCCCAGGTGGATCTCTTTCCTCCCACTGGTGAAAGGAGCAGCCGCACAAAAGCCACCTGTGGTGCACGCTCAGCTTGGCTTGAGACAGGAGAGATGCCATCTCTGCGTGGTAATGGGTGAATTGCTGGGGCCTGACATCTCACAGTTCCTGACTGAGAACAGTAATTATTGCTGTAGTAAAATGCTGAATGTAGCTCACACCAGCAACAATAAATCAGCCCTCCCTGCAGCTCAGAACGTGGTGTGACATAGCCTTGGCTTCCCCCAGAATTAACTCTTTCTCCTCCATTTGCTCATCACTCGGCAAATCTCTGTCTAGGCTAATTACAGTCAATTGGTTATCAAATCCCATTGTACTTTCTCATGGGTTTAGAAACAATCTAGCAATAGCATTCAAGGGAAGACTAGCTCATAGTCAACCACCAGGTTGACTATCAGGCAGGTCGTGCCTAAAATCAGTAGCAAACCATTACTCAGGCATGGTGTTTGAAGGCACTATGCTACATTAGATGCTTTCTTTTGGATGAAACATAGCATCTGGATCCTGACCATTTCTTGCACTTGGCTTCCGTTTTTTGCTTGGCCAGATTTTCTGTGACTTTGGGCAAGTCGCTTAGCCCATAGATCCCATAGCACATTTTGCAACTGCAAATGTGATGAGATTTTATCTACTTCTATGGCCCCGCATCACTACAGTATCTGATCCCCTCACAATCTTCAATGCATTTATCCTCACCCCTCCCCTCCCCCCGCCATAAGGGCAGGGCACAGCTGTTATCTGCATTTTACAGAAGGGGAAACTGAGGCATGGAATGGCTAAGCGACTTGCCTAAAGTCACAGAAAATCTGGCCAAGCAAAAAACTGAAGCCAAGTCTCTACTGATTGCCCTAACCCTACACCATCCTTCCTCTGACTAGACCTGTCTCCGTTTCCCCCTGTGCTTTGAGATAGGCAGAATATTCTCTTCTCGTGGTGAACCATCTTGCACAGCTGCTATGCACTTTTAAGCAGTTTCCACTTTTCGCACCCCAAAGGGTTTCTGCTTTTCAGTGGTGGGTGCAGGGAATCCCATCTATATCATTTGGTAAAATATTTTGGGGTCCTTTGATCTGAAAGATGCCATACAAATGTACAGCGTGATGACGATGATTTATAAATGGGGAAGGGGGTTAGGTCACCTGTAGCTGAGAAGATCCTGCAGAACATCTTGCAAATCTTGGGATTCCGGAGTCAACCGCTTCTGCGAAACTCAGCTTCTTCTGCCTAGTGCATATCCTTTCCCGCCACTGCTAGACCTCCCAGCCCAAACCAGGCTAGTTTATAAAGGGATACAGAGTAACCTGCATTGCCCAAGGAGATTATCTGCTTTCCTCCAAAAACCAGAACGTAAAGGCAGCCGCATACACTAATCGTGAGAAGGGGGGTGGGAGAGAGATGTAAGAAAACCATTTTTCCCTCTGCGAGTCAGCTGGTGCTTTAGTGAGACAGGTACTTTATGATTAGATTTTTGTGAAATGCTAAACATCTGGAGCTCGGCATTACAAGGCAGCCTTTGTGCAGCTGGTAAATTATCTGCAATAAACCAGCACTTGTTTCTGAGAGCTTCGAGTCAAGTAAAAAGGGAGGGGTGGGGGGAAGAAAGCAAATAGTTCAATTGCAAATTTCAGACCTTTTCTGAATTCTCACAACCATTTTCCGTGGTTCTGTGGGTGAAGTCAGGTGACTCACTTCCTATGGATTAAAGGGACACTGTCCAAACTGGCTAGCCAAAAATATTGGCGTTACCTTTTTAGTCATTATTTACAACACAACCTTCTCTAAATTCTCTGTTTTTCCCCCTTCAAAATGCACTGCTCTTTTTTTTAAACTAGATCAATACAGGCAGTCCAGTGCCCACGAGCAACTGTGCAATCACACCCGTCTGACCCGCCCGCTGCCTACAAGCAACCCTATAATAAGAAGCCAACGTGCACAGCCGTGTGTTCGTGAGCAACCCTGCATTAAAACGGAACGCAATGTAGTACATACATGCACGTAACCCTGAATACACTCATGTGCTGAGAGAGTAACTCTATGCAGATGAGCAGTCCCACTGAGCTCAACAGAACTACTCACATGTGTAAAATTAAGCATGTGCTTAAGTATTTAGAGGCTTGACCATATACAGCACAATCTCCTTTCCTTTCTCACCACCTTCGTTCCAGTAGGAGCCGTGGATGCAAAAGGGATGCTGTGCCCACAATTTGAAAAGCACTTTAGGATCTTGGGGTCTGCAAGGTAAAAAATACTAATAAAATAATAATAATGCTAATGGCTGACGTGGCCCTAAGGCATCAATTGCATTTATCAGAATTACAAGTGACATGTAAAACAACCCAGGAGTTAACCACTGATTAGAAATATCACAGTGTGTAGAGTTTGGGCCAAACTGCCATCTTACAATTGATTAGGGGTTTGGAACGGGTCCCATATGAGGAGAGATTAAAGGGGCTAGGACTCTTCAGCTTGGAAAAGAGGAGACTAAGGGGGGATAAGATAGAGGTCTATAAAATTATTAGTGATGTGGAGAAAGTGAATAAGGAAAAGTTATTTACTTGTTCCCATCATATAAGGACTAGAGACCACCAAATGAAATTAACAGACAGCAGATTTAAAACAAATAAAAAAGTTCTTCTTCACACAGCGCACAGTCAATCTGTGGAACTCCTTGCCTGAGGAGGTTGTGAAGGCTCGGACTATAACTGGGTTTAAAAGAGAACTAGATAACTTCATGGAGGTTAAGTCAGACCAAAGGTCCATCCAACAGAACAGGTAATCATCAAGTGATCCATTCCCTATCGCCCATTCCCAGCTTCTGGCAAACAGAGGCTAGGGACACCATCCCTATCCATCCTGGCTAATAGCCATTGATGGATCTATCCTCCATGAATTTATCTAGTTCTTTTTTTAACTCTGTTATAGTCTTGGCCTTCACAACATCCTCTGGCAAGGAGTTCCACAGGTTGACTGCACAAAAGTTTACCCATGAAGCATGCATTAGAGTAACCGGGGCTTTCAATCTAAAATGGTCGTGCCTTAATTTAGGCAGAGTGCTTAGGAAACCCCAAGCTCTCAAATAATAAATAGCATATCAAAAGTGACAGTATGTGAAAGTCCAATCACAGAGTTAGCTGTCTTCTCTGATGAGCCCAAACGTTAGCTACAGACACCGTTATCAAGAGCCACGGGGCAGAGCCACTTCTTCCATGGCGCAGAGCCGCGGATGGTCTCCTGGAGGAAAGGATGGTTCTCTTTCTAATCTGAAGTTTGCTCTGTTGGGATTTAGGGCAGAATATGGAGGGAGATAAAGATGGCAGGAGAGTGATCTTGTAGTTAATGCATAGGACAGGGATTCAGGACACCTGGGTTCTATTCCTGCTCAGCATCTCCAGCATAGGCATAGTTTGACTTGATATTTGGGGGAGCAGCGCCAGTCAGGCCAACGGGGCCGGGCGTTCAGAAGCAAATTTTGTGTCTGCCTGAGGCTTATAGTTTGGGGGGCAAGGCCGGCACCAGCGCAGCAAGGAGGTGCTTGGGGCGGCCAACAGAAAGGGCCGGCATGTACGGCTCCTTGGCGGCAATTCGGCGGCAGGTCCCTCAGTCCCTCTCGGAGGGAAAGACCTGCCGCTGAATTGCCGCCGAAGAATGAAGCGGCGGCGGTAGAGCTGCCGCCGATCACGGCTTCTTTTTTTTTTGGCCGCTTGGGGCGGCAAAACTGCTGGAGCCGGCCCTCCCCCCTGGGGGAGCAACTCCCTCCTGACCGCCCCCCAAATTACGCCCAGGGCCTCCAATTGAGAACAATGGGCCTGGGGGGGGGGAGAAGAATTCTCAATGGGAGCTGCTGAATGCGTCTCACAATGTGGCCACTCCACTGAGATGCCTAAAAGGGAGCTCGGTTCTTGGAAATCGGTGGCAGGGCCAGGCACGGCATGCAGGTCTCAAGTCGTAGTTCAGGGCCTTCACCCCGAGTCTCTCCTAATGAAAAAACAAATTCAGGACGTCATGTACAGGCTGGTCCCTGGGTCCTGGCCTTGATTTCCATGCAGGAGGTGGATTTTTCTCTCTCTTACTCAGAGCTCAGGATTCCCCTTGGCTGGTATAGTGGGTAGAGTTTTGTCACGTCTGAATCCCACAAGGGTCCAACATTCAAATGACAAGAAAAGTAGTTCCCAGACCTCAGCCACTTGTGTGAAAATCGCCGGAGGGGTTCCTACAATTGCAAGCCCCAGGAGGTTCCATCCTTCAGAACCATAACCGAGGTAAGATGATGTTTTAGTTGCTCCCTTGCTATATAGCGTGCCGAGAATGTGATACACCTGTCTCAGTCTTCAGGTAGCAGGCAGAGGCCTGCCCTTCCAAACAATGGCCCCCATTGTATCTACACCTCCCACAGCAGTTCCTATTGACTGGGAAGCCCAATCCATCAGCGCCTGTCAGTGCCTCCAATACACACATACACACACACACACACACACACACACACACACACACTGTGCACCACAGGGCCCTAGGCCCCTTCTGATCAGCACTCCTCAACACGCAGGGTGTCAGTCAACTCAGGAGGGAGGAGGCGACTGTCAGGCTTCACAACCAATCACAAGAAAGGGAGAGAACATTTAAAGAGGGACCTTCTGAAAACACCACCCAAACATGTCACTAAAATCGTTACGGGTGTTTGTACAGTATTTGTCTCGTTACCTCCCTGAACAAAACAAGCAACTGACAACAGAAAATCAAGGCACTGACAGAGCGCAGGTGACAAGGAGCGGCGAACAGCAGAGGCTAACAGCGGGAGTTTGCCTGGGAGCTGTCCGAGAGGAGGTACGCTAAGTGCTGCATTAGGGGGGCTGTGTTGGTGAGTATCTGAGTGTCTGCTGCTGGGACAGTTGGTCAGTTTGACCGTGTGCTTGATTGCTTGCTTGTTTGTTTGAAAAGTGTGAATTGGGAGTGCTTTGTTCCAGCTGGGCCTTGAGTGGGCCTGACTGGTATATAAGGGCAGTCAGCAGCGAACCAGCTGAGCGGCGAACAGCAGAGGCTAACAGCGGGAGTTTGCCTAGGGAGAGCGCACTGAGGCTTTCATCTGCAGGTTTCCCCGCGTAGTTCCTGCAACAGTTGAGGAAGCTCCTAAGAGGACGGTGATATGGAAGGTGAGCGATCAGCTGTTGTAACCTGCACAGGTTGTGCCATGTTTGTCTTTCTTCCGCAGGACAGAAGCGACTTTGTCTGTACAAAGTGCAAGCTGGTCTCCATATTGGAGGAGAAGGTTCGAGGGCTGGAGAAACAAGTATCGACTCTGCGTTGCATAAGGGAAAATGAAGATTTCCTGGACAGACGTCAGGAGATGCTTCTACGGCCACAATGTTCTGAAGATTCAGAGCAGGCGCAGCAGGGACAGAAGGATTGTGAGGAGGTTTGGCAGCATGTGACCTCCAGAAGGAGAAAGAGGAGCGTCCATGCACCAGCAATGGAGATACAGGTGAGCAATCGTTTCCATGTTCTCTCTACAGGTGCTAATGCGGAGAGTGGACTAGATGGCCCATCTGAGGGAAGGGAGCAGAAGGAGACTCCACCGATTGGAAGGCAAAAGATGCACTGTCCTAGGGATGGGGGTTCCACGACCACCACTCCCAAGAGGAGGAGGAGGGTGGTGGTGGTCGGGGACTCCCTCCTCAGGGGGACTGAGTCATCTATCTGCCGCCCTGACCGGGAAAACCGAGAGGTCTGCTGCTTGCCAGGAGCTAGGATACACGATGTGACGGAGAGACTGCCGAGACTCATCAAGCCCTCGGATCGCTACCCCTTCCTGCTTCTCCACGTGGGCACCAATGATACTGCCAAGAATGACCTTGAGCGGATCACTGCAGACTACGTGGCTCTGGGAAGAAGGATAAAGGAGTTTGAGGCGCAAGTGGTGTTCTCGTCCATCCTCCCTGTGCAAGGAAAAGGCCGTGGTAGAGACCGTCGAATCGTGGAAGTCAACGAATGGCTACGCAGGTGGTGTCGGAGAGAAGGCTTTGGATTCTTCGACCATGGGATGGTGTT